>NC_135371.1:9002500-9627500 GCF_049243985.1 Paroedura picta
GTTTGGGAACAGCTAATCCTGTAGCGGCGATGAAGCTCGGGAAGTGCATGCCTGATCAGTTTTTGTATGGTAGTCTGGTGTAAGAGGGAGAGGAAAGGGAAAGCAACTACAAGCCACTTTGAGACTCCTTCTGGTACAGAAAAGCGGCATAGAAGAACCAACTCTTCTTCTTCAGTAATCTCAGGGCTCTTTCAGCCTCACCCACCTCACAGGGTGTCTGTTGTGGGGAGAGGAAAGGGAAGGCAATTGTAAGCTGCTTTGAGACTCCTTCTGGTAGAGAAAAGCAGCATATAAGTACCAACTCTTCTTCCTGTCTTCAAATGCAGCCTTTGTCTGCTTAAAGCAGGAAGGGATTCTTCCAAGTTATCTCCCATCGCTATTTTGCAAAGCAGTGGTCTTCAATATGTGCTGTGCCCCTCTCTCTTCTTTTTTACTCCCTCCCCCCACAGTTTTCCACCATCCATTCAGATTCAGCCTCTGCATTTTGGAAACAGGTAGGTAACATAGATCTTCCTCTCTGCAGAACCAACTGAAAGAAGGAGGCCGGATCCGGATGTTCCAGCATGGCTTTGACGCGGACAATCTGGTTCTCACCTTCACGGACAGCTATCGGTCGAAGGTCGGTGTGCCTCCGCGTATGGCTGGAGGGTGGTGCTGAAACACAGAGGCATCCAGGAGGTAGAGACAGCTGTGTGGGCAGTCCTGGAGGCCTCTCTATGAAAAGGATGCAGACAGAATGGAACGGGCGTAGGAGAGTGCGACTGGAATGATCAGAGTCCTGAGATCAGAGACCAAACCCCATGAGAAAAGGCAGGGGTACCCATGGGGATACTCAGTCTGGAGGGGGGAGGTTTGGGGGTAAGGGGCAGAACACGATGGCTCTCTAATTATTTAAAAGGCTGTCAATCAGAGGAAGGCAAGGAACTGTTACTTATGATAGCAGAAGACGGGACTCACAATAATGGTCTTAAATTATGGGTGGGAAGGTACCAGGTGAATATGAAGATTAAGAGTACATAAGAGAAGCCATGTTGGATCAGGCAGTGGCCCATCCAGGCCAGCACTCTGGGTCACACGGTGGCCAAAACCCAGGTGACAGCGTAGTAATTTACACGTTTCTCCCCACACCCCTTAGAGCTGTTGGCTGTTTGTATATTCTTACTGGTTTAAGATAAGCTATTGGATAGAGATCCATTGTATTTGAAAATTGACTAATTGGAGGACTCCCCACTGAGGAAAGGGTTTTTCCATTGAAAACGGACATTAGCAGGATGCCGTTCTGGTAGAAGTCCCAAAAAATGAAGGAATAAGAAAAGAAAGAACATATAAGAAGAGACTATTCCTGGTTTTGAGAGTATTAAGTTTATTGTATTGCGTTTGGAGAGGTTTCTTTTTCTGAGATTGTGTTCACTTGGAAGCCATCCCATTTATGACATCAGGAGGTCGACCAGTGAGGCCAGAATTCCAGTAGTTCAGCAGTGAAGCCCACTGCCTAGGGAGATGCTGAGCTCTCTCTCACGGGCCGTCTGCGGGCCATGGCTGGACAGATCCTTATCCTGGATGCTTTAGGCTGGTCCTGCATTGAGCAGGGGGGTTGGACTAGGATGGCCTCCGTCTGCCCTTATGACTCTTAACGATTCCATGATTCTCTTTTCCCCTGCCTCTTGCAGGTGCTGGAGTTTGCCTCTGGGAAAGAGTTTGCCAGGACGGTGAGGAAGTTCCTGGACTCCGTCCTCACCACCTGCCCTGATATCAGTTTTGACAAGAAACGGATGCTGGGAGAATTTGGCTTCAGTGACACGGAGATCACGTGAGCAGTTGTGACCTTGCAGACGGCCCTTTTGAGGCCAGGGTGTCCTGGGGGGGCCCCTCTAAGAACAGCTCTCTTTGGCTGCTTAGATCTTACTGGCAGACTGTTGTCGATTAAGGCAGCATTTCTCCAGTTTTTCACCACTGAAAACCCCCTGAAACATTCTTCATGCTTCAGGACACCCCAGAGGTGGCACAATTGTGCAGAAGGTGGTTGGGAAGCAGAGCTGTGTACGTGCCCCAAGGCCCCTCCCCTTCCAACCCCCTCCAGGCCCGTCCTTGGACAATGGGGGGAAGGGGTCCACATGACGAGATATGGTCATATCACCAAATAAATGCTTGACGAGCTTAAATTTATGAATTTACTGTTCTCACTGTTTATTGCTGTTCTATTATTACCGTATTTGCCGGCGTATAAGATGACTGGGCGTATAAGACAACCCCCCAACATTTCTACTCAAAATATAGAGCTCGTTACATTACATTACAGTACTATGGGCCACTATGGGCAGCTATGTCTATCCCAACTGAAGTGCACCGGGCGTATAAGACGACCCCCCCACTTGGAGACATGTTTTTCAGGGGGGAAAAGTAGTCTTATACGCCAGCAAATACTGTATTTATGGTTACCAACTTTCTCTATATTGTTCCTGTTCCTCTATGTTTCATGTGAACCGCCCTGAGCTTCAGGGGAGGGTGGTATATAAATATAATAAATAAATTAACTCCCAGCCATTCGGGAAACCCTTCCAGGGCTGTCAAGAAACCCCAGGGTTCCACAAAACCCTGCTTGAGAAAGCCTGGATTGAGGGCGTGTTTGAATGGGCATAATCTACATAATTAACGCCCAATACACGCTAAAGGAAAAAAGCTATTTATGAGGCACTGCTGTGGCCACTGTTTAAAGAAGTATCCCCCCCCCCCCCAAGCCGGTGTGAATAAGGGAAAGGGGAAATGCCTCTTAAAAAATGGTGCCCGTTACTTTTAGAACTGTATTAACCTTGCATCGAACGTGCTTTGAACGTTCTTAAACTCCGGTCCTTGATGGACTTGGGGGGGGGGGGGGGGCAAGGTTGTAAATTCTGAAGACCAGGGGCAAGAAGAAGGGTGGCTTCTGCTGGTTGCCTCCTCCCAGTGCAGTCCCCACCCCCCACCCTGCCTTGCCCCTACGCCAGTGGTCCCCAACCTGCAGTCCAGGGCGCCGGGCCGCGGTTCCCTCTCCCCACCCCACCCCCGAAGTAAAAAACTTGCGGCCCGGGAAGCTTCTTACTGCGGGAGGGCGGGGAGAGGGAATCAGGGCCACGCACCGCGCTGCACGGGCGGGGCTATTGCCCTGCAGGTCCCCAGCCAAAAAAAGGTTGGGGACCACTGCCCTACGCTACTCCAAGAAGTGTGCTGCTCAATCCCCCCTCCCAGAATAAACCTTCGGGAAGTTTAATGGGCTGCAGCAGGAGGGGGAAGGGCGGGGCGTCGCATTCCCTCAACAGCTCTGATTGGATGCAAGCCACCACCCTGAAGGATTTTTGATTAAGTGAATGCTGAGGCTCTGCTTACAGCACAAAAGTCAGCAGGACAGTTCAGGGCCCCCACCAGAACGTATTGTCCCATACTGAGGGCACGGTGGCGTCTCATGCATGCTGTCCCGGGTGGATTTATTGAACTTTGCTGGGGCATTGCAATTGCCAGGGGCAGGTGGGTAGATGGGCTGTATTCCTCTTGGTGAGATCACAGCCTTTTTTGTATCCCAGCACATTTATCTACCCGGAGATCAGTGCAAAGCGTATCCAAGTGAAGGAACTGTTTGTTCTCTCTCCCCCCACCCCCTCACTGTGTTGCGTTCAGGCAGCTGGTGAACGCAGGAGTCCTGACGGTCCGGGATGCTGGGAGCTGGTGGCTGGCTGTGCCCGGAGCGGGCCGCTTCGTCAAATACTTCATCAAAGGTGAATTCGCAGCTCGTGGCCTCTCCGGGAATAGGGGCATAGAGATGGGAAGAACTGCAACACTGTCTGGCCCGGGGCAAGAGAAAGACTGCATATCCAACTGGGCAGCTTGGTATAGTGGTTAAGAGTTTCGGCCTTCTATCTGGACCACCCTGTTTGATTCCCCGCTCTTAACACATGCAGCCAGATGGGTGACCTTGGGCCAGTCACAGTTCTCTGAGAGCTCTCAGCTGTACCTACCTTGCAGGGTGTCTGTTGTGGGGAGAGGAAGGGGAAGAGGATTGGAAGCCGCTTTGAGACTTAGTGAAAAGCGGGGTATAAATATCCACTCTTCTTCTTCTAGAGCTTTGCTTTCTTTTTTTTACACCAACCTGTGTACGAGGGCCATTTTGAATTCAAGTCTCTCTCCCCCAACCTCCGGAATTCAGGCCAAACTCCCTGCTCGAAGGCTGGTCTACTTCTCCATGAACCTGTAGAGGTGGGGGGTGACATCAGAAGAATGGTTCAGTGGTAGAGCATCTATGCTGCATGCCAGGAATGCAGGTTCAATTCCCACATCTCTGTCGAAAAGACCAAAGGTAGCACCTTCACTAAGGTGCTACCCGAGATCCTGGAAAGCTGCCGCATAAAAAAGTGGAAGATCCTGAGCCTGACAGAGCACAGGTTGGTTAGGCAGAAAGCAGCTTAGTGCTTGAGGGGAGAGGGCAGTTTGAAAGGGCCAAACTCTCCCATCCTGCAATTCCTAGCTGCCCTCAACATTCCTAGCTGCTCTCAACATTCCCTGATGCTCCCAACATTCCTAGCTGCTCTCAACATTCTCTGATGCTCCCAACATTCCTAGCTGCTCTCAACATTCCGAGTTCCTTTGACCATTTTCAGTCCTTGTCAGGCTGATTTTTTGTTTTTTAGCCCCACCCTCGCCTGCCCAGGTTAGTTTGTCAAGACCCCATTTTTTCCAGCATGGCTGGAAAGTCCTTTGCGTCCTTTCATGCATAACCTCTGAGCCACCCTTTTGCACCCCTCCTGCTCTGTGCACCTGACCCAGCCAACTGGCCTTCAAGCTGAGCTGCATGCCAGGCTGGAACTTCTCACCACAGAGCAATCGACTGACCGGTCACGCTCTCTTCCCAGGAAGAAAAGCCGTGCTGGGCATGATCCAGAAGGCCAAATACAGGGAAGTTTTGCTGTCGGATTTACAGAACCGCCGAGCGCCATCCTCTGTCAAATTGGGGCTCCCCTACCACATCCACGACATCATTGGAGCTCAACTCGTTGACTGGTATGTTGTCTCCCACTCCTTGGCGGTCTTTGTGCTTCCAGTGTGAGAGCCTGCATGGGGCAGTGGTCAAGAGGAGCAGCAGCTTCTAATCCTGAGACCCAGGTTTGATTCTCCACCCCTCCACATGCAGCTGGTTGGGTGACTCTTGGCTAGTCACAGTCCGGGTAGAGCTGTTCTCATGGAGCAGTTCTCTTAGAGCTCCCTCAACCCCACCTACCTCACAGGAAGGCAGTTGTGGGCCAATTTGAGACTCCTTCAGGTAATGAAAAGCAGGGTTTAAAGCCCAACTCTGCTTCTCCCCATTCTTTGTTCCTCCCAAGGAACCTTGCCGTATTGTTTTTATAGCCCTGTCCTTGGACCATACTTTAGAATGATGCCACTGCACACTGTAGGTATTAGTTCTGAGTTGATGTGCTGAAGATTGCATGTTCTGTCCTATATCCCCCTTCCCAAGGGTTTTGGTTCCCTCTGCCAGTTTGGCGTAGTGGTTAGGAGTGCAGACCTAATCTGGTGAGCCAGGTTCAATTCTGCACTCTCCACATGCAGCCAGCTGGGTGACCTTGGGCTCCCCACAGCACTGATAAAACTGTTCTGACCAAGCAGGAATCTCAGGGCTCTCTCAGCCTCACCTACCCCACAGGGTGTCTGTTGTGGGGAGAGGAAAGGGAAGGCGACTGTAAGCCATTTTGAGACTCCTTCGGGTAGAGAAAAGAGGCAAATAAGAACCAACTCTTCTTCTTCTTCAGCAATCTCAGGGCTCTCTCAGCCTCACCTACCCCACAGGGTGTCTGTTGTGAGGAGAGGAAAGGGAAGGCAATTGTAAGCCACTTTGAGAAAAGCAGCTTATGAGAACCAACTCCTCTTCTTCTGCCCCAGAACTGCGAGATGGGGTGTAGCTTAGGCTCTAAAGACCTGAGTTGTGAGCTGCAGAGTTCCAAGTTCAAATCTTGCCTCTGCCATGAATTAATCAGCAACCCTGAATAATCTGTTCTTTCTCAACCTCGGTCCCTCCATCCGCAAGAGGGGGATAAAACTATGGTTCTCCTTCACAGAGTTGGTTGTAAGGAGTAAAACATTCCAGGCTCCTGTAACCTTCCCCCCCCCGCATCAGCTACTCAAATTGGTGCAATCCACCTGCAGGGAAAGCATCCAATGTCCTTTCCAGAATCCTAAGGAAGCTCCAATTGCGGCTTTAAATCTAACAATCTCTTTCTCGCTTCCTGTAGCATACCGACTTCCTCCGGCACCCTTCTCCGGCTGGCTGAAGATTAAGCATGCGTCGCTTCATCGTTAAGAAGAGAATTGTGCCTAAAATGAACTGTGACCCCCCCCCCTGCTCGGAGGTCTTGAACCGTGGCTTCTGATTTGCACGAACGCCCACATCTGCGAAGGGCGCCCAGCTCCGTTTTTGACATATGGACCAATCTACATTCAGCACTTAATACATGAGACAACAGGCAGGGCCTGCCAATGCTATGAAATCTGACATAACGGTGTCCCAATATTTGGGAATTCATTTTTTTTGGATGTGCGCTACAGGAATAGGATACCCATCTGGGATAAGATTATCCGAGGCCAAATATGCCCTCTGGGGGCACCTTAATTTTTCTTAAGGACTCACGCAGCCTATTCTGGAGAGACAGCAAAGATAATTTCCCCTCTCCCCTGTCCCTAATTTATTTCTTGCTCTTTGATTCCTTGTTACCTCCACTGCCGTGGAGCTTAATTAAAAAGCAATGCCTTTCATTTCTTCACGGCTCGTCAGCTCCCTGTGGCATCCTTGAAGTATGAGTGTGCTCTGTCTTTAGTCTTGATCTGTTCTTTTTTTTTTTTTTTGTATCAGCACTCAGATGAGCGGAGGCAAATGGGTCGAAGGGTTATGATGAGGATGAGCTTGCATACCGATCCAACAGCTCTTAAAAGGTATGCATCAGGCTGAATTTCCTGCCCACCCACATGTTTGTTTGCCAAAGTATCCCAGATTACACCGCACTGTTTTAACATTGAGTTTGAGGAGCAGCGGTTGGACTAAGATCTGGGAGACCCAAGTTAGAATCCCTGCGTTGCCACGGAACTGCGTGACCCTGCGTTGCTGAGCGACCCTGGGCCCAGTCACACATGCTCACTGGATTCAAATTAAATATTGGAAAGCATTTTCTGACGGGGAGGGCTGTTCGTGGGCGGAATGGGCTGCCTCAGAGGGTGGTGGAGTCTCCTTTGTTGGAGGTTTTTAGGAGGAGATCAGATGAACATCTGTCAGCAGTGTGTGTCTTTTAAGTCTCCCCAGAAGATGATTCTGAAAACAGGATTAGGTAGATTCATGGAGGAGAAGAGCGGCTACCAGCCACAGCAACTGAGGGGAGCCTTCACTAATCCTCTGAATCCTAGAGCCAGGAGGCTCTGGAAGGGAAGACCCCTCTGCTTTGAGGACACACAGTAATGGGTTTAAACTACAAGTACAACGATATAGGCTAGATATCAGGGGGAAAAATTTCACAGAGTAGTTCAGCAGTGGAATAGGCTGCCTAAGGAGGTGGTGAACTCCCCCTCACTGGCAGTCTTCAAGCAAAGGTTGGATACACACTTTTCTTGGATGCTTAGGGCCAATCCTGCGTTGAGCAGGGGGTTGGACTAGATGGCCTGTATGGCCCCTTCCAACTCTAGGATTCTATGATTCTATGATTTGTTGTTGGCCACCTAGAGGAACTGGTTGGCCGCCATGTGAGAGGATGCTGGACGGGATGGACCCCTGGTCTGAACCCATAAGGCTCTTCATATGTTCTTAAGTCTGCATAGCTCAACCTAGCATTTCTGCGTTACAGCAAATTGGTAAACAGGAAGTCAGGTGTGTTTCATTGCAAGGTTGCAAAATAACTATAGTCATGCTGTCTGCTGAATGCTTTTGGACTTGTGTACACAGTTGTGCTACAGTCTGGCCAGACGTTTGGGGGTTGGACTCAAGATTCTGCGCGTTCTTGTCTTTCCCCCCCCCCTCCTCTTCCCCAGTTAGGCGGATTGAGAGAGAGCCCATGTTCTCTCCAGTGACCTTTGTGACCATGTCGGGATTTCACCCTACTTGGGGGCTCGGTCACAGTTCAACACTCTTATCTGCCACCTCCACACATGACTAGATTGTGGCCTGACATAATTTTTTTTTTTTTTTTTACCCTTCTCGACAAAGATTCTAGGCTTGTCGACTTGTTAGTTTCTCAATTAAACTAACTGACAATTTGGGACAAAGGTGCCATCTCAGTGCCAGATGCAGGTTGCTGTATACCCCAACTCAGATCCTGATAAAACCCCTTAGATCAGGGGTAGTCAAACTGCGGCCCTCCAGATGTCCATGGACTACAATTCCCAGAAGCCCCTGCCAGCGAATGCTGGCAGGGGCTTCTGGGAATTGTAGTCCATGGACATCTGGAGGGCCGCAGTTTGACTACCCCTGCCTTAGATCATGGGTAGTCAAACTGCAGCCCTCCAGATGTCCATGGACTACAATTCCCATGAAATGCAAATGCTGGCAGGGGCTCGTAGTCCATGGACATCTGGCGAGCCGCAGTTTGACTACCCCTGCTTTAGATGGTAAAAAGTGTCTAAATTAGGGGTCCCCAACATGATGCCCATGGGCCCCGTGGTCCGTGCTCAGTTTCTTGGTGCCCACCAAATGTTTTTAGAATGTGGGTGGGGACAGTTAAGGATTTTACCCAGCAGGGCTTCTGATTGGCCACTGAAGAGCCAATTGGCTGTGCCAAGTAAAATATTTTGGTGGCAACTTGCCACTACAGTCTTTGTTTTATTCTTTCATTCCTCTTTCTTGATGTATTTTTAAAAAAATAACCCCTCTTCATCCCTGCATTTCGGCTGCTTCTGTGTTTGGCCCCGCCTCCTATGGCAGCCATTTTAGAGCTGAGCTCACCACACTTGTGTCAGAATTCCAAAGGTGCCCACAGGTTCAGAAAGGCTTGGGGATCTCTGGTCTCAGTGATTCATTGACAGAAACTGGTACAGCAAGTACCATTTTAATACCACTCCCACTAGAGTTTTAATTGAAATAATATCTGAGAGCAAAACAGCTTGACTCAAGGTTCCTCATAAAGGATAGAAAAGCCACTGTGGAGCAGTGACCGGGAGAACCGGGTTTGATTCCCCACTCTTCCTACACAGGGAGCCTGCTGGGTGACTTTCAGGTTAGTCACCCTTTTCTCAGGGCTGTTCTCTTAGAGCTCTCTCCACCCCACCCACCTCACAGGGTACCTGTTGTGATGACAGGAAGGGAAACATACTTGTAAGCTGCTTTGGGACTCCTTCCAGTAGGGAAAAGTGGGGTATAAAATCCCCAATCCTCTAATAATTCAGGGTCTTGTACCTTTACAGTCTGATCCTCCGCCTGCTTGTTTGGAAGTAACCCAGGCTTGGACAGCTCTGGTTGATGTGGGCCTGGAGTTGTGGCTCTAGATCAGGGGTAGTCCAACTGCGGCCCTCCAGATGTCCACGGACTACAATTCCCAGAAGCCCCTGCCAGCATTCGCTGGCAGGGGCTCCTTGGAATTGTAGTCCGTGGACATCTGGAGGGCCGCAGTTGGACTACCCCTGCTCTAGATCTTGCCTAATCTGCTTTCCACTAGAGGCCAGCTGAGATTCAGGACGAGCAACAACAGGTTGTCCGGTCTCCAGTGACTCCTTCCACAGGGCATCCCAGGCAGCAGATGATCGGAGGTAGTTGCATTGCATTGCATTGCATTGTTGGTCCTTAGCTCCCACACACTGGTGAGCTTGGGCTAAAGAGGGCCTAAATACAGTAAAAGCCGCTCTCTGCTTGTGTCATGAACTAGCCCCTTGGTATCCAGAAGTCACCTGTCTCGAAGCCCGGAGCACGTTTTGAGTCCAATGTCACCTTTGATGTTTTATTCAAGGTGTGGGCTTTTGTGGGCATGCACGTGCCCTCATACGGCACACTTTAAAGATATCAGCCTTAATACAAAGTGCCGGCTAGTCAACGCCGTTGTCTTTCCCAAAACAACCTATGGATGCAAAAGCTGGACCCTGGAGAAGGAAGACAGGAGGAGAATAGATGCTTTCGAATTATGGTGTCGGAGACAAATGCTGCGAATCCCATGGACAGCCAAAGTTACCAACAAGATCGTTTCAGAGAGGAGCAAAGCAACTATGTCATTAGAAAGCAAGATATTACGGCTAAAGCTCAGTTACTTTGGACACATCATGCGATCAGACTCGTTAGAAAAATCATTAATGCTCAGCATGGTCAGCGGCAAAAGGAAACGGGATCTCCAAAGGATCCGCTGGCTCGACACGATCAAAGCTGACACAGGGGTGACCATGAACCAGCTGAAAGAAGCAGTATGAGACAGAGACGAATGGAGAAAACTTTCCTATAGAATCACCGAGGGTTGGACACGACTGAACGGATAACGTCATCACAATGATATTTAACAGATGCAAGGGCCTTACAGAAATAACAAGCTAAGCTTTACAAGGTTCGCACACGTGGGAATGACTCTGCTGATACAGCTGTCTTGCACTAATCTGACTCCCATTCCCGCTTTTGTGTCTTTTTCCCCCCTAACATAATTAAACATGAGCCATAGAGATGCCAGTCCACAGGTGGGGCCTGGGGACCCTTTAGAATTACAGCTCATCTAACACGATCAGCCCCCTGGAGAAAACGGCTGCTTTAGAAGGTGAGCGCCATAGCATGATAAATAAAAAAATATAGACCACTGAAGATGAAGATACATTCAAGTTTAGGCCACTTGAAGAAACTCCCTGGCCCAAATTACCCCCCCTTCCCAGCTCCATCCCCAAATTCCCCAGCCCAACCCAGAGCTGGCAACCTGACATAAGCATGGCTTTTAGGATCCCGTTTCTGGTTATGTTTTCCTTGAAGCTTGTCCCTTACTTTTTTTCTTTAAATTTTTTTCCCCGGTCTTGCCCCTTTAAGGGGCAGCCTGGTGGGCGGAGCTAATAGAACGCTGCGGGTTTTATTTCCTCGCTTTTTTGTCATATGATCCTTTGAAGCCGAGCTTGGCCCGCGCAGCCAATCAGGGACTCGCGGCTCGGAGCGATCGGCCCGGGAGAGTTCCTGAAGGGCTTCTTCCCTGCTCTGAAGCAAACCGGAGCCCGGGGCGGGGGAGCGGGAGGGCAGGATTTAAAGGGGAAGCGACCCCAGCCGATGCGGGCAAAGGGATCCTGACGGGCGAAGCTATGAAGTCCGGATGCGGTCCCGGGAGGAGATCCCAGCCATGGCCCTGGACGGGGACCAGGCTCTGTTTCGGGGCTCTGCTGCTCTTGGGCCTCTGCTGCTGGAAAACGACGGGGATGGCAACTCCCGATCAGGTAAGGGGTTAATTTTTGGGGACCCCCGCAGCTCAATCGGGGCCAAGCGAGAGCCCCTCAATCTGCCCACCAGCCCCCAGTTTTTAAAGAAGGTGGGGGGACTGCTGTCTTTTCCCCCGTCGCTCTCCATAAGGAAGATCAGAACAGGGCAAAGTTCGTATTTCTCTCTAGGGCAGGGGTAGTCAACCTGTGGTCCTCCAGATGTCCATGGACTCCAATTCCCATGAGCCCCTGCCAGCGAACGCTGGCAGGGGCTCATGGAAATTGTAGTCCATGGACATCTGGAGGACCACAGGTTGACTACCCTGCTCTAGGGGGTCTCGGCCGGTGGTCTTTCTCGCCACTGACGATCGGATCTGTTTAAGTGGAAAAGTCAAGGATCGAGCCTTTTGCATGCCCCAAAGCCCGTCCATCCAGGAGCCTGGCCCGTTCCCCTAAAAGAAACCACGGACGTATTTCGGGTGTCCTTGTCACAAGTCGGATGTAGCGATTTCCTGACATGTCGATCCTCCTGCCTTGCCTTTTGGGACAAGCTACGATGTTGCCCCGGTTCGTTTTGCCCGCACAACAACCTTGTAAGGTAGTAGCTTAGATGGACGGTGCCCCGACCAGAGCCCACGAGTTGTACAAAGGGACCACCTAAGGGTGCAGGTTTGAGATCTTGAGTACAGGTAGGACAAGCACTACCCTTTCAGGTAGCAAAAGGCTTAAGGCTCTTGTTGGAGATTTGCTTACCGAGGAAGGGGCCCTGTGGCTCAGTGGCGGAGCGTTTGTTTTGGCGCCTGCAAGGTCCTAAGTCCCAGCTCCCGGTGTTTTTGGTTAAAAGCCCAGGCGGTAGGTGATGAGAGATGGATCTTGTTCTTCCTTAGGCGGATTGTGAAAGGGAGGCTTCCCATATTGCTACGAACTATTGCTGTAAGCTACTGGGAGTTGGCTGGCCAGGAACAGTGGCATATAAATTTAACTAACAAATAAATATTAACAAATGCTTCTCCCTCCCCCGTAGCCCAAACCCTTTGGGAAAGAAAGATCTACATCACATTTGTGCTGATGGAACCAGGGGGAGAGGGACATTCATGCAGTAGTGTATAAGTGTGATTTTGCAACTGGGCTTTTTAAACACCTCCCCCCCCAATGAAGAAGAGTTGGTTCTTATATGCCGCTTTTCTCTAATGGAGTCTCAAAGCAGCTTAGATTCGCCTTCCCTTTCCTCTCCCCACAACAGACACCCTGTAAAGGAAGTGAGGCTGAGAGAGCCCTCATATTACTGAAGAAGAAGAGTTGGTTCTTATATGCCGCTTTTCTCTACCTGGAGGAGTCTCAAAGCGGCTTACTGTCGCCTTCCCTTTCCTCTCCCCACAACAGACACCCTGTGAGGTGGGTGAGGCTGAGAGAGCCCTGATATTCCTGCTCGGTCAGAACAGCTTTATCAGTGCCGTGGGGAGCCCAAGGTCACCCAGCTGGCTGCATGTAAGGGGGGACTGGAGAATCAAACCCGGCTAGCCAGATTAGAAGTCCGCGATCCTAACCACTACACCAAGCTGGTGAGGAAGCCTACAGATAGGCTGCACAGGGGTGGAAAGCAGGCTGTAACAAAAGCTACATTTGGGGTGTGTGCTTGCTTCTAATATCCTGTTTTCCCTGTGGAACGGGACCTTTCAGGCGAGAGGCAGTCTTTGAAGTGCAGGCTCCAGATTTCATCTGAGGGTGCCGTCGGACAACCCTTGCCTACCCGCAGGGTGTGCAGGCTGAGATTCTGTCCTTCATAAAGGCAGGGGGAATATTCCACCCATGGTACGTGGAGGGTGATGGGATTTTCCGTTCGTTCCCAAAGTGTGCCTAGAAAGGCCAACTTCCTTGTCTTGTGTTTGGAGGGCTTCGGCCTCTCATGGAGCTGAGTCAGTATGTCCATCAGCGGACGCAGAGTCCAGGATGGGGGATGATTGAGTGGGGGAGGGGTCAGAAAAGTGTGATTGACAGCTACGTGGATAAGGTTTGGCTGGATTATTATTATCATCATTATCATTATTGTTGTTTTGTTGTTGTTGTTGAATTTATTGGAGGCTCCCGGTAGATTATAACCTCTGTTAAAAACCCCTTAACAATTAAAACAGATTACTACACGTAAAACCATAAATCACGGCGGCAAACACAACCCCTTATTAATAAAATCCTAATAATCTAAGAAAGGGGGGGAGGAAGAGGGTGAAGATCGAATTCGCTACCGCCGCTTCTGTAGGAGGGGCCCCGATCTACCTGGCTGCCCAGCCTCACCCATAGACCTAGCGGTTCAAAATATAGCTTTCCTTGGGGGGTGGGATTTTGTGTTTTAGATGGATTTTATTGTATTAGGGGTTTTAATGGGGTTTTATTGACTGTGACCCGCCACGAGCCTTAGGGGAGTGGCTGGCGGGATATAAATCTAAAAAATAAATAAATAAGAGCTGTGTTTTGCAGGCCCTTTGGTAAGCTGAAAGCTCCCGCAGGGCCTGCAGCTCCTCCGGGAGCTCATTCCACCAGGTTGGGGCCAGGACCGAAAAGGCCCTTGCTCTGTTCGAGGCCAGGCACGCTTCTCAGGAGCCGGGATTTCAGTCCAAATAGTTACTTAAGAGACCAACAAGTTTTGAGAGTCAGAGACCATATTAAATAACGCGGCAAACGAAACCATATCTGCTGTTAAGACGTGGAATCTATATTTCTTGCCAATTTGGGGAAACGGATTTCCACCCCTTTAGACTGGAGCTATGGGCCGTGTTTTTAACCACTGCTGATTAGAACTTTGCAGTGAGTGGGAAACTCCAGCCCTTCTGAATCTCTTTATTTATTTTGATTTAGATTCTCATCCCGTCCCTCCCAGACCGGCTGCCTTGGGGCGGGGCGCAACAGTAAAACTCGGGCTACAATAAAACATAATTATATCATGTTTAAATAGAACAAAATTTAAAAATATCCAATCTTAGCCCTGATGGTGTTTCCTTCTGTTCTATTAATAACATGCAGGTAAGGAGTTGGTCTAGGTGGGAAGGAAAAAGCAGGGGAGGAGAGGGAGATCCAGTCTGTCAGGTCCCTGATCTCTCCTGGGGGCTCATTCCACTAGGTGGGAGACAGAGCCGAAAAAGCCCTGACTCTGGTGTTTCCTTGGGGCCGGGAACCCCCTTCCGGTTGGTGTTGGCTCCCTCCTCTGAGTCCCCCTCCCCTATCAAATCTCAGGGATTTTCATGGTTTGTTTTCCTAGTTATCGCTTCCATCTTATCCAGTGGAGCAGAACGTTCCCTGCCAACTTCTCATTCTATCTCCTGGTGCTGGGACGTCCCAGAATGGTTGTACTTGGTGACTTTCACAGATAGGCCGCAGTCTACCCTGGACTCTTTTGCCATCCCTCAGTCTTTTACTCATTAACCTCACTACTGATTAATTACGCCCTCCCTGAAACATTCCTCAGGCTCTGAGAAACCCCTGAAGTGACCTTCCTGCCACGCCCTAAGAAGTCACATGTCACCAGAAGTGACATCACAGAGATACTCCTGCCGGAAGTGACATCACCAAGCCACTCCCACAGAACAGATATATTTCCAGACGCTTTGCGAACAGAACCATACTTACGCTCTGGGCTGGTTACCGGTTTGCTCTTCTTCACCGAAGGGAGCCTGCAGACACAGGGCCGGGGCAGGGCTATGCCACTCTATCGCCCCCAACCCACCTCCCATAGCAGAAAGAAGGCCAGGGCAGGCCTATGCCACTCTGTCACCCCCAACCCACCTTCCACACCAGAAACAGGGCCAGGGCAGGCCTATGCCACTCTGTTACCCCCAACCACCTCCCACACCAGAAACAGGGCCAGGGCAGGCCTATGCCACTCTGTCACCCCCAACCACCTCCCACACCAGAAACAGGGCCAGGGCAGGCCTATGCCACTCTGTCACCCCCAACCCACCTCCCACACCAGAAACAGGGCCAGGGCAGGCCTATGCCACTCTGTCACCCCCAACCACCTCCCACACCAGAAACAGGGCCAGGGCAGGCCTATGCCACTCTGTCACCCCCAACCCACCTCCCACACCAGAAACAGGGCCAGGGCAAGCCTGTTCCATTCAGTTGCCCATGCCCCCACCCCAATGCCAGAAACAGGGCCATAGTAAGTCTATGCTGCTCCACTCCCCCCCCCAAGTTAAGTTAAAATGAAAGTAGATACCTCTCTAGCCTCCAGTCACTACCATGTGCAACAAACCTCGACCAGTAAGGATTGGTGTGGCTGAGGCCCCTCCCTTTTCCATCCCCTCCAGGCCCATCATTGGCCATTTTGGGGGGGTTCGACATAACCATATATGGTCATATCACCCAATAGAGAAGTCAGTGAAGCGTAGGATCAAAGAGTTTAATACTCCACTCTCAGCCACTTGGAGGAAATGCAATAAAGAAATGAAAATGTTGCAAGCAGCCCTACGGCAGGGCCTAAAATCCCTTCAATGAGTTAGCCCATCCAGTAAGGGTGGAGATGCCAGCGTCAACAATAACTGCAAATCTGAGGTCAGGAGCACTCAGAGACACGACTCAGCAGATCTCTAAGCAAACCTTCGTCATGTTTCCAGTTCTCAAAAATCAGGAAGTGGTTTGAGCCGCAGGGCAGACAGAGCAGCTGATAACGCAACCAGCAGGCAGCAGTGGCCAAAAAGAACCCACAAATGGTTCACTGCTTTTTAAGGGCATATTGTCCTTGCCCTCAACCCCCTCCTTGCAAAGAGTCCAATCTACCAGATCTGGGCTGATTCTGCACTTACTGTGTTTTTTCCATTCAGGATCCTGTTGAATTCTGATAGATTTGAACTCGGGTCTTCCTCTGTTCCCCGCCGCAATTGAAAGAGAAAGTGTTCTGCACTTGATTGGGGAAGCTCAGAGTGGGGAGGAGAGCCAAGCACAACAGGAGTCTCTTTCTTTTCTTGAACGGGGTGCGGGGGGAGAGGATTGGAGTAAGCAGAGGAGGGGGAATAAATTCAAGAGGTAAATCTCTGCTGAGAGAAGTTAGGGCTTCCGGAGTGCAGTCACTTTAAGACACAAGCTTTGCAACTGGGAAGCAGGAAGTCTTTGAACTGACGCCCTGGCCAAACGGGGAAGACTGCTTTGCTACAAGGCACAGAGATGGAAGTTAATTTGCAAAAAGCAGAAATCTGCACTTACTGATGCTGATTTTTCAAATATCAAGGCTTATACCCACTTCTGGATATTGTGGAGGGAAAGGTAGTGTCACTCCAGATCAATCATGCTTGTTGCAAAGGGAAAATTTAAAGTAGCCAAAATCAAAATGGAAATCGAATTCAGTGTAGATGGGAGGGATTTATTCGAGTTGGGAGTGGGTAAAAAAGCCCTGTGCAGACTACACCCTGGACTAGCAGTTCTGTACTCACTGCTTTAAGACTGCCAGTGAGAAGGAGATTACCTCTTCCGTATGAAGAAGAGTTGGTTTTTATACCCCTCTTTTCACTTCTTGAAGGAGTCTCAAAGCAGCTTACAATCGCCTTCCCTTTCCTCTCCCCACAACAGACACCCTGTGAGGGAGGGGAGGCTGAGAGAGCCCTGAGATTACTGAAGCTGGTTCTTATATGCCACTTTTCTCTACTTGAAGGAGTCCCAGAGCGGCTTACAAACACCCTCCCTCTTCCCACAACAGACACCCTGTGAGGTAGGTGGAGCTGAGAGAGCTCTGAGAGAACTGTGACCGGCCCAAGGTCACCCAGCTGGCTGCCTGTGGAGGAGGAGTGCGGAATCAAACCCTGTTTTCCAGATTAGAGGCTTTTTAACCACTACAGCACGCTGGCTCTCCTGTGGAGACATCTGCCAGGGATTTACTGATGCTGGGATCAGCAGGCTTGACCTTGGTTTAGCTAGTAACCTGGATGCGGGTGGCCATCTGCCCACCCTCCTTCCTGATACGATCGCTTCTCCACACTTTCCTGTTTTCTTCTGCGTTCTATTTTTGAACGGGAATAGAAATGTCAAGCTGACCCGAGTACTCTGTTTCGTTGCACGCGGCCGAGCTTTACGATGCCGAAGACAAATTCATGATGATGCCGCGGAATTCATGGTTCAATGCAGGGGCTAGGATGGAGGGCATTATTTGGAAAGCCATTCTGTGACAGAGACAGGCTCGCTGGCCTCAAAAGATTCCCAGACTGAACTTCCACTGATGTTGTTTCGGTCTTCGGCCAGATTCGGCTTGGGGAGCTGTGCCTGGCTTTTTAAACGGCCAGATACTTGTGTGGTGTGCAGGATCAGGAAAGCCGTTGTGAAAATTGGCCTTGTGTCTCAATACCACATCCTAGCATGTTGCTGTGAGGGGGATGTCCTAACATTTTAGCTTAAAAGAGGAGGTGGAATCAACTAGAGCAGGGGTAGTCAAACTGTGGCCCTCCAGATGTCCATGGACTACAATTCCCATGATCTCCCTGCCAGCGAATGCTGGCAGGGGGCTCCTGGGAATTGTAGTCCATGGACATCTGGAGGGGCGCAGTTTGACTACCCCTGAACTAGAGAGAGGAAGAGGGCCTAAAACGACGACAAAGACTGCTGTATCCATGTTTGCCCCTTAAACTGTATAGTATATTTTGTTATCTACCTCCCTCCCTTTCTCTCTGTCTGTCTCTTTTCTCTCCTCTTTATTTCCTATCTTTCCTCGTCTGTCCACACAAACTTTAATAATAAAAAAACACAAAAAAGACACAGTGCTTTGGATCCTCCTTTTTTATTATGGAGGAGAATAATTTTATTAATGGACTTTTAAATTTTATTAATGGGGGCGGATCGGGAGGCGCTTTGCCTTGCCGCCGGACTGACAATTGGAGGGCCTGCCGATTGGGCCCTCCGATTGTCAGTCCGGGGGAAGGAGCCTATCGGCACCCTTCCTCATCACGGACAGGGCCTGCCCTCGGGGCCCTTACTGAATTATTTAATCCACTCCGCTAGGAGTGGGTTAAAGATTCCCCCCTTTTTCTGGTGGGTTAAAGGCAGGCAACTGAAGTAAATGGGCAGGTTGAAGGCTTCCTAAAATGTCGCGCCTGAGTGGCCTCAAATCCACAGCTGTGATAAGTTTTGGTGTGGTGGAGTGGTTAAGAACAGCAGACTCCTAACCTGGAGAACCAGGTTTGTTTTTGCTGCTGGGTGACTTTGGGCCAGTCACAGTTCCCTCTGAACCTGCCTCGCAAAGGCACTGGGGTGGGAAGAGGAAGGAAAAAGTAATTGCTTTGAGACTCCTTCAGATAGCCCAAAATGAGGTGTTAAAAACTTCTTATCCTTTCAAATAAGCTTTGCTGCTCTGTGGGTCACCTACCCCAGTGGAATTACTTCCCCCTTACAATTGGGACTCGCAGCCAGTTAGAAACTTGGCCACAAAGTCAGTTCATCTTGCTCTGAAGGCTTTTGGTGGGTTCGTGTCAGATGCTGCCAGCCAAGAATCCTGTGTCTTTCAGGGCAGCTTCATAATTGTGGCTAGAATAAACAAAGAAGAAGAACTTGTGCTCCTGCACGCCCTGGTGAGATCGCAAACAACATTCGGACATCATGGGAACGGGCAAAAAGAAAAAAAAGAAAGAAAAGGATTTTAAAAAACGTTGCAGGATGAGAATGGACTCCTTTAAAGAAATAAGGAAACCAGTTCCTTCTGTTCTGAATCCATCCGTCATGAGGCCAAACCACACACATTTAGAAAGAATTGGGTCTGGGTACCCCATAGCCACAAGCAGCTGCAGGGAAACAGCTTGGAAAAAACCAAGGGGCTAGGGGAGGGGGGGAGTGTCTCTTGCCTCCCCTCACCCGGGCTTTTTCCCATGCCAAAAAAGTGCAGATTCCCCAAATTTTGCTGCTTTGTGCATATCTAAAATGCACAGTAGAAGAAGAGTTGGTTCTTATATGCCGCTTTTCTCTACTCAAAGGAGTTGCAAAGTGGCTTACAGTCGCCTTCCCTTTCCTCTCCCCACAGCAGACACACTGTGGGGTGGGTGAGGCTGAGAGAGCCCTGATATCCCTGCTTGGTCAGAACAGTTTTATCAGTGCCGTGGTGAGCCCAGGGTCACCCAGCCGGCTGCATGTGGGAGAGTGCAGAATCAAACCCGGCTTGCCAGATTAGAAATCCACACTCCCAACGACTACACCAAGCAAAATATGCAATCAAAGGCAGGTGGGAGGGACACTTCCCGATCTGTTTTGGCCTCTTTTTCCCTCCCAGCTGTCCTGGAAGGAAGAATCATTGGGGCCAGACCTCACAGCAACCACTGGGCATCTTGCTCCCTTGCTATTTTGATGATTCGCCAAGCTGTGCCAGTATACCTGACCACACAATGTAACACTACTCGCTTGGGCGCAGCGGCAGCCTCCGCACAACTTGTGCGACTCAGCTGGGCCTGGCAGAAGCTGCTCCACACATGAGTGACTTGCTATATAGCATTTCTGCAACTTGGCCATACTTTCCCCAGGGACAGACTGCTAGGGGGTGGGAAGGAAGGAAAGCTGAGAGCCAGTGGCGTGTATTTTATATTATACTTTTATATGCTATTAAAGGCTTGTTGTTGTTGTTGTGTGGTGGTTAGAGCAGGCTTTCTCTACCGGGGTTTTAGGAAACCCTGGGGTTTCTGGAAGGCCCTGGAAGGGTTTTCCAAATGGGTGGGAGTTAATTAATTTTTAATATATTTTTAAAATGTTGACCTCCATAAAAAAATGGCCAATGATGGGCCTGGGGGGGGGGGGAGACGGACATGCACACAACTCTGCTTCCCGACCATATTCCTCATGATTGCTCCACTTCTGGGGCTTATTAGGGGTTACTCAAAGGTTAAAACGTTGAGAAAGTCTGGGTTTAGACTCTTCTTCAAATATTTAAAAGGGTGTCATAGAGAGGGTGGAGCAGAGTTGTTCTCTCTTGCCCCGGAGGGACAGACCAGAACCAATGGGATGAAATTAATCCAAAAGAAATTCCGTCTAAACATCCGGAAGAAGTTCCTGACAGTTAGAGCGCTTCCTCAGTGGAACAAGCTTCCTCAGGAGGTGGTGGGTTCTCCTTCTTTAGGAATTTTTAAACAGAGGCTGAAGAGCCATCTGACAGAGAGGCTGATTCTGTGAAGGCTCAAGGGGGTGGCAGGTGACAGTGGATGAGCTATAGGGTCGTGAGTGTCCTGCATAGTGCAGGGGGTTGGACTAGATGACCCAGGAGGTCCCTTCCAACTCTACGATTCAGTGATTTTGAACCTTCCTGGCTTTCCCTTGGTAGGTGAAGCCCATCATCACCATGGAGCAGCTGCTGTGGGTGAGCGGAGGTGTGATCGGGGAGGTGAACACCTTCAGGGTCCCCCTCATCGCAGCGACGCCTCAGGGCACCCTCCTGGCCTTTTCCGAAGCCCGGAAGTACTCTTCCTATGACACGGGAGCAAAATTCATTGCCCTTCGCAGATCGCAGGACAAAGGTTTGTGAAGCTAAGAGCTGGGAAGGGACACTCGGAGGGTATCTTTGTGTGTTTTAAAAAGACGGCCGGGACAAGGAACGTCTGCTGGGTCCCTCCACTGAACATTCCTGAGCATCCCTCAACATGAGCATGACAGTTCATTGAGTTGTTGTTGTTGTTATTTGATTTATTTCCCGCCACTCCCTACAGGCTCGTGGCGGGTAACAGCAGCCTTAAAATCCCCCATTAAAACCCCCACTAAAAGACTATAAAAATACCCAACACGGTGGGAAATGCCACTCTCCCCCTACCCAAACAAGGGCATTAGGGGATGGAGGGTAATGATGTATACTTCAAACCCCAAGGGGGGGCAATGTTATTCCTTGCCAGTCCTAACCTCAACCATAGACCTGGCGGAAGAGCTCCGTTTTACAGGCCCTGCGGAACGCTGACCGTTCCCACAGGAGGGGAGAAGGGAGGGAGGGTGGCTTGGGATGGGGTGGGTGGGGTCTGTGGGGTTGTTTTCTCGATTCTGGGGTTGTCTTTTGAACTGGGGTGTAAACTGCGACGAGCCAGCTGGACCGGTAGTGGTGGTTAACGCATTTAAGACATTAAAATAAATAAATAAATAAATAAGGGGGCTTCAGCAGACCCTAAGGGGGTGAAATGGGGCAGATGGATCTGGGTACGCAGACATTGATCAGGAGCCTGGGGTGAAAGTGGAATAGCCTGCTAGAGGAGCATAAGGTGTTCTTGCATGGGTTTGTTGTCCTGTCTTGGTTAAAATGGTGGAGAGGAGAATGAGGTCAGCTGCTTTTGGGTCTCTGTGGAGGAGAAAGGCGGGGCACAAAGGAATTCAACAAAAAAAAAGTAAATAAGTAAAATATCTGTTGATTTTAATGTTTATGATTTTTATCCCATTTATTTTTATATGGTTGTTACCCGCCTTGGGTCCCAAAATGCTCGCAAGAAAGGCAGGTATATAGGTACTGAGAGTCAGTTGGGTGTAATATTTAAGAGGGGCGAATTCTAATCTGGTTGATTCCCCACTTCTGCACCTGCAGCCATCTGAGTGACCTTGGCCAGTCACAGTCCTGTTGGAGCTGTCCTTGCAGAGCGGTTCTCTCAAAGCTCTCTCAGCCCCACCTCCCTCCCAGGGCGTCTGTTTTGGGGAGACGAAAGGGAAGGCGATCGTAAGCCGCTCTGAGAGTCCTCCGGGGAGTGAAAAGCAGGATATAAAAGCCAGCTCTTCTTCTATTTTTAAAAATAAAATAAAGCTGATTTTTTTTTTTGGCGTATCCCTATACACCCAGGAAACTTTCCCACGCGCTGAATAATGCACTCTCTACCCACCTTCAGTACACTTTGCAACTGGATTTTACTTGGTGAAATAGCAAAATCCATTTGCAAACGTTGGATGAAGGGGATTCATATGGCATTGTTTAGCACGGGGGGGGGGAATCAAACTGCGGCCCTCCAGATGTCCATGGACTACAATTCCCATGAGCCCCTGCCACCATTCGCTGGCAGGGGCTCATGGGAATTGTAGTCCATGGACATCTGGAGGGCCGCAGTTTGACTACCCCTGGAGCATGTGTGAAAGCGCCCCACCCTGACAACAACAAGCGCCCACTACCTACATGTTGATATTGTTCAGTTCCAGCAGCTGTAGATGTTAGAAGAAGGAAAAAAAGGGGATATAATCCATAGACAGGAAACTGAAGAAATCATCCGTTCTGTGGCCGAAGGACACAGCAAGGATGACTGCAAAGGAGGGTCCTGTTTGGAAGTGCAAAAATGAAGTGGCTTCCCTCGTTACTACACCAAGCTGGCTTTCACCAAGAAGGCCAGGATAAAAACCGAATCCATAATAATAGTAATTTAGAAACAAAAAAATCTCTGACCAGGAAAACCTTGCTGTCATCACTGATTTGACTTATTGCACAGAAATCAGCAGCCAAAGCTTTTTCACAGTGAATATATAAATATTATTGCTTGTTTCTGTCTGCAGATCGAGCCAGTGTCGTTGACCACGGAGAAGGTCTGGTATAGAAGAAGAAGAGCTGGTTTTTATACCCCGCTTTTTACTGTCCAAAGGAGTCTCAAAAGCAGCTTACAATCGCCTTCCCTTCTCTTCCCCACAACAGGCACCCTGTGAGGTACGTGGGGCTGAGAAAGCTCTTCAAGAACTGCTCTTTGAGACCAGCCCTCTCAGGGCTGTGATGAGCCCAAGGTCACTCAGCTGGCTGCATGTGGGGGAGCAGGGAATCAAACCCAGCTCACCAGATTAGAAGCCGCTGCTCTTAACCACACTGGTGACCCTTTTCCATGTAAAGAAGTGACTGTGAGAGTTGGAGATATTTAGAAACAGTCATGTACAGACAGAGTACTTTAAAGGAGGTTTCCTGATTCCTACACAAACAGATCCAGAAGGCATCATGATGTAGAAGTAGGTTGTTTGATTTTCTAGCTCACTTGGGACACCTGCCTGTATGCGCTCCCTTGTTGGCTTCATTCACCTGCTCCTGACCGTTGTTTGTGTCTCTTTCCCAGGAGCCACCTGGAGCCCGACTTCGTTCATAGTTGACGACGGTTCTCTGGTGGACGGGCTCAACCTCGGGGCTGTGGTGGTGGACTCAGAACAGAACATGGTGTTCCTGATCTACACTCTCTGCGCCCACTACATCCGATGCTCCGTCTCCAGCACCATGATCATCCGCAGCCGTGACGACGGGATCACGTGGAGCGTTCCCAGGAACCTCTCTGAGGAGATTGGCACGACCATGTTCGCCCCCGGGCCGGGCTATGGAATCCAGGTGAGCTTGCATCGGGCCAGGTATGGGGATTTTCAGAAAACAGCTCTATTTATTTACCTGCCACTTGTGTGTGTTAAGGCAGGGGTGGTCAACCTGTGGCCCTCCAGATGTCCATGGACTACAATTCCCATGAGCCCCTGCCAGCAAACGCTGGCAGGGGCTCATGGGAATTGTAGTCCATGGACATCTGGAGGGCCACAGGTTGACTACCCCTGTAAGTCACTTCTCACGGCGAGCCTATGAATGAATTTCCTCCAAAAATGCCCTAATAGCTGTTCTCAGGTCTTGCAAACTGAGGGCTGTGGTTTATCAGTCCACCTCATGTTGGGCCTTCCTCTTTTCCTGCTGCCTTCAACTTTTCCTAGCATTATTGACTTTTCCAGTGACTCTTGTCTTCTCATAATGTCACCAAAGTATGATGGCCTCAGTTTAGTCATTTTAGCTTCTAGGGAGAGTTCAGGCTTGATTTGGTCTGGAATCCACCTGCTAGTCTTTTTTTTTGGCAGTCTTTGGTATCTGTAAAACTTCCTCTAACACCACATTTCATAGAATCGTAGAATCACAGAGTTGGAAGGGAATTCCAGGGCCATCATCTACCCCCCTGCACAATGCAGGAACTCACAACTGGCTGACCCCAATTGCATGCCCACTAAAAATCTCCTGGCCTGGAGGAAATTTGCTTCCCATCCCACAGAAGCAATTACCAATGCCCTGGGCAGGTAAGGAAGGGCCACAAAAGACAACCACTCACAACCTGCCTAAGTTCATAAAATCTGGAATCAGTTTCACAGGAATCAATTTTTTCCCTGGCAGTTTTCTTCATTATCTGACTTTTGTACCCATACATAGTAATGGGGAATACTGTGGTACCTAGATCTTGGCTGCCAGCAACACTTCCTTTCTCTTAAAGATTTTTTCTAGCTCCTTCATTGGTACCTTCCCCAGTTATCAGTCTCCTTTTGGTGTAGTAGCATTGAGCCAGTTTGGTGTAGTGGTTAGGAGTGCGGACTTCTAATCTGGCATGCCGGGTTCGATTCTGCGCTCCCCCACATGCAGCCAGCTGGGTGACCTTGGGCTCACCACAGCACTGATAAAACTGTTCTGACTGAGCAGGAATCTCAGGGCTCTCTCAGCCTCACCTCCCTCACAGGGTGTCTGTTGTGGGGAGAGGAATGGGAAGCCACTTGTAAGCCGACTGTAAGCCACTTTGAGCCTCCTTCGGGTAGGAAAAAGCGGCATATAAGAACCAACTCTTCTTCTTCTTCGATTTCTTGGGTGCAGTCTCCCTTTCAGTTGATGGGGTTTATTGATGGCTCTAGAAGGCTTTCCCACATGGGTGGTGTTAACTAATTTATATATATATATCAGGGGATAGTCGACCCATCCACCCCCTCTCAAAATGACCAGCGATGGCCCTGGAGAGGGTGGGAAGGGGAAGGGCACTACATGGGCCTGCCATACCCTGCACGATCACACCACTTCTGGGGGCTCTCGAAACCTGAAGAATGTTCCCGAGGTTTCTCAACAGTAAAAAAGTTGAGAAGGTCCGGTGTAGATGCAGCCTAGAGTTAGGCGTCTAACAGTGTCACTAGGAAGGGAATTCCGTAAAATTGGGCTACTTCCCGACAGATGTCGGAACATTCACCAGGTGTCGCTTCTCTCAGTGGCAGGATCTGCATGAGGGACACTCTCCCTGTTGCCCTTGACCGAGAAGAGATGATATGGGAGGTGGGATCCTGCAGCAGTGTGACCGTTTATGCACTGGAGGTTTCATGCTGGGCTGCAGGATGGAGTTTTAGTCATGACAGGTTGCCCCACCTCTCCCTGCACCCACATGGGGAAGCATTTGGCCTGGTGCACCTCATCTGGAGAGAGCCTCTTGTGGCGCAGAGTGGTAAGGCAGCAGTCTGAAAGCTTTGCCCATGAGGCTGGGAGTTCAATCCCAGCAGCCGGCTCAAGGTTGACTCAGCCTTCCTTCCTTCCGAGGTCGGTAAAATGAGTACCCAGCTTGCTGGGAGGTAAACGGTAATGACTGGGGAAGGCACTGGCAAACCACCCCGTATTGAGTCTGCCATGAAAACGCTAGAGGGCGTCACCCCAAGGGTCAGACATGACCCGGTGCTTGCACAGGGGATACCTTTACCTTTTACCTTTACCTCATCTGGGCCAGATTTCTGCTCCTGCACGGGAGCTAGGGCAGTGAAGTTCCCAGTGCATAAACAGTCTGTGTGTGAGCAGGGAGACAGTGCAGAGACCAGCCTCATATTGAGCCGATTGCTCTGAGTTGCAGAAACGCCACGAGCCCAAGAAGGGCCGCTTGATTGTCTGTGGCCATGGGACCCTGGACCGGGATGGGATCTCCTGTCTCCTCAGCGACGACCATGGCTGGACCTGGCGGTACGGGAAGCAGCCCCTGCACGGCATCCCTTTCGGGGGAGAGAAACTTTTCAGCGACTTCAACCCGGATGAATGCCAGGTGGGTGTGATCCTAAAGGCGGGATGGTTTGGGGAGAGGAAACCATGGGCTGTTCCCCCCCCCCATGGCATTATTGTGAGGTGTTCCCTGTGAGAAATACACATGGCTGGGTTGTTGAGTGATAAGGTACATGAAATGCTCATTTTCTGACCTCTTAGCGAATGACAAGTATTTGGCTTCTAGTGGCTTCCTGACCCAGCTTGGGCTCCCCACAGCACTGATAAAGCTGTTCAGACCGAGCAGTAATATCAGGGCTCTCTCAGCTTCACCCACCTCACAGGGTGTCTGTTGTGGGGAGAGGAAAGGGAAGGCAAATGTAAGCCGCTTTGAGGCTCCTTCAGGTAGAGAAAAGCGGCATATAAGAACCAACTCTTTATCTTCTTCAGTAATCTCAGGGCTCTCTCAGCCTCACCTCCCTCACAGGGTGTCTGTTGCGGGGAGAGGAAAGGGAAGGTGAATGTAAGCCGCTTTGAGACTCCTTTGGGTAGGGAAAAGTGGCATATAAGAACCAAATGTTCTTCTTTAGTAATCTCAGGGCTCTCTCAGCCTCACCCACCTCACAGGGTGTCTGTTGCGGGGGAGGAAAAGGAAGGTGATTGGAAGCCGCTTTGAGACTTCTGACAGAGAATATTGGCATATAAGAATCAACTCAAATCAAATAAAAAATAAATAAAATAAATAAACTCTTCTTCTAAATAAACTTCCTGTTTTTTGAAGGTTCATTGAGGGAAGATACACGTCTGGGTAGCAGTGTGTGTGTGAACATGATCCTGGGGTATTTGCGGAATGTAAGCTAAATATGAGCAGACGGTGTGATGCAGTGGCAAAGAAGGCAAATGCAGTCTTGGGCTGTATCAACAGGGGCATCACATCTAATCAAGCTGATGACAATACGTGCTGTATTCATTGTTTGGAGGCGATCTTTTGGGCCATTTAATTATTTTGTAAAAATGCATATATATTTTTGTTCTAATCATTGCTCATTTTGACTTAATAAGTCAAGAATTTGAAGTATCAGGCCTTTATATTCTGATTTCTTTAACCTTTGGGTTTTTAATTCATGTTTTTCAGTTAAGTCTTTTTCTCCCTTGTGTTTGATGGGTTATCCAAATTCTCCGAACACTGCCCCACCCCACCCCCGCCCAGCTCATGGCCTCTTTCATTTCGAAATGCTAAGTAGCAGGAAGGGAGGAAGCAGACAGTGTGTTTAGAGGAGACACAAACTGAGGGAACATTTTCATTTCCCCCACTCAAATCTTACTCCCCGCTGCCTCTTCTCCCAGCCCTACGAGCTGCCAGACGGATCCGTGGTGATCAACGCCCGGAACCAGAACTTCTACCACTGCAGATGCCGGATAATGGTGCGTAGCTACGACGCTTGCGACACCCTCCCGCTGGAAAACGTGACCTTCGACACGACCTTGGTGGACCCAGCCGTGGCCGCCGGAGCCCTCGTCAAATCGGGCCTTGTCTTCTTCACCAATCCGGCCCATGAGACAGAACGTGAGTGAGAAAGCAGGTGCAGGAGAGCGGAGGGCGGAGGGCACGTGGCCGCAAGAAGAGATCTGCCAGTCGCAGATCATACGAGACTGTAGGGGGCGGCATTTATTTTATCGTATTTATATGTATACACTAGGGGCAAAGCCCGTTGCATTCAGGAATACAATGGGCACCAGATTGGGGGGGGGGGGAGAACTCTGCGGACGGCCTCTCCCTCCCCCCCAAGACCTGGAAAGGCTGCAGGCTGGAGCCCGCCCCCCCTGTCCATCTTTGTGGCTGATTCTGGCCTGGCTGGAGTTGCCAATTCCTGGAGATTTGGAGTGGAGCTTTGTGAGGGTGGAGTTTGGGGAAGGGAAGGATTTCTACAGGGTATAATGCTATGGAGTCCACCCCCCCAAAGCAGCCATTTGCTCCAGGGAAATTGATCTCTCTTTCCTGGAGATCAGTTGTGATTCTGGGGCCCCACGCAGAGGATGGAGAGGAATCTCCTCCACATTACCTGCTACCTGATGCCTTTAGCTGCAGACACGGGACCTGAATTTGGGAACTTCCACATGCCAAGCAGGTCCTCTAGCTCAGAACCACCCCCGTCCCCAATTCAGCACTGTCTCCACAAGCCTCCTAGGCCAAACTGTAAAGAGCTTATTTTCCAGAAGGTTAGTCAGCAGGAATATTAAAGGGGCTATTTTTCACTCTGATGCTTCAGAGGTGCCCAAACTTTGGCTTTCTGGATATCCACGGACTACAATTCCCATGAGCCCCTGCCAGCATGGAAATTATACTCCATGAACATCTGGAGAGCCACAGTTTGGCCACCTCTGCTCTTAATAGTGTTAGGAACTCGACTGGCCTTTTACAGAAACCCATTTCATTTGATGGCAAATCCTTTACTGTTTTGAACTCAGTGCAGGAAAGCAGCCAATAACCAGAGCCAATAAGGTGAGGAGTTCTGTTAAGTCACAGGCAATCATAATGACCCCATAAAGTTCCATCTTGGGGTTTTTTGAAGGCCAGGGATGAGCAGAGGCAGTTCGCTATGGCCTTCCTCTGCACAGCAACCCTTGGTGGTCTCCCATCAAAACACGCACCACAGCTGACCCTATTTAGCTTTTTGAGCTCGGAATGCAATTGAGCTAAGCTGGGCTCAGCCCTTCATGAATATGACTCTTTCCTGTCTCCCTCCCCCAACCCAGGGGTCAACATGACGCTGCGCTGGAGTTTCACCAACGGTTCGTCGTGGTGGAAAGAGGCCTTGCAGATCTGGGGCGGCGCCAGCGGCTACTCCTGCATGACAGCGTTAGACGGGTCGGCGCCTGACGACGCCCAGAGCCTGTTCGTCATTTACGAGAAAGGCCGGGAAGATGCCACCGAGAGCATCTCCGTGGCCAAGATCAGCATCAGCGGGCAGCTGTGACCTTCCAGGGTGTCCTCCACCAGATCCCCACGGGCCTTGATCGCTCCTGATCCCTTGGCGGGGACGGAAGGGGACTTGAACGGGAACTGAGGAAGGGAGCCCCGGTTCAAGGAGGACAATCGTGGCTGGTGGGGAGGTCAAAAAGCACATTGGGAGAGCGGCGGCGGCCGTGGAAGCGGGTCCCAAGGGGGTCGCCATTATGTTCTTCAGTCATCTTTGGAGTGCTCCCCACTGGGATGTCCCGAGGCCGATTTTTTCCCCTGTGATGCCGAGGAGGCTGCCAGGCTACCTCCTAACTTCAGATGCTGCTATGGGATTTCTGAGGGGAAGGGCAGAAGTGAGGGACTCGGGGCAAGCGAGAGAGAACTGGGGGGAACAATCAGGAGACCAGTAGACACTAGTTCTTCGGCCTGGATTGGCCGATCCTAAGTAGAAATCAAAAGAGGAGGAGGAAAACTGTCGAGATTTGTAATGACATAAATCAGTGATGCACTTTTATTTGTTTCCTCTTGACTCTGTCTTTTTTAATGGGAGGGGAAAAGCCTTGGCGGGATGGGACCCAGAAATCCCTTTCATCAGCTGGGAGTTTAGAAGCAAGGGGGGATGGGGAGTGGTGGTTTGGGATGACAAAGTGCTCTTGTTCAATCCCCCCACAACTGATCACGTCCCAAAATGCCACCCTCCTTGTGGCTGTTTTGACACGGGCAAAGGGACAGAGTTGTGGTGGGGGGGAGCTCTGCACAGCTGTCTTGTCCTTGTGGCATTGCTAAACTGCCTTTAGGAATCAGAACCAGAACCACACAGAGATGCAAGAAACCACAGAGGGCCATCCTGTCCTGCTCCCGCCTTCTCAGGGACTTAAAAACAGACATTCCTTGACAGGTGCTCATCCAACCTCCTCCTAAAAACTTCCCACGAGGGAGATTCCGCCAGCCTCCAAGGCAGCCTCTTCCATCTACAAGCAGCCCTTAGCCTCGTAAAATGCTTCCTAATATTAAATGGAACCTCCTTTCCTATCATTTGAGCCCATTGCTCCTGGTTCTTTTTGTCTCTAAAGCTGCCGGAAACAGGTTCTCCCCCCCCCCGCCTTCGACAGGGGTCTACCTTTTATGTAGTTAAACATTTAAGAGAAGAAGAAGAGTTGGTTGTTCTATACCGCTTTTCTCTAACCCAGTCCCTGTGAGGCCGGCTGAAGCTCCCCCCCCCTGCTTATCACACAACAATCCCTCCCCCCCCCCCCCCCCCCGATTGTCTCTCTCACTTCTGTCTCCATTTCAAAACCACCCTCAGATTTTTGATCCGGTCAATGACAGCCGGGACGTCCCCACAGCTTCTACCTCCCTGAGCTGATATTTTGACCCATAAGGAAGACTGACCCTCATATTATTTCTCTATTTTATTTGCTTAAATTTACATGCCACCCTTCCCCGAAGGCTCAGGCCAACTTACGCCAACTTATGATTTACAAAGGTTAAAACAATTTAAACCCCTGCAGAGCTGTTTATTGGATTCTGTGCCTTGCTTGAAGTATATTCCTTCACCGTACAGGCTTCCTATATTGCTATTCAGGGCTAAGCATGTCCTATTTATTGCCAGTACTGTTTTTTTTGGGGGGGGGGGACTTTCCTCCTCCTGTGATGCCATTCAGATAGTTTTTTAAGATGCTGTTCCTTGCAGCTGCTGTTTGACTGCAGGGAACATTTATGTATGTATGTATTTAATTCACATTTATATGCTGCCCTCCCCGAAGACTCAGGGCGGTTTACATGGAACCGAGAACCATACAAGAATCAATCCATACATATAAATAGCTATAACATAAATATTTTATTATTATTATTATTATTGAATTTATTTCCCGCCACTCCCTTGCGGCTCGTGGCGGGTTACAACAGTATAAAACCCCATAAAATACATTAAAACCAATTAACATGTCAATAGTTAATGACTACCTGGCAAGAGCGGCTAATCAACTACCCATTCCCCCTTAGCAAGTGGAGAGGGGATACTGATGGTACTCATGTCTAATCCCAATCCTCAGGTCCCGGGGGGGCGTAGATGTTAAGCCTGGTCTCAACTGTAAACCTGGCGGAAGAGCTCCGTCTTGCAGGCCCTGCGGAACGATGGAAGGTCCCGCAGGGCCCGCAGCTCTCCCGGGAGCTCATTCCACCAGGCAGGGGCCAGGACCGAGAAGGCCCTGGCCCTGGTCGAGGCCAGGCGTGCTTCCCTAGGGCCGGGGACGACCAATAGATTTTCTCCCGCAGAATGTAAAGCTCTACGGGGGGCATAGGGCGATAAGCGGTCCCTCAGGTATGTGGGTCCCAACTCGCGTAGAGCCTTGAAGGTTAAAACCAAAACCTTGAACCGGATCCGGTTTATTCAACAAATATTGTTGTTGTTAGTTGCGAAGTTGTGTCTGACCCATCGCGACCCCATGGACAATGATCCTCCAGGCCTTCCTGTCCTCTACCATTCCCCGGAGTCCATTTAAGTTTGCACCTACTGCTTCAGTGACTCCATCCAGCCACCTCATTCTCTGTCGTCCCCTTCTTCTTTTGTCCTCAGTCGCTCCCAGCATTAGGCTCTTCTCCAGGGAGTCCTTCCTTCTCATGAGGTGGCCAAAGTATTTGAGTTTCATCTTCAGGATCTGGCCTTCTAAGGAGCAGGCAGGGCTGATCTCCTCTAGGACTGACCGGTTTGTTCGCCTTGCAGTCCAAGGGACTCGCAAGAGTCTTCTCCAGCACCAGAGTTCAAAAGCCTCAATCCTTTGATGCTCGGCCTTTCTTATGGAACATAAATATTACTAACTGATAATAACAGTGGTAACAGAACAACATTAAACAGTAATAGTACAAACAGGTCCAGGAGCCTTGATGGACTTGACCTGGGAAATCCAGACCCAGCTCTTTAAAAACTGTAATGTATTTTTAACTTCCGAGGCTCCATGCTTGGAAGGGTATATTTTCAGTGTCACCATGCTCTGGTACAGCTGAGTTAATGCTTAGCTACCTGGTTCTCTTCAGAATTCCTACTAGGAGATCCACTTGTCCCCTTGACAACAGAACAGCCAAGAGAGACGGAAAAGCAAGCGATGCTTCATCAAGATGCTCCCTGCTGAGAAACAAACAGGTTTCTGTCCCCAAGGGAAACAAACTGAAGAACAATGACTTGTCATCCAGGTCTCACTATTAATGTATTAGGAGCCAAGCTTGTTGCATTCAGGAATACAACAGGTGCTAGATGGGTGGTGGTGGTGGTGGTGGTGGAAGAACTCTGTGGATGGCCTCTCCCTCCCCCCAGGACCGGAACGGCTGCAGGCAGCTGTTAGGGAACTCACCGGCAGAGGCAGCTCTCCCCCAGCAGGGATCTGCAGCCTCCAAGCCTCGGAGGGAAGTGGAAGGAGGAGGGGTGGTCAGGGGTGGGGGACAGAAGGTGATTGGCTGGCCGCTGGACAGACAGGCAAGCCGGTTGGAGGAAGAGGCAGCACTCTGGGGTAGGACAGGTGCCATGAGTAGGTGTTAAGCCCTGAGTGGCACTTATGCCTTGAGACACGCTCCTCTTCCAAGCCCTTACCAGAAATATAAAGTGGAACAAATTTTTGAATCGGCAGTCTTCCCTATTTTTTAAAACTTTAGGACCGATGACAGCAAAATACAATAAATTTCAAAAGTGCAAAGTAAACTTGAAGCCATTAAAACATCGGATTAAATACTAACATATTAAAATTGACCATAGTGCCTTATCTCTCATCTGGGGGATAGAAGGGGGTGGGTTGTGCTGAAAAGTTTGCAGGAAAAGTTTCATCCCAACAGAGTCAGAGACACCAGCGGTTTCTGATGTCACTTCAGGCCTCAAGCATAGGCCTGGCAGAACAGCTGTCGTGAAAGCCCTGCAGAACTGTCAATCTGTTCCTCCAGGCTGGAGTCAGGAGTGAAAAATCCCTGGCCCTGTTAGAGGCCAGTTTCAGCTCCTTGTGGCCAGGCAACCTGAGCAAATGTCGCTCTCTGGACCTTATGGGACACACAGGAAGAACACTTCCTAAGAAGAGAGCCAGCTTAGTGTAGTGGTTAGGAGTGCGGACTTCTAATCTAACAAGCCAGGTTTGATTCCCCGCTCCCCCACATGCTGTCAGCTGGGTGACCTTTGGTTGGCCACAGCACTGAGAAAGCTGTTCTGATCGAGCAGTGATATCAGGGCTCTCTCATCCTCACCCACCTCACAGGGTGTCTGTTGTGGGGAGAGGAAAGGGAAGGCGAATGTAAGCCGCTTTGAGCCTCCTTCGGGGAGAGAAAAGCAGCATATAAGAACCAACTCTTCTTCTGCTTCTGGAAAAGAACATTTTATTTCTGAACCAGATGCTCCCAGGAGGCTTATGAAAAATGCACAGAGGCCAAAGCTTACCCTATTGTCCCCTCCCTCACCCAGTCACCAGAATTTAGACGGGGTGCACTGTCTCTGCACATGGAGATCTTGTTTATTCATTCATTTATATTTTATTTATATTTATAGACTGCCACTCCAGGGCCAAGAAGGCTCGAGGCGGTTTACAATTAAACACTGATAAGAATAAATCCCCAGGCAGCATAACCCATCTAATTCCCCCCCTCCCCCCACAATGCCAGTCTGCTTTGAGATTATCTGCCTGAGATGTTCAGGGCGACCTGTGGAGGGATCCTCGATCTTCCACACCCCGGCCTCAACAGAACACCTGGTGGAAGAGCTCCGTCTTGTAGGCCCTGCGGAAGTGTGTCAGCTCCATCAAGGCCCTCAGCTCCATCGAATCATGGCCAAACAGCATTGTTGGTCTTCTCCTTCAGGAATCTATCTAATCCCCCAGCGGCCATCACTACATGTCAGCCTTTCTCAAATTTGTTACTGTTGAGAAGCCTCTGAAACATTCTTCAGGTTTTGAAAAGCCCCCAAAATGGCGTGATTGTGCAGAATGAGGTTGGGAAGTATAGCTGTACCTCCCCTTGCCTCCCCCTCTAGGCCCATTATTACCCATTTAGGCAACCCAGGGCCATCAAGAAACCCTGGTTAAGAAAGACTGCTATATCTTGGGACAGTGATTTTCACAAGAGATATATATTTTTTTTAACTTCAAACTTTAATTGTGGAGCCCTTTCCCTTTATATCTCCGCAACGAAAGGGGCTAGAAACGGACTTTTCTTCCTTACAAGAACGACGGGAATCCAGATAACCTAACAGTTTGCTACAACTATATCTGCTATCTAATATTATACTAAATATTAATAATAAAAATCCCAATAACCCCCCCCCCCAAAGCCCTCCAGTGGCAGGGGGGAAAGAACCAGGCTGTCCACAAGCATATCGCAGAATACTGACAGATCAGGGAAACGGAGGAGCACTAGGACCTTGGGCTGCCTCGAGAGGGACGTGGTACCCGGCTCAGCGGATGCAGGGATCTTCCTCGGGTTGGAGCATCCTTGCTACAGAACCATGGCCAGCCAGACCCAGGGAATCCAGCAGCTGCTCCAGGCTGAGAAGAGGGCTGCAGAGAAGGTGGCAGAGGCCCGGAAACGTAAGCCGACGGTCCTCTGTTCTAGCGGGTTTCCCATGGAGGTGGTGGGAGGGAAGGCTGAGAGCCAGAGCCCCCCTGGAACAGAACTGTGGAGTCATAGGTTGCAACGGGTGGGAAAAGGAGGTGGGTTGGAGATGCCATTGGAGGGAACTAATAGTCTCTGTCTCTCTCTCTCTCCCCTTTTTGCCTGCCCTCCACCCCCCCAACTCCCAGGGAAGGCACGGAGGCTGAAGCAGGCCAAAGAGGAGGCCCAGGCTGAAATTGAGCAATACCGTTTAGAGCGTGAGAGAGAATTCCAGCACAAGCAGCAAGCGGTGAGATTTTGGGAGGGTGGTGTGCTTGACCAAAGTGGAGGCTGGGTCTTATAAGCAATGAACACAGGACTGCTCCATTTGGGGACGTTTAAGGAGGCATTTTGGGCCTCGAGTAAGGTGACCAAATTGTCCCACTTTTGGAGGGACGTCTAGGGGGGCACCTGGCAAATTGTACTTATGTTGACATTTAAAAATATATAATACTATTTTTGCATTCTATGCGTTCTATTAAAATTTTTGTTGCTCCATACAGACCAAATTTTAATCAAGAACACCCCCCCCCGGTCAATGGTGTCCCGCTTTATCAATGTTAAAATCTGGTCATCTTAGGCTTGGGGGGATTTGTGAGCAGAGCAGTTATGAATTGACCCACGCAGGAGAGCCAATAACACCGTTCCCCACAGATTACTTCTCCCCTAGAGAGGTTTGGGGTTTGCGATTTTATTTTTGGATTTTAAGCCGGAAATGTTTTTTTAACTGTTATGACAGGCCGCCTTGAAATGCAAGGGAAGGTGGGCTATGAATGATTTAATAATCAATGATTTAATAATCAATCGCTTTAGGATGCTTAGGGCTAATCCTGCGTTGAGCAGGGGGTTGGACTAGATGGCCTGTGTGGCCCCTTCCAACTCTATGATTCTATGATTCTATGAATAACAATAGTACTTGGGCCCTGAGAAGGCCTGGAGAAAAAAACATCATATCCCTTGTTGAACGGAGAACTCATGGGCATCTCAAGCTTGTCACAGCCCAGAGGTTCATTATATCACCTGGCAAAATAACATCACATTACTTTTCTATTATTTTTTAAGATCCCATCGGAGGATCTGTGAAAAGAAGAGTTGGTCATTATACCCTGCTTTTCACTGCCCAAAGGAGTCTCAAGGTGGCTTGCCTTCCACTCCCTCTGAGGTACATGGGGCTGAGAGAGCTCTGACAGGACTACTCAGTGAGAACAGTTCTATCGGGGCTGTGACTAGCCCAAGGTCACCCAGTGGGCTGCATGTCGAGGAGTGGGGAATCAAACCCAGCTTGCCAGATTGGAAGCCGCTGCTCTTAACCACTACGTCAAATTGGCTTCCGAAGTATTGAAGAGAGAGGCTGAAATCCAAATCTCTGTTCAACTCTTGAGATTAGCAAGGGTGGCTAGTCTCGGGGGTGGGGGGAGAATTACAGATCTCTGGGAATTACAAATGATCTCCTGACTGCAGAGAGCGGGTCACCTGGAGAAAATGGCCGTTATGAAGGTTGACCTGCATGTATCTCACGGACGGCCCTCGCCTCCCCAAACGCAGCCCTCCCCAGGCTCCAGGTTCAAATCACCAGGGATTTCCCAAGCATTATAAAATCTATTCACTTTCCTTTGAACATTTCAGTACAAAAGACCAGTGGAAATTAGGATCTTTTAAACATTTATTTACAATCGTCAGTTGCCAGCTGAGGCATGTAATTTGAGGGGAGGTCGTTTCAGAGGGCAGCCGTATTTCAATAGAACAGATTCATTAGAGAGCAAGCGTTTGAGGATGCTAGGCCCCAAGTTGGAATTATGGCTCCTTGGAATTATAGCTCTTACGCAGACTAAAGAGATCAGTTCTCCTGAAGAAAATGGTTGCTTTGGAGGGTGAACACCATAGCATTACATTTTACTGAGCTGTGGCAATAGCATTCGTATGTTTTGCCATGGTACTGGGATAGCAGTTTTTGAAGGCGTGTACCTCTGAATATAATGAGCCTCTTGTGACGCAGAGTGGTAAAGCAGCCAACATGCTGCCTGAAGCTCTGACCATGAGGCTGGGAGTTCAATCCCAGCAGCCAGCTCAAGGTTGACTCAGCCTTCCATCCTTCCGAGGTTGGTAAAATGAGTACCCAGCTTGCTGGGGGGTAAACGGTAATGACTGGGGAAGGCACTGGCAAAACCACCCTGTATTGAGTCTGCCAAGAAAACGCTGGAGGGCTTCACCCCAAGGGTCAGACATGACTCGGTGCTTGCACAGGGGATACCTTTACATCTGAATATATCACTTCCCCCTTTCTCCAGGCAGGGAAATTGGGGGGGGGGGAAGGTCTCTGTCCTTTTAGGATGGACTTTATGAACAGGCAAGGAGAAAAGGAAAAACCAAATCAACACAAATGATCCTTAACTACATATTTTTATACTACATGTACTTCTGTCACTTTCCCCTATATTTCATTTCACTTTTTCTTCCACATATACACAACTTCTTGACTGGTCCACTAACACAAATCCCTAGAACAAAGCCTGAGTCAAGGTTCACTTTGAAAACTAGCAGAGTTTTATTTATTTGTTGGTCTTAAAGTTACACTGGACTCACACTGTGTCCTGCTGCTTCAGACCAACAGGGCTACCTACCTGAATCTAATCCCTAAGCCAGTTTGGTGTTGTGGTTAGGAGTGCAGACTTCTAATCTGGCATGCCGGGTTTGATTCTGCACTCCCCCACATGCAACCAGCTGGGTGACTTTGGGCTCCCCACGGCACTGATAAAACTGCTCTGACCGGGCAGTGATATCAGGGCTCTCTCAGCCTCACCCACCCCACAGGGTGTCTGTTGTGGGGAGAGGAATGAGAAGGCAACTGTAAGACACTTTGAGCCTCCTCCGGGTAGGGAAAAGCGGCATATAAGAACCAACTCTTCTTCTTCCTCTAAAATGAGTGCCATTGTTTGTAGCTACCACTGATATGGAATTATCTTGCTTTCCCCCCCCCCCCCCCTTCTAGGCTCTTGGCTCGCAAGGAAACCTGTCTGCTGAGGTGGAAGCCCAGACACGCAAGAAACTCCAAGCCATGCAAGGAGGACAAGCCCGGGGCAAAGATCGAGTCCTGCGCCAACTTCTCACCCATGTTTGGGATGTGCAGCCCCAGCTACACCCAAACTACCGCTTTGCTATCTAGGGGACTCACTGACTCGCCCTGCAGTTACTGCTTCTTGGGGTGGGACACCTCGCCGGCCCCCACCTCCCACTGCCCTCTTGCAATGACAGATCTCCTAATCCCTGGAGATTGAATTTGACAGGCCTCCCCAGAATCTCAGCCCCCATTAGCAGTCCGTGGGTCAAACTAAATGTGGTGGTGTCCTCAGGGTGGCTAGGAGAACCCCACTGTTTCAAAATGCTGAATTGTGGTAGCCTGAGTCACTCTCATCCCCTCTGCTGTGCCTGATCAAGTGCCCCCACAGACCCCCTTCATGGTTGTTTAGGCAAGGCCCAAGAGGTGGGACATGAGCACCGTTCTGTGACTCTGACATGACTTGAGTCCTTCTGACATTTAAAAATTTAAAATTTAAATTTAATTTTAGATTTAATTTTAAATTTAAAATGGCTCCAAGTTCCCCCATGAAAACCACATATCTAGCCTCCAATGACCATTAAGAAGAAGAGTTGGTTCTTATATGCCGCTTTTCCCTACCCGAAGGAGGCTCAAAGCGGCTTACAGTCGCCTTCTCATTCCTCTCCCCACAACAGACACCCTGTGGGGTGGGTGAGGCTGAGAGAGCCCTGATATTCCTGCTAAATCAGAACAGCTTTATCAGAGCCCATGGTCACCCAGCTGGCTATTAAGGCTATGAATCCTATTTCGTAGTATTTATTTTATTTATTCATTTAACATTTTTATACCTCCCTCCCATACGGCTGAGGACAGTATTCACACTCTATATCAAAATCCTCTAGCTGAACTCCCATTTCTTTATTTACTTCATTTACACCCTGTCTTTCTCCCCAACAGGACCCAAAGCAGCTTAAGTCATACTCAATTCCCTCCATCTTATCCTGTCAGCACCCCTATCAGACAGGTTAGGCTGAGACTGTGAGTAGCCCGCAGACATTTGGCAAGCACCCATGGCAGAGCCAAGCCCTGGCATCTTCAGTCAAAGCATCTCTGGAAGCTGGTATTGAGAAATACTCTTTTCCGCTGGAAAGCTACTGACAGTCAGTGTACGCAGCGCTGATCTAGGTAAACCAATCGCCTGACTTGACACAAGGCGGTGTCATATGCGTATACATGTCACAGATGTACACAGAGGTACATGTATTTAAAACAAACAAAAAAATCTTATAGTACCTTCAGCACTCCCCCTTGTACCTGTCTCTACCCAGCTAGTTCTGGGCTCCTCAAACTAGCTGACTTTTCAGGAGGTCTCCAAAGCTGATTTCCAGCAAACCGGGTCTATTTCATTTATTTATTTAATGTATTTTTTTGACTTCTATACCGCCCTTCCATATGGCTCAGGGCGGTTTACATACAACATCATAGGGGGGATATGTGGAACGAGTCAACATACAACATAGTCAATATACAACAATAACAATCCAGCAGTGATCCCAAACAACAATAATATAACAGGAACAGAAACTTGGCTAAACCCCCTAGAAAGGTCAGACTGCTTCAGGCCATGGAGGGGATGTCTGAGGGGGGACCTGTGGTCAGTCTCAGGCCAATGCCTGGTGGAGGAGCTCCCTTTTGCAGGCCCTGCATATCACAATTCCGCACTTCGGTGTCTGCCGCATGACTCTGCCCCATGGCATGAAGGGGCGTGACTTGGAAACCATGTGGTTCCAGGTGTGCCCCTTAGTTTCCTGCTGATGTGTGTCCATGGTCCTGAAAACGTGGCTCTGTGTTTGCTCAGCTTAGGCTGTACCCCGACATTTCCGCTTAATCCTTTCCCTGCGTCCCAGCTTTGTTGATCTACAACCAGATGTTCAAATGGGCATATCTGATCATGATGAATAAAGTTACAAATGGTTAACAACACAGTGGGAAAGTGATCATTATACAACTGTGGGGCAGGACTGTTGGATTCTCTAGCAATTGCTGGCAGGAGCTTATGGGAATTGTAGTCCATGAACATCTGGAGGTCCACAGGTTGACTACCCCTGCTCTAGGATATTAGTGGGATAATTAAAAGGTGGGACCGGTAGCCAGGATTTGAACTTATATTGGGTCAATGGACTGTAATTAAGAAAGGGTAGTACACATTCTGTTGGTTTTTGTGGAAGGGGCTTCAGCATGGAGTCTGTTTTTATGTTGGCTCAGAAGGAGCTGAACCGCAAGGGTTACAAATCAGCACAGCAGGTGTGTTTTTCAGGTGGGAGGAGTTTCATTGAAGGACACCCTGGAGAGGCAGCATAAACATTTCCTAAATAAATAAACAAGTTGCCTGAAGAGAAATATGTCCACACCCAGGGTTTGTGTCAATTGAAAAGCTGGTGATCTGACGGCTGGTACAGGTGGCAGGATGCCAGATTCATGAAGATTAGTGGTACTTGCTCTGGGGGAAGGACAGGTCAGGAAAGTGAAATTAGCAATCACCATCAACCAAAACAGCCACACTTGCTTCCATCCTTGGCATGAGGCCTGCACCTCAGGGAGGCTCCCAGTTTTTCCATTCCTTTGGCAGCAGGCATTTCAAGACGGATGGACGCCAAATGCTACCTTCCGTCTCCACTGGGCAATGGCCTTGCTTGCTTTCCTGAAATGCAGGGTGAGTATTTCAACCTCCAGGTGCACGTGTGGGCTGGAGTTCTTTCAAAGTGCTAGCTTGTACTTTGACCACGAATAAAGCACATTCTCACGCTGAAAGTGCATCACATACATCTTGGTCATTTTCAGAATACATATGTAACTACTGATTCAAATGAGTAGCTGTGTTGGTCTGAAGTAGCACAATACAATCAGAGTCCAGTAGCACCTTTAAGACCAACAAAGATTTATTCAAGGCGTGAGCTTTCAAGTACAAGCACTCTGATTTTATTATGTAACTACTGATTCTGTGAAGGTTCAAGGGGGTGGCAGGTTACAGTGGATGAGCGACAGGGTTGTGCGTGTCCTGCATTGTGCAGAGGTTTGGACCAGATGACCCAAGCAGTCCCTTCCAACTCTATTATTCTATACCGCCATATTATCTCTGTATGTACACGAGGACCTGAAACATGGCTTGAGATCTGAACAAGGAATATATGTCTTGTGAGGCATCATATAATGGGGAACCTGTTACTGCCCCTGCTTCGACAGCATCACACTGAAGAACTGAAATTTAAAGTTTCCAGTATTTCCCTACCAGAAAAACTTTACCTGCTATTCTTGTCATCTTTAGCTGCTATTAAAGACACAGGAGCAGGACTGGCACAAAAACTGGCAACCTATTAAAGACATAAAGGAGTGCTTTGGCACCTTAAGATAAATAGGTTTATTACTGATTACAGCCTGCTTCATCAAAAGTAAAATTATAAATAATCAAATAATAAAGCAGATACATGAATTGGTTCCTCAACCAGCTGCAGAAAATGAATTAAATACATTAAATTAATGTATTTAAATTAATGAATTAAAGAACAGCCGCCAAAGGTCCTGAAATTGATACATTAAATTAATGAATAAATTAAAAAAGATTCATACAGATGTACAGGCACATGGGAATAAAATAACAGAGCCAAAGAGCAATTCTCAGTGGGAAAACTGTGCAAGTGGCAGTGGACAAGCCCCTCTTCCCATCAGCACCAGTTTCCCCTTGCAAATCCTTGCACTTTTGTAACCAACCAAGGAACAAAAAGTCTTCCAGGGCAAAATATTCCACACTAATAAAGGGATTTGTGCAGAAAACTGTCCTTGGCTTGCCACATGTTTCCTAGCAGGGCCTCCTACGCCTTCTGCTACAAGGAAACGTAGCAGGGGGAGCCGTCCCAGGCACAGAATGCAAAGGAAGCCCTTCCCTTATGAATTTCTGCCTGCAAGGCCGCTTGACCCTCTCCCGCCTACGCAGCACTGCCGCGAAATTATTAAAAAACTGGCCTGAGCGGCGCCTCCCCTCAATCCCAGACAGCGGGGGCGCCTATGGCAACCGCCTCCCTCAAATATCCCCTACACAGAGGCAGGCCGACCTTTTCGTGGCCGAGTTGAATCCTGGACAGTTCGCGAGGTTTTCAAAAATTATTGTTATTTAACTTAACCCAGCGGACCTCTACTAATTTTATTTTTTCAAATCAGGCACTGGATTAGACGACCTGCCTTAAAAGCCCGCGGGGTCCTCACGGCGGAGCCGTCGTGGGACCTCGGCCACGCCCCCTCCCTCCCCGGAAGCTGCGCGCTTTCTGCTGCGGCCGCCGCTCGGAGTAGTCGCGGAGCCCCTCCCCCTCGCCGAAGGTAAGAGGCGCGCCCGCCATCGTCTCTCTATCCGCGGTTTCTTCAGCCATCCGCCCCTTAGTCGGCGACAGATGGACTCTACCAACGATTCCCTCTACGATGGGCAGGGTATGGGCGCGGCGGCTCCCCGCCGGGGGCTCCAAAACCGGCCTGGAAGAGCGGGGGGGGGGTTCCTCACTGTGGCAGCGCCGAGGAATGGGAGCCAAGATGGCGGCCGGCCCTTTGTGCGCCGCTTCGCCCTCTGGCCTTGTTCGCAATCCGGCCGCATCGGCGTCGTGCTGCTTTCGGGGCCTTCCGGCCGCGGCCCTTCGGGGAGAGCCGACGCTCCCTTTCCCCGGGAGACAGAAATGGGGCGACGCAGGCTCATGAGGGGGGTCTCCGGGCCTTCCCGCGCTTCCCGCGCAGCAGCCTCCGAGGGGGAACGAAATGGAGGGCCGGGCCGGCATTTAGTCGAGTAGTTTTGGTGGGGAAGGATGCGCCGCAAGGCATCGCAGCGCCCGTCTGAATGGTGTTTGCGGTCTCGCGGCGCGTCAGGCGGAGCTTCGGGGAAAACTTCAACTTGGGCGCGCGTCCTGATGGGGATTTGGGGACTGTCGGGGATTGGAATTGGCAGTGGCTGCGCAATGAATGGCAGGCCGAAAGAGGAGTTGCAGGGGTAGTCAAACTGCGGCCCTCCAGATGTCCATGGACTACAATTCCCATGAGCCCCTGCCATCTGGCAGGGGCTCATGGGAATTGTAGTCCATGGACATCTGGAGGGCCGCAGTTTGACTACGCCTGGTCCAGAGGGACGAGGTGCTCTCTTTTGATCTCTCTCTGTGAGCGATATGTGTGTGGTGTTGTAGAAAGGCAAGCCCTTTCACACTCCCTTGAGTGTTTGGGGAGATTCACAGTGAGGATACACGGTGAAGGGATTAGGGGAGATCATCAGCTGAGTGGGTTGAGGTTCCTTGAGGAATCCCGTGGGCGGACTTAGACAGGTGAGCCGCTCCTGAGTCGGAATCGGGAGTTGTGGACAAGGAGACCTTTGTTGACATCCCCGCCCTGATGATTTTGGTTTTTGGGGCAGGGCGACCTATGTAAGAGGAGTCTGGACTCCCCGCATCGGCCGCCTTTGCTCCCACCCCTCTTGGCCAGCGTTCAAGAGAGGACCGGCCTGTAGAATTTTCTGTCGCCGTGTTTTGCAGGAGTGCAAAAAAATTTTGGTTGAAAGATGCAGGACAGATGTCAGAGCAAATCTGGAAGAATATAGTATTGGCAGAAAAGCCTAAAGGGAACTGGGTTGATTCCAACACCCAAGATGCGTTTATTCCGCTGCCAACCCACCATCCTATCGAGAAGATCATGTTATTATTTACTACCCAACCACGTAGAGATTATTAAAAGTCATATAATGTTCAAACCTGAGATAATTTCATCTGAACCAAGATCAGTGGTCTTTGCTTACGTGGAACGGAAAGCAACTCTAAACAAGTAGGTGGAGAGGATGGAGGCCGTGGACAGAAGGAACTATGCCTCATGCTAGAGAATAAAAGAGTCTAAAGATTTGGATTTACTTATATTAGAAGGACAATAAAATCAGAGTCCAGGGGCACCTTTAAGACCAACAAGGATTTAATCAAGGCGTGAGCTTTCGAGTGCAAGCACCCTTCGCCAGACTATGATCTTCTTATATTAGAAGGGTGGATAAGGAAAGGGGTTCTGGATGAGACCCAAGGCCCTTCAAGCCAAAGGTGTGCTCAAACAGCAGCTGACGAGCTGCCTTGAGGTTTGAGGAAGCAAGATGGCAGCAACACCACCCCCTCCCCCACAATAGATGGGAAGGGAAACACTAATTCTGGCAGGGGCTCATGGGAATTGTAGTCCATGGACATCTGGAGGTCCACAGGTTGACTGCCCCTGCTTTAGTGTATAATGTTATAGATTGTTATAATAAATTGTTCTGATGTTCCATGTAAATTTATGCAATGCTCCATGTAAACCACCCAGAGCTGTAAAGAATGGGCGGTATAAAAATCCAAATAAATACTTGTATCACAGCTTGGAGAAATACATCCCTGCCCCCCACCATTTCAATAGAAAAGCTGGAACAGCTTAAATCCTACAGAAGTCTGCAAGAGTTATGCGCCAGCTCCCAAAAGGTAACATGGGGGAGGGATGCTTAAATTTGCAAGTGTTAAGGAATTGCTGGCAGATTATCCCCCACCCCACACACAGGGCTAGATTGGTAACACCATTCCAATCTAAGCAAACGCCTCCTCCAAACTTAGGCAATTAAGGACAGGGGAACAGGCTGCAGAAAAAGGGTCAGACGTCTTGCTTCCCCATCTTAACTTTTTGCTTATATGTTCCCACTGTCATGATGGTCAGTTCATAGTCTGAGGAAGAGTGCTTGCCCTCGAAAGCTCACGCTTTGAATAAATCTTTGTTCGTCTTAAAGGTGGCACTGGACTCTGATTATATTGTTCTCCCATCCTTGCAGATCACCCCCAACTTTCTGCTAATGCATCCAATTAGAATCATAGAATCATAATATTGGACGGGACCTCCTGGATCATCTAGTCCAACCCCCTGCACTATGCAGGATACTCGCATCCCAATCGCTCATCTACTGTAACCTGTAAAAGCAAGAAGAGTTTTCATATGCCATAGAACGTTTTCTCCAAGTAATGTTGGTTATATATCTGTCAGACATTTCTGTAGACGGCAGAACCCCCGTAATGCCATTTGTTTCTTATAGCTACTTTTCATAATTAAGTAAAATTTCTGTATCTTATCTTTAGGGTTGCCAGGTCTCCTGTGGCCACTGGCAGGAGTGGGGTGGGGGGGGGATTCAGGACCAATTTCAGAACAACAACAAAGAAATATAAATTCGGCAGATCACCACTAAAAAGCTTTAAAGGAAACTATAAGGTTCAGCCAGATCCCAAAAGACAATCGGTCTAAAACTGTATAAAATTAAAATGCTTAATCAACCTTTACTGCAACCTTAATGGCAGCAACACAAATTTTACCGACATAGACGGTTGTATGGCTTCCTCCGTCCCTTAGCAGCTTCTTTTATCACTTCCCTTGATGGCAGGTCTGAATACCTAGTGCAGGTTGTAAAACTTTACCTCTAATCATATATTATAAATAGGGCAGTAAAGCTAGGAGTGCTCTCTTGAGAGCCAGCTTGGTTTAGTGGTTAGGAGTGGCACAGCTCTGATAAAGCTGTTCTGACAGAGCAGTAATCTCAGGGCTTTCTCAGCCTCACTTATCTGAGAGAGGAAAGTAAAGGGAAGCTGGTTGTAAGCTGCTTTGAGACTCCTGATAGAGAAAAGCAGCATATAAGAACCAACTCTTCCTCTGGTTTTTACCTGCCCACTGTTACAAGGACATAGCCTCTGAGGCAAAGGGCCCTATTTGTAGCAACCTTCCATATAAGAGCTCATCTTTCTTGGTGGTTCTCTAGGGGGAAAAGGTGGCTTTAGCAAGTATTTATTTCTGTCTGGAGCCAGGAAACCTTTATTTTTACATTGGCTTGCCAGCCGATGTCTCAGAGGTTTCATTTAATTATGCTTTTGGCCTACCGCATGTTCAGCTTTAATAAGAAATTTGTTGACATCCCCAGTTTTTGTACACTGGCTCAAACAGATTTAAGCCATAAGGATTGAAATTTATATTTTAAGGTAATTAAGGTAAGTACTGTCAGGTTCTGTGGAAGACACTGGCAAACCACCCCGTATTGAGTCTGCCATGAAAACGCTAGAGGGCGTCACCCCAAGGCTCAGACATGACCCGGTGCTTGCACAGGGGATACTTTTACTGTCAGGTTATTGAAGTGGCCCCGTCCTTCTAAAGGTATTAATGCTCCTTACGAGCCTTTTACAGAGGGCCATATTAATTGAAGTTATCTGATCACTTTTCCATGAGTAAGGTCTGTGATGGGCTCAAACATTTTTTGCATGCAGGCAGAGAGTTCTATCCAGGGGATACAACTGCAGTTTTGCCCTGCAGGGGAGAGAGAGAGCTTTCCCCCATCTTTTTAATATCTATCTAATATATATATACATTGGCTTTTTTTTTTTTTAATCAGGAGGACGCTTTCTCCCGCCTTGAGTTTTCTTTCCGCACCGCTCCTCCCAGTCGATCGCCATGACCGAGAATGACGTTGACAACGAGCTCCTGGATTACGAGGACGACGAGGTTGAGAACCAGGCAGCAGGAGACGGGGTGGACGTCCCGTCCAAGAAGGACGTCAAGGGCTCCTACGTTTCCATCCACAGTTCCGGGTTCCGCGATTTCTTGCTCAAGCCGGAGCTCCTGCGTGCCATTGTCGACTGTGGCTTTGAGCACCCCTCGGAAGGTGAGCTCGTAAGTCCTGGGAGATAATATTTTAGGGAGGGGGTGGTGGGAGGAGCTGAATGCGAGGACTTGCTTGGGGGGGTCCTTGCGGCGGCATTGGCAAAGAGACTGATTTTGCTTCCATTCTCAATGCAGTGCAACACGAGTGTATCCCACAGGCCATTCTGGGCATGGACGTCCTCTGCCAGGCCAAGTCGGGCATGGGCAAGACGGCCGTCTTCGTTCTTGCCACGCTACAGCAGTTGGAGCCGGTCACGGGACAGGTAGGTGCGGGAAGGGGGCCGGCTGCCTGGCGGGAACAGAATCAGCATGACAAACAGCCCAGAGAAGCAGGCTTGGGAGGGAGTTGGCGGGAGTCGCAAGGTCAAAAGTGAAAAAAAGAGCATTCTGTTGAAGGGCATCTCCACCCTTTTGGCAGGTGTCGGTCTTGGTGATGTGTCACACGCGCGAGCTGGCCTTCCAGATCAGCAAGGAATATGAGCGTTTCTCCAAGTACATGCCCAGCGTCAAGGTGAGAGCTGAGTCTCGGGGGCAGCAGGGGGGACCTGGCAGTTGCTTCTGTCGATGGGCACAGTGCTCACTTGCAGTGGCAGGTCCTGTGCCTATAGCATTGTGGAAAGATTTTGGGGCTTGGGGCAGGGCTTAATTTGTTTCTGTGGCAATGGCACCTTCCCACTTTCCTGAGTGTCCTTGTTTAATGCCTGGCAGGCCATTGGGCTGTTCCTCCCTCTATCTTGGCTGCCAGGCTTTGTGTAATGAGTTCAGGTTTTTGCCTGTTGCAGTTTGCTATTTTTGCATAACGGGGTCGCCTCAGTCCTGTCCCCCTCTTTGCTGGCTGATTCCCCTCCAGCTGTCTCAAGCCTTCCTTTCACTTTTCCCGCCCAGGTGTCTGTGTTCTTTGGGGGCCTGTCCATCAAGAAGGATGAGGAGGTGCTGAAGAAGAACTGTCCCCACATTGTGGTGGGGACCCCAGGCCGCATCCTGGCCCTGGACCGCAACAAGAGCCTCAATCTCAAGCATATCAAGCATTTCATCCTGGACGAATGCGACAAGATGCTCGAGCAGCTCGGTGAGCGGGGCATGGGCAGCCAGTGGCGCTGAGAGTCAGGCCTTTGGGAGGGAGGGAGGTGTGAAAGTTTTTCCCCCTGATAACTAGCCCCAGTCCATTCTACACATAGTTTAAAACTATTACTATGGGTCCTTCCTCTGCTGCCAATAGGAACTGCTCCCTGACCACCTCCAAGTGATAACCTTTCAAATACTTAAAGAGTGCAGTCAATGCCCCCTCTCAGCCTCCTCTTCTCCAGGCTGAACTTTCTCAAGTGGATGAAGAGAGTGTTGACTCTCAAAGGTTTGATACCCTAGAAATCTTGGCCGCTTTTAGAGTTCAACGAGAATGCCGATCGAACCCCCAAAGTGAAAACTGAAGTGTAGGTTTGAGGATTTTGTAAAAACGAATAAACGTTCAAACTTCAAGTCCTAAGTCTCTCTACTTTATTATGCAGAAAAAGTGTTCAAATCCAATATCCATGCCAGAATGAGGTTCTGGACCCAACATCAGTTTTCAATGTTTACATCTCTTTCAGTGGCACTCTCTCCATCTAGAGTAAAAGTATAATAATCTTTATGCTTCCATACAGTAGGCGTCACACCTTGAATATCACACTTCTAGTAACAATGTGGTTGTAAGCTTCATCTCTGAACATTTGGGAGCTTTATGGAAGGCGTGCCACTGAAGAAGGTGTAAACATTGAAAATGAAGGTTGAGTCCGGAATCTCGTTTAAAGTTCTGCTGGGCTTGAATCTTACCCTTCTAGCTACAGTATAACTCTCCTGGCTGGGATTAAGACCCAAGAAGGGTACCGCAGGGTTCCTTTTGACTTTTCCTTTTGGAACAGCAGTGACCCTTCTTCCCTCCCTCCTTCCCCTCCCCATTAGACAGGGCCAGGCTGGGAAAAGGTGAAGGGGACCCTCTTTGAATAATGTTCCCATAGGAGACGGTTGAGGGGAACAGGAATATGTGTTTCAAAGAGCAGTCTAGGCTTCTGTTTCTGCCTATTAACTCCTAAGGCCTCTGAGAGCCCAGCAAGGGAGCTGTTAAGGTCTTAAGCTGGAATTACTTAGTTCAGGGGTAGTCAACCTGTGGTCCTCCAGATGTCCATGGACTCCAATTCCCATGAGCCCCTGCCAGCAAATGCTGGCAGGGGCTCATGGGAATTGGAGTCCATGGACATCTGGAGGACCACAGGTTGACTACCCCTGACTTAGTTCATGGGGGCACAGTCTGAGAGAAGGGAAGAAGAGAGGATCCTTGTGAGTTCTGATCTCTGTCCTCTCCCCTCGACAGATATGCGCCGGGATGTCCAGGAGATCTTCCGCAAGACCCCCCACGAAAAGCAAGTCATGATGTTCAGTGCCACTCTCAGCAAGGAAATCCGCCCCGTGTGCCGCAAATTCATGCAAGACGTAATTAAATCCCTTCTACCTTCTTTATCCACCTGGCCGGCCGGCCAGCCTCCCTCCCTCCCTCCCCATCCAGGGAAGGAGCGGGGGCGTGGAGCATAGAACACCACCCTTGCCGACAGCTCACCGGGCCGCACCGCCGCGGCCCGTCGCCTTCCCCGATCCCAGTCAGGCACTCTCAGGGCACACACCTTTCCGGAAGATCATTCGGGTTACGCTAGGCTTGCACACCCACACCCACACGAACGACAGGCCTCTCCCACTAAGGCTGGGGAGCGCTCGGACCGTAACCTGGTTCTGCCCAGCCGGCACGCTTAGCTTAGAGATCGTCCACACCGCCGCGAGGGGATCCGTCCCAGAAGGATCCTCTTGCGCCTTCCACGCCCAGCAGGTGGCGCAGAATTCACCGCGCCTCGCCCGCTGTCCTGTTTCCCTGCGCTCCCTCTGCGTGGATCCACCTGCCCGGTGGCACCGAGTTCCGAAGATCCTGGCCCCCAGACCCACACGTTGCAGAAGATCCTGGCCCACCACACTCCCAGGCAGACGTAGCTCTCGTTTCCTGACCGCCACGCACTCCTCAGGCGCGCACGCACTTGGCCGCACGCACACGTCCTTGCCCTCCCCGCCCGCCCTGGCTGGCACTCCGGAGACCTGCGGCGATCGACTCCTCGCGAGAGATCCGAGGGAGCGGCAGCAGCCAGTGGAGCAGATGCCTGGCGACCCGGAGGAGAAGTTTTTATCCTTTTTTCCTTCTGAACTGGCAAAAGCAATTTTATTTTCTTTCTGAGCTTTTATCGTCCCTCTCTTTTTCCCGCCACCCTACTCGGGGGAAAGGGGTCGGCGTGAATGTCAAGGTTCCCGTGCGGGAGGGGGAGGCTGCCAGCTCATTGCGATAGGAAAGGTGGTTGTGGGGGGATGCTCAGGCTATCAAATAGTGAGACACCGGGGTGAGTTGAAGGTGTGAGTTCCCAGGAAGAAGAAGAGGCCTGATTCAAAGTAGCTGCTTTCCTTTGCTTGGGTGAGTAGATGGCAGGAGAAGCTGTTTCCTCGCTCTGTTTTTGCTAGGCCTTTGGAGGCAGGCAAAATACCAGAGGCCAGGTCTCTAGGCAGTGACCTGGGAGCCTAGTGCATGCTGGGAAGTGTGGGGTGGGGAAGGTGTGGCAGGCCTCTGGAGGAGCCTCATTGCTTAGTTGGCGAGGTCAAAGGGAGAGTATAGTTGAGGGGGCAGGAATGTCTATATAGACAAGTGACCTGTCTAGTCCGTGAATTGTTTTTGGGTGTGGAGTCTAGGTCGGGCAAGAGAAGTTTCCCTGTTGGGTTTGTGGAGGAAGATGCTTGCTGCATTTGAAAACTCCTAACCTGGCCTTCAGAACGGCCAATGGGTTAGCCCCGGGCAGAGAGGGGAAGCCTCGACCACTGGCAGCATTGGCCTTTATCCCAGCATGCTTTGCCTGAGGAGGTCTTAGCTGGAAGGGGGGAAGGACGGTGCTTCCCAGAATGCCTTGCAGGAAGGCTCTAGGCTGTCGGGCCTGAGAGGTGAAAAGAGGGCTAGGCCGTCTCTGCTGCTTCTCTTTCCAGAAGGGAAAGGCAAGGGGGCGTTTGCATTGCCAGCCCGTTAGAGCCGCTGCTCCCGCTGTGCGCGCTTGTGCTGCTTTGTCCCCCTTCCCTCCGAGCCCAGGTCAGCCTTGCCCTGGTCTAACCGGCCCTGGGTTTGCTCCTCAGCCCATGGAGATCTTCGTGGACGACGAGACGAAGCTGACGCTGCACGGGCTGCAGCAGTACTATGTCAAACTGAAAGACAACGAGAAGAACCGCAAGCTCTTTGACCTGCTGGATGTGCTCGAATTCAACCAGGTGCCTCCCCGGGAGCAGGCAGCCGGTGCTTCACGGGTGTCTTTTTTTTGGGGGGTGGGGGCGGGAGGGGTTGACAGCGTTTCTGCTGAAGTTTCTGCTGCTCTGAAAACAAAAAGATCACCTTGGTCAAATGCCCTGGGGGAGGAGGTGGCATCTTTAAACCAGCACAGTTGAGCGATGGGTGGCAAATAGGTGGTGTGTTCTCCGTCAACCACACGGGCGTGAGCGGCCAAAGAAAGCAGGACGCCAAACCCCCTTGGTGCCAGGAGCCGTCAGCCGATGACTCGCTGCAGAGGTTTGGAGGAAGCGGGGTCGGTTACGAAGTGTATTATTTATTAAATTTCTACACCGCCCTCCCAAAACTGGCTCTTGGTTTAATTTAAGGCCACCCCTCCCAGCACAGCAGGCTGTGATTTGGAAAAAAATGGAGTAGGTCCACTGCGGGAGCTTCCGGCTTTCTGCAGGGCCTGCAAAACGGAGCTCTTCCACCAGGTTGAGGCCAGGGCAAAGAGAAGATCTATGCCCCCCCCCCCCCAAGGAGGATACTAAGGAGGGGGGGTACTCCACCATGTTATATCTATAGTGGCCAGCTGTTTTGACCTGGTCCCCAGCAGGAGTAGGTGGGTTGGTTTGGTATCTTGTAATCCGCCACGAGCCGGCTCTGCTGAGAGTGGCAGGCAATAAATGCGAATAATAGTTAAAAAGCAGCCACCTCTTTGCAGGGCCAGTGCTTGACCTGTCCAGCTGGAGATGGCTGCCTGTTCCACGGGGTTTTGAAGGGAGCAGAAATGTTTGAGGCTCCCGGCCAGGAGAGACGGGTGGCACTGGTTAGCCTACCGTTCCGCGATTGATTTTTACAAAGAGAGACTGCTTGCCCTGGGCTGCTTCCCCTAGTCCAGATTCCTGGTTAGAGCCCAAAAGGGTGTGAAAGCAAAAGGTGACCCAGGACCTGAACTTGCTGGCACACAGCTGCTTTTGATCTTCTCGGAGAAGGGACTGTGCAGGAAGGGCTTCTTCGGGCATAACTCCTTGAGGGTCACTCAGGCAGCCCTCGGAGCTGTTGAAGGGATGTGACTGTCGCTCCCCTTTCCCCCATCCAGGTGGTGATCTTTGTGAAGTCCGTGCAGCGCTGCATAGCATTGGCTCAGCTTCTGGTGGAGCAGAACTTCCCGGCGATCGCCATCCACAGGGGGATGCCCCAGGAGGAGAGGTGAGGAAAGCTCCAGGCTGGGATGCAGCCGGGCGGTTCGCTGAGGGGGCTCTCTTGCGATGATGAGTTTGCTCAGACTAGAGTCTCTGACTCCTTCGGTGATGTTTCTCGAAGCCCTGAGCAATGGCCCCTGCAGTAGCCTCTCGGCTGTCGCTTAAGCAGAAGTTGACATATTTACCAGATGTGTGAACGCCATTGGAAAAGGCATTAGAATGTGAACATTAGAATCGTGCACAAGGGACGGTCTTAACTCTCCTGGGTCTTGCAGGTTGTCCCGTTACCAACAGTTCAAGGATTTCCAGCGCCGTATCCTGGTGGCCACCAATCTCTTTGGTCGTGGCATGGACATCGAGCGAGTCAACATTGCCTTCAACTACGACATGCCAGAGGATTCGGATACCTACCTGCACCGGGTGAGCAAGGCGGGCCAGCCGGAGGACGGGCTCCAGAGCCGGGGCCCGAGTTGTTAGGAGAAAAGGCCCCTTGTTGCGCTGATGAGTTTGCTCAGACTAGAGTCTCTGAGATCTGATGTCTCTTTCAAGCCCTGAGCAACAACTGGCCTCGGTGTGTCCGTGTCCTTGTGTCCCTTAGCAGTCTCCTTAGACCGAGAAGGAAAGATGACCCTCTGTTCCTCTTTTGGGAGGCCCGGAGGGCAGGGCGGAAAGCACCCAGTCCGGTCTTTCATTTCCCTTTGTGGGTGCTCCCCAGGTGGCTCGCGCTGGGCGCTTCGGCACAAAGGGCCTGGCCATCACTTTTGTGTCGGATGAGAACGACGCCAAGATCCTGAACGAAGTGCAGGACCGCTTTGAGGTGAACATCAGCGAGCTGCCCGATGAGATTGACATCTCTTCTTACAGTGAGTGGCAACAGGGTGGATTTGGGGGACGGGGGAAGAGGGGATGGGGGGCAGGGGTGGGATTGAGTGGAAAGGCAAAGGTTGGGTGTGTGGAGGAGTAAAGGTAAAGGTATCCCCTGTGCAAGCACCGGGTCATGTCTGACCCTTGGGGTGACGCCCTCCAGCGTTTTCATGGCAGACTCAATACGGGGTGGTTTGCCAGGGCCTTCCCCAGTCATGACCATTTACCCCCCAGCAAGCAAGCTGGGTCCTCATTTTACCGACCTCGGAAGGATGGAAGGCTGAGTCAACCTTGAGCCGGCTGCTGGGATCGAACTCCCAGCCTCATGGGCAAAGTTTTCAGACAGCTGCCTTATCACTCTGCGCCACAAGAGGCTCTTGTGGGGGATTATAGCTGCCTAAGTGTACGGAGTTGTCTTCAGCTTTTTGGAGGGGAGGTGGGGGGGGGTTACAGAGCAGAAAGTGGAGGTTGCTGGCCGGCCTGGTGGGAAACTGCTTAAGGAAGGGAGAGGAGCACCCCCTATGCAAGAAGGTCTGAGGTGTGGTGGGAAGGGGGCTCAGGATCCTCAAAAGCAGGCAGGGAGCTACTAGAGACTAGCCTTTCTCAACATTTTTGACATTAAAAAAACCCTTGAAACGTTCTTCAAACTTTGAGAAACCCTGGAAGGGATGTTAACAGGCCACACCTTCCTGCCACATGACCTGGAAGTTGCATGTCACCAGAAACGACATCACCCGCCCACTCCCATGGCACAGGAAGTGACAGCACAGACACATTTTCAGATTATGAACAGAGCAGGACCTGCCCTCTGTGCTGACTTCACCAAAGGGAGCCTGTAGAAACAAGGCTGAGGCAGGCCTATGCTGTTCTGTCACACCCACCCCCACAGTTAAGTTAAAATGAGAGCTCTTACCTCTCTGGACTCCAGTCGCTGCCACGTGTGACCAGCCTCAGCCAGCAAGGATTTGTACGGCCAGGGCCTCTCCTATTTGTACTCCCTCCAGACCCAAAAGTGGCCCTTTGGGGAGGAGGGTAGACATGACTATCATCCTATATATGGTCGTGTCACGATAACTTTTAAAAACAAATCAAAATTATCTCCCACTCAATCAGTGAAAGCCCTTGGGGGCTGTCACGAAACCCGGGTTGAGAATGCCTGCTATAGGCATCAATTCCTTCGTTATATTTATATACCACCCTCCCCTGAGGCTTCGGGCGGTTCACATGAAATGTAGAGGAACAGGAGCAATACGTTAAACTCAGTGACTATCTCAGATGGATAACAGAATAACAGTAGTGATTTGTTTATCCTTACAGTTGAACAGACCCGATAAAAGGGGGCCTTTCCTCTCTCCGTCGACCTTGGTTTTAATTCCTGACCTCTTCCGCTTCCCTGAAACACGTCACGTTTAATTTCGTTCAACGGAGCACGAAGTGGCTTTGACCGTCCGGAGATCACCCATTTGCTCCACTCCGATGAGGGGGACAGAAGAGCCGCTGTCAGTAAAGCTATGTGTTGTGCTCAGAGGCCTAAGGGGAGAGCCTGCAGGGCGGGAGTCCCATTGCCCAGCTGGCACCAAGAAGAGAAGGTCCCGGAGCCCCGCCCTCCAGGCGGCTATCTCTACTGCCTCCCAGCCGGATGTTGGGACTCCGCCAGTCACATAGCTTCATTTTGCCCTTACGTCGGCATGATGCAGAGATCTGCCTCCATGACGGGAAGCACAAAAGGGGGAGGAGTTTCCGCAGGGGTGCTCCGGGAATCCCTGGCATCTAGAATTACGTTTTTGTTTTCTAGGAAAAAAACCCGCCCTCTTCAGAGGGGGAAAAAACCGAAAAAATACGAACCTTCTTTTTGTATGCCCATTCATGCTGTTTTTAAGACTGTTTTGTGTTTTCCTGTACATGCGTGCCCCCGATATTTTTTTTTAAGCAAAGTTGTCTGCATGTGAAAATTAACCCCCTGTCCTAGGTGGTATATCTTGGCGGGTAAGCTGGTAGCGAAAGACAGATGTATTAGCTGTGGTTCCTTCTATTCCCCCTTGATTTTCCCCCTTTCCCCCATTTTTGGTAATAAAGAAGCCCAGCTCTTATGGGTGTCTAATAATTAAACTAGTCTTGTGAATAACCTGTTGCTGACACAGCTTTGTTCTTTCGTATTGTTATTCCATTTATATGCTGCCCCTTCCCTATGGCTCAGGGCAACTGACAACAGCAATTTCTGAGCCTCTGTCCATTATTTTGGACACTTCTGGGAGAACAGGTGAAGTGCCAGAAGATTGGAGGCGGGCAAATGTTGTCCCCATCATCGAGAAGGGGGAAAAGGAGGATCTGGGTAACTAACGATCTGTCAGTTTAACATCTATAGCTGGCAAAATTTTAGAACAAAACATCAGTCGTTCCTTGAGCAGCTAGAGCGGATGGCTGTAATTACTAAGCATGGCTTTCTCAACAACAAGTCATGTCAGACTAACCTTATCTCTCTTTTTGAGGACATTACTACCTTGCTAAATCATGGGAATGCTGTGGACATAGTTTACCTTGATTTCAGTAGGGCTTTTTGATAAGGTTCTGCATGATATTGTTATTGACAACTTGGTAAAATGCCTTATGGATCCGATTACTGTTAGGTGGACTGAACTGGTTGACAGATCGTACCCAAAGGGTGCTTGAAAATTATTCTTCATTATTCTTCATCTTTGAGAGGAGTGACAAGTGGAGTGCGGCAGGGATCTGTCCTGTCAATATATTTATAAATCATTTGGACTAAGGAATAGAGGGGGTATTTATTAAAATTGCAGATGACACTAATCTGGGAAGGGTAGCAAACACACCAGAGGACAGAATCACAATACAGGATGATCTTGACAGGCTAGAAAGGGGCCAAAATGAATTTCAGTAGTGAAGTTCTTCATTTAGGTAGGATGGGGGAGACTTGTCTTGGCAGTAGTACGTGTGAAAAGGATCTGGGGGTCTTAGACCATACACTGAACATGAGTCAGCAGTGTGACTCGGCTAAAAAGGCAAATGGGATTTGGGGCTGTCTCAAACCGAGTATTGTGATCAGATCACGGGAGATGATGGTACTGCTTTGGTTTGGCCGCACAATAAGGCAACTATCGTACCAGAAGACTAGGTAGCAGGTATGCTGATTTCCAGAGGAGAACCTGTAAATAACCATCCTAGATAACAAATGAGGAACTGTAAGAAGACCATGTTATTAGACACAGGACCAAAGCCTGCAGAGGGAAATACGCGTGGCTCCTGCAAAGGGAAGTCCTCCATCAACATTTTGGAGTTCTTCGTGGTCCACTTGGCTTGAAAGTTGGGGGTCATTTAAAACGGGTAATCTGTGGTCCTCCAGATGTCCATGGACTACAATTCCCATGAGCCCATGGACGTCTGGAGGACCACAGGTTGACTACCCCTGATCTGGCACCGGCAGCTCTTCCATTTTGGTGCCTCTACCTCTGCAAACAACTCCTCCCAGCCACTGGAAACCTTCAAAAACCCAGCCATTCGCCCTAGGAAATCATGGACCAGAAAATTGCCAAAACCCTGTGAATTGAAATATCGTGGTATTGGGAATTCAGGAACACTTGGTGCAATATACCCGAGTCTGGAAAAATATTTTTATCCCTGTACTCTTCAGAACTGTGGTATGGATGGGCCAGATTAGCCTTATCTCATCAGAGCTCGGAAGGTCAGCATGTCCACTCGGCATGATGTCATCCGTTCTGTTATGTCCGACCCTCGGCGATTCTATAGGAAAGTTTCTGCCATGCATCTCTGTCAAGGACCGCTTCTTTCAGTTGGTTCGTGGTCATCCCTGTGTCGAGCCAGCGGATCCTTTGGCGACCACGTTTCCTTTTGCCGCTGACCATGCCGAGCATTAATGATTTTTCTGAGTTGAACTAGTCAGTATGGCAACAGTAAAATGGCTGCTTTAGGGGGATGAACTCTATGGCTCAGGTCCTTCCCTGCTCCGAGCCGTCCCCTCCACAGGCTCTGCCCCCGAAATCTTCAGGTATTTTCCCATCCTTACCTGGCAGCCCTTGGCTGAGAGGAGGCAATAGGACATTTCTGTTGGTCTTTTGCATTGAAAATCCCATGGATGGAGCTGATGCAACTCAAGGACACGTGTTTATTGGGTTGGTTTCAAGGACCATCTTGGTATAGTGGCTAAGAGCAACGGCTTCTAATCTAGAGAGCAAAGTTTGGCTCCCCACTCCTTCCACGTGGTGATATTAGACCAGTCACAGTTCTCTCAAGAGTTCTCTCAGCCCCCCCCCCCCTCACCTCACAGGGTTTCTCCCCTTCCTGGGGAGAGGAAGGCAAAGGAGTTTGTAGGCCACTTTGAGAGCCAGTGTGGTGCAAAGGTTACAAATGGCAGACTCTAATTTGGAGAACTGGGTTTGATTCCCCACTCCACATGCAGTCAGCTGGGTGACCTTGGGCCAGTCCTAGTTCTCTTGGAGCTCTCTCAGCTACTTTGTGACTCTCTTCAGGTAGGGGAAAGCAGGGTACCAAAAGCCAGCTCTTCTCAAACAGAAAGGGGAATGAGCAGGCTCTATTGATCCAAGTGCAAATGAAAATAAGCACACACGGGCTGAATTTTTGTTTAACGTACGGCGTGGTCGTATTTTGGTCCCCAGCTCCTAAGGCAGGGCTCACAAGCACCAGGGTTTGGGCTGCAGAAACGGGATTATTAATCACCTTGCAAATTGTCAGCAAGGTTAAATTGTACAGTTTTGCATGTCTTAAAATAATACTAGCTCTTTGTTGATCTTGCTGTGGTTTGATGTGACGATGCTCTCATTGTAGAAGAAGAAGAGTTGGTTCTTATATGCCGTTTTTCTCTACCTAAAGGAAGCTCAAAGCGGCTTACAGTCGCCTTCCCTTTCCCCATAACAGACACCCTGTGGGGTGGGTGAGGCTGAGAGAGCCCTGATCTTACTGCTCGGTCAGGACAGCTTTACCAGTTCTGTGGGGAGCCCAAAGTCACCCAGCTGGCTGTATGTGGAGGAGTGCAGAATCGACCCCGGCATGCCGCACTCCTAACCACTACAGACTGGCTCTCTGTGCAAACTGTACAAGGTTATAGACCCTCCCCCCAGCCTCCATAGTCTCAGGCAGTGACCCCTGAGATCCTTCGGGCCGGAGATGCCAGGGACTGAAACTGGAGGCCTTCGGTGGGCAAAGCAGCTGCTCTGCTCACTGAGCCCCTGGGCTGGAAGCTACAAGGTTTGGCACAAGTTGACATTTGTGGTTTATATATGCCCCAGCAGGGGTAGTCAAACTGCGGCCCTCCAGATGTCCATGGACTACAATTCCCAGGAGCCCCCTGCCAGCGAATGCTGGCAGGGAGCTCCTGGGAATTGTAGTCCATGGACATCTGGAGGGCCGCAGTTTGACTACCCCTGCCCCAAAGGGTTTTTGTTCTTGTTGTTTTGTTGCATGCAGCTGCTTTGAGAAGCAAATTTGGTTTGCAAAGTGAACTATAAATATAGTAAAATAAAACAATTCTGCTAGACTGGAAGCTCCTGCAGACAAATGCGTATTTTTGTTCAAAGCGCAACTATAGGGCTCTGGTCCGGTTTTGTTCGCTTTGTGAAATCCACGACGGGTTTTGCATGAGGCCCAAAGGCCCCCAAACTGCTACTGTTCCCATGACAACAGAACAGCCCTCCCACTCGTTGCCGAAAATAACCTTGCGCATTCGCTGCAAAGCCCCCTCCATTCATTCTGAGGCTGTCTATAAAATAGCCTGAAATATTATTGAATATATTCTTCTTCAAGCCATGTTACCCGTTTGGGGCAATATTTATATACCTCGTGTGATAACGTGTTATTAATTTTGCCGTTCCTTTCAGTGCGGGTCCCTTCCCCCTCCCCCGCACTTATATAGTAAGGCGTCGTTTAAACAGCACAGAAGCCAGAGCGGGAGGGGGGCGGGGACCAGCCGCTCATGGCGAAGTAGGCGTCATAAATGTCCACGCCTGCGCACGAGGCTGTTAGTCAACGCCATCGTGGGTTTGGGAACGAAGCCTCTTCCGACTGTCCGCTTGCCCGTTTAATGTTCTCTTCCTCTCGCGGTAGGAGATCACACTCATCCGCCATGTTTGTTAAGGGCATGGAAAGCCGCCAACCCGCCAATTTTTAAAATGGGCGCAAAGCAGTTGGTGTTGTAGGACGCAGTGATTGAACAAGAATCCGACAGAGTTCTGGAGGGCTGTACATACTGTTTAAAACTGTAAAATTTAATTGCTGTAAATCCTCTTGATTCGGTTCTGACAAATCTGAGTCAAGGTGGTTTTTCTTTCTTATGTTAACCGAGAAATAAAGTTTATGTCCTTTCCCCCCAAAATCAAAATGTTCCTAGGCTGTAGCCTTACTGCAGTAAGCAAACTGTGAAGAACTCAAGAGTTCTTGAAAAGACAAAATAGGCTTTCAGGTTTAAAAACACAACAAAAAAACTTGTGGCCCTTTAATGGCTAACCTGTTGATTGAAGCACAAATGTAAATTTAACATATTTATATTCAGCCCTTGATTTCTAAATCTTCAAGACTGATGAGAAATTAAAAAAAAAACACTATCAAATTAATATTTTTGTGAAACTCCAATAAATATATCATAGTAGCAACCAAAAACAATGGTTCAGAATTTTCAGCAACCAGAGGCTCTAGTTGGTTCTTAAATGCAAGACAAAAGGCAATACAAAATTTAAAAGAGTCTTGCACTTTAGACTTCAATGGAATTCAAGGGTGTAACTCTACTTAAGGGTGTAACTCTGTCGTGCATCAGAGGATAAGACCCGCAGTAATGGGTTTAAACTACATGCAGAATGGTATGGCTAGATATTGGAAATTTTTGTTCACAGAGTAGTTCAGCAGTGAAACTGGTTGCCTAGGGAGGTGGTGAGCTCCCCCTCCCTGGTGGTTTTGAAGGAGCGTCTGGACAGATAATGGCTGCAGAACAAATTTAGAGTCCAGTGGTACCTTTAAGACCAACAAAGTTTTATTAGTCAAAGTTTTAAGTTGGGTCTTAAAGGTGCCCCTGGACTCTAAATTTGTGCTGTTACTTCAGCCCAACATGGCTACCTGACTCTATCTTGCATTTCACACTAAGACATTTTCCTGGAAACTGGATTCCCTACTTTTCTCTTTTCATCCTGGGAGCCAGCCTTGGTTCACAGATGTTATTTTTCTTCTTGGATTCTGTTTGTCAGTGCAGAGTAAAAATCTGCACTCAAATTCTTCCTCATGGAGCTCATTTGGGCCAGCTTCTCTCTTTCTGCCATATTTCACTAAGGAAAGGACTATGGTGAGTTTCAGAGCTGTGATGGAAGGGAGCCTTGGCAGACGAAAGCTTATATCTTGAAACTCTTGTTGGATCTCTATGGTGCTAGTGGATTTGAATCTGACTGTGGTCAGGATGTCATGCCACCCTGAGCAACTAGCAGGAAGGAAAGGAGACGTGTGATTGGTGCAGACAGGCAGTCGCGTGACCCCGTTACATCAGAATAAAACAGGAGTCCAGTGATACTGTAAAGACTAAAGTATACCAACATCAGCTTTAATGAGTCAGAGGTGACTTCTGCTGATGCAGTGGAGTGTAAACCTGTCAGACAGATTTATAAACTTAGCAGGGGGAGGGAATGCTACGCGGTTAGAGTGTTGTTGAACTAGGATCTGAGAAACACCTTTCTCTTCCTCTCCCCACAACAGACACCCTTTGAGATAGGTGAGGCTGAGGGCGCTCTAAGAAAAAAGTTCAGAGAACTGTGACTAGCCCAAGATCACCCAGCTAGCTGCACATAGAGAAGTGGGGAATCATACCCAATTATCCAGATTAGAGTCCATTGCTCTTAACAACTATACGACGCTGCCTCTCAAGAAGCATATGTGCTCTTGAAAGCTTATGCTCAGAATAAAACTTTGTTGGTCTTAGCTGCCACAGAAACGAAGAGTTGCCAGCTGACTTGAAGCAAAATATTATTCTGTTATTTGTATTGCTGGAATGAGATCTGGTTGCTAGTTTTCGAAGTTATACAACATCCTCAGTGGCTAATGGTAAAACAACCCAAATGCATTACAATCTTACAGAAAACAGTGTAAACCATTTTAGGTCCCTATTGGGGAGACAGACAGGAAGGAAATAAGTTCATATATTCAAATATAAGATTGAGGGGGTTGGCCGTGTTGGTCTGAAGGAGCCGGACAAAGTTTGAGTCCAGCGGCATTTTAAAGATCAACAAAGTTTAATTCTGGGTATAAGCTTTTGTGTGCCTGCATCTGAAGAAGTGTGCATGCGCGTGAAAGCGGTTCCACAAGATAAAATATTGTCGGTGATAAATTCAAATCATCATCCAGGCTCTCCAAGTGGGAGTGACACACTCCCCATTGTTGCTAGATAAGCAAAATGTAACACCTGATGCAGGAAGGAGAGAAGCAATAGGAAATTAAAAGATAACATCTGAAGGCATTCCCATCTGCAAGGGGTGTGATATGCCAGACATAAGCACCTAATAGGGTAATAGGAAAGCCAGATCTTTATTAAGCCCTGGGGTGCGGGTAGGTTGCCTGACTGTTAGTGAATCGTATAATTCAACAACAATTGCCTTGGATTCTCCCACTGATTTTTTTTCTGAAACAACTTTGACAGGTAGAACAACAACAGGGCACCCGAGATAAATCATCAGATGAAACACTGCATTGGTATTTAAGCCTTTGTTATTCTTTCCTCCTCTTTGAAATGTAAATTCTGGGCATGCTTCTCAGAAAATGGACATGCTTTGCTATTTTTGTCACTCTGTAATATCGCATAGTTTATCTAGCGCATTCTTGCGCATTGATGGGGCTGAATTTATCAGGCCAGCTCTGCTCACCTTCCAGGCTCTGCTGTCAATATCCAGAAACTTGAATGGCCACTGACATCATTAGACATAACTAGTGCCATTTCCCCTGATGCTCTGCGACCTGGTCTCCTTGGAAACGGCAAATAATCGATCCATTGATTGGCTGTCACCACTTCTGGGGTTCTTACGAGCCTGAAAAATATCTCCTCCAGGGTCCAAAGATTGCACAAGATTGTATTATACCCTACCAAGCCCCCCCCCCCCTCCCCGAACCGCAATCTCCCAGATGCCACCCTCAAATCCTCAGGCCCAACTTTAAAAATTGGGACTACTCCTTAGTCCACGGGTGACCAAATTGTGGCTTTCCAGAAGTTCACGGACTACAATGACCACGAGCCCCTGCCAGAATGGCCAAGTGGGAATGGCTCACAGGAATTGTAGTCTGTGAATATTTAGCACCATGCTTCCCCCCCCCCCCCGTCCTAGTCAGAGCACCAACTTCTAATCCAGGGAGCGGGGTTTAATTCCCCCCTTCTCCCCATGCAGCCAGCTGGCACTGGTAGAGCTGTGACCAACCAGTCCTGTCAGAGCTCTCTCACATTCCCCTCCCTCACAAGGCGCCTGTTGCGGGGAGAGGAAGGGGAAAGGCGACTGGAAGCTGCTTTGAGACTCCTTTTGGTGGAGAAAAGCAGCATATAAGAACCAGCTCTTCTTCTTCTTCTTCTTCTTCTTCTTCTTCTTCTTCTTCTTCTTCTTCTTCTTCGTAATCTCAGGGCTCTCTCAGCCTCACCTCCCTCCCAGTGTGCCTGTTGCGGGGAGAGGAAGGGGAAAGGCGACTGTAAGCCGCTTTGAGACTCCTTCTGGTGGAGAAAAGCGGCATATAAGAACCAGCTCTTCTTCTTCTTCTTCTTCTTCTTCTTCTTCTTCTTCTTCTTCTTCGTAATCTCAGGGCTCTCTCAGCCTCACCTCCCTCCCAGTGTGCCTGTTGCGGGGAGATGAAAGGGAAGGCGACTGCACGCCGCTTTGAGCCTCCTCCTGGCAGAGCAAAGCGGCATATAAGAACCAACTCTTCTTCTCCTAGTCAGCCCTGTCTGGGGTGGCTTCCTCGGTTTCCCCCAGACCTCCCTAATCCCCAACCCTTGCTCCTGGGGAGCGCGGCTCCCCTCCACCCGCCCATGGCGCCGCCTCCTGCCCCGCCGCCCATCCCGGCCCGCTCCCGTCCCGTCCCGTCCCATCCCGCCTGGCCACTCCTTCCCCGGCCCTCCTTGGGGAGGCGCCTCCCGGGATCCCTCGCACCCTCTCGACGTCCGGGGCTGGGCCGGCCTCACTCCCTGCCTCTTCCCTTCCTTTCCCTTTTGCTCTGCGGGGCCAAAGATCCCGAGTTTAAGAACCCCCCCCCCTCCTCCTCCTCCTTTTTTTGTTGCAGGAGCTCTTCTTTTATTTGCACCCCCTTCAATTCGGATTAACGACCCCCGATCCGTTTTGCACGAGCCCTCCGCGGTCGGGACGAAGAGCCGCGTCGACCCCCCCCCCCCCCAAGCGCCTCGCGGTACGTGCCTCGCCCGGGGAAGGAGGGCAGCAGGCAGGGACGCCGCCGCAGTCTCCCCCTGCAAAGATCCAGCCGGAGGAATCGGATCCCTTTTGGGGTTTGGGGGTGTCTGTTTCATTCAAGGATTGCTCTTTTTAGGGGGCGTGCTTTGGGCGGGGTGGGTGGGGGGCTGCCGTGTTTAGGACTGGCTCTGAAATGGCCTTATAGGTTGGGGGTGGTGTTGGGGGGTGGGATTGAAGTTTTCAGCCGGGGAGGCAATTTGGGGGAGGGGGGTCGATGTTTCTCTCCCCACGGATGAATGTTTTGGAGGAGGCGGAGGGGGAGCAGGCCCCTGGCTTCGCATATTGCACGATGGATCCTTTTGGGGTTTTGAAGGGCCCGCAGGTAGTTCCCATCGCCCTCCGCAGGGAGCCTCGGGAAGGAGACATAACAAGGCCATAAATAGAGCGGGTTTCTCCCCCCCCTCCCCTCCCCTCCCCTCTCTGCAGACACCCAAACTCTTCCTGAGGTTAGAAGGAGAGGGAATGGCTGCTCAGGGGCTTGAAGTAATGCAGAAAATATCTTTATTGCGTGGCACAGCGAGCCTTTTGTGGCATTTAGACAATCCAGGATGCCCTAAAGAAAATATTGCACCTACGCAAAGGCTCTTCCGCTGCTGTGTCTGTGTACAGTAAAGCGTACATGCTGTGAAATACAATAATAATAATAATAATTTTAAAAAATGAAATGTGTGAATGTGGGGGGTGCTTCATGAGTATGAATAACCCCCAGAAATGAATCTCTGTCTGAATCAAAAGTTCCAGTGCTTTATGGATGCGTCTTTGCTTCATTTCTCCCCCACCTTCCTCCAAAACGGAGGACCCAAACCTGCTTGCATCCTTCTCCTCTCTTCCGTTGATTCATCACAACGGCCCTGCAAGGTAGGCTAGGCGGAGAGTGTGTGGGACTGGACCAGGATCACCCAGTGAACTTCCATGGTATCAGTGTGGATTCGAACTTGGGCCTGTGGTTTAACATGCTTAACTGCTTTACACCGTGTTGGCTGTCACGACTGGGTTCCCCTAGCAAAACTATTGAAAATTACAATTGTTCTCTCTTAATTTTTTTCTTAAAAAAAAAGAAGATTTTGATGTAGACTGCATGGATGTGCATGCAAAGCCGGTTAATTTAAAATGGAATTCAAGTCAGGGGATTAAACAGATTAATGGTTAGCTGGGAATGCTAAATGGATCCTCTGTTTTCAAGCGCAGTCTACCTCTGGTGGGAGTGGGCAGTCTGTGAGGAGAACATTACGGCTGTGTGACCCACCTGGGAGGCTTTCCGATGGCCCACTGGCGTAGGAGACAGGAGGATGGGCAAGGTAGACCTTTTGGGCTGATCCAGTAGGTGCCTTCTGAGATTGTGAAAATATTTATTGGCTTCCTCGCCATTTAGAATCATAGAATCATAGAATATTAGCGTTGGAAGGGACCTCCTGGGTCATCTAGTCCAACCCCCTGCACTATGCAGGACACTCACAACCCTATCGCTCACCCACTGTCACCTGCCACCCCCTTGAGCCTTCACACAATCAGCCTCTCCGTCAGATGGCTATCCAGCCTCTGTTTAAAAATGTTCAAAGATGGAGAACCCACCATCTCCCGAGGAAGCCTGTTCCACTGAGGAACCGCTCTGACTGTCAGGAACTTCTTCCGGATGTTGAGATGGAATTTCTTTTGAATTAATTTCATCCCATTGGTTCTGGTCCGTCCCTGCAGGGCAAGAGAGAAAAACTCTGCTCCATCCTCTCTACGGCACCCTGGCTATCAGATCCCCTCTTAGTCGTCTTCTCTCCAGACTAAACAGACCAAGCTCCCCCAACCTTTCTTCATTTAAAATGACTGAAGTGGCTCACAACATTAAAATCCCCTGAAACAATCAAGTAAACATGGATTGAAGTAGTGGGCAATAAGAAAGCATTGAAAAGCAGTCATAAAAACAGTAGCTACCTCTCAAAAGCTCTTGAGAACCGGCATGGGGTAATGCTTAAGAGCAGCAGACTGTAATCCGGAGAACTGGGTTTGATTCCCCCCCCCCTCCTCCACATGCAGCCAGCTGGGTGGCCTTGGGTTGGTCACAGTTTTCTCAGAGCTCTCTCAGCCCCACCTCCCTCACAAGGTGTCTGTGGTGGGGAGAGGAAGGGAAGGTGGTTGTAAGCTGCTTTGAGACTTCTTTGGGTAGTGAAAAGTGGGGTATAAATACAAACTCTTACGTTTTTATCCGTCTCTTCCTCCAGGGCAGTGAACATGGTTCTTGCCTCTTCCCTGTGACCCTCACAAGCACTCCTGAGAGGTAGGTTAGCCTGAGAGTGTGAGGTCCCTCATCAAGTGTCATGGTGGGAGTGAAAGGTGGGCCTTCCTACTTGTGCCACTGCCCCACATGAGATCAGTGGAAGCAGCAGGTGTATAGGGCTGTAAAAAGAAAATGCCCGGTTGTCAAAGATGTAGAAAGGCGCCAGGTGAACTTCTGTGGGGAGATATTTTAGAGCTGAGGGGCCACCGCAGAGAAGCCCCTGTCTCTGGATGCCTCTGGAGTAGACCTCTGATTCTGATGGGTCAGGCTGTGACTCTTCTTCCTGCCAACAAAGACAATCGGTCGCGTGTTTACATGGAAGAGGGAAATGACATCATTCCCTTTCATGTTCATTGTTTAATTTTTAAAGGAGCCTAACATTCCCTATTATTTCCCCTTCCCTTGGGAAGACGTGTTCTACAATCTGGAGGCCCAGGGTCAGATCTCTCTTCTGCTCTGTGTGCTAGCTGGGTGACCTTGGGCCAGTCGTTCTCTCTCAGCCTAACCTACCTCAAAGGATTGTTGTGGGGATAAAACGGAGGAGGAGAGAATGATGTTGTAAGCTGCTTTTGGTTCACACCAGTGAGAAAAGCATTTAAAAGGCTGCCATGTGGAGGATGGATCTCTTCTGGGAGCTCGTTCCCCCAGGTGGGGGCCAGGATGGAGAGGGATCTGGCCCTGGTTGAGGACAGACATGCTTCCTTGGGACCAGGGATCACCAGGCGGTTGGATCCCTGGCCCCAAGGAGGAACATCTGTAGCAGTCAGCCCTACTTATCCCTTTAAGAACGGCAAAGCAAAATTCAGCTCCATCTGTTCCCCCCCCCTGCTTTGGGGAACAACCTAATCCTCCCTTAACATCCTCCTGCAATAGGTTGCTAAAAATAGTTTGGACAGACCACCAAACCTCGTGCCCAATCACCTCCCTTGCTGCTAAGAAGCCCCACCCGCCTTCCACTGAATCTTTTAAATCCCTTCTCTTCTTTGATTGAAAATGGCTTTGCTTAATTTCAGGGGGAGGCGGAAGGCTCCCGGCTTCAATGTGACATCTGACTTTTTTGGGGAAGGAAGGAGTTCTCGGGAGTTCTTTGCATCAAGAGGAAGCAGAGATTCTTGCCTCGAGGGAATCACCGATGCGCACGGAGAGGAGCGTTCCCTTTCCGGGGAGGATACGGACATGCGTTTTTTAAGACTGTCCCTGCTGGGTCGCCTTGGATAAGATGGAGACGTGGCAGACCGCCGTGTTTTGCCATGCATAAGTAACCCAATCCTCTCCATGTGTCCTGCCTGGACTGAGAGAATATAGTCTCGACAGCCAAGACTCTGAGCTGGATGATTTATGGAACAACCACAACTCTGTGTTACTGAATAACTGCTTCACGAACTGCACTCTCCATGGCATAACGCATCCCAAGCCAAATTGCCTCTAACAGAACCACAACAGCACACTTGTGAAACACATCATCATACTGTATCCTACAGAGCTGACTGTGAAGACCCCTGGACCCTCTTTGTTAGGCTAAATCGTCGATCTGCTTGATACACCTCTACTTTTTCCTTCTTCCCGCTCGGACCCGGAGCGACCCCCCAAAAAGACCCCCTCCCAGCGCCATGTTCTTCAGCAGAGCTCGATCATGGCTGCCCGCGTTGCCGTGGCGACGAGGAAAAGCCAAGCAGGCCGAGGACTCTGGGGAGGCGCCTGAGGCCTTGCCGGGAGGCCCGGCCCCTCCCAAGGCGACGTGGTGGAGCCCCCGCCGGGTTTGGGAAGCCATTGGTTGGGGCCAAAGTTCCTCCATGGGCGTCTGTTCCCTCTTCGCTGGGATCCCCCAACACCTCTCCCCCTACCATGCTCAGTCCCTGGAACTCCCGGAGCACTTCCAGATCTCCTTCAACTTCACCCGCCACCTCTTTGACCTGTGCGTGGTCACGATGCTCTGCGCCGCCTCTCCGGTGTTCCGGCTGGCCTTGGACATCCTGGGCCTCGGCGGCCCCCTGAAGATTTGGCTCCACGGCCTGAGCTGTTTCTTGGTCACGGCCTGCGGGATGTACTTAGCCCTCTGGCTGGTGCAGGAGTACCTGCTGCAGTTCGCCTGCCTCTACGGCTTCCTGCAGACCTTGGTCCTGTGCGTCAGCCTGCGGGCCGGAGAATACGAGAACCAGGAGGCGGGCCAGGGCCCAGCCCCTGACGCAGCCCAGGAGGACAAAGAGTCTGACGTGGAGTTGCATGAAAAGTAACAGCCGGTCAGGGAAGGAAAGGACATGTCATCGATCTGCCTCCTGTATCTGTTGGGGAGAAAGGGGGTGGGTGGGATGGAAGCCAAAGAGATCAGCCGAGGAGGAGGAGGCCTCAAGGGACAGAAAACGGGAGTTTTCCTTTTGTACTTATGGATGGCGAGGCGGACAAAAAGGGGGTTTTGCTGTGTTTATGTTTGCAACAATGAATGCTCGGTTACAGGGAAATGACTCAGGGGACCCGATACAGAGTCTTAATGCGGAAGCGGTTACAAGACCAATCTGTGAACGACTGTGAAGCGGGCAGAGGAACCCAAACACAAGTTGTAGGTCTTGGGGAGGGTGGGAATTAGAAGAGAGCCGGGCAGAGCAGTGCTTCAAATTCAGGCCAGCTTGAAATGGCTCTTCCTGTCCTTGTTCCCCTCCTGCCGCCCTGTGGAATCTGGGGAATGTAGTTTTGGAGGGACGGACAGGAAGGAGTTCTTGGGAGTTCCATGCTAGGAGATTTCTTCTTGGGAGTAGCTTGGCTGGTCCTTTTAATGGGAACGGACGTAAGAACGACACCCCCTCTCCATGCAATCTCTCTGGGCCTGTCCCTTTTGTTCTTCAACGTTTCAAGTGGACGTTGCTTATCGGCCCAGCGTGAGCCGTGTAGAAGGAATTGTTGGGGGCCATGGTGTGAAACTACAAAACATGCGACCTTGCAGATCCCGGCAGGTGACTGCCCCTTGGGCAAAACCTTTAGGGATGGAATAACTGAGCCTGCGGTAGGTCTGGGAGAGTAGGGAGAGCTAGTCGATTGCAGCACAGTCTTGTCAGGCCAGATAAATTCACCTCCAGTGCAGAGAGAGAGAGAGATGGAAGAAATCTAACTCAACTGGGACCAAAGAAGGGATTTTACTGTACCTGAGCCACAGTAGACTTTAAGGGTGGGTTAGGGGTAGGATTTGAGGGTCCGATCTAGCAAACTGCAGCCGATTGTCTTCTGCAGACTGTGTAATCCATAGTTTGTGTGTGTGTCTCTCTCTCTCTGTGAAATCTTCTCCCCCCACCCCCCAAGGGAATTGAGATAGGGAATGAAGTGGAAGAACTAACTAAAAGACAGTGAGGGGTTCTTCTGAAAGCATGAGAACTATTTAGAACTGAAGCTCCTGCATCCTTAGTGGATCAAGGAGAGAAAGACAAAAAGATTCCAGGGGACTGTGATCTGGCAAAAGTAGTTTCAAGGACTCTTGGAGGAGAATGCAAAACCCAGCAAAAAGGAGATGACTTATGGAGCCAACCATTTTTTGCCATTCCCGGATTGGGGGGTTGGGATGGCTTTGCACAAGTAGAAAATAGAAAGCAGAGGATGTCTAGGAAGCAGATTCCCGCCCCCTCCCTCACTTTGCTCCAAACCTCAGGGATGAGCAGATCTGAGCCTAGAAATTCTGCTTCTCCTTCACCAGCATTTAGAACCATCAGCAGATCACCCTTTTGGCAAAGTGAAAATAATCCCTCTGGATCACAGCGCGCGGTTACCAACGGGGAGGGGCAAATTGCTCAAATAACTTTTGTACAGCGTCCCCTCTCCATTATACACCAGCCAAAGGACAGATAACCATTTTGCCCTGTCCCTTGACAAGGGGGTACAGGGGACCAAGCTACCCCTCCGACCCGCAATTGGGGGAGGTCTACCTGAATTTGCAGCCGAAACTAGCAACGGAGTTCCGGCTTGCTTAAATATTGTACAACGGCTGCAGTCTCCAACCCTGGGCTAAATCCATCCCTGTCCGTTATTGGGTGGCCGTAATTGTACCAAGGCTACCAGAACGAGGAGTTGCCGGCAAGGATTGAAATGGTGTTTGTCTTGAACTAGGAGCCTTAGTCCAGATACAGGGGTAGTCAAACTGCGGCCCTCCAGATGTCCATGGACTACAATTCCCATGAGCCCCTGCCAGCGAATACATGGGAATTGTAGTCCATGGACATCTGGAGGGCCGCAGTTTGACTACCCCTGGTCCAGAATGTCTTGTGAATGCCGGATTAGGAATCTTTCTAGCTTGATTGACAGACTGTGGGCCCTGAAATCTGGAATAAAGGCCACGCCGCAGTCTCAGACAAGCAGTCCATCCCATAGCTCACCCATCACTTCAAAATTACATGCTACCAGTGTGTTAATTGTGTAGCTCAGACGTGCAGCTACCTTTAAAAAAAAAAAAAGCTAATCCATCCTCTGACACCTCTTTTTATCTAGATCTCTTAGCTCCATTTGAACGGTGTTCCCCGTTCTTATTTCCGCGTTGTCCCAAAGGAAGAGGTAGGCACCATTACTCGGTATGCAGCCAAACAAGAAGGGTGGGGCGGTGGAGCCTAGACACAGTAATGGTTTATTGAGTGGACATTTATAGTTCGTCCCAACTACTCCCTAGCACAGGGGTAGTCAACCTGTGGTCCTCCAGATGTTCATGGACTACAATTCCCACGAGCCCCTGCCAGCAAACGCTGGCAGGGGCTCATGGGAATTGTAGTCCATGAACATCTGGAGGACCACAGGTTGACTACCCCTGCCCTAGCAGACAAATCTGTTCTTGGTTTTGGAAAAAACTGTAATTGGGATTCACAAACCCTCTAAAAAGAGCCCGGAGCATTTCCTGCCCAGGGTTTTGTCTGCTGGATTTCCTCGTGCTAAATGAAAGCGCTCTGGGGACATCTGACATTAATTTAAGAACCCTCTCTGCCTACATGACTCTAGAATTGCATTCCCTCCCCGTCTCCCTCCCTCTGTTACCACCTTCCTCTGCCAAGAATCAAACCTTAAACTTCCAGGATATCTTACAAACTTCCGACCTGATAACTTGGTCAATGCCAGTGTTTATCCCTGTCTTAAGACAATTTTGTTATGATTCCATCCTAAGTGTGCACCCCTAGAAGTGATTTTGGGAGTCTAAGCAAATGGACAGTGTTCTGAGGTCCTTGGGAATTCAGGATCGGAAGGGTCCGTTTGCTAGTGTCTCCTTCTAGCTGGAGATGGGACCCACTCAAACTGCAAGAAACCCCCAGTCTTAGGACCTGGGCAGCTGGTGGTTTTTGTTATATGCTGACCCCAGCTAACTCTGCAATGTCTTGGGGTTTCTTCCTCGTGAGACATAACTGAGGTTCGAAGAAATGCACACTTCCAGAGCTGCGTAGCAATTGTTCCGTTGTAGAATTATTTTGCGTTCCGGCCCGACCTTGTTACCAATTCTCAGATTGATTGAGGATGACCCCACAAGGTTGGTTTGGGCTTGGGTGTATGTTAGGTCTGTTAACATTAGTTGTCTTTTAGTACAATCTAGAACGGCACTGGCCGATGTAGAACAAAGCGACCAGCATCCATCCTTCCTTAACACGAAGACTGAACAGAATTCCCGCATTTTGGCCATTGGGATGGGATCCTGGCTTTGCCTTTCTCATCCTTTCCCTCCTGAATGGTCTTTAAACGCTCGCGCAGGGATGGCCAAACTGTGGTTCGCCAGATCTCTGTGAACTACAATTCCCATGAGCCCCAGTTTTTAGTCCACCAACATCTGGCGAGCCACGGTTTGGCCAACAATCTAGAAAATGGCTGACAGGGGAGTCCAAAATGCCCTGAAAAGAAAAAAAGCTGAGCGGAAGGAAAAGCCAAAGTCAGAATAGGAGGCTTGCGCTCCCTCTCTCTCTTTTTAAAAACCATGTTCGAGCAGAAAGCGCATCAATAAAGCCACATGAAAAGCTTAAGGGTGGGCCTGGGCGTGTTTCACACTTCCTGGGGGAATGTTCATGGGAGATGGGGTGCGGAGGAAAAGTTTTTAAAGGGGAAATTGGCTGGACAGGGGGGACAGCTTTGTTCCTTCCACGCCTGTTGCGTCTCCCTTGCAAATACTCAGTATGGCACATTTTTTTTGTTTTTTACCTCGGCAAAACCTACTTCTCCATTTCAGAGACTAGCGTAAGGGAAGGAGGTGGCTTGGGAGGGCATTCGTAAGGGAGACTCAACCGGCAGAGTGGAGGAAGATTCAGTATTTTCCTCCGGCCTCTCACCTCCCACCTAGAACATGAAGTGGGGCAACTGCATTTTTGTTCAGACCTGGTAGTTCCACCCTAAGTGAACTGTGAATAATTTCCATTGCCTTCAAGAGGGCGTAGGGCACAGTGAAATAAGCCTTTACCAGAAAAAACTGTTTGTGAAATAGCCCCGAGTCTTTAGCCATTGGTAGCCGAGAGATGGCCACTCATTGGCGGTGACGTCACTGACACTGAACAATCGGTGCTTGCGACTGATATTTAGAAATGCAGATAGCAGGAGTGCACTCCATGTGTATATGGTTGCGGCGGTGGCGGTGACAGATTTAGGATTTCAACAGGTACCATCTGAGGCATTCTGAAATTCCTAGGTTAGGGAGCCAGAGGTGGGAATCGGTTTTGCCAATGACAGACAACGCAAGAGTTGGCAAGAGCTGTATCTGGAACACTTGCCCTCTGCACATGCTCTGAGAGCCAAAATGCACCTCTGTCCTGCTAACTGTGAAGAGGTCATGTTGTTTACTGGTGCCTTTTCCCAGAGAGAACATGGTTCTACGTGTACGTCTGGGTGCATGGTGGGTATTTTCCCTTTTGTTCAGGGAGCGGGGAACCAGGTTCTCTCTGCTTTTCTGTTCTTCATTGAGGAAAGCATGGGATGTGAATGGGGTGGGGGTGGGAGGGGAAAGAAAGCACATTAACTAACCCATGCATCTGTATCCTGAATGCTGTTCGACGGCTAAACACAATAGTTCCTGGATCCGTTTATTTTTCCAACTTGTGTTAATATATTATATATTTAAATAAATAAAAAGGGAACCTACAAGAGAGGGCTATGCGACTTGAATTTACGGTGCGTGTGTGTGTGTTTGTGAGCATGCAAAGACACTATTTTCTCCAGGTGAACAGATCTCTGCTGCCTGGGGAGAAGTTCTAGTCCCAGGAGATCTTTATGAACAAAGAAATAAAAGATAACTGGTACAGAGGAGCTCAGCCCTGGAGACGGACTCCAGAAGGGTCTTGGAAGGGGAGCTCCCCTTCAATATATGGGAATCAATACATTCCTTTCATACCCCTGATCTTCGTCTTCTTGCTTCCAACTCTCTACGGCCAAAGTCTTCCTGTGTTTCTGGAGACAGAATTCAATGCCCCCCCCATAAAAAAGCCAAAAATAAAATTAGGACCCCCCCCCCAGAAATTAGGATCCACCATGAGCCAGCCTGTCTGGAAGTGGCGGGATAAAAATCTAATAAACGTAATAAATACATAAAAATTATCTCCTGAGAACTGTGAAAATTACGGCATCTTTTAAAACAACGTTTTTGACCATCAGGAACGGGATTTTATTTAACAACACCATCTTCTCCCATCTGCCGAGGCATGTCAACGTCAGGGGATGATGAATTCCGGCCACAGCGGGTCTGAACAGCTGATGGGAAAACAAGAAGGAGGGGTGGGAGAAAAGGAATGAGGAAACAAAGGGAGTAAGTGCAGCAGATTCGGAGGCTCCCTATTTCCTCGGCTGAGGGAGCAGCTGGGGAACTCGATCTGGCCAGTGGGCTCCAGAAAGTACGACAGCGTGGTATAGAAAGAATGCGAGGAATAGCCCAGTGGCTGCTGAAAGCCTTCCCCTTTCTTCCTGTCCCCCTGATTGAGTGCTTTCCACCCTTCCCTTTTCAAAGCGAACCCGCTGCAGTCTTATGACACAGCGTGGACTAGGAACGTGGCCTAAAACAACAAAACACGGAAGGCCCCAAGCTGAATTCTGTCCCCAGGACCAAGGTTTCTAGGCTCGCACTGGGCGTCGGTCATGTGATGACCCGCAGCCCTTCACGATTTGTCAGGAAGGAGAGTGAAGGACGGATTTGCCTTTCCCCAAGATGACCTCCCGTCGAGGAACTCATTCCGAGGTGCCCAGGGCGCTCTGGGGGATCCTGGTTAAGTTCTGGGGCGCAGACTCTAATTTGTGGGCTAGGCAACTCTGGCCCGTCCTCACCTCCAATTGAACTGGGAGGGAGGCCAAAAATGCACCCAGTGACGTACATTCCTCTGCAGTTGAGCATTTTGGTGGAAGACCAAGGCAAGTTGCCTGATCTGAATGGACACAAGTGTCGTCATGAATACGGATCGATCAATCAATTGGCTATCGGTGCCCTCGTCTTTGAAGAAACTTTGGTAAACTGGGCAGCTTGGAAATCCCCAATCTAGGTGGACAAAAGGGGTCGTTCAATAACGTTCCTGCCGTTTGCTGAATCTTACACCCCGAGCGCCTCAAGGTCAGGAATATGTAGGACAGGGGCTGTCAAGCTGCGGCTCTCCAGATGTCCATGGACTACAATTCCCATGAGCCCCTGCCAGCATTGCAGGGGCTCATGGGAATTGTAGTCCATGGACATCTGGAGAGCCGCAGCTTGGCCACCTCTGCAACAGAACAACGTTTGAGTCCGATGGCACCTTTAAGACCAACCGAGATTTATTCTTGGGAGAAACTTTTTGTGTACATGCACAGTGCAGATCCTTTTGAAGAAGGATGCATGCACAATAAAGCTACCCAGGATTAAGCTTGGTTGGTCTTAAAAGTGCCTCCGGATTCCACCTTTGTTTATTCTGACTGGCAGCAGCACAGGTCTTTCGCATCCCTTCCTCCCTGATCCTTTCAACTGGGAGGTTAACCTGGGATCTTCTGCATCGCTGAGCCACCCTCCCAGACTGGCCAGGGATTATGGTTTGGGGGGAAGCATCATCTAGGCATGGAATTCGGGCCACTGTGGGCAGGCAGGGAGTTGTGAATTTCCTGCATTCTGCGGAAGGTTGGGCCAGATGACCCTGGAAGTCCCTTCCAACTCTATGATTCTGTGATCACTGGGCCCACCCTGATCCTGATCACAAGCTAGGGTGGCCTGTATGGCCCCTTCCAACTCAATGCTTCTAAGTTTCCAGTTGTTTTTAAAACTATTAATACCAGGAAAGGAATTCTGATCAACGTCAGAATGCTCAGGGCATAGCCATCCTTCCTTCCACCCATTTAAACGGGCCCTGTCCTTTCCAGATTGGAATTTGCCCTGAGAAGAAAAAGCCACAGCTGGCTGTTAACAACGTATAATGAACAAAGGAGACCCTAATTACGATTCCCTGCCTTGCGTAGCCCTTTTAACAGGAAGACTGTAATTCTACGATGGAGAGACTGCGTTTGGCTTATCTTACCTACGATGAGCAATCGCTTCAAGGTTCTTGAAATTCACAGGCACCTAGGAGAAAATAAGCATTAGTGGAATGCTTATTATAGCAGGAATTTCCAGCCTTTTGGGCGTGTCTCTGGCCTCAGGAATCCAGGTGAGCATTTAATTAGCCTGGCGTAATCTTCAAATGCGGACGCAAGAGACACAGGGACCTCTGATGCCATAATCCCAAGCAGAATCGCACCAGTCTAGAGCAAAGCAATGGGTTAGACAGGAAACGTCAGATGTCGGAAGTCAAGCAGGTCAGCTCCGGTTTTGGATAAGAGGCCATCAAGGAGTTCCAAGGTTGCTATGCAGAGGCAGGCAATGGAAAACCACCTCTGTTAGCCTCTTCCCTCGAAACTCTTACACGGCTGCCGTAGATTGGCTGCGACCCGATGCCTCTGGGCGTGTACAAGCAACCTGAAATGAGGACATCAACCGAACACAACAGTTCTGCCCAGTTACTGAAGAACTGCTGCTTTCAACAGAGAAAGAGGGAAGATGTCTTTAGGTTGCATCTCTCTTCCAGGCTTCTTTGCTGACGTCAGAGTAGATAGCTGGACAGTCACATGGCCATTGGGTACGTGGCTGACCCATGAATGTTCCACCTTCCCAAATTCAAGGGAGTTTGTGGCAAATATCCTTGTTTAACCCAGACAGGTGAATCTTTTCTGAAAGGGCTGAGAGTAAGGATGCTGAAAGGCTTCCCTCGAACCCCACCTGCTCCAGGGCTGGCCGGCCTGCCATCTGCGTGAGGGTTTCCTCTTGACACCGCTGCTGCTTTCCCTGTATTCTTTTTCAGCTTCTAGTTTGGCAACTGGGGAAAAGGGGGCAGATGGCACCACCCTTCCAGTGGCTACCCTGGGCCCCAGGACCATCCAGCCTGGCTGCTGATTGTGGGAAGGAACATTCTAACATGTTTTCCAACCAGGGTGACACATAACTCCAGGGTTCCACCAGACCCCCAGAGGGGTTATGCTGGTTGAGGGGGATTTAGTCTGTCTGTGTGTCTGACTGTCTGTCATCCATCCATCCATCCATCCATCATCTCTCAATCATCTATCCATCCATCCATCCATCCATCCATCCATCCACCCACCCACCCACCCATCCATCCATCCATCCATCCATCCATCCATCCATCCATCCATCATCTCTCAATTATCTATCTATCTATCCATCCATCCATCCATCCACCCACCCACCCACACACCCACCCACCCACCCATCCACCCACCCACCCATCCATCCATCCATCCATCCATCCATCCATCCATCCATCCATCCATCCATCCATCCATCGTTGGCCTGCATAGCTCCTGTTGATTGTCTGTCTGTCTATCGATTTATTGATTGATAGTTAGATATTAAAGATTTAAAAGGGTCCGGGTGGTGACCTGAGTCTTGCTCTTGAATGCCGCTGCAGCCTGGTGTTTTGGTCCCAGTGGCAGCCACCACGCCCCAGCCGTGGGACTCCTCTTGGGCTTGGTTGGGGGTGTGTATTTTGTTTAGGTTTTCTTTTACTCTGGGAGGGTAGGTTGGAGGGAGGGAGGGAGAGAGACTGACGTCACTTCCGGGGGCGTGGCCGGGAGGGGTGGCCAGCTGACGTCACTCCAGGGTGTCCTCAAAGCCTGCGATTTTTTTTTCAAGGGCTGCTCCGCAGTCAAAAGGTCGAAAAAGGCTGTTCTCACATGAGGGCACAATGGAGTTCACCCTGCCACGTTGAAAGGTCTTTGGTGGGTTTCTGCAGCAAGGGGCCGGGGCTGATCCATAACGTGGAACTCGATTCACCAACACTTACTGTGCGTCCGGGGAATCAGCAGGAATTCGTCCATATCCCAGAGGGAAGCTTGGCCCTTGAAAGCACTGATACAGTTCTCAGCAGGGTGGAGGGTGCGGGCTGGGGGTGAGAGGAGAGAGAAGGGAGTTACTTAGGATTCTTGGCTCCCGCAGCCCTTGCTTAGCAAAGTCCACTTCCTTTCCAGTAGACCCAGAAGCCTCAACAAAGAACTCACAGTACAAGAGGACCCTCTGGTAGCCTTCATCTGTTTCCTTGACCATGATGGAGTCGGGACATTTCGCAGAGAACAACTCCGTCCGCATGTGGGGCCGGCCTGTGGGGTAGGATTTAGAGACATCTCTCAGGATTCCAGCAGCGCAAGATGCAGGAGATGGGAAGGAGCCCATATTTTAAGTCAGGGTTGACAGCTGTAACGCTCAGGAGTCCATTCTTCTGAGTTGGCTCTGACAAAGAGGGGTAAGGGAAACATCTTACCTTCTGTCGCCAGGTCAGCACTCTGCTCCGTAAGCAAGTAAATCCATGACCGGGGAACACACTGGCCTGACTTCCTGAAAAAGGATCAGGAGAAAAAAAAACAGGGGTATATAAGTATTTATTTACAAACTTCTAGGCCACTTGCCCCCCCATCGAAGGCAGGCTGAAGGCCGTTTGTGACGCAATTTCAAAAACCAGCAGAAACTTTTTTCCTCAGTGACAGAGGCGTATGTAACATTGATTCATTTATTTATTTCGTTAATACCTTCCCTTTCTCTCCAACAGGGACTCAAAGTGACTTACAACAGCCTCCCCTTCTCCGTTGTGTCCTCACAACGGCCCTGTGAGGTAGGTTAGACCGAGAGAGCATCGCTGGCCCCCGGTCACCCATCAGGCTTCCATCGTACGAGTCGGCATTCGAACCTGGGTCTTCTGGCTCCTGGTCTCTCTTAATCGCTACACCACACTGCCTCTTCATATAGTCTTAATGAAGGTGTCCTGCAGCTGTCCTCTTGGAATTCCCCACACAAGATCCCGCAACTTCCTACACAATTGTGACTTATTGTCTGTAAAAGATTGCCTTGGGAATGTTCTGCTCAATAACAGCTTGAAAACCAAAAGCGTCAACAGGCCTATCTCTATCTCTACCTACCAACCTGTCCTTCAGGAAAGCCAGGATAATGTACATATTTCTCCTCATTTTTTAAAAAATCCTTACAACAACCCTGTGAATTAGAGATGCCAATCCCCAAGAATTATAGCTCATCTCCAGGCAACAGAGACCAATTCCCTGGAGAAAATTAGTGCTTTGGACTCCATAGTATACTCCACTGAGGTCCCTCCCCACCCCAAATTCCTCTCACTCCTGGCTCCACCCCCAAAGTCTCCAGGTATTTCCCAACCGAGAACTGGCAACCCCACTGTGAATTAAAATTAACCCCAGTGTCATCAACAAAGTCTTTGTCCAGGCAATCTTCAGTCTGCCTACCATCATCCACAAGGAGGAGCCCCTTCTTTTGGGGGCACCTGTTTGGAATGGACTGCCTGCCCTTCCCAGTCCTCCTCAGCCATAGAGTTGTGCCCAAATCCTAGAACATCATGCTAGTGACTTGAGGTCACTTTCAGGCAGTCACTGGAAGTGATGTCATGCTGCCGGTGCAACTGCTTAATTTTTCCCCCTCCTGCTGGGCTTCAGTGAGCTGGCAAGCAACATAAAATGGGAAATCTCTCTAGGCCCTACCTGAAGAGTGGCAACTCTCTGTAGTTGTGTGGGAAATCATGGAGGATTTATCGCTTTGTTTTAAAATCTCTCCTGATCTTTCATATTACTCCCAGTGACTTACAAAAAAAACCCCAAACAAACCCTAAGTGGTTCAAGCACCGAGAAAAAACTTGAAAAACATATCACAAATACCACGGTTTCCATATATTCTTATGTCCAAAACAGTTGTGACCCAAAATTAAAAGTCAAACGTATAATAAAATCCTTATAAACACACATAGACTCGTAACAAACATTTCAGAATAAGGTTCCCCCACAAACCTGCATTTGCATGTCGTGAACAAACCAATATTTGCTGTTGACGATGACAAATTCTGAGTTATTTGGTGGTTCACAACCCCTTCTCTTTCCTCTGTGCCATATATGCCGAAAGGGAAGCCCTCTTCATCTAAATCCAGTTTGGTGTGACATTGGATTTAAGGCACCTCTACGTTTAAGAGGTTGTTCCTTCCCCCCAAAATGGACATCGGTTAAATCCTGTTTTTAGATCTTGGTTACTATGAAAGAAATGAATCCAGTATCTTAAAACACCCATATTCAAACATCACCACAAACTTGAATAAGACTGAAGATTTTCCCAAGCCGTTTCACGGCAGGGTGTGTGAAGAGACGTGGGAGGGAATGTCGAAAGCTAAAAAGAGAACCAGTGTGGTGTAGCTGAATATTTGTATACTTATTTTTAATTCATGTCCCACTTTGTTGCTTATTCAGAGCCTAAAGCAGCTTGTTGCCTTGCTCTCCCATGCTTTATTCACAACAGCAACCCTGTGAGGCGGGCTAGATGGAGAGTCTAACAGGGAAATGGTCACCTGGTGACCTGCTGTTTGTTCAATTCCCAGTAAAATCCCGAATAAAACTCCCCTTAAAGCCACAGACAAATTTACAATTAAAAAAAATGAAAAGATGAATTAAGATACGGCGGAAAAACCAATTTCTGTGCTGACTAAAACCTATTTCCCTCCCCCTCCCAGATATAATCTCCTAGAGGGAGGAGGGAAGAGGGGGCAGGTGTAATCCATGACCGCCATTCACATATAGCTGTTGGAGATGGGGGTGGAGGTGGGGTGGTTCAAACTCAGGTTGTCTCTGGTCATAATTCGGTACTATAACTTCAAGGTGGTCAAACTGTGGCTTTCCAGATGTCCATGGACAACAATTCCCATGAACTCCTGCTTGCAGAGGCTCATGGGAACTGTAGTCCATGGACATCTGGAACGCCACAGTTTGGCCACCCCTGTGTGTCATGATTAGAGTGTTGGGCTGCAACCATGGAGTTCCAAGTTCAAATCCCGGCTGGTCATGAAACGTACTGAGGTGACCTTGGACCAGGGGTAGTCAAACTGCGGCCCTCCAGATGTCCACGGACTACAACTCCCAGGAGCCCCTGCCAGCATTCGCTGGCAGGGGCTCCTGGGAATTGTAGTCCATCGACATCTGGAGGGCCGCAGTTTGACTACCCCTGCCTTGGACCCTTCATACTCTCTCAGCCTCACCTACCTCACAGGGTCGCTGGGAGGATAAACATCTCTGTTGCTCTGAGCTCCGCTGAGGAAGGGAAGGATAAAAACGCACTAGATGAAAAACAGCTGGTCCTGCTTCTGAGGCTGCCGGATGCCACATTCCTCCTTTCCAGCGGCTACTGGTGCTACTACGAACGGCTGCATGTTGGAACTTGGTGAGCTTCCGAAAGCAGCGACCGTGGCAAGCTGCCAAAAGCGGTCGCTGTTGTTGCTCAACCACATTGCCACAGATAATGTCATGCATTTCTGCTCCACCCTTCCTTGGCAACCTTCCTTGCTCTGATTCCCCCCTCCCCCTCCCCGAAAAAGGAACGGATGCGCATAAGGCTGGATTTATGATGGACAGGATAATAGTTAGGTCTGGATGACCTCATAAGGGCCCTAGCGGCCAATTGCGATTTCCAGGTCAGAGATAAGGGTAGGCCCACGTGGAGCGAGTTACAGAACTCTAATCTGGAAGCGACTGTTGCGTGGATCACTGTGGCCAAGTGTTCCAAGGACAGGTAGCCTCACTTGAAGAAGAAGGAGAAGGAGAGTTGGTTCTTATCTTCTGCTTTTCTCTACCCGAAGGAGTCTCAAAGAGGCTTATAGTCACCTTCCCTTTCCTCTCCCCACAACAGACACCCTGTGAGGTGGGTGAGGCTGAGAGAGCCCTGAGATTACAGAACAGTTTTATCAGTGCCGTGGCGAGCCCAAGGTTACCCAGCTGGCTGCACGTGGGGGAATGCAGAATCGAACCCGGCTCGCCAGATTAGAAGTCCGTGCTCCTAACCACCACACCAAACTTGGTACAGATGGTAAAACCCTATTGGGCTACCCTCGTGATCTGAGCCTCCATAGAAAGAGAGGCATCAAAGATCAACCCCAAATTCCTGGCAGTAGGTACAGCCATGAGCTGCGCCTCATCTAGGGAGGGAAGGCCTGCTTCCCGATCGTGCTCCCCTCTACCCAGCCACAAGACCTCTGTCTTGGAAGGGTTGAGTTTCAGGTGGCTTTGTCTGAGCCATTTGGACACGGCTTCTAAACAACTGGTGGATGTTTCCAGGGGGGAGTCTGGCCGTCCATCCGTCAGGAGATACAGCTGGGTGTCATCCGCGCACTGGTGACAACCAGGCCCAAAACTCTGGGTCAGCTGGGCCAGAGGGCACATCTAGATGCTGGAAACCTCGATCTTCATCCAATGCTTTAATCATGCTGATAGATTCAAGTGAGTAGCTGCGTTGGCCTGAAGCTACAGAACGAATTTAGAGTCCAGGGGCACCTTGAAGACCAACATTAGCATGGGAGGTGATGGTACAGCTTTACTCTGCTCTGGTTTGGAGTACTGTGTTCAGTTTTGTGACCCGCAGTTGAAAAGGGATGTAGACAAACTGGAGCGTGTCCAGAAGAGGGCAACAAAGATGGTGAGGGGTTTGGAGACCAAGATGTATGAAGAAAGGCTGGGGGAGCTTGGTCTGTTTAGCCTGGAGAGGAGACGACTGAGAGGGGATCTGATAACAATTTTCAAGTATTTAAAAGGGTGCCATAGAGAGCTTGGAGCAGAGTTGTTCTCTCTTGCCCTAGAGGGACAGACCAGAACGAATGGGATGAAATTAAACCAAAGGAAATTCCAACTAAACATCTGGAAGAAGTTCCTGACAGTCAGAGCGGTTTCTCAGTGGAACAGGCTTCCTCGGGAGGTGGTGGGTTCTCCATCTTTGGAGATTTTTAAGCAGAGGCTGGATAGCCATCTGACGGAGAGGCTGATTCTGTGAAGGCTCAAGGGGGTGGCAGGTGACAGTGGATGAGCGATAGGGTTGTGAGTGTCCTGCCTAGTGCAGGGGGTTGTACTAGATGACCCAGGAGGTCCCATCCAACTCTATGATTCTATGGCTGGACATGAAGATGAGGTTGTGGGGGAGGGACTCACAGTCGGGTGGCAGCTCTCAGTTGCAGCCGCTCTGGGCTGTTGCTCTGGGTCATACGGAACATGATGCTGTCAGTACTGGTGAAGGTCTCCAGCGAGGAGGGGCGCGCTGAAGCTGCTGCTATGAAGAACCATGTGCCAAAGTACTGCAAAGGGAAGAAGCAAACAGTCACGAGTTAAGGAGATAACACTTTGAGGATGTGATTTGCAGCTGAGGACAGTTGGGAAAGCATTCCTCGTTGTTTCCGTGCCTGATATGTTTCCGCTAAAGGGCCTGTTGTTATTGTTGTTATGTGCGAAGTCGTGTCCGACCCATCGCAACCCCATGGACAATGATCCTCCAGGCCTTCCTGTCCTCTACCATTCCCCGGAGTCCATTTAAGTTTGTACCGACTGCTTCGGTGACTCCATCCATCCACCTCATTCTCTGTCGTCCCCTTCTTCTTTTGTCCTCAGTCGCTCCCAGCATTAAGCTCTTCTCCAGGGAGTCCTTCCTTCTCATCAGGTGGCCAAAGTATCTGAGCTTCATCTTCAGGATCTGGCCTTCTAAAGGGCCTACGTTTCTGCTAAAGGGCCTGGAACGCCATAAAAGGTTGCCAACCTGCAGGCGGCACCTGTGAGCTGAGATTACTACAGATATCCAGGCTACAGAGGTCAGTTCGCCTAGAGAAAACGGCTGCTTTGGGAGATGGGTTCTGTGGCATTACACACCATTGAAGTCCCTCTCCCCCAAATACTATCGTTCTCAGGCTCTACCCCCAAAAAGCTCCAGGTGTTTCCCAGCTTGGAGCTAGTAACCCGTATAATTTGGGAGAAATGGGGTAGGGGGAGGAAAAGCAGGAAAATAGCAGTGGGTGGGGAAAGAGCTAATCGCATCCTCCCCCTGCCTGTTCTCTGTTGAACACTCTTCCCTCCCCTGATCTTTTTCTCTAGAAAAAACGTACATCAGTTTAGGCAGTGATGGATCTCCTGCAGCAGGGAGTTCCACAGCCTAGAGACTGCCATTCTCCAAGTGGGGACCCAGACTCCTGGAATTATTACTGGTTTCCAGACTCCTCTCTTTGGCAACTCTGCGGAGTGACATATGTGCAAGCTCAGGTTGAGAAATACCTGGAGATGTTGGGAGGGTGGAGCCTGAGAAGGGGAGGGGCTTCGATGGGGAGACAAAGACGCTGCTTTCTCCAGGTGAACCGGAGATGAGCTGTAAAACTGGGGGATCCCCAAGTCCCACCCAAGGGCTGCAAACAGGAACAACCCGTCAGGCTAGCGAAGAAGCCGGAAAGTCGAAGCAGCTGGCAGAAAGGCTAATGCGCCGGTTCACACAATGAAATGTCTTCTGATTGGAACTGAGGGCAGAAAATGCACGTGACTCAAGACAAGTCAGCTGAAACGCCAAGAGGCAAACCAGTCATAGCCATGTTCTCAAAATCCTTTCTCTTCAGTGGCATAAATGCGTCAGGGATTTTTCAAAAAGTGTCCTCACCGGAAAATCCTAGTCCTTTTCCAGTCAAATAAGACTTTTATTATCCTTCAATAAAACAGAATCCTACCCCATTGTGTTATCATGTCAACTATTCAGTGAAACATCCTCTCCAATTCTCTGTTGTTGAATTCTCCTGTGGACCGGCACCCCTGTCCCCAGCCATCACCTGGAGGCTTTTAGTCCTACTGCTGAGGTCCCTCCCCAAACACTGTCCACCTCAGTTCTCCAGGAGCTCTTTGCCTCCGTGGGCACTGGCAAGGGTTGGGAATGCCCTGCCTCTGCTGGAGCCCCTGGAGAGCTGCTGACAAGACAGAGCAGGCTGGGCCGGAGAGGTGTTTTGTGGGAAGGCACGTATGAGGTTGCCTCATGTTCTTGCAGGGGCCCGAGGGCTGTGCTGAGCACTCTGGGGTGGGTCTGGTAACAAAAAAGGCCTCTTCGCTACAAATGTGCAGCCGAAAAGATATAATAGGAAGCAGTGACTGGATGGGAATGGGCTAGGCTCCTGCCTTTCTGGCAAATGCCCAGAAAAACAACCACAAAAACAACGCAACAACCCCAAAACCTTCATCCGGGCTGTTTGTCAATGAAGCTTTTGTTCGTTGTTTGTTGAAGGAGAACTTCCCAGTGGATTGTGGGCATTGTCCGTAAATAGGAGGCAGGCACAAGAGAGATTCTTCTCCTCAGGCCCTGTGACATTGTGAGCTGGGCCTTCCTGGAATTAAAGTGGTCTGTCCTTAGAAGAAGAAAAGTTGGTTTTCAAACCTCACTTTTCACTACCTGAAGGAGTCTCAAAGTGGTTTACAGTTGCCTTCCCTTCCTCTCCCCACAACAGACACCCTGTGAGGGAGGGGGGGGGAGAGAGAGCTCTGATAGGACTGCTCTGTGAGAACAGCACAGTCAGGGCTGTGACTAGCCCAAGGTTCCCCAGCTGGCTGCATGTGGTGGAAGAGTGGGGAATCAACCCCGGCTCACCGGATTAGAAGCCGCTACTTTTAACCACTACACCAAGATGGCAAATAGTGGGCAAATATTATTCAACTGGTGATGGTGGGGGAAGTGACATCGAATTGGAGTCAATGTCTGGTGACCCGGTTGGGCTTTCAAGGAAAGTGATGAGCAGAGGTGGCTTGCCTTGGCTTACCAAGGGCTTCCTTGGGTGGTCTCTACTCGGTTTTTATCCTGAATTTTATCAATTTGATCTTTGAATCTTGGTGGCTAGGGGGCACAGCACGGAAGTCCTAAGACAAAGCCTGATGTGATCTACTAGGCCAGGGGTAGTCAACCTGTGGTCCTCCAGATATCCATGGACTACAATTCCCATGAGCCCCTGCCAGCGTTTGCTGGCAGGGGCTCATGGGAATTGTAGTCCACAAACATCTGGAGGACCACAGGTTGGGCAATTCCAAAGAAATGGAGGGTTCATCAATGGGAGATCCTTTGATACAGAAATTCTAAGAAGAACTAGTGAGTCCTGGGAGTGAACTACATCGGCATTCTGGTTGGAAAGGGCATCCAGGTGTGGTAATCGCTTTGCTAATTGGATTTTGATGTGCCCGTAATTAAAGCACAGAAGGAAGCTACCAGGATGAGAAGTCACGGTTGGGGCCGCCCTTAAAGAGAACCCGAAACATGTCAACTTGGGCAAATCATGGCTGAGTTGAGAGTCAGCTGGAGAGCACATTTTACACTTATGTTGAACCAGCTGCACTGGTGGCTTACTTGTTCTCAGCTGGCTACGGTAGTGGTACTTTTTGTTGCCTGGGGCCCATATATAGGAAGGACAGTCTCTGCAGGAAGCTGCAGGACAGTTCCGTGCCTCTGAATCCCAAACAAACAAGGGATGACTGGTTGCTTCCTTTGTTTTGCTAGTGGGCTTCCCAGAGGCATCTTGGCTGGCACAGGATGCTGGACTAGGGACAACCCTTGATGGTGATCCACCCTGACCCTTCCTGTGTTAATGTTCAGCCTTAGGTTCTGTTTACATTGTTAAGGAAGAACTTTAAATCAGTGGTTCTCAACCTGGGGGTCGAACGACCCTTTCGCAGGGGTTGCGGCAGGGCGAGCAGCTTGGCCAGGGTAGATCACTCAAGATAGAGCGTTCGTCTGTCTGGAGCAGCGGAAAAGAGCGAGATAGGCATGGTGGGACAAGAGGCAGAACTGAACTGAGAAACCCTGGGGGGGGGGGGAGAAACAATTTATATAAAATTATTATGAACAATGGATCTTCATGCCATTGGTCAGTTTTGGTTTAATTTCTGTGAAAGAACACTGGCCTAATTTTATGGCTGGGGGTCACCACGACGTGAGGAACTGTATTAAAGGGACATGGACTTAGGAAGGTTGAGAACCACCGCTTTAAATAAATATTCATACATCTAAAGAGTGTGGCTTTCTCTCCCACCTCACCCCACTGTTAAGTGCATGTTTTCTTTCTGCTTCTTTTGACCACTGACCAGAGAGACCTGGCAAGAATGGATATAAACTGCTCCCTGCCACCCACTTGCAAAGAACCCTGGCATCTCTTACAGATTTTATGGTGCTCTCCTAGGCAGAGTTCCATCCTCCTGAGCCTGCTGACTTCGGTTGCTAGAAAGGGGTCACTCTGCTTAGGCTTGCTCTGTTAGTTACCTGATCTCGGTCCAGCTCATTGGCATGAAGCTTTGTGGGTGTCTCACTGAAGAAGGCATCTATCAGGAGCCCACACAGGTACAGGAGAAGGGAGCACAGTCTCTGCATGGTTGGAGGTTCGCTCTGAGCATCCGCTTCTGCGCGAACATCCTATCAGGCTCACCTTTGTCCCCTGCTTGTCAAATATTTAGCCCTCCTGGGTCTAGAGTCCGCCTGAGGCTGCACGCTGGTTCCAGCTGTGGGTCAACCTGAAATCCAGGAAGACTCCACTGTGATCTAACTTGGGACCAGGGTACATCATGTCTAGGCTGCCAACTTGGGAAAGCCCTTGTTATTTTAGGGGCGGATCCTGAGGAGAGTGGGATTTGGTGAAGGAAGAGATCTCACTGGGATATAATACTGTAGAGGGCATTCCCCCAACGTGGCTATTTTCTTCAGGGGAACTGAGCAGTATCAGCAGAATATCACTTGTAATAGCCACCTGGAGGCTCACAAAGCTGCTGCCAATTAATAGCTACCTCTTAAGCCAGGGGTAGTCAAACTGCGGCCCTCCAGATGTCCATGGACTACAATTCCCAGGAGGCCCCTGCCAGCATCCTGGGAATTGTAGTCCATGGACATCTGGAGGGCCGCAGTTTGACTACCCCTGTCTTAAGCAATGCTCTCTGCAGCCTCCCCACCTCACAGAGGTAAGGCCACTGGCGATCAAAGGTAGGGCTTCTTTAGTGGTGGCACCATGAATGTGAAATGCCTGGCCTTACTGCCCTTTAGCTGCCAGGCCAAAACTATTCTATGGGAGAGGGTAGCTGGGTGGTAGAGCATCTGCTTCACACATTGAAGGTCCCAGGTTCGATCTTTGGTCTCTCCAGTTCAATGAATCACACAGTAAATGACGGACAAGCCCCTGTACTCAGCACAACCCAGCAATGGGTTGGGAAATTTCTGGGGCTTTGGGGAGCAGAGCTTTTAGACTACATGTCTGCTGCCTTATCACTCTGTGCCACAAGAGGCTCAGCAAGGTATGCTGCCATAGATTCCTCCCTCCAAAGCAGCCATTTTCTCCAGGGGGACTAATCTCTGGAGTATGGAGAGCAGTTGTAATTCTGGGAGGTTTACAGGTTCCACCTGGAAGGTGGCAGCCCAAGAAATGACAGATGCACACACTTTTCTGAGCCACAGCTCACTTCATCTGAGACGCATGAACCATCTTCTGCTTTTGCCCTAATAAGTATGTTGTCTTCATGATGATCGCAGACAAGTAGCAGTGCAGAATTCAAGTGGAATTTTGCAGAATGACGCAATTCATTCTAGTGTGCGCCATGCAGCTCAGGCTCGCCAAAGCTCTTGCTGGAAAGGAATAAACGATGTTCCTCTTTAAGGGGCCACTGGGATCCTGTTTCATAATAGCACACTTGTTACATCGATATTTATTAGTTATGCCAAGAGTAGCTGTTTTCCCATTTTTCCAACAGTTGCTAGGATACGGGCTAAACAAAAATGGCGGCAAAAAGGCTCTGTCCCACGACAAACATGGCGGACAATGTTCGCTAATATCTTCTCTCCCCGTTCTCAAGATGGCGGGCGACCTCGCTTCATCACCTTTGCGCAACGGGAGTCTCACCCACAAGAAACATGGCTGACGATCTCGCGCGCCGGCCCTTCCCGCCCCCTCAAGAGATGCCACTGCGTCACCGGGAAATAAATTGTGCTCGTGCGACTGCTAGTGCGCAGGCGCCTACCTAGCCCTTCCACCGAACTAAAATGTTTACTGATTCTGCAGTCTCTGTTGTGGTTATCAATATTCATAAAAATAGACATCGAGGCAATTAAATGGCATCGCTTGGTAGAGGGACTTGAGGAATTATTATAGCCACCTATAAGAGAAAACTGGCGGGCGGGCATGACTACTGGCGCATGCGCACCGGGGAACCGCTCAGGAGGACTGCGAAATTCAGAGGCAGGAGACGCTTCAGGCGCGCGGGGTTGGCGGCGGCTCCCCCCAGAAAACGGCCGCTTCGGTGCCTCGTTGACTTCAAGGGTTGAACTTCCGTGACAAGGAAAACAAGTCCGAAGAATTCGGCTGCCGGGCTGATCCTTTCTCGTCGAAGGAAGCGGAAGTGCCGCCATCTTGGATGCGAGGCAAGCGAACGGCCAGGAGATGAACCATAGAGTCAGGGACAGAGTCTAGAGCGGCTTCCGGTTAGAAAACGACCGCTGTTAGCGCATAGTAGTGTCGCTCTCTCACGGCCCATCTCTATGGTGCCAAAACCATAGTTGCAACAAGATTCAGGCGGGCGGCTGCATTGACCTGAAGCAGCCGAACAAATCGGAGTCCAGAGTCACCTTTCGGACCAACCACATTTTATTCCAGGTAAGCGTCTCCGTGAAATGAAACTCCGCGGGTCTTCAAATTGGCCCTGGGTTCAAATTAAGTCCGAGGGGAGGGGGAAAGAAGACTATGATGTGACGTCATAGCCACTTCCGGTTGGAAACCGGATGGGGTTGCCCTTCGTCGCCGACGCCATAGAGGCGGCCCACGTCGGGATGCGTCTGTGGAGGATCCCTGCCCACTTGGGGGCGGTCCTTTCCGTCACCGGAAGTTCGGTCTGCGCGTCACTCCAGGCTTTTGCGGTCGGAGGTTAGGAGCGGAAGTGGACAGCCTTGGAGCGGAAGTGGCCTTCGGGGCTGAGACTCGGCCCCTGCATTGACGGGAAGGAGAGTCCCGGGGCCAGGTCGGAGGGAAATCGGGGTTGGCTAATCCTTTCTGTGTGTGTGTGTGTCATTTTTAACAAATATATAAATGAAAGGGGGTGGAGGAGGAGAAGGGAGGGGAAGATGTTTTTGTCCCCGCAGATCCTGAAGGTCCGCGATGCGCAGTTTCGCCTGCGTGTGTTTACATTTGTGCAGGGGTAGTCAAACTGCGGCCCTCCAGATGCCCATGGACTACAATTCCCATGAGCCCCTGCCATCTGGGTCCATGGGCATCTGGAGGCCCACAGGTTGACTACCCCTGCCTTTGTGGGTTGGAGCTGTCTGGCAACCGAGGGGGCGGGGCTTGGGGGGTGGGCGTGGAGAGCGCCTTCTCATTCATGCGGAAAAGGCCACCCGCTAACATTTCTCAAGCCTGGCAGAAAATGGGCTCTGTAGTGGCGCAGAGAAGCAGCTTCTGATCTGGCGAGCCGGGCTTGATTCCCTGCTCCTCCACCTGTTCCTCAGAGCCTACAAAAGGGAGCTTTTGGTTGATGCTCAGCTAAATCAGGGACTCCTGCAGGACCCCTGCACCCTCCCTCCTAGGAATCCATACATCCATTCTGAACCTTGGTCCTATTGAAATGATATAGACTGTCATCCTCTATTTATAGTTGCTCATGTTGATGTCACTGTTGTTATCTTTAATTCCTGTGTTGTGTAAAACTCCGTTCCATGTATTCTTTTACACTCCATGTAAACTGCCCTGAGCCTCAGGGTAGGGCAGCATATAAATATAATAATTATTTATAAACAAAACAAACTCATGCAGCAGGGTGTCTGCTGTGGGGAGAGGACGGGAAAGGTGTTTGTAAGCTGCTCTGGGGCTCCTTCAGGTTGTGAAAAGCAGAGGGCGAAAATCAACTCCCCTCTTGTCTATCCTTCCTTCAATTATTTATTTATAACTAATTATATTGATTGCAGTTACTAGCCGCCCTATCTCATAAGACTCGGAGTGGTTTACAATTTAATTCTGGTCGCTCTCTGAGTGATGCTGGCACATTTAAACTATGTAGCCGGACTGTTCTAAGGGCAGAGGAGGAGGAGATGATCTTACAGGCTTTCCTGACCTCTTTGGAGGATAGGGAAAACATGCAGTAAAGAAGGCTTTGAAATTCTAGGCTAACCACAGGCATCTCCATATCTAGCTTGGTGAGGAGAGTTATTTGTCTTTTAGTTGGGAGAGTTTCCCGTCATTGGTCTCTGATGAGTTCACTGGATCATCTCCACCCCTTTAACCCTCTTATGGTGTATTCCTTCCAGCTTTAGCTAATATAATCTGCAATCTGCAGTCTTGTGTCCACTTTGGTACTACTCATTAGCAGATAAATGTTGCGTGGACAGAGAAAAGGCATTGACTAGACTTTGTTTCCCATGCAGTTCTGATAAACTATATAATACTACCAAGGCGTATAGTGTTTCAGCATGAAGGTCTGCCTACTATCTGCCATGCAGTCTGAATTTTTACAGCTGGGGAGGTATATGCAGCATAGAGGTAGTTAGCTTTGGATAACTTGAGCTCAAATAGATTAGTTCAGTGGTTCTCAACCTTCCTAATGCCGCGACCCTGTAATACAGTTCCGCATAGTGGTGAACTCTGGTGGCCTTGGTGAGAGCAGAAAGGCGGGATATCCGTTTGGTAAGGCCCAGTTTTGGTTCAGCTGCAACGCTTGCCTAAGGCTAGGCCAAGATTTGAATCTGGGTTCTCCCCACCCAGTTGTCATATCGGCTAATACGGTGTTGCTTATACAGTGGCACATCGATGGCGCGGAACGCATCGCAAGAGGAAGCTGTCAGATGGAGTCTTACGTAGCAAAACGACCTCTTTGAAAATCTTTGAATTCCGTTATTCCTAGCGCCTCCAATTGTTGAAAGGGGGAGGGCTCATTTCCCCCCCATGGAGTTCACAAAATATGAATCAATGTATATGCAGGAACGTGACCATTTAAGGAACTCTCCTAAAAACAATAGCCATGCCGCCAGTTGGAAGTGTCTGCTTCCTTTCTCCTGGCCCTGTCCTACAAAGCTTATCACCGATTCGGGGCAGCAGGTTCATGGTCCAATTTCCTCTTTCCTGATTGGGGTTGGCTCCAGATGGCCTTGGGATAGGGACGCTTACAGTGGTCCGCAACTCCCGGTCCGGGGAGCGGTCCTGGTCCGTAGATCAGTTGGTACCGGGCCGCGGCTCTTCCTCATCCTCCTCCCTGGGGACTGCCCTACCACTCTGCCGCCGGCTCACCTTTGGTGCTCTCCAGCGGCCGCCATGGCTGGGGATCCCCTTTGGCGTGGCACTGCTCAGCTGCTGCTGGTAGTGCCCCCCAGTGGGCGGTGGGAAGTTGGGCGCCGGCGGTAAAGCAAGCGGAGCAGGGGCTCAGGGGGCAGCGGCGATGTCCCTCGGCAAAAGACAACCCCCCCCCAGGCCTCAGTAAAATTGTCAAGCATTGACCGGTCCCTGGTTGGGGACCACTGCTTTAGAAAACTAGTCTCTTCAGGCTCTTCAGATGTCCAGCAAGGGGTTCATGGGGATTGTAGTCCACGGACATTGGTAGAGAGCCAGTTTGGTGCTGTGGTTAGGAGTGCGGACTTCTAATCTGGCATGCCAGGTTCGATTCTGCGCTCCCCCACATGCAGCCAGCTGGGTGACCTTGGGCTCGCCACGGCACTGATAAAACTGTTCTGACCGTGCAGTGATATCAGGGCTCTCTCAGCCTCACCCACCCCACAGGGTGTCTGTTGTGGGGAGAGGAATGGGAAGGCGACTGTAAGCCGCTTTGAGCCTCCTTCGGGTAGGGAAAAGCGGCATATAAGAACCAACTCTTCTTCTTCTTCTAGTCGGTGAATCAAGCTGGCTTGCACTGATTCCGTCTGCCCAGCCCACTGTGGTTCTGTTTCAACTCGCAGCAGCTTGGCAGGGCCTCAGGACGGAGAGTCCCCCCCCCCGCCCCCCCAGCTGCTTGAGATCCTTTGTGATGTCAGCCGTTCAGCCAGTGACCCTTCTGCATGCAAAGCAGGGGGCTCTTGCTCGAAGATTGGTTAAGACAGGGGCAGGGGGGTGCCAACAGGCGGCAGAATTGTTTCCTGCGAGCCGGCCACACAACTTGCTTGGCCTCATTTACTTTCGTAGCTCGTCTTGCATGGAAACCTCCTCGATCGAGAAGGAAAGTGTGTCCTTTGTGAGCGCTCCTTTTCCTTCGCGGTCGGAGCCAGAGGGCAGTTTTATGCCGCGGAGCTCTTTATGCATGCCGGTGGAGGCACTGTTGGCATGGGGTAATACTTTCGGGGAGTAAAACAGGTCCCTTAGCAAAGGTATGTCATATGAAAGGTGTGCTTACGATTCCGGGAATTACCTACATGTAGCATTAGTCTCTCCGCCTGTACCCCAAAAAGAGCATTACGCTCTGCCACCGCCAACTGGCTGGTGATCCCTGGCCCCAATCAAGCACGTCAGTCCTCAACAAGGGCCAGAGCTTTTTCCGTTCTGGACCCCGCCTGGTGGAACGAGCTCCCTGAAGAGATCAGGACCCTGCCCGAACTTCCAGTTCCGCAGGGCCTGCAAAAGGGAGCTCCTCCGCCAGGCATTTGCCTGAGACCGACCACAGGTCCCCCCTCAGACATCCCCTCCATGGCCTGAACCAGTCTGGCCTCTCTAGGGGCCTTAGCTAAGTTCCTGTTCCTGTTATATTGTTGTTGTTTGGGATCACTGAAGTTGTGTTGTTTAGAACACAACTGTTGGATTGTTGTTGTTGGAATTGACTGTGTTGTATGTTGATTCGTTCCATGTATCCCCCCCTGTGATGTTGTATGTAAACCGCCCTGAGCCATATGGAAGGGCGGTATAGAAATCAAATAAATAAATAAACAAACAAAGTAATGCTGGATGCTTTAGGCCAGGGGTGGCCAAACAGTGGCTCTTCAGGTGTCCAGCAGGGGTTCATGGGGATTGTAGTCCACGGACATCGGGAGAGCCACTCCTGCTTTTCCCCAAACCTGCCTTGAGCAGGGGATTGGTCTGGATGGCCTGTAGGGCCCCTTCCAACTCTAGGATTCTGTGAGTCCCAGGAGCAGCCCAGTTACATAGCCACACGGCCAGGCAAACAGACGCGAAAATACTGACTCTTTCGACGGGCTGGAAAGCCCATGATGACGTTCAGATCCTTATTGGGCATGTTAAAATTTAACCCGTTGATAGCCATCTGACGGAGAGGCTGATTCCGTGAAGGCTCAAGGGGGTGGCAGGTGACAGTGGATGAGTGACAGGGTTGTGAGTGTCCTGCCTAGTGCAGGGGGTTGGACTGGATGACCCAGGAGGTCCCTTCCAACTCTAGGATTCTATGACCAGCCCACTAGAAACCTGAAATGGAAGCACGAGCTGTTTCGTACAGTGTAACAGAGCCAATGACACTTGACAGAATCGGAAGGAAGAGAAGCACCGCGGGCACAGATGCGAGGGCTCCGTTTCACGACAGACCCATCCCTCCTCCCAACCCAGCTGCGGCAAATGTTCTTGCGCCTGGGTACGGCTTTGTCTATCAGGGCCGTGGACTCTTTTCTTTGTCAAGCAGTGGTCTGTCATAGGAACAAGAAGCCTCTTCCACGACGATTGGGAAATATTATAAAGCTAGGGGCCAAGCCTGTTGCATGCAGGAATACAAGGGGTGCTAGATCGGAGGTGGGGTGGAAGAACTCTGCGGACGGCCTCCCCCTCCCTCCAGGACCTGCAAAGGCTGCAGGCTGCTGTTAGGGAGCTCACCGGCAGGGGCATCCCTCAGGCGGCAGGGGTCTGCAGCTCACGTATCTAATGCAGGATCTGGCCCACTAAGTGTTCTGCCACAACCAATGTTCTTGTGCTGGAAGGTCCATTGCGGATTTGGCTGATAACAGGCTAGAAATGGACGTACAGTCTCTGTCTCTCTATGGTACCTTCTGGAGGAGGGCAGGATGCTGTTCCCGTTGGCTGCAGAGGAAAGGACACGCAGTAATGGGTTTAAACAACAAGCACAACGATATAGGCTAGATATCAGGAAAAAATTTTTCACAGTCAGAGTAGTTCAGCAGTGGAATAGGCTGCCTAAGGAGGTGGTGAGCTCCCCCTCACTGGCAGTCTTCAAGCCAAGGTTGGATGCACACTTTTCTTGGATGCTTTAGGATGCTTAGGGCTGATCCTGCGTTGAGCAGGGGGTTGGACTAGATGGCCTGTATGGCCCCTTCCAACTCTATGATTCTATGATAATAGAGTCAGTGGTGCGTAGGGATTTGACTAGGACTTGAGAGACCCAAGTCCTCCCTAAGCCATGAAGTTCAGCAAGAACCGCCGTTGCTGGGATAGAACAGAGAAGAGAGCCATGCGTGTTCCCCCGTGAGCTTTTGGAGGAAAAGGTGGGATAAAAACGGGAAGAGCTCTCAAGAGCTGTGTGCGGGAAGCAAATGGCGCAGGGTTTGTGTCTGTCAAGATCTGGTGGTTTCTGCGATTATTTAGCGATGTTTATGTCGCATTTAGCCTCGTATGAATTGGGGTCATTTAGAAGATAGTTACCTTTATGGACCTTTGATACTAATAGACCCAAATTATATGGCTTAAAATATAAAGTATAAGGTAAACAAAATATAAGAATTAGTTAGTGGGTTGAAGACTATGTTTGTATCCCTGGAGGGGAAAAAAGAACCAATTAAGAAATAAGTTTACTGAGGAAGTAAAATACGAAAATGTGATTTAATACCCAGGAACTCGTTCTGAATAAAGCTTTTTGCCATCTCCAGCTTGGAAATTTCTTTCTATTGTATGAATTGCGGGCAGCCTGTTTATAGCCCCTCATGTTCCCTCCCTCCCTCCATCCCACCCCTCCCTTCCAGCTCTATAATCTGCTCTGTGTCCCCCCCCCCCCCCCCCCGGTCTTGGAGTTGAATCCCTTATCTGAGTGTTTTGGCTATGTGATAGTCTCCTGCTTTTCTGGATTCCCACGGGAGGGGAAGGGGGAGGCGGGAGGGGAAATATATATGTGAAGACCTGTATCTTGGGCCCCAATGTTTTGATGAGTATACTTTCCTGCTCAGTAAATGAAATCTTTTGCTTCAAATTCAAGAGTTTGCTTTTCTGGGCCATTGAAGATCCTCATAGTGTCGCTTGGAGGAGAGGAGGGCAAGGAGGGATAGGAGAGCTGGGCTTCACTGCATCAAAGATAGACCTGTTGAAGAAGGGGCCGAGTGGTTCACTGCCGGCTTTAGAGACGACCAGGAGCAACGGGTTCCAATTACGGGAGAGGAGGTTCCATTTAGAGTTGTGTCCTGCCCCATGAGGGCCCTTCGAACTCTATGATTCTATGGCAGGAGTGTGTGATTTTTTAAATCAACGAGAAGGTGGGGAGCTGGACTTTAAATCAACGAGAAGGTGGGGAGCTGGACTTTAAATCAACGAGAAGGTGGGGAGCCCTCTGTGGTCTCTTCCAGCTCTGCTTCTGATTCATGCAATCCCTCCTCCTCCCTGAGTGCTCTTGAGTTTTCCCTGCCTTCAGGCATGCCTGGCATTTGTGGTCCCCGCCTACAGTCTCACCCGTTTCCCCTTTCTTGCAGGGGGACAGGAGGAAGCGGTGACCATGGCAGAACCGGAAAACCTTGAGGTGATGGTGAAAACCTTGGACTCACAGACCAGGACCTTCACGGTGGAGGCCGAGGTGAGCATTCCTAGAGCGGCTTACAGCTGGGAGGATGGAGTGAGGTGTAGGGCGGGAGAGCCTCCTGGACCCACTACAGTGGGGTCGCTTTGGTCCTGTGGATGCTGCTGCTGTAAACGCAAGCGTATGCTTCTAATGATATTTTGTTTCAAGTGTACCTGCATTAACCAACATACAATTGGATCTTATTTTACTTTTCCATTTGCTCAGCCTTTGGGATTCTACCTTGACCTTTCAGGTTGGGATTTTGTTCCCTTGCGGTCTTTCTACATCCCCAAAAATGCCAGAGGTCTGGCCACACTGCAGCCCAGCCCCTGGGCCCTTGTGTCTCTCCTCCATGGAGCCCCCAGTCCTCACCCCCCACATGGCTCTTGTGCCACAGGGTGACTGCTGTAGTAAGATCAGCACATCTTCTAGCTTTTAAGGCGGGAGGACTGGATTCTCTAACTTTTTTCTCTGCTGAGCTTCCACGCGACAAAGGTAGTCCCAGTAACCGAATCCCAAAGTGTGCCCCCTGTCCACGGCAGTTTTAGAGTGAGACTTCTTAGGAGGGAGAGAAGCTTCCTCGGGGGCTGCAATGGGACTGGAAGGGCACCCATCGGGCTTTTCTTTACTCTGGCTCCTGCCTTGCAGGTCACGGTCAAAGAGTTCAAGGAGCACATTGCGGGCTCGGTCAGGATCCCTTCCGAAAAGCAGCGCCTCATCTACCAAGGGAGAGTCCTACAAGACGACAAGAAGCTGAAAGAATACAGTGAGGAGCGGGTCCCGGAAGGGCTGCGGGGTGTTGGCAGAGGGGGGAGCAGGACGGGGCGGTTTCTGGGAGGCCTGTGGGTCTTTCCTGCGGGCCGAGGGTGTCGTTGGTAAAGCCAGAGCTCTGACAAATGCTTCTAAAACGGATCCGCCCGTGCCTTGCATTTCCGCTGCCCAAGGCCGACCCTCGAGAGCAGCGTTATAACAGTTCAGCGGAAGCCTTGCAGTAGCAGAAGAGCGTTCGGCTCGCCGGTTTGCCCCCTCAGATTCTCAATGCCCCCCCGCAGAGCTTTACGTTCTGCGGGAGAAAATCTGTTGGTCGTTCCCGGCCCTAGGGAAGCACACCTGGCCTCGACCAGGGCCAGGGCCTTTTCGGTCCTGGCCCCCGTCTGGTGGAATGAGCTCCCGGGAGAGCTGCGGGCCCTGCGGGACCTTCCATTGTTCCGCAGGGCTTGCAAGACGGAGCTCTTCCGCCAGGTTTACGGTTCAGACCAGGCTTAACATCTATGCCCCCCCCCGGGACCTGAGGATTGGGATTAAAGAGACGGGTACCATCAGTATCCCCTCTCCACCCACTAGTGGGGGAATGGGTAGTCGATTAGCCGCTCTTGCCAGGCAGCTTTTAATTGTAGATGTGTCAATGGGATTTTGATGTATTTTATGGGGTTTTATACTGTTGTAACCCGCCACGAGCCGCAAGGGAGTGGCGGGTAATAAATCCAATAATAATAATAATAATAATAATAATAATAATAATGCCTCTGGATCTTGGGAAGCCAGGGAAGGACTCTTCGGCCGGAGAGGCCGAGGAGCTGTAGACGGGCCTGTGGTCTCAGTGGCTCCACACGACACAGCGCCTTGTGTTTTGTTCGAATGGCCTTGGGGGTGTGCTTGTGATCTCTGGGCACACAGGGGCAAATTACACGGGGCGTGGAAACGTGCCCCCCAAAGCCCAGTGTTTTCAAAAATGTAAATTAGAAGAAGCGGGGAAGGGTAAAGAGGGTGTTTACGTGTTTCTCTCTCAGCCTTTTCCTGCCCCGAATGCACTCTGTGAGCTGCTTTTCTCCTGGTGGAGTGTTGGAGGAATGGAATAACAACAGCAGGAGGAATGGGCGGGGGGGGGGGAGACACCCCTGTGCCCCCTGTTGCTCTGCTTGCGGTCCAAAGCCTCCTGGGGCCGCTTGTCATGTGGCTGCAGGCTCAAGATACACAACTTGCGAGAAGGGCAAGGAATAGGTCACGCCGGCTTGGAAGAAGCATGTCTGGGGGAATCTTTCGAGCTCCTGGCCTTGGATGCTTCCAGCAAACAAATTCCGGGGAGCCGGAGAACTTCCCAGGGGCTCTTCTCACGGGCTCTCTTCTCGGGGTCTCCGTTCCAGATGTCGGCGGCAAAGTCATCCACTTGGTGGAACGCGCCCCTCCCCAGACCCAGCCGCCCTCCATGGGGGGTCCATCCGGAGCAGGCCCCTCCCCTGCCCCTCACAACGGCGCGGGCTCCCGGGGGACGGGCCCCACCGTCCACGACCGCAACGCCAACAGCTACGTGATGGTGGGAACCTTCAACTTACCAGTAAGCATTATGGACCCGCAGCCGCCCACACAAGTGAGTGTTAGCTAGAGGGCGCCGCTCTGCAGGGGCACGGGGGGGGGCAGCCTTCTGCCCCTTCCCCACGGGTCGACCGTCAGGGGGCGCTGCATGGCGGCTGGCTGGGCTGCGGGGACTGCATTGGGCGGGAGGGGCCGGCAGGGGGGGGGCGCCGAGAGGATGGGGCTTCCAGCAGCTTGTGATGCCCTTGCCTGCCCAGAACGGGGTTGCTGGTAGTGCATGCTGTGCAATCCCTAAAGACCGGTGTCTGGGTTTGCCGATGGCAGACGCTCCCCTATGCGCCTTGCAGCACAGCGGAAGAGAAGGCCTTGGTCGTGGTCCCCTCCTGCACGTCCCTTCCCTGTCCTGTCGCTTGCCTTGCCCCCTTGCTTGCTGCTGCTGCTGCTGGGGGAAAGAAACAGGCTTGGGGGGAGCAGCGATTGCCCCCTTGGTCTCGCTGCATGGGGAGACTTCAAGCTAGATACGAGGGCTGCCCTCCCTCGCGTCTCCTGCAGTCTCCGGACTCTTGGCACGCTGAGTGTTTTGGCTCCTCCCGGCAGCCTGCACGGCCTTCGTTGGGTTCTCAAGGCCACGGCGGCAGCGGCAGAAGGAAGCTGAAGGGAGTGCAGGGCGAGGGCTGCTTCTGGAATGACCCAGGCACATTCATATTCTTATGGCTGGAGCCAGTGTCCGGCAGCTGGTTTCGCCTGGCTCAGGTGCTCAAACGGTGCCTCCTTGCAAAAGGAGCTGGCCCTGATTTGCATCTGGCCCCGAGGGCAAAAATAACTGGACGGGGGATCTTTGCTGGGAAGCGGCCAGCCGCGAGCCGGTCCTGTCTGCGGTTCCGGCGTTAGTCTGGCTCAGAACTCCCCGGAGCTGTTTTGCAGACCGCTTTTCTACCCTGCCCCGAGCTCGCCAGCCGCGGAAATGTTAGCAGCCAGAATTCCTGCTGCCAGCAGAGCTTTAGAGCCCCACGTTGCCCTTCCTGTGGCAAGCCGAGTCAGAATGAAGGTTGCAAAATCCAATTTTTAAAAAATTCGCCATGGGGACCCGCAAGTAGCTGAACTCTGCCCCAACACAGCCTTCGGATTGTCTGGCCACAAAACTGGAAAGCTTTTTTAAAAATCAAATATATATATTTTTAATTGTCGTGTGTTGTATGCACAGCGCCCTGGATTCTGCTAAAATACTGTCCTGACCAAGACGGAGAGCTATTATTTAGAACAAGATTATTTATGGTTGTGTTTTAAGGAGGGAACGCTAGCCATGTAAGGATTTAACCGCAAAAGGCAATACAAAATAAAAGACCCTGCATAGCCAACGGACCTAAATTCTGCATTATTATTCTGCATTATTCGTTTCCAGATTAGTTAAGTCTGTTGTGCGTTTCTCCCCGTCCCTTGGCCCCGTCGGCGTCATCCGTTGATAAGTCTCTGCATGTTCCCGTCGGGTTGCTTTTTGGTGCCCGTCCTCGAGTGGCTCGAGCGAATTCCTCTTTCTAGTGCCTGGCAAACCCCATTCCAGCACCTGCTGTGCGACGCGAAATGAGAGAACACAGATGATGAAGACGCTTTAGTCCGTGCCGGCAGAAAAGCTTTGCTTGCAAGGGAAAAATCAGCCAAAAAAAAAAGGGGGGGGAGGAGATAATTGGTCCCCAATCAGCGCGCTCCCTGTTATTTATTCGTGCAGCTCATTGACTGCCCTTCCCGGCATTCCAATATAAACCAGAGCAGCTAGTTCATAAAATACAGCAAAACAAGTGCAGGGGGCGTGCATCATGTCCAGAGGAGGCTCTGAGCGTGGGCCGAAGGCTCCAGGTGGTCCAGTGGTTTGGTCTCCTGTGGTTCCCTGCCTTTCTTTCGGCTTTGTGTTGTTCTTTCTTTTTTTCCCCTCTCTCATTCTCTCTCTCTCTCTCTTTCCCCCCCTTTTAATTCCCTCCTCCCTCTTTCTCCCTTCTCTCATCCCCCTGCTTTCCAAAGAGCGATGGATCGTCTGTGGACGTTCATATAAATATGGACCAGGCTCCCGTACAGGTACAAGATACGGGGCGGGGCGGCCGGAGTGGACGGGGGTTAGGGTTGGCACGTCTGTTTAGGGATGGGCAGCTCCCAGGGGCCGTGCCAATGTTGAGTGTTTCGGGAGAATCTTGTGATGCTTGGGGGGGGGGGCGAGGACAGGGCGGTGGGGAGGAGTTTAGCTCCCGGTTGCAGGTAGGTGCTCCTCTTTAATGAGCTGGTCAGCCCCGAAAAGCTGGCCATCAGCCATTTCTCAGGGCCAGGCATGGTGCAGGGTGGCCTTAAGGGGGGCATCCAGAGTCAGATCAAAGCTTGTCAAACATCTAACGGAGTACATGTGCAAATGCTGGCTGAGGTTGTTTTGAGGAGCCCAAAAGCTCCCTTTGAGGGTGGTTGAGGGGGGCTTCAACTCAGCCTCTGAGTCCCAGAGCTGGGAGGCAGTGCTGGGAGGGCCCTCCTAAGGAACTGGTTGGCCGCCATCGGACACCGGAGGCTGGGTTAGAAGGACCATGGGTCTGAGCCAGCAGGGCTCTTATGTTCTTATGAAAAGGATTGGGGTAGATTCTCGGAGGACGAGAGTGGCTACTGGCCACAGCGGCTGAGGGGAGCCTCCACATTCAGAGGCATTAAGCCTCTGGATCCCAGAGCCAGGAGGCAACATCAGGGGAAGGACTCGGCCTCTTTGCCCTGCTGTTGGTTCTCCAGAGGAACTGGTTGGCCCCTGTGTAAGACAGGAGGCTGTGTTTTCCTGGAGGCTTGAGGCTGACCCCGCATTGTGCAGGGGGTTGAGACTAGACGGCCTGCGTGGCCCGTTCCAATTCTATGATTCTGTTAGAAAGAGCACCGGTCTGATCCGGCAGGGCTGCTGTTAAGTTCTGATGCTGAGCTCTATTCTTGAGGGAAGTGGGGAGGTGGTCTTAAACAGGTGAAGAGGAAGGGAGCCTCACTATAGGTCGTGTGTGTGTGTGTGTGCATGCGGGGGGGATGCGGGATTAAGGAGAACAGGGGTTAGGGTAGGGTAGCGCCCGCAGCTTGATCCCAGGCACTTCCCCTCTCATTGCTGCAGAGCGAACCCCGGGTCCGCCTCGTCATGGCCCAGCACATGTTGCGGGACGTTCAGGGCATCCTGAGCCGGCTGGAGGTGAGCAGGCTCCGACACGAGCGCGGGCGAGGGGCTGGAGCGGGGGACCGGGCTGCCGAGCCTCGGCCCTCACGCGCCCCTCTGCTTCAGGGTCACGGCAACAGCCAAGCCGCTCCGGGAGCCGAGGAGGCGCCATCATCCAGCCCGACCGAACGGGAGCTGATGGAAGGAGCCGAATCCGAGCCTCCCGGCGAGCCCACGCCGGCCGAGGAGACGCCCCCGTCGGGGACCGAGCCGCCCCCAGCGGCTGAGGCTGCTGCATCCAAGTGAGGAGCGGGGCTCTGCGGAGGGAGGGAGACCCAGAGTCCAGGCAGGCCGAGCAGCTTCTGTGTCCGTGCCCTCGCGCGGGGGGGGGATGAGGCGAGCAGAGGGATGACGCAGACTCCTGCCTCAGGACAGACTCCTGCCTCAGGGCACATCCATTGGGAAGGGGAGGTGAGGGAGGCTTTGGGCCTGGGCCACAGCTGACCTTTGACCTCTCCCTCCCCTCAGCCACCCATCACCCGCAGAGTACGTGGAAGTGCTGGGGGAGCTCCGCGGGGTGGAGAGCCGCCTGCAGCCCTTCCTGCAGAGGTATGAGGAGGTCCTGGGATCTGCCGGCACCGCTGACTACAACAATAACGTAAGGGGGTGTCGAGTTGCACCGGGGGGCTACGGGGAGGGTGCGCCGTGTGCCTCCTCCCGTGTGGGGCTTTCTCGCTGGAGCACTGCAGTGGTGCTCACAGAGCCACTTCCATACGAATGACTCTTGCCAAGTCGGACGGGCAGGGTCTCCCCGGGGTCTTTCCCATCCGCTGACACCCGATCCTTTTAGCTGGAGACGCCGGGGATCGAACCGGGGACCTCCTGGATGCCGAGCAGATGCATTGCCAGTGAGCCCACGGCCCCTCGCCCGACAAGCATGATTTCTCATTCTTGGGCAGTATTAGCTCCTCCTGTGCCCGTTTCTTCCACTCACGGCAAACCAGTTATTTTTGGTGTCCTGTTCGTTCCCCCTTTTATTATTATGATTATTTTTTATTATTTATTTAGATTTATATACCGCCCTCCCCGAAGGCTCAGAGCGGTTTGTGCCGCTCTGCCCCTCCAAGCCGTACTTAACATACCAAGGTGCGCGGCTGCCTTGAAATGACGGCCTGGGTGCCATTTGTTCTCCAGTGGCTCACATTGAAAATGAGTTGCGGTGTCTTTGAGGCTGTCCTGGAACCGCACGTGGGGCAGGGCGTAGTCTCTAGGGCCAGCCCTGGGCCTCTTTTCATCTTTAAAAGCAGATGAGAGAGCTTCGTGGAGGGCAGGCGTGTCACTGCCTCCTAGCCATGGCGATTGAGGGGAACCTCCATGTTCAGCAGCACTAAACCTCTGGATGCCAGAGCCAGGAGGCAGCACACGGGCAAGGCTGGGTCCTTCAAGCCCAGTTGTTGGCCGTCCAGAGGAGCTGGTCGGCCGCTATGTGAAACGGGATGCTGGACTAGATGGACTTGTGTTCCGATCCCGCAGGGCTCTTCTTATCTTCAGGCTTTACTGTCGAGCCCCCTGCCCTTTTCCTGTGGGAGGGGAAATGAGCTTCTATCCGGATCCTGTGTTCACGCGCGTCCATATGCTGGCCCTGACAGCGGACCTCCTGATTGAAAAAAATTCAGCCCATGGTCTGGCACAAAAATGCAATCTTTTTGGTTATACTTATTTTGCAGATATGGCCTTCATATCTATAACGTCCAAACATAAACCAAAACGGGTTCCGGATAAACACCGTTTTTATTTTCCGTTTTCAAGGGGGTTCTCTTCCTCAGTGGTTTGTTATCCTATGAATAACCCCTCCGGCTCAACGTTTCCTGTGAAAACAGAGCTGCAGAGCAGCAGAAACCTCCAAAAAGATTGCATTTCTGGACCAGCCAATCGGTTGAATTTTTTTCCGGTTTGGATTACTCTGTTTGGCCAGCCCTCTTTTGTGGGTGGGCCTCCTGATGTCACCTGGGTGTTGGACTGGATGGCCCATTGGCCTGACCCAACATGGCTTCTCCTGTCTCCATAACTCCTAAGGGGGGAACGAGGCTGGCAGACCCACCCCATCGGTGAGCTCTGAGTCGGCTGACAGCCGCACTCGGTAAGCAATGGCTGGTTCTTTGCTTGAGCCCCGTCGGCCCTCCCTGCTGCTGGGCTTTGGCCCGGAAGGGACGGTGTGGATGGCTGCTCTGCTCGACCCTCGTGCTTGAAACGGGTGTAGCCAAATGCCGAGGGAAATCGGCCTCTCTCCATCAGTGCTGCATCGACTGGACCGTGTCAGGGATGGGGCCTGGAGGGCCCAGGCTGGCCTGTCCTTATCAGCTCTCGGAAGCTTGGCAGGGTCAGCCCTGGTTGGTATTTGGAGGGGAGACCCTCAAGGCATAGCAGGGTCTCTATGCAGAGAAAGGCAATGGCAAACTTCCTTTGGTGCTCTCCTGCCTTGAGTACTCCAAGGGGTAGCCAGGAGTCAGCCGCAGTTGGAGGGCCCTTGCTGCACGTGCTTGGAGAGCAACCTTGGTGTAGCAGATTTCTAATCTGGCGAGTCAGGTTTGATTCCCTGCTCCTCCTCCACACGCAGCCAGCTGGCTGACCTTGCGCTCACCACAGAAGAAGAAGAAGAGTTGGTTCTTATATGCTGCTTTTCCCTACCCGAAGGAGGCTCAAAGCGGCTTACAGTCGCCTTCCCTTTCCTCTCTCCACAACAGACACCCTGTGAGGTGGGTGAGGCTGAGAGAGCCCTGATATCACTGCTCGGTCAGAACAGATTTATCAGTGCCGTGGCGAGCCCAAGGTCACCCAGCTGGTTGCATGTGGGGGAGTGCAGAATCGAACCCGGCATGCCAGATTAGAAGTCCGCACTCCTAACCACTACACCAAACTGGCTCTCAGCACTGAGAGCAGTGATATCAGGGCTCTTTCAGGGCTCTCTCAGCCTCACCCACCCCACAGGGTGTCTGTTGTGGGGGGAGGAAAGGGAAGGTGACTGGAAGCCACTTTGAGCCTCCTTTGGGTCGAGGAAAGCGGCAGAAGAACCAACTCTTCTTCTGCTCTTCTGGAATGGGTGGTTTGTAAACAAACGAGAACAGAAGGCTGGAATGTGCCCCGAAGTCCAGCCGTGGATCGGGGGGATTGACAGGGCTCCTTGTACCCAAGAGCACCTGGGTGTTGACCCCCGCCTGGCTGCCTTTGGTATTTGACAGACGGAAGGCCGTGAGGAGGACCAGCGCATCATCAACCTAGTGGGGGAGTCGCTGCGCCTGCTGGGGAACACGTTTGTGGCCCTCTCGGACCTGCGCTGCAACCTCTCCTGCAACGCCCCCCGCCACCTGCACGTGGTGCGGCCCATGTCCCACTACACCGCCCCCATGGTGCTGCAGCAGGCGGCCATTCCCATCCAGGTAAGCGCACGCCCCCCTCCGTCCCCCAGTCGTGCGGTGATGTCTCTGATCCCAGCCGGCTTAGGCTGCGGTGGGAGACACCCTCCCCCCGGACAACAAGCCTGCCCGGGGAGAGAACGGAGGGAGGCCCTTGTCTCCTAAGCCCCTCTCCCGTGTGCTCTCGTCCCAGATCAACGTGGGCACCACAGTCACCATGACGGGCAACGGGGCACGGCCGGCCCAGGCCAGCTTGGAGTCCTCCGCCCAGCCCCCGCCGGCTGCTTCGGCCGCCCAGCCCAGCGCTCCCGGCCCCGTGGAGGCGGGACAGCCCTCGGAGGGGCCGCCCCCTGCCGCTTCCCCGGCAAGCACCCCGACTCAGACGCAGGCCTCCCAGACGGGCCACCCCCGCATGATCCGCATCTCGCACCAGACGGTCGAACCCGTGGTCATGATGCACATGAACATACAAGGCGAGTCCTCCGTTGGGGCGCTGTTGGTTTGTCTGCATGCGAGAGGGGAGGGGGGAAGAGTGTTGGCTGTGGGGCAGTGGAGGGGGCTCTCTCCTTGTGGTCAACTTGAGGCTCTCCTGATGTCCGTGGACTACAGTGCTGGCAGGGGCTCATGGGAATTGTAGTTCCTAGACGCGGTGGAAAGGCAGGTGGGAGGGGCTGAGCTCCTCCCTGGCCGGTCTAGAAGATCCGCTGGGTGTACCTGGCAGCGGTTCTGTCTTACGACCCGAAAGAAAAAAATCCAACCTTAAGAACAGCTCAGAATCCAAAAGCTTGAGGGAGAACAAGGCGTGTCCGTTCAGCCTTGGCTGACTTCTTGCTCAGTGGACCCGCTGGCCGCTCTCCCTGAGGCAGCCTGGGCAAAATGGCAGCCCTGAGAAGATCCCCGAGAACCTTGTGGGTGGAAAGAGTGCAAGGAAGCCAGTGAGATTTGGAAGACGGGGCATTTATTCATAATGTTCCTGCTCCCTTCTCCTTTTCAGATTCCGGCTCCCAGATGGGAGGGAGCAGTGCCGGGGGAGCTCCTCCCATGGGGCCTGCTGGACCTGGCCAGGGAATGGGTAAGGAGAATGCAGGAGGCTTCTGTTCTGGAGTAGCAGGGTGGGTGGGGCAGGGGGGGACGAGAGGTGGGGAGACAAGGGGTTGGGCTGCTATGCTCAGGGATTGTGGGCTCCGGGGTCCTGAGAGCCGCCATCTTGTTTGTGTGTCTCCTCTCTAGGCGGCGCTCCTCACATGCCCCTCCCCAGCCTCCCGCCAGAATTCATGCAGGCGGTGGCCCACCAGATAACGCAGCAAGCCATGGCAGCTGCGGCTTCTGCGGCCACAGGTAACAAGCTTTGATGCGCACCCTGCGTGAGTGTGTATGCCGTTCCGGGGGGGGGGGGGGTTGGGTGGGTGGGGAAGGGAGGGGGCAACAGCTGTCGACCCTTCCCCGCCACTTTGGGCTCCTGTCCTGAGTGTGACGGCTTGCCTCCTTCTGCTCCTCATCGCAGGCCAGCAAGTCCCGGCCTTCCAGGCGGCTCCGACCCGGGTCGTGATCGCCAGGCCCTCTGCTCCTTCCGTGCGGCCCACTCACCCCGGCTCACCCCAGGCACCAGGACAAGGAGTGAGGAAGGGAGAACTGCGGGACTGGGCGGGGTAGGGAGGCTCTCAAGTGGAGCTGACATGGATGGCCAAACTTCCCCCTCTCCCTCCCTCCCACTCAGGGCCCCGGCATGGGCGGAAATGCCTCCTTGGCCCAGATGATCAGCGGACTGGTCGGGCAGCTCCTCATGCAGCCGGTGATCGTGGGTAGGTGGCCGTCCCCGGAGGCAAGGGGCAGGGCGCCAGGCGCTGGCTGGGTGAAGGGAAGCAGTGCAGGTTGGGCGTTCACAGTTCACCCTGGTCCAGAGTGGGGAGTTGGATGCCTTCCCCCGGATAAATTGGGCCTCCGGAGGTCATTGACGACAGACCATCTGCCCCACTGCTCCCGCCCCCTGGCCTGGACCCGCCCCCAGCAGCCATCTTTGTGTCTCCTCCGCAGCTCAGGGCAGCGGGACCTCCCCGTCGGCTTCCTCTTCCTCCTCCGTCGGCAGCCAGGCGGCCTTCAGCACCAGCTCCTCCGCCTCCCCTCCCACGGCCTCGGCCAGCGCGGGCACCACCAACACCGCCACCACCGCCGCGGGGGGCAGCTCGGCCGGCGCCCCCGGGGGGCCCGTCCCCTCCGGCCAGCCCCCGACGGCCGCGGCCGAGCTCCAGTTCTCCCAGCTGCTGGGGAACATCCTGGGGTCCGCGGGCTCCAACGTGGCGGGGGTGGCCGGCGTGGGCTCCCCCACCATCACCGTGGCCATGCCGGGGGTCCCCGCCTTCCTGCAAGGCATGACGGACTTCCTGCAGGTGAGCCTCTGCCCTTTCGGAGAGATTTGCCCCCTCCCAGGCATTCCCCATTCGTCACCCTTCGAGGCCAGGTAGACTGAGACGTTGAGGACGCGAAGGGGATGCTTTAGGCTGCTCTCCGGATTGCCGGCCTGCGTTGGTTTTTCTGTGGCGGTTGAGGCAGCCTGACTCTTCCCCTCCTAACCGGTATATTTTGGCGTTTCCTGTTCCGTTTCATAGACCTTGCAAGTGAGGAGTTTAGACTTGTGGCAGAGGGTTTGGAACTCTGATGTCATCTTCTGTTGACGGGCGGCCAAGCTGCGGCTCTCCAGGCGCCCATGGACTACAGTTACCATGAGCCAGTGCCGCTGGCACTGGCTCATGGTAACTGTAGTCCACGGGCACCTGGAGAGCCGCAGCTTGGCCGCCGCCGCTCTATGCCCAGAGAGTTCTCCCTGATTCAGAACTCCCCTGCAGGCAAACGCAACAGGCGGACGTCCATAACGAAGCACACGGTCGCCTGCCTGCCACACGTGACCCCTGAGAGCTGGAAAGCGGGGAACCAGGTCCCAGGAGTGTCTCTCGCTCGGCACATAGAGAGCATCCTGCCTGATCCTTAGCATCTCCGGCTAGGCAAGCTGGGGTGACATAGCGGGAAGAAAGATTTGCTGGACACGTCTGGAGCTGTCGGTAGCTTGGAAGAGACGCTCCTGGCCCCGGGGGCACTGGTGATCTAGCGCCGAAGGAGGGGGGCTTGGTGTGTTCCGATTGGTCCAAAGAGGGGAGAGGGCGCATTTGGAGGGATGCTAGCCTAGAGACAGGGAGGGTGCCTTATGGGGGGGAAGGCCAGAGGGGGAGGTGTGTGGGAGTAAATAGGGATCTGTATTGATTGGTGGACAGGTTTCCCCATCCCCCAGGCCAGAGGGCACGGGGCGCTGATAGCCTCATGAAGCTCAGGGCCTGCAGATGTGCTCGCCTTGAGCTACCCCAGGCCAAAACCTCCTTGCTCGAGACGGCTTACTTTCCCCTCTGGCCCCCAATGCAGCCTCCAGAGAGAGGAGGGAGGGAGGGAGAGGGCGGGCATCTTGACCTTTCCTGAGAGGGACCACATTCTACCCAGAAGCCTTTGCAGTGGAGCCTGCCTGCCCTTTGCCCGTCTCACCGCCTCCATTTCCCCCTCCTCAGGCGACGCAGATGGGGTCGGCTCCCCCACACCCGCCCGAGCAGACGCCGCCCCCTCCCGCCGCTTCCCCTCCGCCTCCCCCCTCCGCTCCCCCGAGCGGGCCGGAAGCGCCCTCAGCCGGGGCGGGAGGAGGCAGCGGCGTTCGTGGCGGGGCCTCGGCGGATGCTCTGCCGCCCGAGTTCTTCACCAGCGTGGTCCAGGGGGTGCTGTCGTCCATGATGGGCTCCCTCAGCGCCCAGCAGGGCAGCACGGAGAGCATCGCGGACTTCATCCAGCGCCTGAGTGGCACCAACAACATCTTCGAGCCGGGCACCGAGGGGGCCCTGGGTAAGGAGCCTCGGGAGGGTCAGTTTCCGGTGGGGGAGGGAGCGAGGGGGCGCCACCGGGCCCACCACAACTGGCCCTGCCCTGATTATTATGATTATAATAATATACAATAATCAGAGGGAGGAGTCAGTGCCTTTGACTTCCCCCTCTCTTTTTGCTCCGCCCCCAGGCTTCTTCGGAGACCTGCTCTCTCTCATCTGCCAGAACTTCTCCATGGTCGACATGGTCATGCTGCTGCACGGGCAGTTCCAGCCGCTGCAGCGGATCCAGCCCCAGCTCAGCCGCTTCTTCCGGGAGGAGTACCTGCACGGCCAGGAGCCCACCGAGCGCAACGTCCGGGTGAGATGAGGACGCCCCGACCTGGGCTCGGCACTGCTTAGCGCCGTTTCCGGCCGTCCCTTCCTCTGGGCACTCGCTAACGTCCGCCCTCTTTCCTTCCACTCTTCCAGATGGCCACCTACAACTTGATCAACGGCTTGGAGGAGTACATCCGCGAGAGCTTTGTGAGTTTGACCCGCTGGTTTTCAGCTCTGTAGCCAGAGTAGGCCGAGTCGTGGGAGCCCGACCCTCTGCTGCGCTCGCGGAGTTTAAGCTACAAGTACAACGATATAGGCTAGATATCAGGGAAAAAATTTTCACAGTCAGAGTAGTTCAGTAGTGGAATAGGCTGCCTAAGGAGGTGGTGAGCTCCCCCTCACTGGCAGTCTTCAAGCAAAGGTTGGATGCACACTTTTCTTGGATGCTTAGGGCTGATCCTGCGTTGAGCAGGGGGTTGGACTAGATGGCCTGTATGGCCCCTTCCAACTCTATGGTTCTATGATTAAGCAGGCCTCATTTCTGCCTCGCTGGCCGCTGGAACCCTTGGGGCGTCCCAAGGAATTGTGGGAATGGGCCTTCTCTGAGAGCCAGGACTGAGGGGACCTGCTGAAATGGTGCCCTGAGAAAGGTCAGGGTCTCCATCCTGTACAAATGGGTGTCACCTCTGTAGACTTGCGTGCTGTGTGGTGTTGGGTTCGAATCCCCTGTGCACCATCGAGCTGGCCACAGCTTTGTGGGGAGGCTGCTTGGGGCTGGGTTTGCTTGCTGTTTTATCAAACAGGCCCAGTTCAGGTTTGGATCCCCTCGGGGAAGGGTACTTTTTTTTGTTCATCTCGCACCTGTTAGGCTCACCATTAGGGACAGATTCAAATGGGTAGCTGTGTTAGTCTGAAATCGCACAATAAAACCAGAGTCCAGTGGCACCTTTAAGGCCAACAAAGATTTATTCAAGGCGTGAGCTTTTGAGTGCAAGCACTCTTCCTTGGACTATGAACTCCTTACATCAGGAGTAGTCAACCTGTGGTCCTCCAGATGTCCATGGACTACAAATCCCATGAGCCCCTGCCAGCAAACACTGGCAGGGGCTCATGGGAATTGTAGTTGATGGACATCTGGAGGACCACAGGTCGACTACCCCTGCCTTACATGACAGGGAATATGTACATTCATAGTCTGACGAAGAGTGCTTGCACTCAAGAGCTCACGCCCTGAATAAATCTTTGTTGGTCTTAAAGGTGCCACTGGACTCTGGTTTTATTGTGTCACCGTTACGGAGTTCAGGTTTGTTTTAACCCATTGTGGGGAGAGACCCAAATTACCCACAATGCCAGAAAATTCTTTCAAAATACCATTTTAATAGCTTCCCCATCATGCACTCCACAGACGTTGCCTATTTGAAGGCGCCCTTCCTTCCTGCTCTCCTTGCAAAAATTAGGCTGTGCAGAACAAAACACCGGGCATTGTCCAAACCCAAACGACACAAACCCGGTCAAAATTATTCTGTGTCGCTTTTCTTCTTTCCGGGGGATTTGGGAATTTGGGAGAAGAAAGTGAATTTGCCCCCCAGGACACGTGTCCTGCTGTCCGTGCAACCTAGGCAGAGGGGCAGGCCGGGTACATCGATGTGGACGTACCCCCACGCCCTCCCGAACCCATTTCAAGTTGGGGTTAGCTGCATATCGACCTCCCCGCCCCCCAGTCTCTGATCCCTTCTGCCCCCCTCCCCGTTAGGCCTCTGTCCAAGTCCACGACGGCGTTGACATCACCCGCACCAACCTGGAGTTCCTACAGGATCAGTTCAACCGCATCGCCACCCACATCCTGCACTGCACAGGTGAGAGCCGAGGGGCCGTCCGGGACTCTGCCTCTGGGGCCACTCTTGCCTGCCTGCAGCTCCACGCTCGTCTCTTCTCCCCTTCCAGACAACTCCTTCGGCTTCCGCCTGCTGGAGCTGTGCAACCAGGGCCTGTTCGAGTGCCTGGCCCTGAACCTCTACTGCTTGCGGGGGGAGCAGGGGGCCCTGACAGCCGTCATCAACGACCGCATTGTGAGTGAGGAGCCGCACTGGGGCCGGAGCTCCCCCAGCGGCTGGGGAGGGGCAGGGGGTGGAGGGGCTCGGGGCCAGAGCGGGACTGGAAGCGGGCGTCCCCAGGCACAGGATCCCCCTGGCCGACAGCGGCCCGGCCTTTCCCACCTTTTTGCACTGGAAATCCTGAAGGGCCTGGAGTCTGGGGAAGGGGAAATGCAGCCAAGGGGTATTGGAGGTGTCTGTAACGGGCAGTTTCAGGGTGACGCACATGTCAGCTTGTCCTGTTTTTATCTTCACAACAAGCTTGCGTGGTAGGCCGGGCCGTCAGAGCCACTGAGCGAAGCCTCCGGGGGCGGCCTGGTGGAGCTGGGGATTCCCTGGGCTGCCCCAGCACTGCTCGTCTGTTCACGTGAATCGGAGCTTGTCAGTGATAGGAGCTGTCAGTCATTTCTGGAGCTTTGCTGACCCACCCAGGCATGTCTCCGCTGGTCGGTTTGCTTTCTCAAGACCAAGTTCTCTGGCTGTCTGTCCGTCAGTGCGAGATTTCGGTCGCGGCACCCGCAGCTGGACAGATTGCTTTCTCCCCCACTGTCCTGACCGCCTCCATCTGCTCAGGAGCTTTGACCTGCCTGCTCCTGTAGCTCTCTGGCAGAGCAGCTTGCTGTGAAGATCCCTGTGGCTTTTCCAGGCCGGTTGCCGGCAGAAGGCCCTAGGAAAGATGGCTGGGCATTTATGGCCAGCCTCTTTTCTCCTTTCCCGCTTTGACCACCTTTTCTCTCTCTCTTTCCCTCCCCTCCCGGCCTCCCCCCCCCACCCAGAGGCGTATGTCGGCAGACATGAACCCGTCCCTGGTGAGCTGGCTCACCACCATGATGAGCATGCGGTTGCAGGTGATCCTGGAGCACATGCCCGTCACGGAGGAGCAAATCCTGCAGTATGTCCGCAGGGTGGGCGATCCCCCCCAGGTAACCCCTGGGCTGTGAGCAGCAAGGCAGGGGCAGCAAAGGAGGGACTGGCTGGGCAGAGAGGGAAGAGGGGGGAAACTCTGTGTGTGTGTATGTGTGTGTGTGGTGGACCCTCTTAGGTGTGTGGTGGGACGCTCCAGTCAGGTCAGGGGGGCAGAGATGCTGGAATGGGGTGCTCAGAGTTTAGAGGAGGGAGAGCATGGGTTGCCGGGTTGGGGGGGGGCAGAGGGGGGGAAGTGCTGTTTTCTGCGTGGGCCCCGGACCTGAGTGTTGTTGTGGCCGCCAGATACCAAAGAAGACAGGATTTTGTGAGGTTCATCCGAGCTGTGGAGCTTGTCCGGCAGCCGTCGCATCTATGTGTCGCCATCTTTTGTGTGTGTGTGTGTGTGTGTGTGTGGTGGCGGCAGCGGGGGGGGGGAGGAGAGGGGATTTCCGTGGAGGGGCCGGTGCAGGGGAGAGGTTCCAGGTGGCACGGACAGAACAGCTTGATAATTGCGTCCCCCCCCCCCCCCCCCGCAATCTCTCTTCTCAGCCTGTTCCCGAAGAGCCCATGGACTTGCAGGCTGTCGAGCAGCTCTTTGAAGCCCTGCAGGTACTGATTTGGGGTCCCTCTCCTTGTGGGGCCTGTGCGTTTCCGTGCTGCTGGGAGGGGATGGGGCTCCGGGAAGCCCCAGGGCACACAGACACCCTTGTGCAATGCAATCCTCCTTGCCCAGTGCTTTGGAATGTTCTTTGCCGGGAAAACCTTTTCTGCCCTCGCTGCCGCCCATCAGCAGGGGGTCGGTGGAGTGGGGACGCCCCCTACGGCCGCCTGCTTAGTGTTTGGCGAGGGCAAGGAGGGGCTCTCCCGACCCAAGGCTGCTCTTCTGGCCCCTGTAGCCCAGGGATTTGTCCCCAGGGCTGCCTTTCCCTGCCCTCCTTCCCAGCTGTTTTGCAAGGGGTGATGCTGGGGCGCCAGCCATGCCGAGGAGGCCTCAGCCCCTCCCCCTTGGGACAGCTGGAGAACAGAACGGCTTTCTCTCTTCCCCTTCTCCAAGCGGGAGAGCGCGGCCTCCCCGGCCCCAGCCACCACCGCGGAGGAGGCCATGCCCCAGCAGCGCGGGGAGCCGGAGCACGAAGAGCCGCAGCAAGGGGAACCCCCCGCCCCCGACGCGGAGCCCTGGGCCGCCGCGGTGCCCCCGGTGAGTCTGCCTGGGCAGGAGGGGGGAAGAGGCCGGAGGCCGCAGAAGGGGGCCTTCCCTTGCGGTGCTCCATGGCAGCTCACACCCTCGTTTCTCTGCCAGGAGTGGGTGCCCATCATCCGCGAGGACATTCAGAGCCAGCGCAAGCTTAAGCAGCAGCCTCCCATCAGCGACGCCTACCTGAGCGGCATGCCGGCCAAACGGCGCAAGGTGTGCGAGGGTTGGAGGAGGGGTGTGCGTGTGTGTGGGGGAAGCCCCCCAGGACTAATCCTTTGGGCTAATCCTGCGTTGAGCAGGGGGTTGGACTAGATGGCCTGTATGGCCCCTTCCAACTCTATGATTTTATGATTCTATGGCCTATATGGCCCCTTCCAACTCTATGATTCTATGATTTTATGATTCTAGGACGGGCATCAGAAACAGCCGGGAAGGACAAAGCCCCTTGTTCTTGCAGGGGTGGGGGGCACTGGTGACTTTCCAGCTGCTTTGCCTCCTTCCGTGGCTCAGGCCCGCTCTTGGAAGGGGGTTACAAGGCGACTCCTTTTCTGCCTTGGATTGACCTCCTTTGGACCAGGGTGGCCAGTTCTGGGCGCCTCAGTTCAAGGAGGATACTGCCCAAGAAGAAGGGGGCGACAGAGAAGGAGGCGGCTGGATGGAGTCACTGAAGCAGTCGGTGCAAGCTTAAATGGACTCCGAGGAATGGTAGAGGACAGGAAGGCCTGGAGGATCATTGTCCATGGGGTCGCGATGGGTCGGACACGACTTCGCCCCTAACAACTGCCAAGGTGGAGTGGGTTCAGGGAAGGGCAACTAGATGGTCGAGGGGCTGGATTCCAGGCCTTACATTACGAGGAGAGGTGGGGAGAACTGAGTATGTGTTGCGTGGGGTAGGGGAGGGCAAGGGGCGATAGGGGAGCTGTCGTTAGAAGGTGTTGAAGAGGGGGCCAACTTGTTGATTGCAGCTTTAGAGAGCTTTATAGGAGCAGCAGGTTCACATTACGGGAAAGGAGGTTCCCCTTAAAAGCGGGAAGCATGTTCCGAGAGGGAGGGCACCTTGCAGAGGGAAGAGGCAGCCTCAGCGGGTGCTGGGGTCGCCTTCATTGCAAATGTTGAGGAGGCTGGATGAGCACCTGTTAGGAGGGTGTGGTTTATATGTCTCCGAGGAGGAGGCTGGCCCATCGAGGCCTCTTCCAGCACTGTGATTCGGATTCTGAAAGGTCTTCTCCAAGGTCCGGAGGGCAAACCGGAAACTTAAGACTTTTATCCTTCCACGGAGGGCCGGGGCATCCCCTCCACCCTGGCCACGGCGGAGTTATCTCTGAGGCGATACTGACCTCGGGAAGCAGGGCGCGAGGGGAGGGGGCCGGAGAGTGGTTTTGGAGCCCTTGACCTCCAGAAGGCGGAGAGCCTTCTTGTGCTCTGCTTGCTGCCCTGTATGCCAAGATTGGTCAAGGCAGCGTCAACGTTCAGATTTCACTTCCGGTGTGGGTGGGGGGCCCTCCGGTCTAACACACTGACTGACATGCAACGGCAGCTTGCAACAAAGCAGGCCTCAGCCTCTCTTTGGGGTCTGGGTGGAGTTTCCACGAATGTTGCCATTGGGAGATTGCACGCTGGGCTACTTCATGGATTTGAATGGCTTCTGGGACTCGCTTGACAGTCTTTAGTTTTATCGTTTCCCAGGGGCGTGTGTGTGTGTGTGGGGGGGGAGTTCCTGAATGGGTGAGCCAAATGCCTGTAGGGGGGACAGGACTGCCCTGTTTGCCTCCCCGGATCCTCATCCCACTGCTGGGTTCCTGCCCCTTTGCTCACTGGCCTCCCTGGTTTTGCTCTCTTCCCCCCCTCTTCCGCAGACCATGCAGGGCGACGGGCCTCAACTGCTTCTGTCCGAGGCGGTCAACAAAGCCGCCAAGGGGGCTGGCGTGAAGCCCCTGAGCAGCCCAGAGAGCCTCCAGCGGGACTTGGCCGACCCAGCGCTCCAAGAGGGCTACCGCCAGCAGGTGGGGCAGGACCCCCATTCCCTCAGCTCCTGCTGCTGCTGCAGCCTTCAAGGGGGCCGGGTTTCACCCTCTCCCCTTCTCTTTCCCAGCTGAAGTCTGACCTGCAGAAGCGGCTGCAAGCGGACCCCAGCTTCACCCCGCAGAGGTTCCCCAACGCCCAGCAGGCCTTCGTGGCCGAGGACTTGTAACGCTGCCGGCGGCACCCTCCGGGCCCGGAGGCGGACTGTGCGGCTCGCCTCTCCCCCCCTCCGTGCACGCTGCAAACAGCCACTCCCTTCTCAGGCCAAATATTTAAGTTCCCTTCCCCCTTACTCCCTGTCTGGTTGCTGTGACCTCTCTCGGCCGGCAGGGGGACCCCCGGCGGCTGCGGAAATTATTTGAATAAAGCCACTTCTCCAGGGGAGGCCAGCGTCCGTGTGTGCGCCTTTCAATAAAGTGGTTCTTTTGGCCGGGGAGGACCAAGTGGTGATCTTTTCATGGCGGGAGGGTGGTGGGGAGGGACCACCGTATTGCGTTTGACTTTGAGAGAACAGGTGGGCTTAGTGTCGCCTACCTCTGCCCAGCGATGCTCGGGGTGATGAAGTCAAATGGCCCCCAGCCCCCTTTTGGTGCTGAGGAAACATTTAATGTGGTTAATGGGGAGTGTCTTCTGCTCGCTGTTTGGAGTGCAGACGTTGGCTCCTCCCCTCTGCTTTATACTTTTGTTATTACAATGGCTCCTGAATTTTGCCCATGTGCTGTGTAATGTACATCAATGCCAGGTGGACCAGAATTCTCTTGGGAAGGCTGCTCCTTCCCTGCTAGGACAGTGGCTCTCAACGGGTCACAGCAGGGCGTGCGCAATGTTGCCGCTCCTCTTGAAGGCGCCTGCCAATTTATAACCAATTAATATACAATCATGAACAATTGATCTTCACACCATTGTTCAGTTTTGGTTTAATTTCCGTGAAAGAACACTTGCATCATTTTATGGCTGGGGGTCACCACAACATGAGGAACTGTATTAAAGGGTCGCGGCATTAGGAAGGTTGAGAACCACTGACTGCCCTAGGACAAAAGTGTGGGAGAGATTCTAGAGCAGGGGTAGTCAGTCGTCTTTGGGATTTCGGTGCTGGGGGTGGAACCGCAAAACAGCTGTGCCAAGCGCTGAAGCCAGCCTCGTGGAGGAAGCTGGAGCACCAGGGGAGGATAAAAACAACCCTGCAGCAGCAGCAGCTCCTGAAAGAAATGTTTGTAACCTGCCCGGCCTTCGGAAGCCATGCTGGCCATGCACCACGCCTACCTTCTGCCAAGCCTTGGCAAGCATCTTGTAGGCCACATTCTAGACCAGGGGTAGTCAAACTGCGTCCCTCCAGATGTCCATGGACTACAATTCCCAGGAGCCCCCTGCCAGCGAATGCTGGCAGGGGGCTCCTGGGAATTGTAGTCCATGGACATCTGGAGGGACGCAGTTTGACTACCCCTGGTCTAGACTGTGCTGAACTCTGCCGCCCCACAAAAAAGCCAAAGTGGGGAGTGGCTCTTGAGCCACGTGGGGCTCCTTGTCGGTGGCACATCGGTGGGGCCTAGAGAAGCTGGACTGCGAGTGTGTGAGCAGAGAACGGCCACCTCTTCCAAGGGGCAGGCTTTGTCCCCGGCTGCAGCGGAGGGGTCTGCCCCCGTGCCGTGAAAGCAGCACTGCCAAAGGGAGGCTGCAGTTTTCCGCTTGAGCCTTTCAGTAGAGCCATCACTACACAAGAGTCAAGTGTGCCTGCTTATGTCTTTGTGCCCTTCATGGAAAATAGAGAAAATGACCTGCCCTGGAAATCCTCCCCCGTGACTGTATATTGGAGAGGGGTCGTGGAATTGATTCCGTGTTCCTCAGCTTCTGACACCATCCAGAAAGATGACCTAATCATGCCCCCTCCCCTTCACCACTGACTCACAGCAAAAGGCATACTGGTGCAGCCTTTCTCACCTCCTTTGCCTTTGAGAAGCCCCATTGTGCGGAATATGGTAGGGGAGCACAGCTGTGTGCACGCCCACCCCTTTTCCCGCCTCCTCCAGGCCCATCAGTGGCCAATGATGATCACGTCCCCCAATAAATGTTTTAACGAATTTAAAAACGGAGCACTAAACCGAAATGGATGACAAAAGGGGCTGAGTCGATACAGCCTGTATTAGGGGTGGGGGGGGGGCCAAACTGTGGCTCTCCAGCTGACTGTGGACTACAACTCCCAAGAACCCCTGCCAGCACATGCTCATGGGAATTGCAGTCCATGGACAGTTTTTCAGCTCTCGTTGTTTTCGGCTGCTCCAGACACACGGACGCTCTATCTCGATCTACCCCGCAGGGATGGCACAGGGGCTTTAAAGGGATTCATTCTCCCACGTCTGCTTTTCCTTCCTGCGGAGTCTCCACGCAGGGGCTTATTTCGGGAACCAATTATCTGCGCCGAAAGCGACACGGAGTGCTTTACTCCGGCCCCGTCTCTGACGGCAAGAACCATAAACAGAACACAAGAACTCCTCCCAGCTTGACTTCTTATTTTATTGTGTTTTTTTTAACAATTTTTTTTTTGGTTTTCTTTATTAAACAAACCAGCTCAACCACCTTTTTTTTTTCTTTTTTCTTAAAAACGCAACGCTTCCTATTTCCAAACTCGGGAGCGAGTGGAGAGGCGGAGGGAGGGAGGGAGGGAGGGCAGGCGCCCAGCCCAGCCCAGCCCAGCCCAGCCTCCCCCACCCCAGCCGCAGGGGGAAGAGGCAGACCTCACAGGTTCATATTTATATATATATTTACACTCCACACCTCGGAGCTCCTCCCCTCGGATCCAAGGGCAACGCAGCCCCCCCTCCCCCCCCGGCCGGGGAAAACAAAAACGAAAAAAAAAAAATTAAACTCGGGTGAAACCAAAGGATAATAAGCAAAAATACATTCAGCTGGGAGCCTCCCAAAATCCTGATCCTTGCCCCCCCAATTCCACTCTGAGCACCCCACCAAGTGTCTAACGCCCCTAAACGGGGGGCAATTCCAGTGTTGCCCCTCACATCAACAGGAAGGGAGTGAAGGAGACACCCCATATGTTCAGGATACACCGAGAAGAGGAACGAGACCCCCCAGCCCCACTTTAAAGGGGGGGGGGGAAGAGAGGAGACCTAACAGAACCAAGGAGGGGAGGTGGGAGAGGCAGCATCCTGGGCTAGTGGTGGTGGCTGGAGAACCCGGGGTCTTGCTTGTCGGCGTGGGGGCGGACGTCGGGCTCCAGGCGGCGGGATGGAGCTCCATCGCGGGGCTGAGCGGCTCGCTCCCAGGCACGAGGGGTCCAGCGAAGGACTTCGGACTGCAGGGCAAGGCAGGAGCGGGATGGGTGTGTGTGTGTGTGGGGGGGTAGGTCAGAGGGGAAAGGCCCGTGGTGTTGAGGGCTCCCCCTCCCCCTCCCCGCGTGCTCCCTCTTCTCTCTGTCTGCTCACCTGCTGGTAGACCTCAAAGCGCTGGGCATGGAAAATGCCGCCGTAGCCAGATCCGGGGGATTTCAGACGGGCGTTAAAGCCGCCAGCAAAAGGCCTGCGGGAGAGAAAATGCTGAAACCTGGAACCAGGGGAATCTGCTGGGGAGATTGTCACTGAGGCCCTGAAGGTAAACCACAGCTGGCTGTGTCCTGCAGTAGCCACTGGGTGGCTACTGACGTCATTTACAGCAGGGGTAGTCAACCTGTGGACTTCCAGATGTTCACGGACCACAATTCCCATGAGCCCCTGCCAGCATTTGCTGGCAATGGCTCATGGGAATTGTAGTCCGTGAACATCTGGAGGTCCACAGGTTGACCCTGTGGACAGGGCTACAGGGTTGTGAGGAACACAGGTGAACCTGCTTTAGGGGAAACAGGATGCTTTCAAAAAGTAACCAGCCCTTTCCTCCCAGAGCAGGGGAAGCCCCCTGCCGGTCCCTGTCCCCCACTCACCGGCCTCCGGAGGGGGGTCGGGTCCCTGCAGCCCCCAGGCCATTGAGCTTCCGGTAGTCCTGCAGTGGCTTCATTTCCAGGGTGTGAAGCTGGGGTCAGGGGTGGGGGAGAGAAACAGGCTCATCAGAAGCCGTCAAGGAGGCGAGACCCTCCCCTCCCCTCCCCTCCCCTCTTGCTCCCTTTGCTACCTCGCCCCGGCCCACTGCGCCGTGAGGAAAGGCCCGCACAGCCGGAGAGATGAGGCGCCCGGCTAGCTGTCCCGGCGGCCGCAGGGCCTGGGTGGCCACAGGCACCAAGGGCATGGGGGGAGGCGGCGGGGGCGGCGCGGGGGTGGCAGGGGGCCCTTGCTGCAGGGAGCCAAAGTTCACCACGGGGGGCAGCTGCGGGGACTCCACCACCGGCAACAGCACCTGGGGAAGGAGAGGGGCTCAGTTAAGGGCACACTGGGGAGAAGGGGGGGAGGGATGTGGTCTGGAAAAGGGCTCCCCCACCCCTGTTGACCCCCAACGTGGCACATTTGCTCACCTGCTGGCCAGGAGCTGTGGCGGTTAAGTAATTGCTCTGGCTGCCTTGCCCCAGGGGGGCCGCGTAGAAATCCGAGGGAGAGGCAAGTTCCTGGCGTACCTGGCAGAAGCACGAGCCACAAGGGGGAGGGGGTCAGAGCAAGCTGGAGTGGGCGGGGGACACGCTCAGAGTAGGGGACCATGACGTCATCACAACCTTTGACCTCCACCTCCAACCCTCAAGAGCAGAGTCAAACACCGCTGCTCATTGGTGCCTCTGACGCCATGCAGGGGAGGCTGCATTCGGCCAAGTTGAAACTGATTCCATCAAAATCCTGCTCTGCCTTCTTCCCTCCTGGCTGAGCAGGTGGAACACGGGAGATGAGCACAACACGAGCCTCGTCTTTCTCCAGGCGGGCAAGGCCAGGGGTTTCTTTTTAGGGGCGGGGGGAGCTCCTTCCAGGTAGGACTTGGGCACTAAGCTATTCTGCACAGGCCTGCCCCGCCGCAAGGGAGGAGCGACACTTTTCTGGAGACAAATAATTTGACTGCGATCGCTTGGCACACTCCACGTTTGCCCGTCCAGCCAAAGCGGCTGTGCTGCTCAGTCCCACTTGTCTTCCAAAGGGTCTGCCGCTGTCTACCTCCTGCCTCCCGGGGCCCACCTCCTCTCACCGGGCCCCGCCTTCCGAGTCCCCTCCGGCCAGGACACCTGGGAGGAGCCAGACTCCTGGCCCGGGGCCGCGCTCTCCGGGACTCAACACTTTGCTCTACTGCTCCGGACCAGCACGGCTACCCACCTGAATCGGTCCGCATGGGTAAAACTCAGCCACTCGCAACTGGGTCAGGGGTTCTGTTTTTATCTGCAAGCTGCCTCGAATGTTCTATTAACGGAAAGAGGGCCTAGTAATCTTCAAAACGGCAACAGTCCCACGCAGCCCGGGGAGGTCTGGCCTGAGTGGAGATCCAACCCAGATCTCCTCCCCATGACAAATGACGCAGGGCTCCGTGGTTCAAACGGGGAGGGAGACCTGAACCGAGGCAATGGATCCTGCATTTAGCAGGGGGGTCAGACTAGATGGCCTGCAGGGACCCCTTCCAGCACGCTGGCTCTAACTACAGGCCAGGTTCTGCCCCTGCCAAGTTCGGTTCGGCCCGCCCCGCCAAGCCTGGCTCCAGCGGCCCCACCTGGAAAACACCAGTCCTGCCTTTGGGGAAGAGTGGCCGCCTCCTGCTTACCTGAAGCAGGGCTTGCTCCGGAGCCAGCTGGCTTCCGCAGAAGGCCGAGCTGTAGATGAAGGAGGGCGGGGGCGCCTGGTACAGCAAGCCCGTGGCCGGCAGCTTGGGAAGCTCAGCTGCCTGCAGGGCCGAAATCTCCACGTACTGGCCCTTCAGGGCCACCCCGGAGAGCAAGGCCGAACTGGGCAGCACGGCGCCAGCTGCCGTCTGAGCCGGAGAGGTGGGGGCCGGGCTGGGCTGCAGGTAAAGGTGCTGGGACCTGGGGAAAGAAGCCCAAGAGAATGAATTCAGGTGGGAGGAAGACCCAAGGAGTCCTCTCCCCCACGGATGGCATCCTGCCACTGCTGTGGAAGAAGAAGCAGCTTTTGCTACAGATGTAACACCCCCCTCCCCCCGGTGCCAACCTCCGCTGTGCACACCCAACAGCCCCTTCCCCCAAGCCAGAGGCAGCCGTGGCCACCGCAGAGCTGCTCTTCCTCCTCCCAGCGCCGAGGGGAGGCCCGGGCCCGCAAATCTGCCCTACCTGTAAGTGTGCAGAGAAGGGGTGTTTGGGCGGAAGCTGCTCCCGCCTCCAGCACTGTGGAGCTGCGACTCAAGCTGGGTGGTGGGGACCTGCGGGAAGGGGAGACCGGTGCATTGATGCTTCTTCCCTCGCCCCAGGCCAGCCCAATTCGGTCTTCCTGCGGCCCCCCCCCCCCCACTGCCCCAAGCCCGTAATCATCTATAGCCCCCTGCCCGGAGCAGGCCTTCTTTTTCACTACGTGCACGCAAAAATAAAGTCTATCGTCTTTTCTTCAGAAGGGCTCAGTGCTTGGCGGTTCGGGCGGATACGACAAGGAACGTGATGAGCGATGGACCGGGACAGCCCAGCACTGCTTGAAACCAGTTATGGCTTCACGCGCCCAGAGCTGTCGTGAACTGGCAGGGCGTGCTTCCCGCCAGGGAGGGGGGGAAAGGAGGATTTCGTGAACTGGCATTCCACTTGAAAGCCAGGCTGATGGAAATAGGGTTAAGCTGGTCTCTTGGGATCGGTCCCTCAATCTGTTCAAAAGTCCCTAGTGGCAGGAGGGGGGGGGGCAAAAAACACCCCCCCATGGTACTTCTGGGTTCAGGTCTACGGAAACAGGAAAACTATCAGTTCTTCCTGACATTCCTGAATCGCAGTAGTGGAAGGTCTTTTTGGATTCAGTAATGCTGCATATTCTTGGCTCTATTATAGTCCAGGGGGACCGTTATTATCAATGCCTCCCATAGGCTATAATGAAGTTAATCCAGGAGTATCCGGAGCTGAGGGGGAGCAGTTTTTTTGAGGTAGAAGCATGAGTTTTGTAGCATGGCCGCCACCTATCCTCAACTCCCTCCCCCTCCAGTTTCAAAAAGATTGGATCGGGGGGTCCAATTCTATGATCCCTCAAAGGGGTCCCCCATCTTCCACTGTTTCCAACAGAGAGGGAAAAAGGTACTGCGAATTTGAAGAGAACACTATCCCTACAAAATTTAAATGCCTTTTGCAAACCGTGGCAGACCAGGTCCACCGGAACTCTGAAGGCATTTAAAGGGCTTGCAGTTCCTTTAAAAGCCTTTGCCAAGTGGAGAGTTTACTCCAAGGGCATTTAAAGGGACTGAGAGCCCTTTAAATGCACTCTAACTGCTACTATTCTATGTTACAAAAAAATATCTGAATATTTTTAGGCCAGCAATTTTGGGTTGCCAGAAAAATAGGGGGCGGGGGGGAGAATCCAAGTGAATTAATACCCCCTCCCAATACTTTATTAGTATTTTTCAGTTCACATTAGTCAAACGCACACCCTTAATCCCTGGTCCATTTTTTCCCCCAAGGTAAGATGGGATACCCGCTCTATTCCAGCCTCTTCAGCAGCCGGAGAGCCCGATGTCCCTCTGCCATAGATACACAGCTTCCTTTCCTCTAACAGGTGATGCCTAATGACCTACCTATACTCCTGATAATTTCCCGTGTGTCCCTTTCCCAAGCACTGTCTCGGGGCACTTCCCTTGAGCTCTCCTGCCCCACTCAACTAGAGGTTCTGCAGTCTCACACTGGCTGATGCCGCTGAGTATCTACCTACTCTTCCAGAGAGTTACCTGGTTCCCATAAAACAGCTCTGGGTACAGCCGCTGGCCCTGGCCCCTCTCGCCTGTGGAGAGAAGCAGACCGTCAAGTCCCTTATCTGGCCCAAAGTCCCACCCAGGGCCCCCACTCCGTCCGCCCCACCCCATACCTGAGAACACGGAAGTGTCCGCCAGCAGCCCGTGGAGACAGGAGGCAGCTACCGGGGCAATGGGAAAGGGCTTGGGCTCACAGGAGCGACCGGGAGCCACCTCGGGGGATGCCCTGTGGCTGGGGGGTGCCGGAGGGAGCAGCTCCCACTCCCTTGGGGCCGAGGTCAGCTGCAAAGGAAGGAAGGAAGGAGTGAGGTGACACGCAGGAGAAGGCACAGGCAGTGGAATCCCTGACTCTTCGTGTCGTTTTTTTCCACCAGCTAAATTGAGGAAAATAGATTCTGGTGGGGAGTTGTGTTGGTCTGAAGCGGCAGAACAAAGTTTGAGCCCAAGGGTCACCTTGAGAAGATGGAGGGTAATGCCAGGGCCGCCGTTAATCCCTCCCAGCAATCCACCATTCTGCTCCCCTGTATCCAAAGAGGCATGTCTGCTGCACACAAAAGCTCAGAGCAGCCTTTCTCCACTTGCTTACCACTGAGAAACCCCTGAAGCGACTTCAGGCTTCGAGAAACCCCAGAAAGTGGTGCGAGGATTGAGCACAATCTGGTTGGGAAGCAGAGCCATGGACATGCCCCCCCGGGGTCCCTCCCCTTCCCAGGCAGGCCTCTGCGCGCCACAGGTCAGCATATCACCTGATAAATGTTTAAATTAAAAAAAAATCTATCTATCTATCTATCTATCTATCTATCTATCTATCTATCTATCTATCTATCTATCTATCTATCTATCTATCTATCTATCTATCTATCTATCTATCTATCTATCTATCTATCTATCTATCTATCTATCTATCTATCTATCTCCCTCTCTAGATAGATAGATACATAGATACATAGAGAGAGAGAGAGAGATACACATAGATAGATAGATAGATAGATAGAGAGATACATAGATAGACAGACAGACAGATATAGAAAATTAACTCCTGCCCATTCAAGGAAACCCTGCCAGGCCATGAGAAAGCCTGGCTTAGACCCCGAATAAAACTTTGTTGGCTCAAAGGCACCACGGCCCTCAAAGTTCACCAACTGGGAGGCAGGCCAGTGTGGCTGAGAGGGCAGAAGGCCTCAGGGAGCCTTGCCCAGCTACTTAGCACAGACGGTGCTTCCATCTCGCAGCCTACCTAACCTCCCGGGGGAAGCAGACACGCTCTTCCAAGCTCCTTGCATACCAGAGGGAGAAAAAACTTGACGCAGTTATGTCTTTGAGCTGTCAAGCTGCCTGGGCCTTTAAAAACCGCTTCTGTTGCCATTCTCCCCCCCCCCCCGTGTCACCTCAGTCCCAGAGAGAGGTCATTTAATCCCACCTGCTTGCTTCTGGAGCTCAATCTAAGTGATGGCAGGGCCACACCCACAGGTAGATGCAGCCCCCAGCCCCTCCACCCTGGGGGAATGGGTGTAACATATGGCCTGGCCCACTTCTAGGCCAGAGCAGCTTCACCCTTGTCCAGAGCTCCTGGCCAGATAGACGGGGAGCTCTGGTCACCCCCCGTGGTCTCTGCTCTGCCGCTTACCCCCTCCGCAAGTGCCTGGTGCAACTCTTCTTTGTCTGGTTTTGATCCTTCGCTCACCATGAAGCGGAGGTCTGCGTCCTGAAGGGACAAGAAGCCAGAGTGGGGGCTCGAGGCCAGGAACCTTCAATGTGTTCACGAGGCTGGCAGCATCGCCAACACCAAACCTCTCCCCTGCTCTTCCCCCCCCTCGGGCTTCTGCCTTGCGTACGTACCTTATCGCTGGCTCCAAACTGGATGGGTGGGCCAGCCCCGGGGGGCTCCAACTGGGGGCTTGGCTCAGCCTTGGCCACGCCCATTCCCTCGGTGCCGTCTTTGGCCCTCTCCACTCGGTGGGAACGTTCGGTGCCAATTGCGCCAGGGGGCGGGTGATCGCGGGGCAGCTCAGGGGAGCTGCTCACCTGCAGGAGGAGGAACAGGGAGACTCACGAGCATGTCTTAATCAGGTCACTAACACACACCTTACCTGGGGACCCTCGGCGAGGTCAGGTCAACCTGGAAGCTGTCAAGATTGCTACGTGGAATGGCCCAGATTTTATCTCCACATCAGCTTTGCTGGGTTTTAGCCTCAGCCTTTTTACAGCTCTCTAAAAGCATGCTGCACTTCTGCCTAAGAGGCCAAAAGTATCTCTAACCAAAACAGGAAGGACCAAGAAAAGGACAGAGAAAACAAGGTGCGCTTCACCTGTAATTGTTGTCCATCAACGTCCTCGGTGCAGACACCCATTGGGACTGCGTTTGCACAGACTGGCCGCAAAACGTCTTTTTACTATCTAAAGCTCTCAAAAGGGGCATTCCTGGCAGGGGAATTAGTTTTCCCACTGGTGAGATAGTGTGTTCTCTGGTTGAGACGCTTCTTCCCCTGGTTCCAAAGCTGCCCCCACGAACTCTGGACCCAAACCGAAACGAGATAAAAAACACCAATTCCTCTCCGTCACAAAGAACTCACAGCAGTGAAGGAGGGAGGGAATGTGTGTCCGTACAGAAGACACCGCTGAACAACGGTTAGAAATAAGAACACACTCTGTTTTCATCATTTGTCCTCTTGTCTAGCCCTATATTGGGACTCCAGCAAGCTACATACTCCTAAATATCACAATCACACCTCAACAAAGAAATGGCATGCTAAAGCCAACTATGCAGCAGAGCACTAGTATTCTGTGGGCTTGTCTTGCAGCAGCGGAAAAAGAAAAAAACCCTGCCAGAGAAGGTGTGATCCCATCGGTGGGAAAACTGGTGCTTGCCCGGTTCCTCCAGCCTTTGAGAGTTTTAGCTAGTAAAAAGATGCTCCGTGGCCGGACTGTGTAAATCCAGGGTGACCGCGGAAAGGAGCACCTCGGGATGTATGATTAACCAGGTCAATGGAATGCTTTGTGTGATCTCAGAGCCTGTCCCTTCAGCACGTGGGCTGTGAGGGCTATGAAAGCACAGTGAGACAAGTCCTGCCTCAATGTTAGCTAAAGAGATGGCCGGGGCGCAGACCACTTTCTGAAGGAGCCCAACAAGGGGGAAGGGGCAGGGAGACTAGGCTCTGCTGCTATCCGGGAAGAGCCTCCGTACCTGCTTCTCCTTGAGCAGGCCGGAGTCCCTGGGCGGCAGCCGTCTCCTCTGTTCCTTCGGTTCGGCTCCTTCCGGCCCGACGGGCACTACGTTCTCATCGTGCTTCCCGATAGCTCCGCTGCGTTTGGTCCCGCTGTCTGGGGTGGCCTTCAGGCCCCCGTCAGGAGAACTGCGCTGGCTACAAGTGGCCGAGGAGACCTGCGAATCACTGCTGAGGTCCACGCCGCTGTCTGACAGGCTCATCTGGGCAAGGACGGCAGGCGGGCATCAGAAGGCCGGAAATCAGGTCCCGCCGCAACACCCACCCGCTCAGTCACAGTAAGAACAGTAGCTGCCGACAAGCCCTCACCTCTGTGTTGGCGGCCTCTTCGAAGGCGTTCAGCGGGTCAATCCAGGGCTCCACCGAGGCAGGCCGGTAGCTCTTCCGGGAGGAGTCTGTGAGAGGGACACAGGCCGCGTGAAGGAGGTGCCACTAGCTTTTCTTTTTAAGAGAGTTCTCAAACAACTCCAGGAAGGCTGCTTTGATTCACCCACCAGGCGGCTTTCAATCCAAGGCTCCTATGTTCCTTCTGATCCCCTTTCAAGCCTCCTGTGGACGCCATTGTGCGCCACCAGCCCCCAACCCATGCCAAATCTTCCCCATTCCCCCACCCTGGCCTGGCTCAAGCCCAAGACTGGCACAGGAAAAGCCCATCTAAGACAATCCCCCACATGGAGAGCGCCTTGTGCCTTGAATCAACACTCTCGTGCCCACCCCTAAAATGCTCCCTCTCCCACAGGAATGGGCACTGAAAAACTCACTGGAATTCAAGTGGCTCCATATCCGTGGGGCCAGCCCCTCTGTCACCGGGACGCTCCTGCTGCGGGGTTCCCCTGGGGCCTCCTCCTTAGGGGCCGGGAAAGCTGGGCCGCTAGCAAAGGCCAGGGGCTCCTGAGGGACAGAAAAGGGAGTTATGCAGGAATACGGAGGAGTCCCTCCCCTCCTGACAGCTCTCCTTGTTGGACCCTCCGGCTCACCTGCTGCAGCAGGTCTGGCTTCCGAGGCCGTTCCCGGCGCTTAGAGGCAAAGCCGCCCACGGAGCTGGCCTCCTTCAGGGGGCTGTTGCTGGAGTGGAGGAGCTGGGTTTTGTCCAAGAAGCAAGCGTCTGAACAAAAATGAGTGGGGGAGGTGAGTTAGGAAGCCCTTTGGAACCTTTGCACAGATCAGGCTCGGACATCCCTTTTTTCTCTCAACCGAATTAGGACACGCCACCCACAGAAGGCACCTGGGATCCAGAAAGCCACGCTCGGACCGAGGCCTCCGATGCGAACGCTTGCAACCCTCTGCTCTCCCCCCACCAATTCCTAGTGCCATAAGGACACAGAACATAGCAGTGGCCCACCCAATCCGACATGCGGTGTCACACAGTAGCCAGAACCCAGGTGCCATCAGGAGGTCCACTAGTGGGGCCGGAACTCCAGCCCTCCCACCGTTGCCCACCAAGCACAAAGGATGCAGAGCATCACTGCCCTGGACAGAGTGGCTCCATCTAGCCCTCAGGGCCAATACCCACTGATGGGCCTCTGCTCTGCCCAGGCCTTGCAGTGGAGCTCTGAACGCAACCCTACCTGCACCGCTGCTGCTCCTGCTCTCAAAGCGCCCCAAAGGAAGGGCAGAGCTGCCGCCCCCGGGTCCTGCGAAGAGCGGCTGGGACGGACTGGGTGAGGCCGGCTTAGCGTGGCGACTGCCCAGTTCGGCCAAGGCCTGCTGGATGCCAGCTGGGTCGCTGTGGATGACGCGGTCCAGGCGGTACACCGTGCTGGTGGTGGGCGCTGGGGGCAGGCTGAGCCCTGGGGAATGGTCGTCGGCGTTTCGGCTAGAGGAGATAGAAACCGTTACAAAATGGAGGATGCAGAGGAAAGCAGGGGAGAAATCTTCTTGCCTTTCCCCTCCCCAGGACATGTCTATGATACGGAAGCAGCCAATAGGCTGGCCTGTATTATCGTGAAAGCGGCCAACAACACAGACAACCCCAGAGACCAGTAACTTTTAAGGGGTGGAGCTGATGGCAACCAGGAGGCGTGTTAGGAGAAGTGCTTCAGGTGAAAGCAGGAAAGCTTCACTGTCTTTCAGTTCAGAGGTCTGCTGGACAGTCAAAGGTGGGCCCTGACCTGGATGGCCCCAGGCCTAGCCTGATCTCATCACATGCCAAAAGCTAGGCAGAGTCAGCCCTGGGGAGGACTTGGATGGCCGAACACCAAGGAACACCAGACTCTCTATGCCAGGGATTCCCAGCCAGGGGTCCACGGGATTTCCCCTACTGCCTTATTGGACTCATCCACAGGCTAGGGACCCGGTCACTTTCATTGCTCCCCTCCGGAGTATGAGATGGTGAATTCTCTCATCGTTCCTGTGCCTGGGAGGGGGCGGAGCCTACATGCCCACTCTTGCCTTAAACTGTCTCCTGCCTCCCCACCCCTTCCCCTCAAACTTGTTTGTTAACATGAGCGGTGATGTCACTTCCAATGACACGCAAGACCACAGAGGTCCTACCTCCGGCCTGCCCTTCAACAGCTTCACAGGCTCCCGTTGAATTCCGCATCAGGCCTAAGGTTCTGGTAATTGCCTTCAATGCCAGAGGTGGTCTGGGCCCACTGTATCTGAGAGACCGCCTGTCTGCCTAGACCCCGCCCCCCCAAGAACATTACATCCTGCCACCACCAACTGGCTGAGGATCCCTGGCCCAAATGCAGCATGGCAGACCTCAACCAGGGCCAGAACTTTTTCTGTCCTGGCCCCCACCTGGTGGAACGAGTTCCCTGAAAAGGTCAGGACCCTGCCTGAACTCCCATAATTCCACAGGGCCGGCAAAAGGGAGCTCCTCCACCTGCCGTTCGACTAAGGCTGACCGACCTAGCATCTAACTGCCCACCCCCCACACACCTCTGGACATCAGAGATCCTTCCACATCCTGAACCCAACTGACCCCTCCCCCCCTTACAGGTTCTGTTTGAAAAGTTCTATTGCGTTGCCAATTGTTAACTTGTTGTTGATCAATACGGGTTCTCACTGCTATTGTTATGATTATTGTTGTCATGGTTATAATGTACTCCCCTATGTTTTACATAAACTGCCCTGAGCCTTACGGGAGGGCGGTACAGAAATATAATAAATCAGTAAATACCCGTCCCTTCCGGAGGGTGTGGCAGAGAGCCATGGCCAGCAGGTATCACTTCCAAGGCCCACCCCCACCCCCCCAATTATTTCAGAGGCTCCTCCATGAGCCTCAAAAGGTTGAAAAAGGCTGCTCTACACAGAGGCAGGCAATGGCAACCCACTGCAGTATGTTGCTTGACTTGAAACCCCCATGAAGGGTTGTCATTCGCCAGCTGCCACTTGCCAGCGCTCCACCCCCCCCCCCAGATCCGAAAATGCTGAAGACCGTCACTGTACACAACCCCTTGCTACTTAAACACAACAGAGTGGGAAAGGTCTTAATAATAGGGCCAAAAGCTCACACTGATCTGAAGAAAATGTTTAATGTTAAGCTCTCAACTTAAATCTGAAAATATACCTGTCAGGATGGCTCTTAGAATGGGTCAAGTATAAATTGTTTTGTAGATGTATCTGAATTAAGGATAAGGAGAAGCTCTGAAATCCTCTTGTAATTTTTTTTTTTTGTACATCTTTAAGGCAAAGCCCTACTTTCCTTTCCCTTCATTAGGGTATTGATACAGGGCCAAAGCTCATACTGTTCTACAAGAAATGTTTAATGTTAAGCATCTAACTTAAACCTAGAAATATCTGTCAGGATAGCTCTTAGATTGTATCAAGCAGTTAACATGAGGTCTACGATCTCTCAAGTAGGTTGATTATTAACAACTTCTCTTTTGTATATCCTAAATAGGCCTTTAAAAAAAAATGTGGATGGCTCCTATACTCAGTTTTATCATTGTGTAATTAATGCGGGGTCGTACATTTTCAAATGATGATTATATTTTATATTTTACTGATCTTTGTATTAATAACTCGTATTGCATCTTATATTTCTATCTTTATGAAAATAAAAAAACTTGTATATAAAAAAAAGAAAAAAAAAAGAAAAGGTCTTAATATATCCAGTCTTCCAACTCTCGTCTTCCCATGTCCCCTTCTCCATCTCCCCAACCTTTGTTGGGGCGCTCTCAGTGCCACTACATGACCCCCTGATATGCTCCACAGAGATGGTCTCCTTTGTCTACTACTTCTGCGGTTGTTCAGTCGCCAGCTTCTACCCCTAACCCCCAACGCCGCAGACTCTGGTCTCACATCCCCTCCGGGTATGACCACACGGCCCAGACCAGGGGTAGTCAAACTGCGGCCCTCCAGATGTCCATGGACTACAATTCCCAGGAGCACCCTGCCAGCGAATGCTGGCAGGGGGCTTCTGGGAATTGTAGTCCATGGACATCTGGAGGGCCGCAGTTTGACTACCCCTGGCCCAGACTTCCAAACACCGAATTCCTCGCTGCCGGGAGTTTACCTGCGGTTCTTGGGAGAGGGCCAGCTCCTCTTGTCGCCTCCGCTGCGGCCGCTGCCGGCCCCTCCGCGACCCGCCTTGCCTCCTCCGCCAGGACCGGGGTTTGCGCGCCGGTTCTGTCGGTCCATGCCAGGCCGCTGACTGGAAAAGCTGCGCTTCGACATCTCCTTGCGCTGGGCCAAGCTCAGCTCGTTGTTGGCCGCCCGCCCACCCATGGGAGGGGCTCCGGAACAGCCGCCCTTCAGAAACGCCGTAGGGGGAAGCCCGCCGGGCGCCGGCTCCTTCTCGCCGCCTCCTCGGCGCTCAGTGAAGTCACTGCTCTCCGAAGCCGTCTCCCACTCCTCGTTCGCCTGGTCCGAGTTCTGGTTGGACAAATCGGGAGATTTGGTGCCGGCGGCCCGCCGTGCAGCTGATTCTTCCGGAGGAGGCGGAGCAGAAGGGGTAGGAGAGAAGGGCTGGCTCACCCGCTGCTCGCCGTTGAGCCGGGCTGCATTCTCTCGCTCCTGTTTCAGCCTTCGGAACCGAGGCGGCTTGTCCTGCTGCTGGGAACGGCCGTGGCGGCGACGCCGGGGAGGCCGATCAAAATTGCGGTCAGGACCAGGGCCAGGGCCGAGTTGCTGCTGCTGCTGCTGCTGTTTTGGCGGGGCTTGGAAGCTGTTGGGTTCTTCGGCGGCTATTGCTGGCGGCCCCGGCAAAACCTTTTCCTTCCCCAGAGCCTCCACCACCACCTCTTGCTGCTTCTCCGGTCTCTTGCTGGGCTGCGGCTTCGAAGGAGGACTCCATCCCCCGGGGGGGGCGCGGCTACCTCCACGGCCCCGGCGCGAGGGGACGCCGCGGGGAGTGAAGACGCGGCCGCCGCGAACACCGGGGTCCGAGAGGCGCGGGGGCATCTTGTCGGCAAAGCGAGGCAAGCCAATGGGCTGGGAAGAGGGCATGGATGCCGAGGTCACCGGGCCGCCCCTGTTGCGCTGGCTTGGGGCTGGCTCTTTGGTGACCTCCTTATCGGAATGAGCCACGTCGCTGGCGCTCTCGTGCGTCTCGCTTCCCGTCTCGGAGCCTCGCTGGCGGCGCCTTTTGGGGATCTCTTCGTACTCGGAGCCCTCGCTCCGCGTCTCGCTGGTGTTGCGTGGGCGGAAGGTGGAGCCCTGCCCGGGAACTTTGCTGGTGCCGTCATCCAGCCGGTAGAAAGGCTCCCGGTAGCTGCGGAATTCCCGGCTGCGGCCGCGGCCCCCTCGGCCTCGCCCGCTATAAGCGCCTCGGAAGCCTCGCCCTCGGGCAAAGTACTCTCCTCGGCCCCTGGCTCGACCACGGCCGGCGTAGCCGCCACGCTCGTAAGGGCCTTCCCGGCGCCTTCGGCTTGGGGACAGCGGTCCCTGTTGCTGCTGCTGCTGCTGCTCCTTGGGGGGCATCACCGTCCCACCATTGAGGATGGGCTTCGCCTTGTTCTCTTTGCCCGGCTTCGGGGACTCTTTGGGGGGTTCCAGCTTGCTGTTCCCCAGCTCCCCGCCTTCCTTGGCCTTGCCGCTGAGGCGCGCCGCCTCCTCGCTCTCGTCCTTCGTCTCCTTCATGGGAGGCGGCTTCTTGATGGGCCCCGCTCGCCGCGGAACCTTATCCCCGACAATCTCCTCGGCCCTTCGACTGCTGCCGGGACGGGGACCCCAGCGCGTCTCCGTCTTGGACTCGCGCCGGGGCTGCTTGTGGAACTCGTGCTGCTGCCGGGGCGGCTTGTCCACTCGGCGCAGCGTCTCCTCTTTGGCTGGGGCCTCTTCCTTCGAGGGCTCGGGGAGAGGCTTCTTCGCCACCACGGGCCGAAGGACGGGAGGCTCAATGGGCTTGACCTCTTCGGGGGGGTTGCAGTGCAGCAGCTGGGGCTCCTCCTCGCTTTTGCGGGGCGGCTGGACTTGGGGCTCGGGGCGCCCGTTCCGGCTCACCTCTGCCGGGATTGTCAAAGCCACGCTGCCTTGCCAGGGGGCCCCTGGCCGTGGGGACTCATCCCCCGGGTAGCGGTGCAGGGGAGCCGGGTTGCCGTTTTCGGAGAAGCCTTGGTAGTTCCCCATGTAGGGCTGGGGGGTGATGGCCTCGCGGAGGCGGACGGGAGGCGTCTCGCTTCTGAAACGAGAAGGAAGGTTAAGGGATTGCGGCTGAGCTCCTAACAGGCTTCACAGCTGAAGAACCCTCCCCGGCAAAAAGAAGACCCGAATGACGGCACGTGTCTCAAAACCTTCCTCAAGGAAGGCTGGTTCCCATCACAACTCTATGGCTTGCTGCCCTAGCTCCCGCAGTGAACGTCCGCCGTGGCTCCGTTCAGGGTGGGTTGCGTTTCGATCCCTCGATCGGCTGCCTGGCCAGCGTACCGGAGCCCTTTCAAGCCCCCCTCTCACCTCAGGCCCTTGTCCTCCTCCTCTTGCTGCCGATGTGACGCTGCTGGAGGCCGCGAGTCAGCGCTGGAGGGGGCGTTTGCGAAGACGTCGCCCCCCCAGGCCAGCTTGGGATCCACCGGTGGGGTGCCACGCTCGCGAAGGAGGGGAGGGTGCCGGTCAAACTGCTCCGAGCTGGACCCCCCGCTGTCGGATCGCTCGCGGGGCAGGAGACCTGGGGGAGGGAAAGAAAGGGCCTCGGTCAGAGCTGACGGCGCCTCCGGTCGGCCAAACTGCGGGCTGACGGATAAACCCGGCTAACCTCCTCTCGTCCCTCTTGGCTGACCTGGCTCAGCTTCAGTGCCGTCAGGCCTCGCCTGCTACTTACCAGAAGGGTGCACCCCAGGCGGATAGAAATCCAAGGGTGGCCGTCCCTGCATCATGCGTGGGTCCATGTAGGGCGGGATCATCATCCAGCGAGGATCAAAGTTCATCTGCGGCATGGGCGGAGGCCGTCCGATGGAGCCGGGATACATGCCTTTGGGCGGGGCCTGCTGCGCTGGGGGCGGGCCTGGGGCTTGCTGCTGCCCGGGCGGCCCCGGTGGAGGGTGGGCGTTGCCCGAGGGGACCAGGGCGGCTACCTGCTGCTGCGCGGAGGACGTCATCGGGGGCGGAGCTTGGTTGTGCTGCTGCTGCCACTGCTGCTGCTGCTTCAGCAACTGCTCCTGAAAGGGGAGGAACGTGAGCCGGTGCCACCTCCCGGAGCTGCCCGCCAGTCCGAGTTCCTGTGCCGTGTGGCTCGGGGGGGATGGCAGGAGCAGGGGCAGGCTCAGCTAAGCCGTGAGGACATCAACGCGTGTCAGAGACTCTAGTCTACAAAGCTTCATCACTGCCTGCCCCAGTCCCTGGGAAATCCCTTCCCCAACCCCCAGGGAAACAAGCATCTACCGCTGGGCCTGCAAGAGGCCATTGCGATTCCCCTGTACCTGCTGCTGCCTCTGGAAGCGGGGAGGCAAGGACTTCTGATACTTGGAATAGCCGAGGGTCTGAGCTGGAGGCGGCTGGCGGGCCTGAAGGATCGTCTCTCCCTTCGGCTCCACCTTGGCGGGGACGGCGGCTGCCGGCAGAGCAGGCCCGGGTAAAGGCACGGCCTCTTCTCGCACTTCAGCCACTTCTTTGGGGGGAGGAGCCTGCGGGGGCTCAGCTGTGAGGCACGGGAGACAGAGGCCGACACTCTTGAGCAGGCTTTCATAGAATCCGAGTTGGGAGGGACCCCCAGGGTCATCCAGTCCAACTTCCTCCACAACGCAGGGACTCACAACTACCTGGCCACCCGCGGTGACCCCAATTCTATGGTCAAGTGATCCCCCCCACACACCAAAAATCTCCAGAATCCAGCCAGGCCTGGAGGAAATTCACCCACCGTCTCACAGTGATGACAAACAATTCCCTGGGTCTGCAAGGAAGGGCCACAAGAGGCAAGCACTGGGACGTCCCTTCCTGCCCACCAGCTCACCATCTGCCTAAGTTCATAAAATCAGCCTCTCCGTCAGATGGCTCTGCTTAAAAACGTCTAAAGAAAGAGAATCCGCCACCTCCCGAGGAAGCCCATTCCACTGAGGAACCGCACTAACTTTCTGAATCAGGGTTTTGTGAGACCCCTTGGGTTTCACCAACTGGGGAAGAGTTACATAAATAAATAGAATTTATCGGGTGATATGACCCCATATGGTCATGTCAACCCACCCATCCATCCTAAAATGGCCAATGATAGGCCGGGAAGGGGGGGGGGAAAGGGGAGGTCCCATAGAAATCTTTGCTGGCCGGTGAGTGGCAGGACTGTGTGGCCTGCAGACATCACCTCTGGGGTTTCTCCAAGCCTGAAGGATGCTTCATGGGTTTCTCAATGGTAGAAAGGTTGAGAAAGGCTGATCTAAAGCAATAAGCAGGTGGGCCCCAGTACTTGGCATTCTTAACCATCAGACCCCCTAGCCTAGTTAGGGCTGCCAAACTGTGACGGGTAAAACATAGGAGCCTGGAAGGCGGGGACACGGAGGGGAGAGCACCAGCACCGGAGGTCTCATGACATCACATCACTCGCCACGTTTCCCCAAGCACCTCCCAGCCCCTTCCCATCCACAGCTCCGGCCCGCATTCCACAATAACCCTGCCCATCCCCGCAAATATCATGACCCCAATGCCGGGCTTCGATTGGGGTCACTAGAGAGGGAAGGCGCTCAGTCAAGGAGGGTTTGTGGAGTCCTGCTGGCCAGCTGCGCCAAGCGGCAGGCTTGAGGGGGTGCCATCGCAAAGGTTTTCCATTTAATTTGCTTCTGCGACACTTCCGGAGAGAAAAACCTTAACTAGGGCCCGCTTTGAAAGTTAAAGCCGTGACGGGGACTGAGGGTCAGGGCTGAGAACCTCCTGGGCTCAGTCAAAAAGCAACCTTCCCTCAGAAATATATGTGTGCTGCCCACAGTGTGCGTGACGGGCAACCTGTGCATGTAAGGCGGCCGTTGTACAATGTGGCAGATGCTCCTCAGGGGCGCAAGGGAGCAGGGGCTCAGGAATTCAAGTCACGGGGCAAGTTCGTCTCCTCACCCGCAGCGGCTGAGTCCAGGCTGCTCCCGCCGCCAAGGCCGCCTCCTACAGTGCCGCGCGCCTTGCTGGGTGCGACCGGCTCCTCCTTCTCCCTCTTCTCCTCTGGGGGGGCTGGGGGAGCAGGCGGGGTGGGGGGCACAGGGGTGGGCGCCGGAGGAGGGGCAGGCGGCTCCTTGGGCGGCTCGGGCTTCAGCCGCTTGTCGGGCGCCCCGAACTTCTCGTCCAGCCGCTTGAGCTTCTCGGCGCAGGCGGCCCGCCGCTCCTCCTGCATGCGCCGCTCCTCCTCCTCCCGCCGGCGCCGGGCCCGCTCCACGGCGGCGGAGATCTCGGAGGACGACTGCTTCCGGCGCTGACGCCACGCTTCGTCCTCGTCTTCCGGAGGCGGCGGCCGCAGAGGGCGGTCCTGGAGGAGGGAGCCCCAGATCAGTGTCCCGGCCTTTAGGCGGCTCGTGTATTCCGGGGTAGGGCAGAGAGTATCTCCCCGCCCCAACGCTAAACAAATCTATGGGCAGTCAGTACCCGGGGCTGCCTACACCCGAACTGCTGCCCTCCCTTCCCCGCTTGCTCCATCCAAACCTTTCAGCCTGCAGCTTGGGCTCGAAGCCACCTCACCTGCAGCGGAGTCCGGCTAGCGCCGGGTTTGGGAGGGGAGAGGCTCGCGCCGAAGGCTGCTTTGTGAGGCCACGTTTCGAGGAGCCACGCCCGCACAAGATGTCCCCCTGGGCTCAGACGCCAGCCTCATACTACTTTTAACTCCTGCCTGGTAAGAGGCTTAAGGAACACGCGGACCGTGCCGGGTGAAGTCCTTAGGGCTCTGGGTGATCAAGCCCACGGGGATTTGCCCCGCGTCCCCCGCAGCACTGTCTCCGAGGCCCCTCCCACTACCACAAAGGAAACCGAGTCCATCTACCCTTGCTTAAGCGATCCCGCCCACAGAATTCACCCCCGCAACTCAAAGCAAATTCTGCATGTTTACTTCTCCCATTGCCTATGCTTCTCCTCCTCTGCCCCGAGACGGTTGCCCTTCCCGCACAGAAGCTGGCATATGGCAAGAGCCTGCAGCTTCTGAGCCATCTGCTCTCCTGCCTCTCCCCCCCCCCCCCACTTCGGGAAGCAGATCTTCCCCGGCCAGCTGGGGGGGAATTACCTGCATGCAGGAGAGCCAGACTTAACAAGAAACACACCCACCCATCCTGGAAATTCTTGGGATTCAGCACACCTACGCAGATCTGGAGGGGGGGAAGGAAGCCGCCAGCTATCCTTACTTCCCACATGCTTTCCTTTTCTACTCAAGGCCCCTTAAAAAACTTTCCTTAGGAAGCAAACAGAGGGAGACGCCTGAAGCTGGCTCCCGGCCACATGATCCAACGTCCCTCCACGCACTCTCCCACCCTCACTCGCCCTCTTTAAATGGTATCGTGCTATTTTAGATGGGCAGGTCAACCGGCCCCCTCTCCCAAAGTAGCCAATGATGGCACTGGAAGGGATGGGAAGGGGAGGGCAGGGCAGGGCAGGGCAGGGGGCCTGAGGCTTCCACCACTTGGCTGACCTGTGTCATTGCTGGCGGCTGGAATTGAGTGAGGCGAGCCCTTCCTTGGGGTGTCTTTTCTGTTTTAATTCAGGGCAGGGGCCTTGCATGAGCTCTGGACCTTGGGTGGCAGAGAGAGGGAACTGGCTTGGGGAGTTTTTTTTTCCAGGGGGTATTGGCGGGGAAGTGGGCCAACTGAAATCACTTCCAGTGTACCTTGAAGCCTGAAAAAAAATTGGGTGTGCCTCCACAGTATAAAAAGGCTGCCTCAAGGAGTTCTGCAGGGCCTGTAAGATGGAGTTGTTCCACCAGGCTGATGGTCCATCTGACTTCAGCTGATCTCCCTGCTTGACTCCATCCAGTCAACTCTATGACAGAGCAGACATCCTCTGACTTGCCCCCTCCGCCCTCCTCAGACAGGATGCAAAATCAGGCAAGCAATGTTCTCCTTTTATTATGGATTGATTTGATTTCTTACCCGCCGCTCCCAGCAATGCCGGCTTCATGGCGGGTTTTATATCTTGCCAAGTTATATTTCTGCATTTTATGTTGTTAGAATTATAACATTTAATGTATGATTTTAGAGGTAAATTTCACGGAATGATTAAATTGTCGATTCTTATTTGCTGCAACTTGCCCTGAGCCCACTGGGGAAGGGGAGGGTTAATGATTTAAAAAAAAAAAAGAAAAGAAAGAAAAGAAAAAATAAGAAATAAATAAGCTTAACAGGTCACTGTTACAATTATCAATGAGTAGTATTAATGTCATGGCCATTTATATGTGATGTATTGTTTCTTGTATTGTTTATTCGTTTTATATAAACCACCCTGAGCCTCTGGGGAGGGCGGCATATAAACAGAATAAATAAACCTTCTGCCCCACTGGGAAAAAAAAAAGAAAAAAGAAAAACGCGAACAGAGAAAAAGTTGGAAAGTACCCTTAAATAAGGAAGTGATTGTATTGTATTTCATATCTTTGAGAGCATCTGATCTCAGGGGGGCCTCAGTCACAGCTGAGAGACAGAGGGGCCACATTTGAAGTCTCATGCCTATTTGTTATGAAAGGACCATCCACGGGCAGGTCACCCCGGAGAGGCCGTTTCCGGACAGAATCTGGCTTCCAAGAGCCTTTGTGCTCCTTCGCCTGGCCGTTCACCGTGACACGGACCCAAGTCACTTTCTGGCCTCTTGGCTTTATGCAGGAATTCCGGCCCCTTCCTGCACCGCGCCTGCCGACTTTCCCAAGACCTTCAAAACTCACCGGGAAGTCGTTCGGTTGCCCCCAGTTGCCCCGGTTAGGGGGTGGCGGCGGGGGTGGCCGGACCGCGGGGGCGGGTGGCGGCGGCGGCTCTTTGGTGCCCTCTTGGGGACGTGAGTTGTCAGCCCAGGCCAGCTTGATGGGAGGCTGATCCTCTTTTGGGGTTCCAGCCTTCTTTGCTTCTGGGCCCGGCGGCTGGCTTTCAGGGCCGGAGGCCTCTTCGTTCCTTGTGGGGACGGAGAGGGGAAGAAAAGAAGGTCGTCAAACAGGACTATGGGGGGAGAAACAAGCTCCAAGGATCACAATCAGACTCTGGAGCCAGTTTGGTGTAGTGGTTAGGAGTGCGGACTTCTAATCTGGCATGCTGGGTTCGATTATGCACTCCCCCACATGCAGCCAGCTGGGTGACCTTGGGCTCGCCACGGCACTGATAAAACTGTTCTGACCAAGCAAGAATATCAGGTCTCTCTCAGCCTCACCCACCTCACAGGGTGTCTGTTGTGGGGAGAGGAATGGGAAGGCGACTGTAAGCCGCTTTGAGCCTCCTTCTCTTCTTCTGGTGCCTCTCAAGGTAAAAAGGTAAAGGTATCCCCTGTGCAAGCACTGGGTCATGTCTGACCCTTGGGGTGACGCCCTCTAGCGTTTTCATGGCAGACTCAATACGGGGTGGTTTGCCAGTGCTTCCCCAGTCATTACCGTTTGCCCCCCAGCAAGCTGGGTACTCATTTTACCGACCTCGGAAGGATGGAAGGCTGAGTCCACCTTGAGCCGGCTGCTGGGATCGAACACCCAGCCTCATGGGCAGAGCTTTCAGACAGCATGTCTGCTGCTTTACCACTCTGCGCCACAAGAGGCCTTTGGTACCTCTCAAAGAGGCTGCAAAAGGAGGGAAGGAGCGTTGCGAGGGGTGATTGCCAACACGGCTGAGAGCTTGCCTGCCTCAAGGGGCCACGAGCCTGAAGCACCGGATGCCAATGCGGTGGGGAAGTCGTGTGTGACCGGCTCGTGAGCCGATCCTTACCGGTTCTCAGCAGCGTCCTCGTCCGACTCTTTCCCGTCTTCCTCGTCGCTGAATTTCAGCTTCTCGGTGTAGTCCACTTCCTCGTGGGCTCCTGAGGGAGGAGAAAACGGGCAGGTTCGTATCGAGGCTCAGGAGGGGGAGAGCATCCTGGAGGGTGGATCTCTTTAGGAAGCCCCCCCCTCCCTCCCTCAGATCTGAAGGCACAGAAGGCCAAGCTCCAGCATGCAGAGGGGAGGCTAAGAGGCCAGGCCCCTCCCCCCCCAAAGGCCTGCCCATCACCTGCCCAGCCTTCATCGTTCTCCTGGTCCAACTCATCGAACTCTTTCAGGTCATCGTGCTTGAGGACGGGGGGCCGGCTCACGGGCTCTGGCAGGCGCAGCGGTTGCGAGGGGCGGGGTCCCGGGAGCCTCTGGAACCTGGGGAGAGAAGGAGGGGAAGAGGACTCACACCTCTTGCCTCCGCGCTGCCCCCCCCCGAGCCAAACTTGTTTCTGGTGTCGTGCGCACCAGGGGACCAAACAGCCAGGTGCAAAGTCTGCCCGCAAAGGACCTCCCCTCTCCCGGCCCTCCCCCGAAGGAGTTAAAGGTAAGGAAATGTGCTAAGGGAGGCAGATGAGGGTTTTCGTGGCACGGCAGTGAACGCTGGGACAGTTCTTCCGCAATCTGATTGGCGTACTGCGGTACTCCCATTGGCCAGCCCGGCAAGAGTCTCATTCCCTTATTTCTGCCCATGCGCGAGGGCGAGGAAGAGCACTCCCTGCCTGGCATCTCCTCCACCTCCTGGCCTCCGCTGCCTGCTCTACTCCTTCCTCCAGATCTGCCTCATCCCACCAATGTAATTCTCAAGGGAAGGAGGGTGACTCTTGGCTGCTTCTGCTCGCCTTCATCGGAGTTAGAAAGAGTCAAAGGAAGCGGGTGGGGAAAAAAAAGCACTGGAAATCTCAACGCGCCACTTCAGCGTTCTACCAGAAGGAACCCTGGCTCTGCCTTCTGGCGTCTCCAGCATCGTACCCTCCCCTCTCCCATGCTCAGATCTTCCACGTCCCTTTCCCAACACCGCTATGCCCCTCCCTCCCCAATTTATCCTCTTGCACGTACCTTTGTGCTTCCGCTGAGGGGTAGCGGTATGGTCCCTGTGGCCCATACGGAGGCGGGAACGGGAGGTATGGGGGATACATCTGTGAAGGGGAAGGAGGACTCGATTGATGGTGGGGCTGGCTGCTCCTCCTCCAGCTTTCTCGCACCTGCAGCCTTCTACCAACTCACACGTCTGCCACCCTCAAATCCGCAAAGGGACCCCCTTCCTTTCTAGCTCCGTAGCCTTTCAAATCTACTGTGAGCTCCTTGCTTTCATCCACCACCCCTATTATTCCAGAAGACGGGCCTTGAGGGAACCCAAGAGGAGGCACCCGATCCCTTGAGCCCCAAAGTGCACTTACAAATGGCGGCATCATCCCCCGGTAAGGAGGAAACTGAGGCGGGACGTTGGGCTGCATGCCGACCCCGGCCCGTCCATCCTCAGGCAGCAGCTCCCCATCGGCGCCCCGCCCGCCTCCATCCCGCCAACTGGTTGCGTCTGCAGCGAGATTGGGAAGAGAAGGGAGGGGTGTGTTACAAGTGACAAGGCCTTCTGTGCGATCCCAGTCGAGGTTTTTGTAAGGGGTGGGTGGGTGGGTGGGTCGAGGGTATCCCCATTGCCTCCCAGGGCTGCCACTCACTCTGGGGGCGGAGGTTTGGTCCGGGCCCATACGACGCATCGGTAGTGTCCTTTTCTTTGCCAGCTTTGTCCTGGTCGCCAGCCGCCTGCAGGGTCGGAAATTCCTCGCGAGAGAATCGCGACAGTAGGCTTGATCCCTTTCCACCTGGAGACCACAGGAAGACAAACCCCCCCAGGAGTCTCGGTGCCTACGCCTCTGGAGGAGCGCTTAAAAATAAATACCGGAGGCCGTGATCCAAATTGGCGGGGAACGGATGAGGAAATGAGACTGGATGTAAACGGGGAAGTTCTCCAAGACATCACTGTGTTTGTTACCTCTTCTCCCACTGGTGACCACCAAGCCACTCATGACTTGAGGCCTTGCAAAGAGCAACGGGGGCCAGACAGGGGGCTGCTGCAAAGGGCTTCATTCTGGCAACACAGAGGTTCACAAAAGGCCACGAGGCAGAACAGCAGCGCATGCTTGCTGAACCTCTTTGGTGCACACTGTGGAAAGTGGACCCTTATTTTCAGGAAGGGAGCCTGAAGAACTGAGCTAAATTTGGGGCAAGATGAAGTTCTAGACCTCGAGGGGAAATGAAAAACTATGCCCTGATGGCATATATTTGAATATTCTTGGGGAACTCAGATGTGAGAGAGCTGATCTACTGACCCCACTGGCCCTCAGAACCACATCCTATCCAGATAAACCCACTCTATAGGATTGCGTTTGCAATCGCCACCTGAACATGTTATGTTATGAGAGCTGATTCAGTTATTAAATTTCATTGCACTGTTACTCATCTAATTTTCTGTAAAGGGCCCAGAGACACAAGGGAGGGCAGTATATCAATACAAATAAATTATCAATAAGAAACCAAAAATATAGGTAACCCTTTTAGAAAAGAGATCCAGAGGGGAGCCAGGAGATTACAGGCCAGTCAGCCTATCATCTGTCCCAGGCAAATTAGTAAAAATTGTAAGTATATAGAATTGTTAGGCATATAGAGGGACAAGGCCTGGTAAGCAAAAATGAGCCTGGCTTCTGTAAAGGGAAGTCCTGCCTCACCAACCTTTTGGAGTTCTTCGAGAAAGTGAACAACTGTGCAGACAAGTGTTCGTTTTTTTCTTAACCCCTTCTTACCAAACTCAAGCTTCCATCACAGTTTGTTCCAATGCCACTTACCATCTCCTTGCGCTCCATGGGTAACGCTGGCCTGTGCCCAAGACTTTACCCCGCTTGCTACTGTAGGGGGATTCTGAAAGAGGCAAGAAACCGAGACTGAGCAACAAACCTTCCTCCTGTCTTCTGACGAACCAGCAATAATCAAGATCTCCGGCAGGGGCTACAAGGGCATTTCTTTCATTTTAAAGAATATATATTTGTTGACTTTGTGGTTTTGTTTGTTTGTTTCATTCATAGCCTGCCTTTCTCTCCCAATGGGGAACCATTCTCCTTTCCTCCATTGAACCCAAAGGAAGGAGAAGGGGCTGGGAGTGCAGAATAGCCCAAAGGAAGGAAAAGGGGCTGGGAGTGCAGAATAGCCCAAAGGAAGGAAAAGGGGCTGGGAGTGCAGAATAGCCCAAAGGAAAGAGAAGGGGCTGGGAGTGCAGAATAGCCCAAAGGAAGGAGAAGGGGCTGGGAGTGCAGAATAGCCCAAAGGAAGGAGAAGGGGCTGGGAGTACAGAATAGCCCAAAGGAAGGAGAAGGGGATGGGAGTGCAGAATAGCCCAGAGGAAGGAGAAGGGGCTGGGAGTGCAGAATAGCCCAAAGGAAGGAGAAGGGGCTGGGAGCGCAGAATAGCCCAAAGGAAGGAGAAGGGGCTGGGAGCGCAGAATAGCCCAAAGGAAGGAGAAGGGGCTGGGAGCGCAAAATAGCCCAAAGGAAGGAGAAGGGGCTGGGAGTGCAGAATAGCCCAAAGGAAGGAGAAGGGGCTGGGAGTGCAGAATAGCCCAAAGGAAGGAAAAGGGGCTGGGAGTGCAGAATAGCCCAAAGGAAGGAAAAGGGGCTGGGAGTGCAGAATAGCCCAAAGGAAGGAGAAGGGGCTGGGAGTACAGAATAGCCCAAAGGAAGGAAAAGGGGCTGGGAGTGCAGAATAGCCCAAAGGAAGGAAAAGGGGCTGGGAGTGCAGAATAGCCCAAAGGAAGGAAAAGGGGCTGGGAGTGCAAAATAGCCCAAAGGAAGGAGAAGGGGATGGGAGTGCAGAATAGCCCAAAGGAAGGAAAAGGGGCTGGGAGTGCAGAATAGCCCAAAGGAAGGAAAAGGGGCTGGGAGTGCAGAATAGCCCAAAGGAAGGAGAAGGGGATGGGAGTGCAGAATAGCAAAAAGGAAGGGAAAGGGGCTGGGAGTGCAGAATAGCCCAAAGGAAGGTAAAGGGACTGGGAGTGCAGAATACCCCATGAGAAGGGAAAGGGGCTGGGAGCAGCAGGCCTGTGAGTTATAGGGACGGGGTGGCCGTTAAGGAGGCTCAAGGGCTGCTGCCCCCACGGTTTACCTCGGGGGCTGTTGGGGGTCGTTTCGGTGGGTTTGAGGCAGGCGTCTGTGAAGCCGGCGGCGACTGCGATTCCGGCGGCTGAGCTGTCGAGGCATCGGTACTGGAATCGAGAGAAGACAGGGCCCGTGGCCGCGTGAAGGCTACAAGCTGGGGGAGGGAGAGGGGGGTTTGCTTGGGCGGTTGCCCGGCCCCCCCCCACCTACCTCTTTGGGTCTGGCTGTTCCTGCTTGCTTGCCCATCCTGTCCCGTCTTTCGGCACTAGCGAGACGTTGGGGTCATTGCCTTTGTTCTCCGCTTTTAAGCTTGGGAGGTTCGCAGGGGGTGGCATGCGCCGAGCAATGGCAACCTTACCGAGACTCTGCAAGCCATGGCGGGGAGTGACTGCGGGGGAGAGTGAGGAGGAAGGGTTAGAGGGCAGGCGCGGGGCCTGGCTGCCATCCCGCCTCCCTGACCCCTCCACCCCAGTGTCAACCCTAAAAGGGCCAATCGGGAGAAGCGTGGGGCGGAGGAGCTGCTCAGGGCGCTGCGAGTGCCATCATAAAGGCATCAGAGACTCTAGTCTAGGCAGGTTCATCACAGCAGCTGCCTCCCCCTTGGATACAAGCAGAGACGGCCCGTCAGCCGAAGACGAATACACAGAAAGAAATTTCCAAGCTGGCGATGGCAAAAAGCTTCATTCAAAACGAGTTCCTAGGTACAAAACCTCGTTTTCATATTTTCGTATTTTACTTCCGCAGTTTTCTGAATCGGGTTTGACCCCGTTTATAAGAGAGTTACCTTGATGGTCCTTTGATACTAATACACCCAAAATTATATGGCTTAAAATATAAAATATAAGGTATATAAAATATAAGAATTAGGGTAGTGGGTTGAAGACTGTGTTTGTATCCCTGGGGAAAAAAAACCCAATTCAGAAATAAGTTTACTGAGGACGTAAAATACGAAAACGAGGTTTTATACCTAGGAACTCGTTCTGAATAAAGTTTTTTTTGCCATCGCCAGCTTGGAAATTTCTTTGTTTATTATGCCTCCCCCTTGGAGAGTGGGACAGGGAGGAGGCCACCTGCAAGCACCTCCTTGCCCCCTCTGTGTCGACACGCGGGCCCACTGTACCTGTGGGTTTCTGGATCTCTAAGGACTTGCCCTTGTACGTATCAAACAGGTTGAGCGACGAATACTTTTTTCCATCCTTCCCCTTTGCTGTTTGCCCCAAACGATCTGACATTGCGCTGTACGGTCATTGAGTACGATGGTTCCTCCTGGCTCCCCACGAAACGTGCCTCGGCTGGAGGAGGAGAGAAGAGGAGGGAGGAAAGGCAAGCCGTCATTTGCCAGGAAGGGGCGGTCCCATTTCTGAAGGACCCACCAATGCCTGCTCAGAATCATCATGCCATCAAGAATTTGCTGGAGACGCAGTTTGTGAGGCCAGGGAGGTCTTTATGTTGGTGGCAGCCCATGGCAGGACATCGCTGGTTGCTAAGAGAGCTTGGGGAATCCTGGTTCTGCACAGGTATGGGACTTCCCTTGTTTAAAAACCTAATTTAAAACTAACATTTAATTTGATCCCGGTATCTCTGTGCTTCCAGCAAAAAAAGGCAAAACCACAATTCAATCTCCTGAATGTCACTGACATGTATTAGTGTGGCGTATCTTATCTGTAGTTTAGATTTTAATTATTTTGAAGGCAGCTGCACAAGGCTAGTGCCTTTATTAGGGTTTGAGCAGCAAGAATTGGGGTGGATGTGTGTCCTAATGGGATTGTAATACCTCGTGTAGTTTTTGTACAGAACTAATGGGATTGTACTACCTCGAGTAGTTATTGTACAGAACTGTATGCAGCCACAAGGGGAAGGTGGGGTATAAATATATTAATACTTTCTGTCAAGGGTAACTCCTTTCTTTATCATAAACCTCCTTCCGTTAGGGTTCCACACCCAACAAATGCTTTAAACATCTGGCTCATCTCAGACCGGCCAACTGGTTGGGTATTTTTCTTCCTTTCTTTCTTCATATTTGTACTTATGATATGCTAATCCTATAATCGGGATTAGCAACAGATGTCAGGGACAGTTCAGGATTCAAGGTGTCGCTTTCACTCAAAGGCCGGTTGACGATTCCTTGTCAGGGCTCTTGTGAAAGATCTGCTCCTCGTGCAGCCAAGTAGGAGCACTGCCACTATGCTCAAAGTCTCCCACGCCTCCAAAGCCTTGGGAGACTCAAGCTAGCAGGGATTAGCGGTACCAGGGCAGGCTCTAAGGCGGGGGCAGTTTGACTACCCCTGCGGTTCCTGACCCCTCAAATGGCCCTGACTGGGGAGCAAACTGAGGGGCCTCGCTGTATTCCACTCCACAACAAGCCCACCACAACTAGTTTGCTCCGAGCTGCAGCTCCTCACAAAGAATATCTGGATCGACACTGGCCTCCCAACAACCAACCATTACAGCTGCAAAACCCATCCACACGGGAGCTGTTGGGAGTGAGAAGCCACCCAGCTTGCTGAGTTGATGGCAAGAAAGGGAAGCCGAATCAGGTCTGGGGGCTGCCTGAAGCCCCAAAGAGTGTCAAGGATGTTCTAAGCCGTGATTGACCCGAGAAATCACGTGGGCCAGGTATACTGACTAAATCATGGCAAATCAAATCATTACAGACCTCCCCCCCCCTTAAAGTGAAGATTGGAGTTCCTCATCAGAAATATCTACATCTCCTGCTCCTCATCCCCTCTTTTTGATTGGTTCGGCAGCCTGAACGCAAAAATCTTGCTCATTTCTTAATGATGTTTTTAGCTGGTTCTACTAAAGAAGATGGGCTTCTACCTGGCTCCTTACCAAGCGCACCCACCAAATCTGGAATACAGCACAAAGTACCTGGTTCGCACTCAAGGTAACGAACAAGCACATTTACTTGCCCCGTTTTGCTTTTAGGTTTCCAAACCACATTTTCTACTTTTGCGCTGGCTTTATAGCACACTGCAAAATTGTTCTAGAGTTTCCCACTGCTGCATACTGTTGCGATGATGGTTCGGTATTTGTTGCCTTACGACTAATTTTGTCAGACAACTTGGGAATCAAACGACCGACAGCACAATTGACAAGTATTCTAATAAATAAACCAGGTCCCCACTTCCTAATTCATGTGCTTCTTCAACAAGTGTGTGTGTGGGTATGGCCCCTGAGCCGCCACCCCCCCCCCATGAAATCCACCACCGACATGTCCACCCCATGGAGCCATCAGTATGTTACAGTTAAAATGGTCGTTCTCACCATGTTTGTTCCATTATGTTACTGTTCTCCTATTATGACTGCATCGCTATTGTTCAATTTATCATGTCATCTGTACTGTTTTTCTCCAACTCCATGTAAACCGCCCTGAGCCTCAGGAGAGGGCGGTACATAATAAATACAATAAATAAAAACAATAAATCAATCAATAAATAGACTGAGTAATACCTAAGAGGATCATGGATAAACCTTCGGTTCACAGGTGGGGAGGGGATACATTCTATAAATAATTGGCTTCTACAAGCCTCTAAAGGTAAAGGTATCCCCTGTGCAAGCACCGAGTCATGTCTGACCCTTGGGGTGACGCCCTCCAGCGTTTTCATGGCAGACTCAATACGGGGTGGTTTGCCAGTGCCTTCCCTAGTCATTACAGTTTACCCCCCAGCAAGCAAGCTGGGTACTCATTTTACCGACCTCGGAAGGATGGAAGGCTGAGTCAACCTTGAGCTGGTTGCTGGGATTGAACTCCCAGCCTCATGGGCAAAGCTTTCAGACAGCTGCCTTACCACTCTGCGCCACAAGAGGCTCTTTACAAGCCTCTGGCACCACACAATTATATTTGCTTAGAAATGGGGTGTAACTGTGAAACTAAAGGATTTCTGGTTGGCTCTGGGTTCATGAGCAAGGATGGGAAGCAACCATTACTTCAACCCAAGGGCCACCAGGCCAGTGTTAAATGCCCGGGGTCAAAGGCCATGCCCCCAGAACTTTCCACAAGGCTGGTAATTATTGGGCAAAACAGTGCTTGCCCATGAGACTGAAAGTCAGGGTACAAAAAGCTGGGATGAAAAGACACATAATTTGTCACTACCATAAATATGTGACCTGCTTGATTTCTAACACTGGCCTCAGCAGTCAGGCGGTTTTCCCCGTGGTATTCTCTTTCACACCGAAAATAAGGTTTTAATACAGTATGGCTGATGGTCAGTCGTCAATGGAACTTAAGAGAACGGCGGAATTTAACTGGGTTGTATAAGCTTGGCATTCACTTTAAATCAAAAGCATTAAAAAGGAACATGTAACATAACAAGCTTTTTTAAGTCACCACAAATCTGCTTAATTTGATTCAGATGTTAGCCTGTCCTGGGGGTAAGCCAGTTCCTGACCCTGTGACCCTCCCCTTTCTAGATGGGCCCTACTTGGTTTGTGCTTCGGAGCTACGACGATCCAAGGAAGCAGGTGCCCATAATCTCACAGGCAGGGGCCAAGACTTTAGCAATGCAGGAAGGAGTCCAGGGTAACCTCAAGATGCCTTCGTGTTCACTGGCAGAAGGCAGTCACAGCAAACCAGAGAGCCAACATTAAGAGCAGTGGACTCTGGTCTAGAGCAGAGGTCGTCAACCTGTGGTCCTCCAGATGTCCATGGACTAAAATTCCCATGAGCCCTTGCCAGCGTCTGCTGGCAGGGGCTCATGGGAATTGTAGTCCATGAACATCTGGAGGACCACAGGTTGACTACCCCTGCTCTAGAGAACTGTGGGCTCGATTCCCCATTCCTCCTCCACATGCAGCTTCCTGGGTGACCTTGGGCCACTCATAGTTCTCTCGGAGCTCTCTTGGCCCCACCTGCCTCATGAGGTGCCTGGGGTGAGGAGAGGAAGGGAAGGCGGTTGTCTGCTGCTCTGAGTCTCCTTCGGGTAGAGAAAAAGTGGGGTGCAAAACCCAAACTCTTCTTGTTTATAGCTTTAGAGCTATTACCACTAAGAGTCCATCTGCATTCTGGGCAGCAGCAAAACCACCAAGTTGGGGCTGAGTTACTTGACTCAGTATATATTTCAAGTTCTGGGGCGTAATTCTTTCCTGGCCTGCTACCCAAGCTGGGGAAGATGAGCCTCCGATGCGTGCTCTAGCTCTCAGCAATGATGTTTGCCATTTATTTCTATTTCTATTTACTGCCCTCCCCCGAGGCTCATGTAATAAATGGGGGGGGGGGATGATATGAGGAAGACTTCAGGGTCACAAAGAACAAGGATCACTAGAAAGGAAATCTCATGCATACATTTGGTTACCTTGCACAATAACGAAAACTCACCACACCTGAAACACATCTCCAGCAAGGGATGTGCTTTGCAGCTCAGAGGTGGTCTTGATTTTCACAGGCTCTGACTCTAATTACGATTTCACCGCTCCCGAAGCCCCGTGGCTCAAGGAGTTGCAAACAAATCTGAAGGCAGGCTGGAGCCCTGGCACCTGGATCTGTCAAGGCCTGCAGTGTTACGCAGCCTGCTCCAATGTCACATTGATCTGGGGTGTGCTACAGCAGTGGTCCCCAACCTTTTAATCACCGGGGACCGGTCTATGCTTGACAATTTTACTGAGGCCCAGGGGGTGTGCTTTTCCGCTGACGGCCCTGACTTCCCGCTGGGGGGGTGCCGCCAGCAGCAGCTGCGCAATGCCATGCCGAGGCGGAGGCCCAGCCATGGCGGCCATTGGAGAGCACCAAAGGTGAGCCAGCGGCTGAGTGGCAGGGCAGCCCCCGAGGCTGCAGCTGGGGAGGAGGACGAGGAGGAGCCGCGGCCCAGTACCGACTGATTCACGGACCGGTACCAGTCCCCGGCCCGGGGGTTGGGGACCACTGTGCTACAGGACCAGTCCAGGCAGCTCCAACTGCAAACACCCTCCCAAGGCAGCAACAAGACAGCTCCTCAGAAAGGCTCCCGGAGAGAGACCAGCACCTTGGCAGAAGACATTAAAAAGCTGTTGTTTTTTCCCTGCAGTGGGCAATACGCAACCTGCAAAGCCATTAAAGTCTGCCTTCTCTGGAGCAAATCCCAGGTTCGCCTATTTAATGCTGTCTGAGGGAGCCGCGTGAGTGTGCATGCCAATGGCAGGGCTGTGACGCCAAGCAGGTGGAGCTGGACTGGCAAGAGAAGCGCTCGCTCTGGGCCGTGGCGAGAAGCTGAACAATTACGGGCTGTGGTGCCATTTGTCAACATGGGTCTTAGGGAGATGGATGAGATTTCTTTTTTTTTAATTTATGATCACGTTTTTAGACCGCCACTCCCAGCACAGCCAGCTCATGGTGGTTGAATACCAATAAAATACAGGCACACCTGGCTTAGCAGAGTCACCTGGCAGATTCTCACCTGGCCTGGCAGCCGTCAAAGGGCTAGAACAGGCTTTCTCAGGGTTTCTTCACAGTCCTGGAAGGGTTTCCCAAATGGGTGGCAGTTAATTCTGTTGGGGTTTTTCTTTTTGTATTTAAAATTTGTTAAACATTTATCCGGTGATGACTATATATGGTCATGTCAACCTGCCTCCCCCCCCAAAATGGCCAACAGAGGTGGGTGGGAAGGGGCCCTGGGCAGGTGTGTCCACAGCTCTGCTTCCCGACTGTATTCAGAAGAAAAAAAAGGAATCACAAGGCAACATAATGTAATAGTCCTCTCTGTATTATATTACTACTACTACTACTACTACTACTACTACTACTACTACTACTTTGATTTATAGCCCGCCACTCCCCTGAGGCTCATGGTGGGTAACAACATATAAAACCCCATTAAACCCCTAATACATAAAAACATCCTACAAAAACAAAAACACCGTCCAACCCGACCAACCTGACAACGGCAGCATTCCCAGGGAGGGGACCGGGGGGCACTGCATATACAGCCCTGAGAGGGGAAGGGGGGGGGCGATCTTACAAGGAGGCGCCGGCCTCAACCATAGGCCTGGTGGAAGAGTAAAAGTCCAAATAATGATAAGAGTGTCAACCAAATCCATGGTTGACTCTTTATTATTTGGACTTTTACTAATAATACAGAGAGGACTATTACACTATCTTGCCTTGTGATTCCTTTTTTTCTTCTTCTGAGTTTATACTGAGGAATCTACGGTTCTATACTTGATTGTTTCCTGACTGTATTCTGCAGGGGTGCGCCATTTCCAGGGCTTCTCGAAGCCTGAAGACTGTTTCAGGGCTTCTGAGAAAGGCTGGGCTAGAATATCGCAGGGCTCTATCTTCCCTCTGGTGACCAGGAGCCTGGGCCCTGCTCTTTGGAGTCAAGATTAGAATGCAATACGTAGGAAGGCTTACCGGACCCTCTCCCCTCTGGCAGTCAGCGAATGCACCAACTGCAGAACAGTTTCGAAAGACTTTGGGGAATGGACACCAAAGTCTTGACGGAGTGATGGCCTTTTTAATTTTTGAGGCTTTCAAGCGGGGCGCACTTCCAATTCCGTTCGAAGGCTGCCTGCTGTCAGCGGCCTCGAGGACCATTTTCCGCCATGATGGAGGGGCTGTGGCTTACTGGCAGAAGGTCCCAGGTTCGATCCCCGGCCTCGCCAGTTAAAACGACCATGCAGAAGGGGACGTGAAATGCCGGAGACCCTGGAGAGCCACTGCTGATCTGCCTTTGATGGACTGAGGGTCTGTTTCGGCGCAAGGCGGCTTTCGTGGGTTTTCACCCCAACACTGGAATGAAACAGAGTCAGAGTAAAATTGCCAAGGACTAGACTGGATTTCCTTTACCTTGGTCGGGAACCCAACAGCCCATTATAGGCAAGCCAACCAATGGGACCCCAAAAGAAAAAGCAATTTGCTTAACCAATACAGAAATGGCTTCAAGTCAGCAGCTACAGACACACAGCTGGCAGCCTCTTGGCTTTCTGCAAATCCATCTGTGAGAAATATCTGATTTATGCACACAGATTCACGGACATTCTCATGATCTGGCTTTCCAGGTACCCTTGCTGAGGGACTGAAACACTACGAAGGCATTAACAACCATATTTTGCAAGATCTACCATAAAATCTAGTGCTGCGCAAAGCCACAGCTTCTGTAACTTGTGTGGCTCTGTAGCTTTTCAAATCCACGACCTCCAGGTTCATGCTGGATGTAACTTCTGGACAGACTCGGAAGCCCCAAAGTTCTTCCTTTCTATTTAAAAAAAATCCTACAGATGTATTTTTTAAAATCCCATTCTTCTGAAGAACTCCACGGCAGCCCTATATATACTCTTTTTTGTTAATACTCTTGGAGTACAGCTTGGTGTAGCAGTTAAGTGTGGCAGCCTCTAATCTGGAGAGCTGGGTTCGATTCCTTGCTTCTCCACGTGTAGCCAGCTGGGTGACCTTGGCCCAGTCACAGTTCTCTCAGAGCTCTCTCAGCCTCACCTACCTCACAGGGTGTCCACTGTGGGGAGAGGAAGGACAGACAACTCCTTTGGCTTGTAAAAAACTGGGTACAAAAAACCCAGCTCTTCTCATTCTTCCAATGGTCTTGTGAGGCAGGTGGGGCAGAAATACAGTAACTGGCCCAAGACCACGCGGTAAGCTTTGTATTGATTTGAACACAGGTCTTCCCTTTTTTAAGTTCAACCATTGAAGCATGTGGTCTCTACAGCTCTTTTGCATTAAGTAGCTTCTTGACTTTTCCTCGGAGCTTTCTTACCACCTCCGTGTCGACCGTTTGTTCACTCCCGCAATTGTGAAAAGCTATTTCCTAGACATTTATTCTGAGCAAAGCGTGCAAATCGGACATGGCTGTCTCTTCACAGGAAAGCCAGTTCCTGAGATCCACCACACACTGCTAACGTCCTGTCACGGCACGACATGATCAAAAAACAGAATCCACGATAGGAGTTATGCAGACAGTAATGAACCCAGCTCTCTGCATCTCCCACTGTGCTGTATGGGAAGACGTCTAACCAGGCCTCAACATGGATGGGAGGAGGCAGGGCTGGATGCAAACAGTCATTAGCTGGTATCAAATCAGCAGAACGGCAGGTTTTCAGCGTAATAAGCAGACAGGAAAGATGGACACGCAAATCGTTAAGGATAGCTAGAAGAGCAAGGTATCTGCACCTCGGATCACAGACTTGTACAAGCATGAAAGGCACGGTTGTTTCAAAATGCCCGAGGAGGAAATAAAGGAGCTCCTTTACTCAGCATTTCACCATCACAGGTGCCGATGGCAATTCTCAACAGGCCATTCTTTACACTGAAATGCAGCCTGTCATTTACATCAGAGGTAGTCAACCTGTGGTCCTCCAGATGTTCATGGACTACGATTCCCATGAGCCCCTGCCAGCATTTTCTGGCAGGGGCTCATGGGAATCGTAGTCCATGAACATCTGGAGGACCACAGGTTGACTACCCCTGATTTACATGACCTTGACGGCAGTTGGGTTACCTCTTTGTAACTGCAGTATGGCCCACAACTACAGCAGACAGATGCAAAGAAGCCAGACATTACACACAAAAAGGAAAATCCCCTGCAAACAAAGCTTGCTGGCCATTCCCCTCCCTTAGACCAGTGGTCCCCAACCTTTTTCCGGCTGGGGACCGGCGGGGCAACTGCCCCGCCCGCTCAGCACGTATGCGCGGCCGGGCCGCGCATACGCGATGTGGCCCTGATTCCCTCTCCCTCCCCTCCCGCATTAAGGAGCTTCCCGGGCTGCAAACTTGAAGCCCGGGGAAGATTTTTACTGCGGGGGGGACGGGGAGAGGGAACCGCGGCCCGGCACCAGGCCGCAGGTTGGGGACCACTGCCTTAGAAGCTTGCAAAGTCAGAGGGTCTGCTCTGCTGCAGGCTTTCTCAACCAGGGATTCCTGATGGCCCTGGACAGGTTTCCTGAACAGTGGGGGGTTAATTTTTAATATATTTTAAAAAACTGGCTGGTAAGGCCATATATGGTCATGGCGACTGTCCCTCCCCTCCCAGGATGGCCAATGAGGAGCCTCGAGGGGGTGAGAAGGGGAGGGGCACCAGGTGGGCGTGTCCCCAGCTCTGCTTCCCAACCATATTCTGCACAATTGTGTCACTTCTGGGGTTTCTCGAAGCCTGAAGTATGTTTCAGGGGTTTCTCAACGGTCAAAAATTGAGAAAGGCTGCTCTACTGGAAGACCCAAATTAGTGTTTTAATATAGCAGCAGATGGGTTGAAGTTTTGGAAACCTAATCCAGTCCATAGAGGAAGAGTGGGTTTTTATATCCCGCTTTTCACTACCCAAAGGAGTCTCAAAGCGGCTTTCAATCGCCTTCCCTTCCCCTCCCCACAACAGACACCCAGTGAAGTAGGTAGGGCTGTGAGAGCTCTGACAAAACTGATTCGTGAGAACAGCTCTAACAGGACTGTGACTAGCTGGAGTACTGGGGAATCGACCCAGCTCTCCAGATGAGAGGACATCGCTCTTATAACCACTATAACAAGCTGGCTGGGTTTCAAAGGAAAACCAAAACCAAAAAAGGAAGACAACCCAAGCTTAAGAGGTAGGAACTCAGAAGTTGAGTTGCACAATAAAATAATGTAACACTTGTTGATTATTTATTATAATAATGAACAATTAAAAACAGAACAAAAACTTCATTAAAACTATACAGAACTAACAGCACATAAGACCAAACGCGTTTCAACCCTACTGTGTCTTCCTCAGTGGTTAGAACTGATAATATATAAGATATCTATCTACATAAGATATCTATCTATATATTAAACTCAGTGTAGCTGAGTGGTTGAATAGGATCTGTAAATTATGGCTCCAACCAATATATGTAAATTTTATCCTTTTTGGAGACCACCTCCTATGATATGTGCCTAGGGTCTCCACTCTTCTGTGTTGAGAGTGCATCTCATGTGTATCTCAACCACTCAGCTACACTTTATAAAGAGTTTAATATAGATATTTTATATAGAGTGTATTATCACAGTTTTGACCACTGAGGAAGACCCAGTAGGGGTCTTATGTGCTGTTAGTTCTGTACAGTTTTTATGAAGTTTTTATTCTGTTTTTAATTGTGCACTATAATAAATAATCAACAAGTTTTACATTATTTTATTGTACAGCTCAACTTCTGAGTTCCAAAGGAGAAATAGTACAAGGGGGGGAAGGCCCTTTCACTTCTATGGGGCCTGAGTACGAAAACTTCCCAGTAGCCTAAGCCAAAAATGCTGTGTTCCATGGAAACACCAAACATAGAAAAACAGACATCCACACCAAACCTTGGCTCACTAGTACATCTTCATGCAGGTCCCCTATGAGTTCACCTCAAAGAATGTGCCTCCAGGGTACTATTTAAATGGAGCATGCTTTCCCTTCGTGCCAGGACTTGGCCCAGGTCACCATAACAAGTAGTCTGCACAATCCAAAGACAAGTTCCCAACCGCCACGGTTCTTCCAAATCTTCAGTTACCAAACAATCTGAAACCGGGCTATCAGCATTCTGGCGTCGAATGGGCAGGATTTTGAGAACATGCAAAAAAGATGAATGTGCTTCTGCCTACATTCCCACAGCCCATCATACAAAAGGTTCTGGTAATTACCTTCAAGGCCATACGTGGTCAGGGCCCAGTGTACCTGAGGGACTGCCTCCCTGCCTACGCCCCACCAACCGGATAATGATCCCTGGCCCTAAAGAAGCCCGCCTGGCCTCAACCGGGGCCAGAGCCTTCTCTGTCCTGGCCCGCACCTGGTGGAATGAGCTCCCAGAGGAGATAAGGGTCCTGACGGAGCTAAAACAGTTCCGCAGGGCCGGCAAAAGGGAACTCTTTCACCAGACGTTTGGTTGAGACCAGGCATAACCAACAACATCTGCAGGGCCCCTGCCCCCCTCCCACTCCCCACCCTCAGAAACACATCAATGCATTCTGCTGCTGGGCTTGTTGTATTATTACTGTTTAATGTTGTTCTGTTACCACTGTTATCAGCTAGTTAATGTTACAGTTTATATGTATGGCTCTTTGTATGGTTCTCAGTTCTAGGTAAACCGCCCTGAGCCTTCAGGGAGGGTGGCATATAAATGTGAATGAGTGAATGAATAAATACTTAATGGGGGAGTCTCATAATATCCTCTTACTGCATCACACTATCTAGTTCTGCTTTTAACAGCTGGTCAGCTAGACCTCTTGGGGGGCATTCAAGGCAAGAGTCTTTCCCTGTGTTTGTCTCCGGCATCTGGAATGTGGACGTCTGCCTACAAACACAAAGGCCCCTTTTAGCTGGCCTACCCTCCCTGAATTGGTCTAAGCCTTTTGACGGGACCAGGCCGCATAGCGTGGAGCTATGGATTACATGTGACACCTTGCACTAAGAGGGCACCTGCTTTAGTAACACACAGGAGTGTATTATCCACCTGAACTGCCAGACGAAAAACTTCATGCTGGATCTATTTCTAACTCCCGCAAGCAGCGAACGTGTGTATTACACCCTCCAAGAGGCAGGCCCCTTTCACACACACCCTGCAGCCCAGAAGCCCCTTGGGCAGTGGTTCTCAACCTGGCGGTTGGGACCCCTTAGGGCAGGGGGAGTCAAACGGCGGCCCTCCAGATGTCCATGGAGTACAATTCCCATGAGCCCCTGCCAGCATTTGCTGGCAGGGGCTCATGGGAATTGTACTCCATGGACATCTGGAGGGCCGCCGTTTGACTACCCCTGCCTTAGGGGGTCAAACGACCCTTTCACAGGGATCATCGCAGGGTAATCAGCTTGGCCGGGGGGGGGGGGGGACACCACCACCTTGGTCTCTCCCACAGAGCATTCCCCCCCCCCCGCGATACCCATTCCTTGCCCCTCCCCCTCAAATCTGGTTGCTAAAGCGGCCCCAATCACACAAGGGGCCTTCAGTCTACCTGTGTGGCGGCGTGGGTCAAAAGCTCCGCCAAGTTTCACCTGCTGCTATGCTTTGGAGAGCAAGCATGACCTCTGAGCCATCCAGGACCGTAGCAGAGGGAGGGGACGCTGCGTGTCACAGCAGCACCAAGAAAGGTGCTCAATTAACAACTCTGCACACCGTCAAGAGCCTGGGGGGTGACTTTCGACACCTCCCCAGCCATGGAGGCGACCCTCGCGGATCTAGCTCGCCAGGTGTTTTACCATCTGCTCTGGGCAAAGGTACTAGTGCCCTACCTGGCCTCGGGAGACCTAGCTGCAGTGATCCATTCAAAGGTCATCTCTAGGCTGGATTATGGTAGCTTGCTCTATGCAAGGCCAACCTTGGCCCAAACCCAGAGGTTATAGCTGGTGCAGGACGCAGCTGCAGGGGTCCTTATGGGGACCCCGTGGAAGGCCCATTTTCAACTTGCCCTCCAGCAGGGGTAGTCAAACTGCGGCCCTCCAGATGTCCATGGACTACAATTCCCATGAGCCCCTGCAAGCATTCGGTGGGAGGGGCTCATGGGAATTATAGTCCATGGACATCTGGACGGCTGCAGTTTGACTACCCCTGCCCGGCAATGGCACTGGGTGCCAGTGGAGTTTCGCATCAGGTTCAAGGGTATGACCTTTAAGGCCTTACATCAGGGGTAGTCAAACTGCGGCCCTCCAGATGTCCATGGACTACAATTCCCAGGAGCCCTTGCCAGCATTCGCTGGCGAATGCTGGCAAGGGCTCCTGGGAACTGTAGTCCATGGACATCTGGAGGGCCGCAGTTTGGCTACCCCTGCCTTACATGATCTGAGGCCTGCATACCTGAGGGACTGCCTCTCCCAACAGGCCAGTCTTCTGAAAACAATTTGTTGTTTATCCCTGGCCCTAAATATGTTCGCCTGGTTTTGACAAAAAAGCCCCTGGTTCCGACCTGGTGGAATGCATTGCCAGTTGAAACCCAGGCCCTGACAGAGCTGTCAAAGCTCTATGGGGACTGCAAAACAGTATTCCTTCACCAGGCTTATGGCTGAGGTCATGGCTATCTGAAGACTAAACCAGCCTTTCTCCTTCTCCTTTGTTCCTCCTCCCCTCATTCCAGACCAGTGGTTCTCATCCTGGGGGTTGTGACCATTTTGGAGGTCGAACGACCCTTTCACAGGGGTTGCGGCAGGACAAGCAGCTTGGCCGGGAGGGGGGGGGCGCCATCCACACAACAGCCTTGTGGGATAGATCGAGGGTTCATCTGTCTGGAGCAGGGGAAAAGAGCGAGATCAGCATGGTGGGACAAGAGCTAGGGCTGAACTGAGAAATCTCAGAAAAAAAGCCAATTTATATACAATCTTCATGCCACTGGTCAGCTTTGGAACTGTATTAAAAGGTCACAGAATTAGGTGGAGAACCACTGTTCTAGACCAAGAGTGGCCAAACTGTGGCTTTCCAGATGTCCATGAACTATAATCCTCATGAGCCCCTGCTAGCATGTGCTGGCATGGGGCTCATGGGAATTGTAGTCCATGGACATCTGGAGAGCCACAATTTGGCCACTCGTTTTAGATCATCTCAGTTCGGTTATCCTGACAGAAGGTATTTAAGAGGGTGGGGGAAAGGGTATTGGTTTTAACTGTGTTTGTATTATCGTAAACTGACCGGAGCAGTATAGAAATTAAATAAATAAGGTGGTCTACAAAAAGTGTTTGGTGAAAGAGCCAAAGCAAGGAAGATCCAAGCATCCAAGATTCATGTTATTCATTTTATGATGATACCGAAAACTACTTAGCTCTAGCTAGACGCCAATCCTGAAAATGAAGGGAAAGGTTTTTGGGGAAAGAAGAAGAGTTGGAGCCAGCATGTGAGACCCTACAGAATCTCTGACATGTTGGGGGCCAGCTGAGACTGAAAGGAATATATATATCTAATATTCCAGCTGCAGTTAATCTTCCATTATCAGACACATGTCACAGTGGAGGCCTCCAACATCTAACTCATAATTATACTTAATTACTAGCTTATCTGCAAAGGGTCTTCTTACTCGAATAAAGGATCTGGAGACTTTTGTGCTATCGGCATCCCACCACATAAAGCCCTACCCGTCTACTATGTATGATCTTGTTCACTCATAAATATTCCTGCAAACTGAAGGTGATGCTGAAACCTCTCCACTGCACCCTCCAAACTGGTTTAGAGACAATAAGGCTCTAAAGAACGCTTCAGAATACACAACTCTAACATTGGAGTGGAAAAGAAATTTGACCCAATCTGTTACACACAAGTAACTACAGTATCACCAAGGAGGAGGTACGTATCTGATCATAATTTGATCAGAACGTATTAAAAAAAGGGGAAGGGGGTGGTAGGAGGAGTTGGGACTCATTGCCTAACCGCCTATCAGGTAGGCTGCCCTGCCCCTGATTGGCTGTCCACCCAACAAATGGCCAATCAGGAAGGATGTCCGGCCCCTGGCCACATCCCCCTCCAACTTCTTCCATCTGGAAGTGCTAGCCTCTGGTAAGCCAGCGGGAGTTGGGAGGGAGGGACTGCAGGCCTGGGGGGCGGAGGAAGAGAAGGGAGCCCCTGCCAGCGCTCACCCTCACCCCGAGCAGCCTTAGCTGTGGCCTTACCAGGCTTCAGCAGGCCTGCCCAGGGTGGTGGTGGAGACACAGGCAGGGGCGGAAACACAGAATCCCTGCCTCAAAAAGGCCTGCTGTGGCCTTTCCAAACTTCGGCTGGCCTGCCCGGGGCAGGGGGAGGCTAGCCCTAGTACAACAGGCAACTGTTATTTATGAATCACCAAAATCCATTGCAATGCAGAAGGCATAAAGTGGTATGAGTGTCTTATCTCAAAACCGCAAAGCATCTGGCGTTTTCATTAATAAGGATAACTCCAACCTTAAGTGGGAACAGCACAAGCCGCCTTGGGTCCAGGTTGGGAGGAAAGGCAGGAGAGGGGGGGGGGGTGATTTCAACCACGTATTCCTTACACGTCTGCTTCCTTTCCCCTTATTTAAAGCTGGCTGGTTATAACAGACTGTGTATGCTACCTCGGCCCTTGGGGAAAGCACAAGTATACGCTAACAGCCTTTGTAATTTCGCTAGATAACACGCAGCTAAGATGCCCAATTCCCCCAGCACTGCACAACCGGCTAGAACGGCACCTGAGCAAAACACAGGCCGACGCCGGCCTTAAAAATAGCACAGCCTCCTCCCCTTCATTTTTAATCCATTATTGATGCAGTCTTCCGGAATCCAAATCTTTCCCTGCTAGCTGGCCTTGATCGCAGACTGTCTCCTCACCGCTGTCTATTCACCATTTATTATAAAACCCTCACACTTTGCGAGTTTGTAAATGGGGATGCTTAATAAGGCCCAAGGACTCAATCTCCTTTTCGTCGTTTCCCCCCCCCCTCATTTCAAGGCCACCCCGATCTTGAATCAGCAACCGTTAATTATTAATATCGCCCATTTATCTGCAGAATCCCAGCGCTGCGTTAGAGGAGCAGGGTTTAAAGAGAAACCAGTATCTGTAGGGGACTCCCTCACCCTCACCCCAAGAAGTTCTGACGCTTGCAGGTGTTCTAGCAAAAAAAGAAAAGGACCCCCCCCCCGCCCGAATTCCATCACTCCCAAAAGAAGGCAGTCTTCTTCCAGCTGAGAGAAGCGACTCAACAAACAACCACAACACGCTCACAAAACGAACCCAGAGACCAACAATTCAGAGTGATGGCAGAATGAAGCGAGTTGTCCTCACAACTCAATCAGCCCCGGTTTGAACTGGCATTTGGAAGGGCTCGACGTTCAGGGCAGACGCTGGCAAAGACAGAAATGCCCCCCCCCCACGCAAGAGGTGGATTTGGCGGTTTCCCCAGCCCTAAATCACTCCGCCTTCATCTAAACCCGACAAGGCTCCAGTTAGGAGCCTCAGCGCAACTGACTCGGCTTTCACGGTTATCCAATATTTTACGATGTGCCTTCAGGTGACTGGGCTGGCGGTGGGGCAGGGCGTGTACAAACCTACCCCCCCACACACACACACCCGCTGCTGCACACACAGCTTTCCCATTCAGATACCACCCCAATTGCAGACCCGGGGCTCTGAAATAAAAAGGGAGCCATGTTAGCTCCTGGTTCCACCAGCCTGCTCCCTCACCCCACCCCACCTTCCCACAATGCTGGGAAATTCGAACTCGGCTTTTATGCTAAATTAATTCAGGCTGTGCCATTCAAACGGAAGAAGAAAAACCCGGCACGTACGCCCCGGGAGCCCTGGATTTCAGGAGCCCATTAATATTTACCAACCCTGGACGTGGGGATTCTCCACATCTCCCCTACAATTGATTTTCTGTTTAAAGTGCTGTAAAAGAGACAGCGGCCTTCACATTACTCCTCTCCCCGTTCTCCAAGGCACACCCTTCACTGCAACTGACCCTCCAAGAGAGGTATCTCTTTCCCCTACCAAAGGCACTTCTTTAGGGTCTGGAGTTTGTCCAGTGTGGGCAATCATGAGCTCAACACGTCCAGATTTTCACGGCCACCCCTGATGCACCATAGAAATCCCAGCTAAAAAAAGCGAGAGGTGGTTTTGATTTTTTTTAAAACTTAAGATGCAGTAAAGAGGCGTTGTTTTTCTTTTTATAAAAACATCTCCCCCATGAGCATGACTCTAGCTTCGTGACCATGTTGCCTGTTGACTTGATTTAGAGCATCTTCTCCCCAAAATACAGAGTATCGGGTACCACCTGGCCATTGCAGCGGGTTTCCTGAGCATTCCTCTCCAAATTGCTATATAACACCTGCCACACCTCTCTCCCCCCCCTCCCCCTTCTAGTTTTGGATATTTTGGTTTGTTTTAAATCCCAAACTAGGAAACAAAACAAAACATTGAATTTTCCAGGAATGAACTACTGCAACCTTGGATGCATGACAATATCAGATTTAAAACACACACACACACAAAAAACGTTTCCATCAAACCCTCCCTGTCTTTTAAAGGCATAGAGTACCTTGTGGCAGACAACAATTTTTAAATAGGCCTTTGTAGTCCCCCCCAAAAAAGGAGGGGGGGGGAAAGACTAAAATCTGCTTCACTGTATCCATTCTTGCAACATCCCATATCCCAAATGTGGATACTTGTACCAGAGGTATGCTGGGGGGAGGTAGTCGTCCCCCCACCCCACCCCAAACACACCTTTCATGGCGGCATTTCGATTTGGGGAAAAGATCCACCCCCTCTGAACAAACCCTAGCCTCTCAGAAATCAGAGTGACCCGCCAACAGGGGAAAAGGAATATTTCGATGCCACCCCAGATCCCGAACTCTCCTTTTTCCTTGGGAAAAAAAAATCCTTCCAAACTCCACCTTCGGCCTTAATCAAAACAACATTTTTGTGACGGGACTCTTTGGAAAAGTCTGAAATAAAAATCTCTTTCGGGAGGGAGACAGGGCCATCTCAGGCTCTCTTCCTGGCCTCTTCCTGCAATCCCCCCGAGAGCGAGACCCCCCATTCCAGGCAAATCAGCCTCATCCCAAGCCAGCCCCACTATTTACAAAAGGCGCTAAAGATGGATGCAGGAAGATTAAAGGGCTGGGATTTCCAATCTCTCTCTTTTTTTGGGGGGGGGGATCTCAGGCTCTCTTCCTGGCCTCTTCTTGCAATCCCCCTGAGAGAGAGACCCCCCCATTCCAGGCGAAGCAGCCTCATCCCAAGCCAGCCCCACTATTTACAAAAGGCGCTAAAGATGGATGCAGGAAGATTAAAGGGCTGGGATTCCCACCCGCCCCCCAACCTCTCTGCCCCCCCCCACTATTTCAACCCAGGCCATCAATTCCTCCCCCTTCCACCTCCCTGGGGGTGAGGAGGGCCATCAGCGAGATCCAAGTCCTAGAAGGTCTCTCGCAGCCCCCCTTGAACGACCCCCCCTTTTCCACCTGAGGGGGGCAAAGGATGTGGGGGGGGGCGGCCCGGGGGCAGGGCGCGCCTCCCCCACCCCTTTTTGTCTCTCCCCAGAGGCTCCCCCTGGGCTGGGCCAGGAGCCCCCCCCAGCTCGGCTCCCCGGGGCCAAATACCCACCCGAAGGCGCGAGGGGAGCGCCCGGGGGCTCGGCAGGGCCGGCCCGGTTCGGGGGAGACGAGAGCGCCGCCTGAGGGGCGGATGGCCGCGGATTCGGTTGGGCAACAGACACAGGCGAGGCTGAAGCCGAGCACAAGATGGCGGAGGCCCGAACGTTCTACCGGCTCACCCCGACCCAGCTCCCTTCGCCTTGCACCAGCGCCGCTCGCTGGCCGGCCCGCCGCGGGCTCGCCGGGCGCCCGGCCGGCCCCATACTCACCTCGTCGGATCGGGCTCGCTCCGCTCTCTCCGGCGGCGAGCTTCCCGGGGGCGGCGGGGCGTCCTGGGCGGAGGATGGAGGCGGATTCGGCGAAGCCCCCCCCCCTCCCCGGCCCCCTGCTTTGTAATTTGTCCAAGGCCCGATGTGGCAGCCTCGGCGTCTAAGCACCGACTAAACGGCCATCCGGGTCCCAGGCCCCGGCGGCGGCGGCGAAGCCACGCCTCTGCACGCTGCGTGAGGGGCGGGCCGCAGGGACAAAACCCCGGAGGGGGCGGGACCAACGGTCCAAGGGGCGGTGCTCGGGCAGGTCAAGAGGTGGGGCCAAGGCGGGCGGAGGATCATTGATGCAAGCGAGGCAGGGATGGCTGGCAGAGGCTGCTCTTTGCATGTTTTAGGATTGCAAAGGGGGGGAAAGTTGCGTCTTTACAAATCAGGCCTACTGAAGGATTCCTCAGCCCTGTTTTTTTTTTTTTTTAAGCAGCCTGGTTTTGTTAAGTCCCGATTTCGTGCTAGGAGGAGTTTAACTTCCCACCCTGCATAGGGATCTCCAAAGAGACCTTCATTCTGCTGACAGAATCTATGGGCTGCCCTCATTCCCACTTATAGAGTTGGAAGGGACCTCCAGGGTCATCTAGTCCAATCCCCTGCGCAATGCAGGAACTCACAACTACTTGCCCGCCCACAGTGACCCCAGTTTTATGCCCAAATGACCCCCCTCTTCTCTGACACACACACCAAAAATCTCCAGAATCCAGCATGGTCTGGAGGAAATTCACCTGACATCCCACAGTAGCGGCAAGCAATTCCCCGTGTATGCAAGGAAGGGCCACAAGAGACAAAAACTGGGGCGTCCCTTCCAGCCCACCCACTCACCATCTGCCTAAGTTCATAAAATCAGCATTTCTGTCAGATGGCTATCTAGCCTCTGCTTAAAAACGTCCAAATAAGGAGAACCCACCACCTCCCGAGGAAGCCTGTTCCACTGAGGAAGTGCTTTGTCAGGAACTTCTTCCAGAGGTTTAGCCGAAAATTCTTTTGAATTAATTTAAACCCATTGGGCCTGGTCCGACCCTCGGGGGCAAGAGAGAACAACTCTGATCCTACCACATGACAGCCTTTCAAGTATTTGAAGATAGCTATTATATCACCCTCTTGTGGCACAGAATGGTAAGGCAGCCATCTGAAAGCTCTGCCCATGAGGCTGGGAGTTCAATCCCAGCAGCCGGCTCAAGGTTGACTCAGCCTTCCGTCCTTCCGAGGTCGGTAAAATGAGCACCCAGCTTGCTGGGGGGTAAATGGTAATGACTGGGGAAGGCACTGGCAAACCACCCCGTATTGAGTCTACCATGAAAACGCTAGAGGGCGTCACCCCAAGGGTCAGACATGACTCGGTGCTTGCACAGGGGATACCTTTACCTTTTTACCTTTTTACCTTTATTGTATCACCCTCCGGTGGACTCCGGGGAATGGTGGAGGACAGGAAGGCCTGGAGGATCATTGTCCATGGGGTCGTGATGGGTCGGACACCACTTCGCAACTAAGAACAACAACCATCATATCCCCTCTTACTCATCTTTCCCTTGAGGTCCCTCCCCACCCCATGTCCCACTCACTCCTGGCTCTACTCCTAAATTCTCCAGGTACTTCCCAACCCTAGACCTGGATATCTCAGGCAAGCCTGATCCCGTCAGTTCTTGGAAGCTAAGCAGGGTCGGCCTTGGCTAGGACTTTGAAGGGTGACCTCCAAAGAATACCAGGGCCAAGATCAGCCAATGGCAACCCACCTTCAAAATCTATCGCCTGGTTGCCAGGCAATCTTAGGATCTCCTGGCTACATAAGACACTTGCTATGAAATCAATCAATTGTTCAGTCTCAGGCAAACTGATTCCTGTCACCTGGAGATTAATTTTAATGGCGGGAGATCTGCAGGCTGGCAACCCTCAGTAGAACTCAGGGCTCACCCCCCCAGTGTGCTTGATGAGTAGTATTTTATTTATTTAGGTACGTTGGCTATAGTACCGCCTTTCTTACTGAGATTTAAAGTGGGTTGCACAGTGTGCTACCTTGATCACATCAGGTTTCAGAAGCTAAGTAGTTATTAGTGGTATGGGAGGTCCTCAGGCAAACCATCTCTGAATGTCTCCTACCATGAAACCTTGCAGGGTCGCCATAAATCTGCTGCAACTGGCCGGCTCTTTCCTCACATGCACATTTTGAATTAATACAATCAACAAGGTTGGACATCCAGGATAGATGAAAGAAGGTGGTTCTTCCCAAGATGCATTGTTCGCTTTTGGAATGAGGGGAGCTGTCAGCTTTGACGGGTTTAAAAAGGGGATTCAGTCGGGATTTCGTCAGGAGGCTTTACCTGGGAAGGCCAAATCGAACCTCCAGATTCAGAGACAATGTATGCTTCTTTGCTGCATGTTAGTTGAAGGCGTGCTGTGGTTGAGGAGCAGGAGTTACGCCAGCTGGGAGTTTGAGGTCTGAGGAGAAACAGGTCTATTATTCATGGATGTTTTCTCTCGTTTTTGCAGCGTATGTCTGTCGGGTTTTCTTTGTTGCTTTGCATTCATTTTCCTCCCTTCAGAGCTCAGTTTGTTCTGGTTGCTGTTTTCCTGAGATTTCTGAGAGTGCTTTTGTGCTGATTTCCCCCTTGTTTTTTCCAAAACAAAGGTACTTCAAAAGCATACCGATTCCCGCAGATTCCCCCCCCCCCACCGTTGCCCTTCTGCTGGCCCTGGCCCACTCTGAACCTTCTGCCATCCTACCCCTTCATCAGCGTACAAGCTCTAGTCTCCGATTTTAAGAGAGCCAACTTGGTGTAGTGGTTAGGAGTGCAGACTTCTAATCTGGCGAGCCGGGTTTGATTCTGTGCACCCCCACATGCAGCCAGCTGGGTGACCTTGAACTCCCCACAGAACTGGTAAAGCTGTTCTGACCGAGCAGTAATATCAGGGCTCTTTCAGCCTCACCCACCTCACAGGGTGTCTGTTGTGGGGAGAGGAAAGGGAAGGAGATCGTAAACTGCTTTGAGACTCCTTCGGGTAGAGAAAAGCGACATATAAGAACCAACTCTTCTTCTTCTTCTTCTTCTTCTAAATTTTGTAATTTTTTTTCACATGCAGCATAAGGCCTGCGATATGAGACAATCGCTATTTTCAGTTCTCTGAATTTGCAAGCAAGGGGAAGTGTTAAACACGTCTGAAGACACGTGTTCACGCAATTCGGGTAACAGAAGGAATTAGAGCCACCGTGAAGCTGTGCTAGGGGATCAGTGAAAAGACCTCCCCCGTTTTTTAAAATTTAGTGTTGAGCTTCACCATACAAACTGCAGCCTTGGCCAAATGTGGTGGAGTTGCAGCCTGCTTTGCACGAACACACGCACATGCGTCAACAATCATAGTCTGCAATGCCAGCATCATTGGGTTCTGCGGTGCATTCTGTACACTCAACATGTTCTCCCACACTGTGAGACTGTGTGACTCCCATGTTTTTCACAGTGGTCGATCAGCAGAGAATCCCTATATCCCTGGCAATAAGGAAAATGGGCTTTGCAGCAGCTTAATAGTATTTTTTAAAAGCCTGGTCAGCTTCAACATTGGGTTTCTCTTCCTGGCCGGCATTCCTTTCTGTTCCCTTTGATTTAACAAACTAATGCTAAAAGGCATGAGCAAAACCTGAACTATGAGGAATTTAAAAGAAAGGTGTTTGCTGGAAGCTACTCTGCAGCTGAGATAAGGCAATTGCATAATTAAACAAACAAACAAACTTTAGATGCCACCCCGTGTGTCACAAGCGATGATCCACCGTGAGCAAGTTTGGTGTAGTGGTTAGGAGTGCGGACTTCTAATCTGGCAAGCCGGGTTTAATTCTGCACTCCCCCACATGCAGCCAGCTGGGTGACCTTGGGTTAGTCACAGCACTGATAAAGCTGTTCTGACTGAGCAGTGATGTCTCAAAGGGTGTCTGTTGTGGGGAGAGGAAAGGGAAGGTGACTGGAAGCCGCTTTGAGACTCCTTCGGGTAGAGGGAAGCGGCATATAAGAACCAACTCTTCAGTAATCTCAGGGCTCTCTCAGCCTCAACTCCCTCACAGGGTGTTTGTTGTGGGGAGAGGAAAGGGAAGGAGATAGTAAGCCGCTCTGAGACTCCTTCGGGTAAAGAAAAGCGGCAGATAAGAGCCAACTCTTCTTCAGTAATCTCAGGGCTCTCTCAGCCTCACCTCCCTCACAGGGTGTCTGTTGCGGGGAGAGGAAAGGGAAGGCGACTGGAAGCCGCTTTGAAACTTCTTTGGGTAGAGAAAAGTGGCACATAAGAACCAACCTTCTTCTTCTGATTTTAAAAACTGTGTGTGGTTTCATAGAATCATAGAATTGGAAGGGGCCATACAAGCCATCTAGACCAACCCCCTGCTCAACGCAGGATCAGCCCTAAGCTTGTAGCTGCAGAATAAATACACTGGAGGAAAATAGAATAGTATGTCAGGTGGGCTCAGAAACCGAAGTCAAGATTAAAGGCCAAGTGCTTTGAAAATCTGCAAGAAGAGGGGTGTGCATTATGGGCCATAGGCTACAGGGAAGAATCTGTTTTCCTTTTTGTGGCACTGTTCCACCAATGGCCACATATGCTGGGGGACAGACTTGTACCTCAACATGAGCATTAACAAGATTGGAAGGAAAGGGCGGACAATGTTTTCGGAGGGGTGGTATTGCTCTGAATTATTTTGCATTTCCGTTTGACAGGAAACCGTTCCCGGGAATTTGCTTTCTCAGTTCTTCCGAGGTGCCCAATTTTCCTTCACGCTCACTGCTGTGGATGGACAGGGGTAAAAAGAACCGATTTCTCTGAGGACTTCTGCAGCGCCCAGACTGCTGAGGCAGGTGGAAGACTTGAAATGTTGCTGAGCAGAGTGATCCAAGCCAATCGATCCAAATAAAGTGGGGAGCTTTAAGGAAGATCTGCAATTATTTTCTTCGGAGGGGGGCCGGAAGGTTTCTCCTCTTTCTCTTTGGCTTTCTCTTCATACATCAGAATTCTGCGGAGGGAAGAGGGAGGACATGGATCAGTCTGGAAGGTTGGGGGTTGGCTATTGCAACTGGGGGGTGGGAACTGGAGGTCAGCAACACTTACATTTTGAGGATCGCTGACCGCTTGCCCAGCATCATACGGACAAAGTCCCTGTAAGAGATGGTCTCGCTCATCCCTCCTGTCACTTCCGTGATCATCTTCTTCAGTTCCAGGTGGGTTTTGGCTGCCCCCAATTTTTCTAGCATGCGCTTCAAGGCCATGATGTCTGGAGCGGTGGGGGGAGGAAAGGACAACGCCAAGTGAGTTCCGGCTGCCGATACTTTTCACGTTGTTTGCTTTCTCGATGCACAGAAGTCAGAAATTGCATCCTGACCAATAAGAGCAGGGGTAGTCAAACTGCGGCCCTCCAGATGTCCATGGACTACAATTCCCAGAAGCCCCTGCCAGCGAATGCTGGCAGGGGCTCCTGGGAATTGTAGTCCATGGACATCTGGAGGGCCGCAGTTTGACTACCCCTGAATAAGATAATAGAAACCCGACAACCCCATTTGGCACATGTTGGAGAACGTATGACCAATGCACTTTAGAAGCAGTTTTTCCTGTTTGGCACAGGAAAATCCAGCTGCAAAAGCAGATCAAAAGTGTGTTATCCAACGTGTATGGAAGGAAATACGGCAGCTGGATCGCTACAGTGGTTAAGACTGGGAGCTTCTAATCTGGCAAGTGATTATCAGCCGCTTTGAGACTCCTTCTGGTAGAGAAAAGCGGCATATAATACCAACTCATCTTCTTCTTCATGTTAAGGAAGTATAATATTGCTCTTTCAACCGGAACACACCTTTTTTTTTTCTGAATGGATGCTACAACGGCGGCAAGACTAGTATTAGCCAAGAATTGGAAATCCCAAGATATAACGACGGTTGACTCTTGGCTAGACAGACTTGTTGATCTGGTAAAAATGGCAAAACTTACATCTATGGTAAATAGAAAGTCAGATGAAGAATTTCGGGGGCAGTGGAGCCTCTATTTGGACTATCTTACTAAATGAGGCTTGAAACAGGAAAGAAAAGACTGGGGGGAAAGGGGGGGCAAAGGGAAGGGGGTATATAGTGTTCGAATATTCTTTTTTATTTTTCTTTCTGTATACTCTTACAAAATAAACAAACAAACAAATAAATAAGTAAAATTCAATGGACTTGCCCAGGGTTGGATAAAAGGACTTGGGGGACCATCGGTGACCTGCAGACCTTTGAGTGCCCATTTCCGGTCAAAGAGGAGGAACGGCTGTTGGGTGGTGTACCGTGGGCAGAAACAAGAATGACCCCGATACGTAAACGTAACTCACCTATGTTTCCTTGCGCGTTAAGGTCAAAGTCCAAGTATTTCTCTGCAAAAGAGAGAGGGTTAACATCAGAACACAAAGGCTGCCCTGTTGGATCACAGCACCACTCTGGTCCGGCATTCTGCACTGAACAGTGGCCTGCTAGATGCCCCTGGGATGCTCAAAGGCAGCAGGTGACGGCAGCATCTGTCCCTCTGTGTGTCCGATATCTTACAGCAGCCTTTTCCAACCTTTTGGCCATAGATGAGGCCCAGAAATAATTTGTCAGGCTTTGAGGAGCTCTTTCTTTTCTTGGAGGGGGGGGGAGGATCGAAGAAGGCAGAGGAGGGAGAGAAAACTCCAAGACTGACAGAAGTTAAGAGAAATTAGGGGCTTCTCCTTTAAGGCAAGCTTGTCATATGGCCACCTTTGGCCAATCAGGGCGTCTCTACCACAGAGGACAGCCCAGATTCAAAACAGCCTGCTTTCAATATTCAGTTTCAATATTCAATATTCAATTTCTAGCTTCCTTATGGTACCCCTAAAAATTGTGGCTTAATCTCAAGACATTTTAAAAATTCTTATTTGAACAAAACAATGTTTTTTTAAAAAATTAATTGGGTTAATTAATGAATTAATTTAGAAGCAAGAATGTTGTATAGTCCAACCTCGTCAGATCTCGGAAGTTAAGCAGGGTCTTTACTGGGAAGGGAGTCTGCCAAGGAGGACTCTGCAGAGGAAAGTCATGGCAAACTACTCTGCTCTTCTCTCTCGCATGACCCTTCCTCTGCTCTTCTCTCTCGCATGACCCTTCCTGACAACCTCTTCCTAGTTTTGTGATGAATCAGCTGTGACTTGATGGCTTGTATATTCATTTGGAGGCAACACAAATTGAGTCCAATAGCACTGTGCCCATGAAAGCTTCACGCCTTGAATAAACCTTGGTGCCATTGGACACAATCACTGGAGGCTCTCATTGTGGGAGGGGCCCACTCGCTCTGCTGGCATTACAGCATCTTTAAAAGGACAGACTCCGCCCTGCTCCTTCAGCTCAAATGAGAAAACCAATTCCCTTCTCGCATTGTATCCAGTTGTTCATCGAGGCCACTCACTTTTAAACAATTCCAACTTTTCGGCAAGGTCTTCATCTGTGCTGTATTTGGGGTCCTCCAAGAATTCCTGTAAAAGACAGGAGAAACCCCTGGTGGAGTTAGAAGATCGGCTGAGGGGCCAAAGGAGCCGAGTTCGGATTCCCACTCTGCCAGTGGGTGACCTTGGGCCTTGCTTCCTTTCCCCACCTCGCCTCCTATACAGAGTTGTTTTGAGGATAAAATGGGACATCCCCCCCCCCCGGTTCCTGGGCCTGGATGATGGACATCTGTTCCTTGTCCTCTTTCCCCATCTAACTATATGGTGCTGTGACCCTTCTGATACCTTAGCTATGGGTACATGTGGGAGAACTGAGTTGGTTATTACTGCCATCTTAACTGCTTGACTGTTTGCTTTTAATGGTTGTTGTCATGAAGGTTATGGTAATGGTATGATTCTATGGGGTTTTTATTGTATGGTGGGAATGTTGAGATGGTTTATACGATGTGAACCGCCAAAAGCCAGCGGTGGTATATAACATGAATTATAGATAAATACAAATAGAATCATAGAATCATAGAGTTGGAAGGGGCCATACAGGCCATCCAGTCCAACCCCCTGCTCAACGCAGGATCAGCCCAAAGCATCCTAAAGCATCCAAGAAAAGTGTGTATCCAACCTTTGCTTGAAGACTGCCAGTGATAAACAAACAAACAAACAAACAAACAAACAAGGGAGAACTCCCTGTGCAGCTGGGAGGGAGGACAGGATAAGAATACACATGATGGTCAGATGGATGTCAGGCAATGGCCACGGAAGAGTGGAAGCCGTCTGCCCCATTTCATCTATCACTTGGGGATATCAGAAAAGGATGCTGTTAATGGCATCCTAAGTAGTTACTCCTTTGCATTGGCTTAGAACAGCGGTTTCCAAAATTTTGGCTTGCCCCTCCCCAAATGACCTCATCCTCAGGCTCCATCCTCCAAATCTCCAGGCATTTCCCACCCTGGAGGTGGCAACCTTGCTGCAAGAGCATCTCCATCTAAAGGATTTCAGGCAACTGGCGTTAGGACAAATCCCGCTCTCTGTCTAAAATCCTGAAGAGCCGGGCATTTGCCTTACTGTGCCTTTGCTTTGCTGACATCTTTATTCAGTGGCAATCTGAAAACGTGAAGTTTGGGGCATGAGAATTCCCCTCCGGCTGCCATTCCCAGGTAGATGTTACATAATTAAATAGTTGGACAACGGAGAATATCGGAGAAGGGGACCAGGATCTTCCCATAACCTGACCTCAACCAAAAACCTGGCAGAAGAGCTCCATTTTACATGCCCTGCAGAACTGCATTAGCTCTGACAGGGGCCGTAGCTCTTCCGGGAGCTCATTCCACCAGGAGGGGGCCAAGGTCGAAAAGACCCTGGCCCTGGTTGAGGCTAGGCAAACTTCACACGGGCCGGGGATCACCAGCCTATTAGTATTCACAGGGCGGGAAGCCAATGAAGAAACAATGGAGCAGCCAATGTTAAATTGTTTTATTAATTTTTTAAATGGTGATTTTAATGCAATTAGATGTTGCGAGCAGTCCTGAGCCTGCTCGCAGAGAGGGCCAACCTAGAAATCAAAGTATAAACAAACAAACAAACAAACAAAATGTTAGCTTTGCCTTCTTTCTTACCTTATTGAGAGAGTCAAGGAACTCTTCTTGCTGGGCCTTCAGTGCCCCAAAAGCCTTTCCTCCTGGCAGATGGAGAAAAATATAATAACAACAACAACAACAACAACAACAACAACAACAACAACAACAACAACAACAACAGGCACACTGGGAGACCCCATCTTCCTCCCCCACCCCCAACAAGATTCTGTTCCTCTGGAGTAGGGGTAGTCAAACTGCGGCCCCCCAGATGTCCCTGGACTACAATTCCCAGGAGCCCTTGCCAGCATTTGCCAGCGGGGGGCCGCAGTTTGACTACCCCTGCTCTGGAGGGTCCTAGTTTTCCAATATCCTCTTTGCAAAGGCAGTTTCCTCTCCACAGCTTCGGTTCCGTGGGATGTGTTATATTTGGGGCTCTTTGGCGAAACCAAAAAGGAAGTAGACAGAAGTTCCTGATGCTAACAATAACAAGAACAACAACAATAATAATAGGCACACTGGGATACCCCATCCCCCTGACTTCCTCCCCCACCCCCAACAAGATTCTGTTCCTCTGGAGCAGGGGTAGTCAAACTGCGGCCCCCCAGATGTCCCTGGACTACAATTCCCAGGAGCCCCTGCCAGCATTCGCCAGCGAATGCTGGCAAGGGCTCCTGGGAATTGTATTCCATGGACATCTGGAGGGCCGCAGTTTGACTACCCCTGCTCTGGAGGGTCCTAGTTTTCGAATATCCTCTTTGCAAAGGCAGTTTCCTCTCCACGGCTTCGGTTCCGTGGCATGTGTTATATTTGGGGCTCTTTGGCAAAATCAAAGAGGAAGTAGACAGAAGTTCCTGACGCTGAACTTTTTCTACCTCATGAAGAAACGTGACAGTTAGCTACTGGGGTAAAGGGTGGGGCTGAGCCAGTGGAAGGGGAATTTGTGGGAAAGTCTGTCCTTGGTGGAGCACAGGGAGGAGAGGGTGACCAGATCCAGGTTGGGATATTCCTGAGGATTTGGGGGTGGAGTCTGGGGAGGACTTCAGCGATCAGTTCCCATAGAGAATATTGCTTTGGAGGATGGAGTGGACTCCACGGAGGTCCGTTTCCTCCCCTGGCTCCACCCCCAAATCTCCAGGGGTTTCCCAGCCTGGATCTGACAACCCTAGTCCCCCACCCCTTGCTGGTAGCTGGAGGGACCTGACAACCCTAGCCTTCCCACCCCTTGCTGGTAGCTGGGGGGACCTGACAACCCTAGCCTTCCCACCCCTTACTGGTAGCTGGGGGGACCTGACAACCCTAGCCTTCCCACCCCTTGATGGTAGCTGGGCGGACCTGACAACCCTAGCCTTCCCACCCCTTGCTGGTAGCTGGGGGGACCTGACAACCCTAGCCTTCCCACCCCTTGCTGGTAGCTGGAGGGACCTGACAACCCTAGCCTTCCCACCCCTTGCTGGTAGCTGGGGGGACCTGACAACCCTAGCCTTCCCACCCCTTGATGGTAGCTGGAGGGACCTGACAACCCTAGCCTTCCCATCCCTTGCTGGTAGCTGGAGGGACCTGACAACCCTAGCCTTCCCACCCCTTGCTGGTAGCTGGAGGGACCTGACAACCCTAGCCTTCCCACCCCTTGCTGGTAGCTGGGGGGACCTGACAACCCTAGCCTTCCCATCCCTTGCTGGTAGCTGGAGGGACCTGACAACCCTAGCCTTCCCACCCCTTGCTGGTAGCTGGAGGGACCTGACAACCCTAGCCTTCCCACCCCTTGCTGGTAGCTGGGGGGACCTGACAACCCTAGCCTTCCCACCCCTTGCTGGTAGCTGGGGGGACCTGACAACCTCTTGCTGGTAGCCAGAGGGACCTGACTACCCTAGCCCCCATCCTCCCTGGTAGCTGGAAGGACCTGACAACCCTAGCCTTCCCACCCCTTACTGGTAGCCTGGGGGACCTGACAACCCTAGCCCCCCATCCTCCCTGGTAGCTGGAAGGACCTGACAACCCTAGCCTTCCCACCCCTTACGGGTAGCCTGGGGGACCTGACAACCCTAGCCCCCCATCCTCCCTGGTAGCTGGAAGGACCTGACAACCCTAGCCTTCCCACCCCTTACTGGTAGCCTGGGGGACCTGACAACCCTAGCCCCCCATCCTCCCTGGTAGCTGGAAGGACCTGACAACCCTAGCCTTCCCACCCCTTACTGGTAGCCTGGGGGACCTGACAACCCTAGCCCCCCATCCTCCCTGGTAGCTGGAAGGACCTGACAACCCTAGCCTTCCCACCCCTTACTGGTAGCCTGGGGGACCTGACAACCCTAGCCCTCCATCCTCCCTGGTAGCTGGAAGGACCTGACAACCCTAGCCTTCCCACCCCTTACTGGTAGCCTGGGGGACCTGACAACCCTAGCCCCCCATCCTCCCTGGTAGCTGGAAGGACCTGACAACCCTAGCCTTCCCACCCCTTACTGGTAGCCTGGGGGACCTGACAACCCTAGCCCTCCATCCTCCCTGGTAGCTGGAAGGACCTGACAACCCTAGCCTTCCCACCCCTTACTGGTAGCCTGGGGGACCTGACAACCCTAGCCCTCCATCCTCCCTGGTAGCTGGAAGGACCTGACAACCCTAGCCTTCCCACCCCTTACTGGTAGCCTGGGGGGCCTGACAACCCTAGCCCCCCATCCTCCCTGGTAGCTGGAAGGACCTGACAACCCTAGCCTTCCCACCCCTTACTGGTAGCCTGGGGGACCTGACAACCCTAGCCCTCCATCCTCCCTGGTAGCTGGAAGGACCTGACAACCCTAGCCTTCCCACCCCTTACTGGTAGCCTGGGGGACCTGACAACCCTAGCCCCCATCCTCCCTGGTAGCTGGAAGGACCTGACAACCCTAGCCTTCCCACCCCTTACTGGTAGCCCGAGGGACCTGACAACCCTAGCCCCCCATCCTCCCTGGTAGCTGGAAGGACCTGACAACCCTAGCCTTCCCACCCCTTACTGGTAGCCTGGGGGACCTGACAACCCTAGCCCCCCATCCTCCCTGGTAGCTGGAAGGACCTGACAACCCTAGCCTTCCCACCCCTTACTGGTAGCCTGGGGGACCTGACAACCCTAGCCCTCCATCCTCCCTGGTAGCTGGAAGGACCTGACAACCCTAGCCTTCCCACCCCTTACTGGTAGCCTGGGGGACCTGACAACCCTAGCCCTCCATCCTCCCTGGTAGCTGGAAGGACCTGACAACCCTAGCCTTCCCACCCCTTACTGGTAGCCTGGGGAACCTGACAACCCTAGCCCCCCATCCTCCCTGGTAGCTGGAAGGACCTGACAACCCTAGCCTTCCCACCCCTTACTGGTAGCCTGGGGGACCTGACAACCCTAGCCCTCCATCCTCCCTGGTAGCTGGAAGGACCTGACAACCCTAGCCTTCCCACCCCTTACTGGTAGCCTGGGGGACCTGACAACCCTAGCCCCCATCCTCCCTGGTAGCTGGAAGGACCTGACAACCCTAGCCTTCCCACCCCTTACTGGTAGCCCGAGGGACCTGACAACCCTAGCCCCCCCATCCTCCCTGGTAGCTGGAAGGACCTGACAACCCTAGCCTTCCCACCCCTTACTGGTAGCCTGGGGGACCTGACAACCCTAGCCCCGCATCCCTCGCTGGTACCCAGGTGGGGACCTGACAACCGTAACGCCATCTGGCCCCACTTGTTTGCAGTCATCCCTGGATGAGACACAGTTGGGACCGGATTGTTTATATAGTTAGGGTGAAAGTTTCTAGCCACCAAAATTTCCCCTTAAAGATGCACATCTGCGAAACCCATAACAGGAGAAAGAGACAAGGAAGGTACTCTGGGGAGGGGGACCGAGTGCTATCTTCTCCTGCCTCACTTTTATTATAAACTTGCTAGGCTAACATTGAAAGTGAAGCTATATGTTATGTTGGGGGGGGGGTCTTCCATAGACCCCCCCCCCGGGTGCGTTGGATGAGGATCGGAAAGCGGGCGGGAGGGGGTTACTAAGACTGCAGTTGCTGACTCGCCTATTCTGTCAGTGTGGTCCTAACCAAAGATACACTCCTCCATGTCTGCTGAAGCAACCGGCCTAAGAATCCTGTCGCTTCGTTTAGGATTGTGCGGTAATTCGTTTAAAACCCTGCCGAGTAAAAATAGCTCTTTCCGACAGACCGAAAGACAAAGAAAACCACCCCGCTCAAAAGCTTGCTTTGTTTTTTTGTGTGTGTGAAGGAAAAATTATGCAAATCCCACTGGAGCCCGTCTGGGTTCCTCTGTTTATTATTATTTATTTATTATGATTATTATTTATTAAATTTATGACTCGCCTCTCCTCGAAGGCTCGAGGTGAGTTACAATGCTTAAAACCCCAATAAGAACCCCTATACACAATAAAACACAGCACAATAAAACACAATACCATAAAACACAGCACAATAAAACACAATACCATAAAACACAGCACAATAAAACACAACAAAACACAGCTGCCCACATAATTGTTGCTAAGAACAGCCCATTTCCTTACAGCTGTTTTCTCTCTCAGATAGAAGTCGAACCAACATCTCTGCCAGAACCCTTTCCTGGTCCCATTCGATAGATAAGTCAATGGCCAGGTACCTTGTGCATTCATTGGTCCTCCGAATCGTTCCCGGATCCCTGAGCGTGGTACGTGCTCCGGACGGGGCACTGCTGACCGATTTCCCTCCTTTGAAGCTCGGCTCTTCTCTCTCTCTGACTATATGTAGGGGTTGCTACTTCCTCTTTGGTTCTGAGAAATGGCCGTTCATTGAGAGTCCACCATGTGGAGAAGAAGAAGAAGAAGGTCTTGAGCAGCCCTGAGACGAAACACGTAATTTGTGGGAGGAAGTCGTTTTCCTGTTCACCAGCGAAGAGGCAGTTCCGCACCGAGCAACGCAGAGCGAAAGACCGTCCTTAGGATAAGGTGCTTCCTTTATACTGTTTCAGATTTGGACTCTCACAAGCTGCCTTCTGCTAGCTAAAGGTAAAGGTAAAGGTATCCCCTGTGCAAGCACCGAGTCATGTCTGACCCTTGGGGTGACGCCCTCCAGCGTTTTCATGGCAGACTCAATACGGGGTGGTTTGCCAGTGCCTTCCCCAGTCATGACCGTTTACCCCCCAGCAGCAAGCTGGGTACTCATTTTACCAACCTCAGAAGGATGGAAGGCTGAGTCAACCTTGAGCCGGCTGCTGGGATTGAACTCCCAACCTCATGAGCAAAGCTTTCAGGCGGCTGCCTTACCACTCTGCGCCACAAGAGGCTCTTAATCTGCTAGCTACCTACGTTATAAACAGCTTTTCAGGAAGTGGCTTGGGAGAAGAAACCAGGTGAGGGCTGCACTCTTGGCATCATTACCCCAGGTGATGCCTGTTTTTCCCCCCAGGTATAAAGACGTTTCCTTGATTTACATAGACTTTTTACAATTGTGAAGAATTCTTCTAGAATGTATGTCTTCTATTGAGGTCCTCTTTGGGTTCTTTTTTGGACTTATCCTTCTGGCAATGTGGGTCCACTGAGGTTGCTTCCAATATGATGCAGATTAGCAAGCTGATACCCTTCCAGTGGGGCCTGGAGCATTCCTGTTTCCGCATTAGGAGACATACCTTGTTTTAGCCACGTTTTGGATTTCCTTTGGATGCTGTGGGTCGATTCTAGCGTTTCTGCATTTGGGCTTTCCTCCCCTTATTTCCCAGGCTGAAATTCGCAACATGCTTTCCGCACCGAGTTTGATGGAGGCAGCCTCCCATCATGCTTTGCTCCTTTCCTTTTCGGTCCTGGCCCCCCACCTGGTGAAATGAGCTCCCGGAGGAGCTGCGGGCCCTCATGGAGCTTACTGCTTTCTGTAGGGCCTGCAAAACGGAGCTCTACTGCCAGGTTTATGGTCAGGGCCAGTGCTAGAGCAGGTGGTATGGGTCCCCCTTGGCATTGGCGCCTGGATATCTTGGCGCCTAACATCTTGGTTCCCTCCCATGCTGCCCTCACCTTCCTGTTTTAAAGAGGGCTAAGGTTTTCTTTCCATATTCCGAGGTTTTGTTGTATTGTAGTCATTAGAGTTTTAATGGGGTTTTATTGGGTTTGACTGTATGGATATTTTGGGTGACCCGCCGCAAGCCAGTTTTCGAGAGCGGTGGGTTATAAATCCAATAAACAAACAAACAAACAAACAAACAAATGAATCTGTATTTTTTTTTTTTGGCAAAAGCACCACTTAGTCCCTCCATTCTGTGCCCTTGATCGCCTCCCTGCTTCCCGCCAAGCGCCTGGAATGTAATTAAAAAAACAAACACCTGAGCTATAATGTTATAACATTATAACGCTGCTGTGCAAGACTGCTTTTTTTAAAACTTAGAAACTGCATTGTAACGTGATCAGCTTTTTGTTTTAAAGGCAGATGGAAGAAGAAGAGGAAGAAGAAGAGGAGGAAGAAGAAGAGCTGGTTCTTATATGCCGTTGTTCTCTACCTGAAGGAGGCTCAAAGCGGCTTACAGTCGCCTCCCCTTTCTTCTCCCCACAACAGACACCCTGTGAGGGAGGTGGGGCTGAGAGAGCCCTGAGATTACTGAAGAAGAAGAGTTGGTTCTTATATGCCGCTTTTCTCTACCTGAAAGAGTCTCAAAGCGGCTTACAATTGCCTTCCCTTTCCTTTCCCCACAACAGACACCCTGTGAGGTTGGTGAGGCTGAGAGAGCCCTGATATCACTGCTCAGTCAGAACAGCTTTATCAGCACTGTGGCGAGCCCAAGGTCTCCCAGCTGGCTGCATGTGGGGGAGTGCAGAATCGAGCCCAGCTCACCAGATTAGAAGTCCGCACTCCTAACCACTACACCAAACTGGCCCTGGAAGGCTTTCCTAAAGTTTGTGCTTATATGTGCATGTGTGTGTGTAGGCATTAATTAATCAAAAATATTTTTGTTTTTAACAAAACATTTAGCAGGCAATTTACTATATGTGGTCATCTCAAACCCCTCTCCCAAAATTGCCAATGATGGGCCTGGAGGGGCTGGGAAGGGGAGGGTCACTGGGTGGGCGTGTCCACAGCTCTGCTTCCCAATCATATTCTGCACAGTTGCGCCACTTCTGGGGTTTCTCAAAACCTGAAGAATGTCCGGGGGTTTCTCAATGGTAAAGGAGTTGAGAAAGGCCGCTCTAATGTTTGGACACTTTATTTAGGTGGAAAACCGGGATAGAAATGTTGAAAATTAATAAATGCCCACTCCTGCTGTGTGTCTCCCTAATAAGCCAGATAAAACAGCTGCTCACTCAAAATCGATTGGTCAGGCACAGGAGTATCCAGCAAAGTCCTACCTGGATCCCACTATTTTATATTGTCCCTAAAATTAAAATAGGTATGATTTCCCCATACCCGCGTGGATGGCTAGCCTTTAACCCTTCTCTCTCACATGCCCAGTTTTAATTTGTTTAGCAATAATGCTAATAATGTCTTATTAGGCACCATCCCCTGCTCATTTTGCTCATTGCTGAGTTTGCAATATAATTTTATAGGGGGACTCTGACTCTCTGTGCTCAGTGGGCTGGCCTGTTTTCCTCCTGTAATGAAAACTATTTTCCATACACTTGGTTTGACACCTCCACGCTGCCAAAGAATTCAATTAGAATACCAGAATTGAAAGCACACAGTGATTTTGAGTTAAGTTTTATGAAGAAATGTAAAATAAATACACATTGGACATTTTGGGTACGTCATTTAAACTGCCTGGTCTCCACTGGACTTTGCAAACCTGAAAATCGGTTCCCTTTTCTTTAAGGCCCAAGGGACCCCAACACTACCTGCAAATCCGTGTCACACTCTCACAGAAATTCCAGAGTTTTTCCAAATTTTCTAACTTCAGACAACTCTTTCTACATCGTCTTATACTCCAATTAGTGGAAAAGGCAGGGTGTGTAGAAAGTATTTTTATTTCTTAAGAACATATCAAACATGGACTAAAACACTTCCAGAACCCAAATAACTTCTGCACCGAAGTCGTCATCTCTGACTAGGGTTGCCAGATTTGGGTTCGGGCGTATCTAGAGATTTGGAGTGTGGAGCCTGAGGAACAGGAGATTTGGGGAGGGGAGAAACGTCAGTGGGATTAAATGGCATAGATGCCACCATCCAAAATGTCCATTTTCGCCAGCTGTTGCTTGGGAAGCAGCCATAATTCCCGATCTCCAGCCAACACCTGGAGGTTGGCAACCTTAATGGACATCTCCATTTCCTTCAGAATGTCACCTGGGCTGAATCTGCACTTACTTTGTTTATTTCGGTGTGGGTCCTGCTAAATTCAAATCGATGTGAGCTCGGATCTTCCTTTATCCACCCTCCCCCCATTGAAACAGAAAGTGTTCTGCATGTGATTGGGGAAGCTCAGAATGGGGAGGGGAGCCAAGCACAGCAGGAGTCTCTTTCTTTTCTTGAATGGTGGCGGGGGGGGGGGAGAATTGAAGACAGCAGAAGAGGGGGAAATAAATCCAAGAGGCAAATCTTTGCTGAGAGAAGTTAGGGCTTCTGGAGCACAGTCATTTTAAGGCAAGCCTTGCAACCAGGAGCCAGGAAGTCTTTCAACTGAACGCCCTGGCCAATCAGGGAAGACCGCTTTGCTACGAGGCACGGAGAAGGAAGTTAATTTGCAAAAAGCAGAGATCTGCACATTTACTGATGCCGATTTTTGAAGTATCAAGGGTTATATCCACTTCTGGATATCGCGGGGGATATCCAGATCAATCATGCATGTTGCAGAGGGAAAATTTAAAGCGCCCCAAATCAAAATGGAAATGGAATTCGGTGTAGATGGCAGGGATTCATTCAAACTGGGACAGGGAAAAAAGCCCCGTGCAGACTACACCCTGGTTTGGTATAACCAATGAAACATTCAATCAGATTAATCAAACATCTAACTTACATCAACTGTTACTCCCTGCCACAAACTCATAGGGTGCCCTGGTTCTACAGCCTTTATTTTGTTTGCCTTAAAATGTGTGCTTGTTATTCCTGCTACACTCACTTTTCTCCCCTGCTCACCTGGCCCAAGCGATGGACGGAAGCCGATGAGTCATGGGGAGGGATGAGGCATGTCACTGTACTCTGCTCCCCTTCGCCATCCTTGCCTTAGCCCCGGACACCCACTTGCCCTTTCTCCCTGCTGCGGGAGCAGCGGAGTCGATGAGGAGACGCAAGACCAAGCTGGTGGGAGGCACATTCCGTCATCTGACTACACTTGACTGGACAGGCAGGTACCTGTGGCATTTGAGTCTGACCCCTCCATCCCGGAGACCCTCTTTGAAGGGGAGGCGGGGTGAAGGGGGAGGCATTTTCCTTATTTTAACTGCATTAAGACTCAATCGCGTTATTGCACATGCTCAGACCAAACAGTCAACCGAGACGATCGCTTTCTGAAATGTATTTATTGGGCTGTGTGGGCAATGCATCCTGTAGCTGCGGCGAGGTTACCGCTTGCCAGTTCAAGATGTATACGGCGCCTCCTTCTTGGAACAAAGGGCAGGAAGGCAGAAGAAACAGGAGCAGACATAGCCTGCTTGTTCCAAGAAATGAGATTTCACATGGTCTGTTGCCCGGAAGGGTGTCCGTCAGCTGTCAGGAGAGAGAGAAAGAGAGACGGCCTATGTGTAAAGCACGCTTCATTTTATTCGCTTAACTCTGTTAAGCCAGCAGTAAATGGTAGGGTGGAAGCCGTTGATCACTGGCATTGACAGTTTTATTTCTGATATCTCTTTGCGAACTACAAATGGGCTCGCGGGGCCTGATTGGCTTGTTTGGCAGGGAGTTATCACGTGGCAGTGATTGGATGCTGTGACATAGTTTACTAATGTAACAGGATTAACTTTTGCTTATAGATTCCCACTGTCATGATGATCAGTTCATAGTCTGAGGAAGAGTGCTTGCCCTTGAAAGCTCACACCTTGAATAAATCCTTGTTGGTCTTAAAGGAGCCACTGGACTCTGATTCTATTCTGTTTTAATGAATAGACTCCCACCTTTCAGAGTATGTAGGATCCTTGAATTTAGGGGCATCACATTTCCCACTGCATCTTGCATAGGGGCGGCCAGTCCCTTGGCTGTCATACCAATGACATGACTTCACTCCCATGGGGGAAAAAAATCAAAAGTGTTGTCATACATCTCTAGGGAGGCATGGTGTCACTTCTGGGTTTTCCGGGGAGAAGTGGTGCCATGCCATTAAGATATGGTCCAGAGGAGGGTCCTTCACTTCCTGGACACAGTTTGCCCCCCCCCCCAATCCCCTCCAAACTGGAAGAAAGCCATGCTTCAGGTGCTTCAGGCCACCTGAAGGTGATGTCGGAATGTTGGGGTTGTATGCTTGGGTGGGTGGGGTGCTGCTCTGGTTTTTGGGCCAAACTCTATGGTTAGAAGCAAAATCTACCATAGAGTTTTGTCCCAAAGCCAGAATGTTGCACCCCTGATATCTCCAGCCTGCCGATGTCACTTCCGGGTGATACTGGCATCTTGATTTGTTCTGATGAACCCTAATACGTTTGGCGACTGCCATCCTACCATGTCCCCACCCATCTCTTGCTTAAGGTGACCAGATTGTCCCCCTTTTGGAGGGACATCTGGGGGTACCTGGCAAATTGTATTTACGTTGAAATTAAAAAATATATATTACAATACTATTTTTTGCATTCTATGCATTCTATGAAACTTATTGTTGCTCTATATAGACCAAATTTTTAATCAAGAACCCCCCCGGTCAATGGTGTCCTGCTTTACCACCAATGTTAAAATCTGGTCACCTTACTCTTGCTAGAATTACAACTCCTCTCCAGACTACAGGGATAAATTATCCTGGAGACGACGGATGCTCTGAAAGATGGACTACAAGACATTGAGGTTCTTGTCCTCCCCTAAATCCCAGGAGTTTTCCAGCCTGGACCTTATGTCCCCATCCTCTGCTGGTATCCGGGGGAACTGGCAACCCTACCATGGAAATCCAGGTGCCCCATTCTCAGTTGCTGGTATCATAGAGTCATAGAATCATAGAGTTGGAAGGGGCCATACAGGCCATCTAGTCCAACCCCCTGCTCAACGCAGGATCAGCCCAAAGCATCCTAAAGCATCCAAGAAAAGTGTGCATCCAACCTTGGCTTGAAGACTGCCAGTGAGGGGGAGCTCACCACTGAAGGTATACTGGTGTAACTCACTAGGCCACTGTGGGACGGGGCTGTCTGTAGTCCACGGTGAAACCGTCCGTGTTCCCATTCTCATCGCTGATCAGGACCTCTGCGTAGGGAGAACAGCAGTTTGCTCTGTGAAAGGAGGCAAAAGAGTGACCGATGAGCTAGGAGGCTGAGTGGAGGGAAAGGCCTATGAGGCCTTAGGCCTTGGCAGCCATTACACAGCTTCAGTCAGAGGAGCTGAATTGAGCAGGGGGTTGGATTAGATGACTTGAACTCCGGATTCTAGGAATATTTTGAAGCTGGTCTTTATTACTTTTGGATACTGGCTGCTAAGGAAGTTTCCCGAAAAACCAATTCAACCGGTATGGCTTTCTGAAGAAACAGTGACATTTGTCACGCTTGATTTGGGAGCCTCAGCGTTGGTTTGATCATCCTACCACTGGGTGGTCACCTGTTTGTTTCCCACCTGGAGGCTGACAACTCTGGAGAATGCCGAATGATGAAAGGCAATTTAAAGATAAGGTCCAAGTTTAACAAAAAGTTTGACAACCTTTGGAAAGGTGCTGGCTTCTGCCGTCGGTGAATTTATTTATTTATTTGATTTTTAGACCGCTTATCCCAGCGGGACTGGCTCTGAACGACACGATAGATACACATCCAGCGGATAAAAATCTATAAGATTATTTCCAAACAATTAAAAACAGGGGTAATCACGGCTTCTAATTAAAAATATTCCGTGTCAGTAATCGAATGTCTCAAATCTCCCGCTGTCTGAATCAAATTAGACAGTGGTCTGGGTCTCAAGGGAAACGACGTGTGAGTTGAGCCCTGGAGGACAATTCTCCCTGCACCTTTCCCGCTAAATTTCACTGACCTGGTGGATAAACTCCAGAGGGCGCTGTTGGCTTAAGATTGCTTCAAGCATGTTAGTGAGGCATTTCCCCACATGGCGAGGACTTGCGTGTGAGGAAAAAGCATACAAAGGGTATTGAGCAGGCTTTCTCAGCTAAGGGTTTGTGAAACCATAGAGAGCCAGCTTGGTGTAGTGGTTAGGAGTGCGGACTTCTAATCTGGCATGCCGGGTTCGATTCTGCACTCCCCCAAATGCAGCCAGCTGGGTGACCTTGGGCTCGCCACAGCACTGATAAAGCTGTTCTGACCGAGCAGTGATATCAGGGCTCTCTCAGCCTCGCCTCCCTCACAGGGTGTCTGTTGTGGGGAGAGGAATGGGAAGGCGAATGTAAGCCGCTTTGAGCCTCCTTCAGGTAGGAGAAAGCGGCATATAAGTACCAACTCTTCTTCTTCTTCAGTAATATCAGGGCTCTCTCAGCCTCGCCTCCCTCACAGGGTGTCTGTTGTGGGGAGAGGAATGGGAAGGCGAATGTAAGCCGCTTTGAGCCTCCTTCGGGTAGGAGAAAGCGGCATATAAGTACCAACTCTTCTTCTTCTTCAGTAATCTCAGGGCTCTCTCAGCCTCGCCTCCCTCACAGGGTGTCTGTTGTGGGGAGAGGAAAGGGAAGGCGAATGTAAGCCGCTTTGAGCCTCCTTCGGGTAGGAGAAAGCGGCATATAAGTACCAACTCTTCTTCTTCTTCAGTAATATCAGGGCTCTCTCAGCCTCGCCTCCCTCACAGGGTGTCTGTTGTGGGGAGAGGAATGGGAAGGCGAATGTAAGGCGCTTTGAGCCTCCTTCGGGTAGAGAAAAGCGGCATATAAGAACCAACTCTTCTTCTTCAGTAATATCAGGGCTCCCTCAGCCTCACCCACCCCACAGGGTGTCTGTTGTGGGGAGAGGAAAGGGAAGGCGAATGTAAGCCGCTTTGAGCCTCCTTCGGGTAGAGAAAAGCAGCATATAAGAACCAACTCTTCTTCTTCTTCTTTCTTGACAGCCCTGGAAGGGTTTCCCGAATGGGTGGGAGTGAATTAATTTTTTTAATATATTTTTAAAATTTGCTAAACATTTAACAGGGGGTATGACCATAGATGGACATGTTGACCTCCCCCCTCCCCAAATGGCCAATGATGGGCCTTGATGGGATGGGAAGGGGAGGGGCTTTATGTGGGCGTGTCCCCAGCTATGCTTCCCAACCGTATTCTTCACGTTTCTTGAAGACTGAAGAATGTTTTAGGGGTTTCTCAGTGGTAAAGAAAGGCTGGAACAGACTGTCAAATGGGATCGTTGTTCGCACGGATTTTGTTGCGTTAATGTAGTAAATCCGAAGAACTAGTAAGCAGCGGAAGCGGGCAGTTCTCACAGCAACGTTGATCACATCATAAGCCGTTCTCAGAGCCCATGAAGGGAGTCTGTTTCTGGGGATGTAACAAGTACCAAATCATGGGTGTGTGAACGGGATTCTCAGTCAGATAAACCCTGGGAGTTTATCTGCAAGAGCAGGGGTCGTCAACCTGTGGTCCTCCAGATATCCATGAACTACAATTCCCATGAGCCCCTGCCAGCAAACGCTGGCAGGGGCTCATGGGAATTGCAGTCCATGGACATCTGGAGGACCACAGGTTGACTACCCCTGTGCTAGAGAACACTGTTGGGAGGGACAAGGAGCTTCCAGGAAATATATAAATTAAATGAACGGATAAATCAACTAACAAAGCAATACGTCCTGCGGCATGCTCCCTCACACGGGCACAGGGACGCATGCTTTTTAAGGTGAGTTCTCCCAAAGGATACCTGTGAGTCTGATCACACCTTCATTACCTGGCGCATGTCGGGCATGTGGTTATGCCCTAAGATACGTTGGATAACTATGTAATGGAAACATGACAAAAGAAGTCAGGTGGGAGGGAATGCCAGGCTGTTTTTGCTGCGAGAAATCCCACCCCCTCTTTAATTAGTGCGATTCGGCTCATGAACCCCTGGCAGAGATGACAAATATATTTTGTGTCCGGCTCTCGTGAAGACTAGTCATCTTCTAGCTCAGGGGTAGGCAAACTATGGCCTTCCAGATGTCCATGGACTACAGTTCCCATGAGCCCCTGCCAGCATTTGCTGGCAGGGGCTCATGGGAATTGTAGTCCATGGACATCTGGAGGGCCAATGTTTGCCTACCCCTGTTCTAGCTTTTTCTAGCCTCGGGGGAGGGTGGTATATAAAAACAAACAAACAAACAAACAAATACACAAACAAATAAATAAATAAAATAAAAGAACACAGTGCATGAAAAACAGGATCCTTTCCCAACTGAATGATTTCTTATCAGAGATCATTTGCCAGATTTCCAGGATGTTGGCCGTGGATGTACGTACTTGTAGTGACAGGTGACCTCCCTATTGTCCCTCGTACTCCTCGGCTGGCACAAGAGCTGAGCGGGATCCGTGCTGATCCGGACCATGACAGCACTGTGAGCATCTTTGGCGGAAAACCTCATGTGCCAGACGTGCCGAGAGCAGTCTGCTTGGTGCTGGATCGGGCCCACGCAAGGCATGTAAAAGTCGAGAAGCCTGTGGACTGGAGGGACGTCATCGATCTCCTGCAGCGACAGCAGTTAGGACCTCCAGTGAGTCACGATCCATAAAGTCTTCCATGAGGGCAAGCGTATGGAGGTCAAGCAATAGGGAATGTGCATTTTTTTATGTACCTAGAAGCTGAGCTTGTATTCTGCAAGCAATGGGTCGTAAAATATCTCAAGTCCCAATGGGGGAGAGGTGGTCACGAAATCCAATAATAACAATAATAATAACAACAGATCCTGGTTGCTACTGGAAACCCCCTCAAGGCTGATTTTGGGTCAAATTAGCCCAACTATTTGACCCTTGAAAATTTCTACCCTGGAAACCTTGGTGCAAACTGCACGGAGCTTTTATTCCAATCCCAGGTCGATTCAGTCCCTGCCGTCTACACAGAATGCGATTTCCGTTTTGATTTGGGGCAATTTAAATTTTTCTCCTGCAGCAAGAAGGATTGATCCGGAATGACCCTACCTTTATTGTGCGATATCTTAGAGTGCTTTTAATGCTCAATATTTTTAAAATCGAATTGAGAAAGCAGGCTGTTTTGAATCTGGGCTTTGCTCTGTGGTAGAGATCCCCTGATTGGCCAAAGCCGGTCATGTGAAAAGCTTGCCTTAAAGAAGCCCCTAATTTCTCTCAACTTCTGTCGGTCTTGGATTTTTTTCTCCCTCCTTTGCCTTCTTCGATCCTTTCTCCCACCCCCTCCAAGAAAAGAAAGAGGCTCCCTGCTTGGCTTCTCTCCACCACCTTCAAGAAAAGAAAGAAAGAGGCTTGGCTCCCCCCCCTTCTGAACTAACCATGTGCAGAATACTTTCCTGTTTCAATGGGGAGGGGGGGGGAAGAGGAAGACCCAAGTTCATATCGATCTGAATTCAACAGGATTGACAATGGAATAAACAAAGTAAGTGCAGACTCTGCCCTTGTTTGTCTGTACAATGCTACTGGACTTGAATCTTTCTCTGTTGCCACAGATCAACATGGATATCAACATCCCTCCCTCTCTCCATCCATCTTAGAATTTATACTCCGCCTCTCTTGACAATGTTGCCTTGAGACGGCTTACAAAATCTGTACACAGCCCGTGGCGCCATGGGCGCCACGGACTGTATAAAGGAGTAAGGGGTAGTGGGGAGGAGTTAGGGCGGGACCGGTCCGGGATAAAAACTCGGAGGGGCCAATCAGGAGCCGCGAAGCGGCTCCTGATTGGCCCCTCCAAGTGTCCATCCCGCCCGAAGCAGGCAATGGGGAGCCGCGGTTCGCGCGGCTCCCCATTGCCTGCTTCGGGCGGGATGGACACTTGGAGGGGCCAATCAGGCTTCACCCGCACAGCGACAGGTGAGCGCTTCGGGGGCCGTTCGCCGTTTGGGGAGGGTGGGGGTGGTGGGAGCCGGCCTTCTCTCGGCGTCCGGAGCGCCCTCGCGGCAGTGAGGGCGCTCCGGAGGCCGAGAGAACGCCGTTCGCCACTGGGGGAGGGTGGGGGTGGTGGGAGCCGGCCTTCTCTCGGCGTCCGGAGCGCCCTCGCGGCAGTGAGGGCGCTCCGGAGGCCGAGAGAACGCCGTTCGCCGCTGGGGGAGGGTGGGGGTGGTGGGAGCCGGCCTTCTCTCGGCCCCGGCAGCGGCCTCGCCCGGCGAGCCCGCTCCCGGGGCCGACAGGACGCCGTGGGAGCCTTTGGGGAGGGTGGGGGGGCGGGAGCCTCCTTTCCCAGCCCCCCTTTTCCCTCCGGCTTCTGCTGGGGCTGAGCTCTCCCTCGCACCCGCGAGGGAGATCTCCGCCCCGACAGAAGCCTCCTTTCCCAGCCCCCCTTTTCCCTCCGGCTTCTGCCGGGGACGGGCTCTCCCCCCCAGCCCATCTAGCGCCCATTTTATTTGAATTTAAAATGGGCTTGAAATCTAGTTAAACCATAAAACAGCACAATCCATAAAATCCCATTAAAACATAATGACATGAATAATAAAATCAGTCCTAAAGATGGTGGTGCAAAACAGCTTCCCCCAATCCCACTCAGTGGGTCCCAAAGCGAGGACAGGAGACCCTAGGCTGCTCCCCAGCAAGAAGCATCTTTCACAGAGTGAGATATGGAATAAAGCTGCTAGGTCACGATATGACATATAGGGCATAAACTGTCATGAACAATACCTTGAATTGGACCTGAAAGCGAACTGAAATAACAGTTTGTTTAAAGACGGAGAAAAAAAATCCAAATACCTATTTATGCAATAGGGTCGCCAGGTCCCTTGCAGCTGCTGGCAGGGGATGGGGGAGCACTTTCTGGGAGCAAGGAGGAGTGCCAAAACATGTTGACATCACCCGGAAGTGACGCTGGCACATTAGCAATGCTGGGGGAGATGCTCTGGCTTCTTGGACACAAGCTCTATGGTAGAATCAGCTTCTAACCATAGAGTTTTGTCCAAAAATCAGAGCGTCACTCTTCTGGGTGATGTCAGCATGTTGTACTCATTTCCTGTTTTCTTCCCTTGGGAGGGGGAAATGGGGGGTGAGGTGTGGGGAACCCCCTTCCGGGCCAGAGGATCTGGCAACTCTATCATTCGAGCATTTTTTCAAACTAGAAAATAGAATATCTTAGCTGTAGACCAGGAATTGAAAGCAGCTATCCCAGGGGTAGTCAAACTGTGGCCCTCCAGATGCCCATGAACTACAATTCCCATGAGCTCCTGCCAGCAAACACTGGCAGGGGCTCCTAGGAACTGTAGTCCATGGACATCTGGAGGACCACAGGTTGACTACCCCTGAGCTATCAGATATCAATATGGAGTCCGCACTTACCAGGGCAGTTTCAGGGATCACTGTAATGGACATCTTCAGGTAGTTCTGGGCTGAGGAGCTTCTAGCTGTGAATGTTGCAATGCTGGGGAAAAAAATCAGTGGTGATGAAGTGAGGAGTGCTTACAAGAGAAGGGCTGTCCACGGGACAATCCAGGACACATTAATATTCAATTTTACATTAAGTTCTACTCTACAGAGGCTCGAGCACATCTTCCTTGTGGTCTATTGCAGGGGTAGTCAACCTGTGGTCCTCCAGATGTTCGTGGACTACAATTCCCATGAGCCCCTGCCAGAAAATGCTGGCAGGGGCTCATGGGAATTGAAGTCCATGGACATCTGCAGGACCACAGGTTGACTACCTCTGGTCTATTGGAAGTAGCCTTGTAGGGTTTTTTCAGATTGTCTGGACGAGGTATCACCCTTGTGCAATTTGGGTTATGGGAAGACTGTGATTGCTGATCCCATCTTCTTAGGTGTGCAAATGGGACACTCCTTCTAAGTGAGGCGGGTGCAGGCTCTTTGTTTATCTGTGATGAGGCAGCTTGGTGCAGTGTAGTGGTTAGGAGTGCGGACTTCTAATCTGGTGAGTCGGGTTTGATTCCCTGCTCCTCTCCCACATGCAACCAGCTGGGAGACGTTGGGCTCGCCACGGCACTGATAAAGCTGTTCTGACCGAGCAGAGATATCAGGGCTCTCTCAGCCTCACCTCCCTCACAGGGTGTCTGTTGTGGGGAGAGGAAAGGGAAGGCGACTGCAAGCCACTTTGAGACTCCTTCAGGTAGAGAAAAGCGGCATATAAGAACCAACTCTTCTTTTTCTTTTTCTTCTTTTCCAAGTACAGACACACAAGCTGTGCCCAATTTAACTTCAAACCCCAGCGGTGATACATTCCAAGTACCGTTCCTGCTGCCCAGGCTACCCCACCGTTCCACAAAACCTCCACAAAACCTACCTGGAGGCGAAGCTGCCATTGCCTACAGCTGCCAGGAAGGTGGCGGTGAGGACAACAGTTTCCCCTGGATTTAACACGCTTTGCTTCGGCCTGAAGCTCTGCAGGAAGCCCAGGTCATCCCAGACACCGAAAGAAAACGATGCGCCTGCCCCGTCATTCACCACAAGGACAGACATCTCCACAAATCCACCAGGGGTTGTCGTGCCTGGGAAAACAGGACCGAGTCACTCACACTGGGGATGATAAATTCAGAGTCCAGTAGCACCTTGAAGACCAACAAAGATTTACTCAAAGCGTGAGCTTTCGAGTGCAAGTACCCTTCGTCAACCCTATCGCTCATCCACTGTAACCTGTCACCTCCTTGAACCTTCAATGACATGCTGGGATGGGGTGGGGGGGGGTAGGCTCTTTGTCTATGTGAGAGCCAGTTTGATGTAGTGGTTAGGAGTGCGGACTTCTAATCTGGCATGCCAGGTTCGATTCTGCGCTCCCCCACATGCAACCAGCTGGGTGACCTTGGGCTCGCCACGGCACTGATAAAACTGTTCTGACCGAGCAGCGATATCAGGGCTCTCTCAGCCTCACCCACCCCACAGGGTGTCTGTTGTGGGGACAGGAATGGGAAGGCAACTGTAAGCCGCTTTGAGCCTCCTTCGGGTAGGGAAAAGCAGCATATAAGAACCAACTCTTCTTCTTCTTCTTCTTCTTCTTCTTCTTCTTCTTCTTCTTCTTCTTCTTCTTCTTCTTCTTCTTCTTCTTCTTCTATCTGTGAAGAAGCTTCTTTCCCAAGCACAGACTTACGAGATGTGATGAACCCTGCTAGGGACCCATATATAACCTTTTGGCATAGAACAGGATTGGCCAAACAGTGGCTCTCCAGATGTCCATGAACTACAATTCAAGGACAAATGGGGACAAATACAAATGGGGACCCTCTGGAATTACAGTTCATCTCCAGACCACAGAGACGGGTTCCGCTGGAGGAAAAGGATGCTTTGGAGCGTGAAATTTATGACACCGTATCCCACTGAGGTCCTTGTCTTCCCCAAATCTCCAGGAGTTTCCCACTCTGAATCTGGCAACCCTACCTGCCTATCCCCCACTGGTGGCCTGGGGGGGAGGGGAGACAATGACGACCTGGCAAACCTTATTGGAAGGAAAGTTATTATTGGTATGTTCCATCTCCGTTGGAGCTTACCATTTTGGCCTGGGATAGGCACAATCTTTACAGACTCTGTGCTGACCGGATCTGGGCTGATTCGGGAAAAGGGGAGACCTCCTGGAGAGAGACCTTCCACACACAGCAGAGTAGTCTACAAGAGAGAGGAGAAATTGCTTAAGAGCTTTTAGACTTTCTCTGTGGTACATGACTTATAGCAGGGGTAGTCAGCCTGTGGTCCTCCAGATGGCCATGGACTACAATTCCCACGAGCCCCTGCCAGCAAACGCTGGCAGGGGCTCGTGGGAATTGTAGTCCATGGACATCTGGAGGACCACAAGCTGACTACCCCTGACTTATAGGACTTACTCCCCTCTTCCACTGTGAAAGGGAGAGTTTTCCAGTGATACCCTATTCCAGGTAAGTAGCAGCTTGGAATGAATTTTCCTTTCCCCTCCAAGTTGTTGATTTTAACAGGGCTTAATTCCCTCCAAGGAGAAAGCCCATGGCTCAGTGGCAGAAAACTGCTTGGCATCCAGCGGGTCCCAGGTTCAATTCCCAGCCTCTCCAGTTAGAAGGTGGAGATGGTGGAGTAATCGGAAACAACCCTGGGCCACTCCTGTCTATTCTGGACTTCTTGCTTTGATTTGGACCTGTTTTGTTTGATTTTGTGGCTATTGGCTCACACCTAAGTGTTTTACTTTTGTTTGTCCTTATTTCAACTGAGAAGTGGGCTTATGGTTTCCAAACTAGGAGCTTTAAAGGAAAAGAAACAAAGGATGCTTTAGGATGCTTTGGGCTGATCCTGCGTTGAGCAGGGGGTTGGACTAGATGGCCTGTATGGCCCCTTCCAACTCTATGATTCTGTGATTCTGTGAAAGACAGCTGCCGAATCTTTTATTACCAATGGTTAAGAAGAGCCATCATAAATGGGAAGCAAATTGATGGCACAGGCCACATTCGCAGCCCTGGCAAGCTCTACGTGGCCCAGATTTTCATCAGGGATGTCATAGTCCCATTGTATACGGCACTGGTCAGACCACACCTGGAGTACTGTGTGCAGTTCTGGAGGCCTCACTTCAAGAAGGACGTAGATAAAATTTAAAGGGTACAGAGGAGAGGGACGAGGATGATCTACGGCCAAGGGACCAAGCCCTATGAAGATAGGTTGAGGGACTTGGGAATGTTCAGCCTGGAGAAAAGGAGGTTGAGAGGGGACATGATAGCCCTCTTTAAGTATTTGAAAGGTTGTCACTTGGAGGAGGGCAGGAAGCTGTTCCCGTTGGCTGCAGAGGAAAGGACTGCAGTAATGGGTTTAAAGTACAACGATATAGGCTAGATATCAGGAAAAAAATTTCACAGTCAGAGTAGTTCAGCAGTGGAATAGGCTGCCTAAGGAGGTGGTGAGCTCCCCCCTCCCTGGCAGTCTTCAAGCAAAGGTTGGATACACACTTTTCTTGGATGCTTTAGGATGCTTAGGGCTGATCCTGCGTTGAGCAGGGGGTTGGACTAGATGGCCTGTATGGCCCCTTCCCACTATATGATTCTAGGATTCTATGATTCTATGAAAAGAGAGTCCGTACCGCTGCGTGAAAGGAAAGGGGAGCGATGGCCAAGAGGTTGTCCGCAGCATCGGAGGTTTGGTTCAGGGTGATGGAGCCCAAGGAGTCTCCTTGTTCGGAAACAGCGACCAGGCGTTGCATCTGAGCACCTTTGGCTTCCCCCATCATCTTCAAGGAGACAGTGTAGTTGGATCCTGGAAAAGACACAGCGGTCAGCAGAGCCCCCCTCGTGAAGGCCCCTTCCGCAGGGCCTGTAAGACAGAGCTCTTCCGCCAGGTCTCTGGTGGAGGCAAGTAAGATCACGGGCCCCTCCCCAGGCCAAGCTGGGACATGGGGCTATTCTTCATACTCCTAAGGCGGGGTCTGGTTTGGTCTGAGGTGGAAGAGGATTTTTATCGCTGCCGGAACTTGTTGATTTAATTGTAACACGTCGCACGGTTTGCATAGCTACAGGACCACAAAGCAATGTGCCCTTGCTTCAAATAAAATGTTCTCTTATTTATTACTTTGATTTATAGCCCGCCACTCCCCTGAGACTCATGGTGGGTAACAACATATAAAAACCCATAAAACCCCTAATGCATAAAAACATCCTACAAAAACAAATACACCGTCCAACCCAACCAACCTGACAGCGCCGGCATTCCCAGGGAGGGGACCGGGGGGGCACTGCATACATAGCCCTGAGAAGGGAAGGGGGGAAGGGGGCCCTGATCTTACAAGGAGGCGCTGGCCTCAACCATAGCTGGTAAATCCCGCAGGGCCCGCAGCTCTTCCGGGAGCTCATTCCACCAGGTAGGGGCCAGGACCGAGAAGGTAGGGGCCAGGACATCTTCAGTGTGCACAGTAATATTGGGATCAGGGAGCTAAAAAACATTCCTGTTTGTGCTTTCTGCCGGTGAGGTATGAACGGCGGAAGAGGGAGGCGGCATATGATGCAGCAGCCCTCTCCCTATTTGCTTGGCATCCGTGCTCTCAAATAATTTTCCAGGCTTTGAGGAGCCCTGGGAATGACGTCAGCTGGCCACGCCTCACTGCCGTGCCTCCCAGGAGGTTACGTGTTACAGGAAGTGACATCACCACCCGTGTTAATAGGCAGGACTGAGGGGTGGTTTAAAGGCAGTTTAAGGTGGGAGTGAGTAGTGCAGGCTCCACCCCCTCCCAGGCGCAGATGCCACAAGAGGACTCATGCTCATAGGAGGGAGGGGAGCAAGGGAAGCGGCTGGTGGCCTAGATTGTGGCTGAGTCCATTAAGGCAGGATGGGAAAGGTCACGGACCCCCTCCGGAGCTCCTGTGAACCCCGTTGGGTCCGTGGACCTCTGGTTGGAAATCCCTGAGCTAGAGCCTTAATGGGTTGTCACTTCTCCAACACCAACTGTGGAGAAAAGGGGAGTATAAATGGATGGATGGATGGATGGATGGATGGATGGATGGATGGATGGATGGATGGATGGATGGATGGATAGATAGATAGATAGATAGATAGATAGATAGATAGATAGATAGATAGATAGATAGATAGATAAATGGCACCTGAGCACCTGTCTTCAAGTGTGTGGCTTCACATTGCAGAGCGCTTACCTTTGACCGGCCGGCCCTGTATGGGAAGAACGTACTCGTCTTGTTGTTGCATGATCTGGTAGGAAAAGTCGAACAAGCTCTTGCCCCCAATTTCAACCTCGTAGGAGCCGCTGGGAGACACGGTCACAGACCATGCGCCATGCCGGACTACAGAAGGCACCCTCACAACCTTGTGGCTTTTTGTGTTAATCACCGTTTCAGTGGACGTCTCCTGGACACCTGCCATGGAAGTGACACAAAGGTAGACTTAAACCAAGCAGCTGAATCCTGATGATACATAGGAGGTCCAGACGTGCCATTAAGTTACAACTGATTTATGGTGGCCCCCGCAAGGGGTTCCCAAGGCAAGTGAGGAGCAGAGGTGGTTTGCCACTGTTTGCCTTGGTGGTCTCCCATACAAGCATCGACCCTGCTTGGTTGGTGTAGTGGTTAGGAGTGCGGACTTCTAATCTGGCATTCCGGGTTCGATTCTGCACTCCCCCTCATGCAGCCAGCTGGGTGACCTTGGGCTCGCCACGGCACTGATAAAACTGTTCTGACTCAGCAGTGATATCAGCGCTCTCTCAGCCTCACCCACCTCACAGGGTGTCTGTTGTGGGGAGAGGAAATGAAAGGTGATTGGAAGCCACTTTGAGACTTCTTCGGGTAGAGAAAAGCGGTATATAATAACAAACTCTTCTCTCTCAGGTCTCTCTCAGCCTCACCCACCTCACAGGGTGTTTGTTGTGGGGAGAGGAAAGGGAAGGCGACTGTAAGCCGCTTTGAGACTCCTTCAGGTAGAAAGAAGCGCCATATAAGTACCAATTCTTCTTCTTCTTCTTCTTCTTCTTCTTCTTCTTCTTCTTCTTCTTCTTCTTCTTCTTCTTCTTCTTCTTCTTCTTCTTCTTCTTCTTCTTCTTCTTCTCCTGCTTAGCTTCTGAGATCGCAGAAGGTTGGGATATGCCATGCCTCCTTCCCTCTTTCACTCCAAATCATCTCCCCTGTTGTTGTAGTCAACCTCCTTGATTTGCTTGGTGGATCCCAATGTCACCCTTACCTGAAGGCTCCAGCACACTCATGCTGAATCCGGAGGAACCCGCACTCTTGATGGAGACTGTTATTTCTGTTAGAGTCCCATCTACAGGGAAGGAGAAGCGATTCCCATTCAGACGGACACGAGCCACCTTCACTGGAGCAGCGTTCAAGGAGAGCTCCATGATCCCCAGAACCTGGTTAAGCTGACTCTTTGTGGTCATCACGTAATAGCCCCCAGAATAAGCGGTGAGCTCTTCATAGAGGTTGCTGTACCTCCGGTCAGAGGCCTTGGGACTGCCTTCGTCAATACCTGTGGAAATATCATCATCATATTTATTTTTATATGCTGCCCTTCCCTATCTGGGTAGCTCACCGGAAATATAAAACAATCCACAATGCATATGATAAAATGTTAATTCGACAGATAATTAAAAACCACTTTTTCTATTTCCATGTGTGCCCTTACAGAGGGCTACCCAATGCTGGGGGATTAGTGGGTTGGATAGGTGGATGGATTCTCAAGTAAGGAAGGCCAGTTATTTTCAATGGTATTTTCCTGGTCTCAATTGTAGGTTTGGCAGAACAGCTCAGACTTACAGGTCCTGTGGAACTGATCTCATTAGGCTTCTACCAAGTCAGGGCCAAGGCTAAAAAAATCTTGGTCCTGGTTGAGGCCAGATCTATCTATCTATCTATCTATCTATCTATCTATCTATCTATCTATCTATCTATCTATCTATCTATCTATCTATCTATCTATCTATCTATCTATCTATCTATCTATCTATCTATCTATCTATCTATCTATCTATCTATCTATCTATCTATCTATCTATCTATCTATCTATCTATCTATTTTTCATCTTCCTACCTACCTATCTACCCACCCACCTACCCACCCACCCACCTACCCACCCATCCACCCATCCATCCATCCATCCATCCATCCATCCATCCATCCACCTACCCCCAAGTTCCCCCAACCTTTCTTCATACATCTGGTCTCCAAACCCCTCACCATCTGTTGCCCTCCTGAGTCTTCCACTCAGGCCTCAACAAAATGTCAGGTGGAAGAGTCTTCCGGGTCCTGTGGAACTTGGCAAGCTCTAACAGGGCACTAACTTCCTCTGGGAGCTCATTTCACTAAGAAGGCCCTGACCCTGGTTGAGACCAGGCATTCCTCCTCAGGGTCGGGGACCACCAGATGGTTGGTGTTGGTGGAGTATAACGCCCTTTGGAGGGGTGGTCCCTCAGTTCCATCATGTTTACCCCGCAGCAGCACCTTCTTTGCTAAAGCTTACATACTTCGACGTTTCCGGCTGGAACAGTACCCTGTGAGGGCAGCGTTGACCTCGGACTTTGAGGAATCAATCAGGACTTTGACTTCGTCCAACAGGGACGCATCTTTTGCTCCAGCATCAGTGAAGATGAAGATCTTGGATCTGAAGGAGGCAGAAAGGAATTATGTACAGAAGGTTCAACAGGGAGGGCCGCCAGCATTGGGTTGGGAAATTCCTGGAGATTTTGGGGTATAGCCTGAGGAAGGTGGGCCTTGAGGATATGAGTGATCTCAGCAAAGGACAATGCCACAGACTCACCCATCTAAAACCCTCATTTTCTCCATGAGGAAGAAGAGTAGCACCCGTTCTGCACACATTAGATAATGCACTTTCAACATGCTTTTGTAACTGGCTTTTCTTGTGCAGAACAGGATAATCTACCTCTAAAGTGCATTGAAAGTGCATTATCCAATGTGTGCAGAATGGGCCCAGATTTTTATACTCTGGTTTCGTTCTGCCCTAAGGAGTCTCAAAATGGCTTACTATTGTGGGGAAACCATTGGGAGATTTGGACAAATTTAGAGTCTAGTGGCCCCAATCAAGTTTTATTCAAGGTGAGCAGCCAGCCTACTGCAGGGGGCTCTGGAGAGGCCCCTAATAGGGCTGTGGCCCCCCAAAAAGGTTGAGAATGTCTGCTCTAGGGGAGATGTCGGGCAGTAGAGGAACTCAGGCCAAGCTTGTTAAAACAAGACTGTGTCATTTGTCCCTTTGCAACGCGTCAATGGACCCCGACCACGGAAGGAGGGGCAAGCATGAGGGATGGGAAAGGCAACATGGGCAGGTCACTGAAGAGCGTCCCTGGTGGAGGCACACAGGAAGGGAGGGAGCGCGGAAGGGTAGTTCGATGGCATTACCTCGGCTTGCTCTCTTGTAAAGCCAGCTTCAGGCCAGTTAAGGACATCTCAGGGCAGTCTCCACCCCCAGAAGCCCTGAGGCTGCTGATAAAGGACTCAAATGTATTCACGTTGTGGGTTATACGGACAGGGCCGACATCTGCAAGGTATATTTATTTTATTTTATTATTTATTATATTTATATAACGCCCTTCCCTGAGGCTTAGGGCGGCTTACATGGAACTGGAATAAAAACAATACAGATAACAAGATAACTTGAACAGGAGTGAAAGAGTCATAAGAGGAAAACATTAACATAATGGAACAAACATGGTGAGACCATCCAATTTTAAGTGTAACATACTGACGGCCCCATGGGATGGACATGTCGGTGGGGGTTCTCCTGGGAGGAAGGCTCAGGAGCCAATAGGAAGTGATTGAATTCAGGTTGACCTCAACCAAAAAACCTGGCGGAAGAGCTCTTTTTTGCAGGCCCCACGGAACTGTTTAAGCTCCGCTTAAGTGACAGTAAGAAGAGAACTCTGAAAATAGGCACGCTTGAAGCAAAGAGTAGTTCAGTTCAGTCTCGTTCTGGTCTTTTGGGCATGTGACGACACCTCACTAATCAGAAACGACGTCCTCATCTGTGCTACAGAGGCTACGAAAAGTGGCCAGTTAGATCTATCAATTTGTGCAAGTCGGATTAGAGCTTATGGTCTCTCTTAGGGTGTTGCTCACATTCTATATAGTTTCAAACCCGTTTAATTGCCATGTCTTCTGAGCATTCTATATCAAACTGGGATGCAACAACGTGCTTTGAATGCCAGAATGCCATAAGCCTAAAGCGGAGGTTTCCTTATATTCTTTTACTTGCAGATCGATGTATATATTGCCCCTTTCCGACTTGCCATTTCAGGGTGGTGAACAGCAAATCGGAGCCACACCAACCGTAAAACAGTAAAATTGGATGAACAATAAATTAATATCTGCAAAACTTTAAAAGCAGTCAATTAAAAACAGCTAACGGCACCAGGAGTTGCTTACTTAAATGGAGCCCTCCCCCTGGAACCGAGATAGAATCATAGAATCATAGAGTTGGAAGGGACCTCATGGGTCATCTAGTCCAACCCCCTGCACTATGCTGGATACTCGCATCCCAATCGCTCATCGACTGTAACTTGCCACCCCCTTGAACCTTCACAGAATCAGCCTCTCCGTCAGATGGCTATCTAGCCTCTGTTTAAAAATTTCCAAAGATGGAGAACCCACCACCTCCCGAGGAAGCCTGAGAAACCACTTTAACTGTCAGGAACTTCTTCCGGAGGTTTAGATGGAATTTCTTTTGAATTAATTTCATCCTATTGGTTCTGGTCCGTCCCTCTGGGGCAAGAGAGAACAACTCTGCTCCATCCTCTACATGGCAGCCTTTTAAATACTTGAAGATAGTTATCAGATCCCCTCTCAGTCGTCTCCTCTCCAGGCTAAACAGACCAAGCTCCCCCAACCTTTCCTCATATGTCTTGGTCTTCAAACCCCTCACCATCTTTGAGATGAGATCTAAACGCTGTGATATGAACGAACTGATGAAACAGCTGGCCACGATTGGTTTTAAAAATATTATGGTTTTATTATTATATATTAACTTAAATGATTGATAAACGGAAATGTCGTCATGTATCTTTCATGATTTAGATGTTGGAAGCTGCCTTGAGTCGGCATGCTGAGAGGGGCAGGGCGTAAATACAAACAAACCAACAACCAAATATTGGTGGAAATTTGCTAGGATCATGGGTTGCTTGCCACCAAAGAGTAGGAATCATGCAATACACTGAGAACCAACCCCCTTCCCTCTGCCTCCACTTCCCATGTCCCCTCACCTGGGTCATTGAAGGGCACGAGAATGAAGTTATATGGTGCGTCCGGGGAACCGGAATATTTTCGAAGGAGTTTGAGGCTCACGTCTTTGACCTGGTTGATGTCATTCGACATGCTGCCAGTGGTGTCTATTGCAAAGGTGAGGGAATAGCCTTCCAAGTTGAAAAACCTCTGGAAAATCTCACGGCCCACCAGTTCCAAGAAGCTAGATCCTGAGCAAAGACAGGATACAATCAGTTGATATCTACCCTGCAGATCAGATTGTCTTCTACTGGCATGCTGATAGGTTATGTTGCTTCCTTTGACGTGGGTCCCGGACAAGATATGTTCCGAAAACATCCTAGCACAGAGGTCCCCAACATGGTGCCTGGTGCCCTGTCAAACGTTTTTAGAAAGTGGGTGTGGCTTTCAGCCAGCAAGTCTTCTCATTCGCCATTGGAGATTTGATTGGCTGGGCAGAGTTTAAAAGACATTGCTTTGACATCAGCTGCCACATCACAGCACAACCATCTTCCCTGTATGACTCACAGGATCGAATAATGGAGTTGGAAAGGGCCATCTATGCCATCCCCTGCTCAATGCAGGGGCTCATGGGAATTGTAGTCCACCGGCATCTGGTGAATCCCAGTTTGGCCACCAGATAAGTATCTGTCTAGCCGCTGCTTGAAGACTGCCGGTGAGGGGGAGCTCACCACCTCCTTAGGCAGCAGATTTAACTGCTGAACTACTTTGACTGAAATCACCCCCCCCCCTGATATCTAGCCAGTACTATTCTATATGTAGTTTAAAGCCATTACTGCAGGTCCTGTCCTCTGTTGCCAACAGGAACCTTTCCCTGCCCTCCTTTAAGTGACAACCTTTCAGATATTTAAAGACAACAATCCTGTCCCCTCTTCACCTCCCCCTTTCCAGGCTGAGCATTCCCAAGTCCCTCCGCCTTTCCACATAGGGCTTGGACTGAAGGTAAGCTGTTGCTGCCATCTTGTGCCTGGCCCCGCCTCCTGTGGAAGCCATTTTATGGAAGCCATTTTATGGCTGCACCCACCATGCTGAATCAGAATTCCAAAGGTGTCTACATGCTTTAAAAGGTTGAGGACCCCCTTCCTGGCCATTATGATCCAGGGCCCAAAACCTGTGGGGGCTATTCTCAAGCAAGGAATACAGAAGTTACTGAAGCCAGTTACCCGGTTTGTGAGGTACTAGGCCAAACTGTGGCTCACAAGATGTCCATGGATTCATGGGAAATGTAGTCCATGGACATCTGGAAAGCCACAGTTTGGCCACCCCTACTCTAGACTTACCATTTCCAACAAAGAAGTCCCTGGTGGCCTGGATGGCTAATTCAGCTGCTTTCTTGTGCAAATGATAGTGAGGAGAGAGTGAGGGGTCAGAGGTCTCTTTGTTGATGCCCCCAGTGGGAGGGTAATTCTGGGTCACGTCATTTCTCCCACCGTGTCCACATTTGCCTGTGGAAAGAATATCAGGTCCAAGATGTTAGGTATAAGTGCAAGAATAGTGGGGCTGGATGGAGCCAGTGGTTCTCTAAGGCAGGGGTCCTCAACCCCCGGTCTGCGGCCCGGTACCGGGCCACAAAGGCCATGGTACCAGGCTGTCAGCGGCTGTGCCTTCCTCCTCCCCCCCCGCAGCGAAAATGCGCACGCACGGCAGCTCTGCGCATGCGCGTTAGCACCACCTAGTGGCGAAAACGCGCATGCGTGACAACTGCCAGCTCTCTCCAACACTCGGAGGCGGTCCCCGACTGCTAGAAGGTTGGGGACCGCTGCTCTAAGGTATGCATAGCTCAAACCATGGGGACGGGGGGAATCTGCAGATCTGTTTTTGCTTAATACTGGTGCATAGGCAAGATCTGAACAGCACAGGAAGATATCCTACACAACAAACATAATTATACAGGAATGCTTTTCGCTACCTGAAGGAATCTCAAAGTGGCTTACACTCGCCTTCCCCTTCCTCACCCCACAACAGACACCCTGTGAGGGAGGTGGGGCCTGATATTACTGCTTGGTCAGAACAGCTCTGACAGGACTGTGACTGGCTCAGTCACCCAGCTGGCTGCATGTGGAGGAGGGGGGAATCAAACCTGACCCTCTAGGCTGAAGGCCGCCACTGTTAACTGTGACACCAAGCTGGCACTATCCCAAGCTGAACACGTGAAGGTGCCTTATATGGAATCAGATCTGTTAAATCCGTGGGTTCAGGTAGAACGGATACAGCAAGTTCATTCCAGCTCTTTATTGACCCCCAGCTCATAGGTACATGAGAACTAAAACTGAACTGGGAACCTCCCCCCCCTCCAAAAACACCCCTCCCCAAATATATGAAGACTGGAATGAAAGTATCTTTCCCTGCCTTGCCACAACAACACAAACCCCCCACCTGCCATGACTGGCGACAAAATCAAACAATAATCTTGGTGACAAAAGGTGGTCTTACCTCGAGGTTTGGTGTTGCACGTCGCTGATAACTTGTACCCACTTGTGAGCAAATCATCCACTAGTATGTTATCTTTGCACAAGTACTGGCCACTGTTAAGAAGAAGAAGAAGAAGAAGAAGAAGAAGAAGAAGAAGAAGAAGAAGAAGAAGAAGAGTTGGTTCTTATATGCCGCTTTTCCCTACCCGAAGGAAGCTCAAAGCGGCTTACAGTCGCCTTCCCATTACAGTCACCTTCCCATCCCCTTCCCCTACTAAAATAAAGTATTATTATTATTATTATTATTATTATTATTATTATATGAAGAAGTATTACTAATTAATTAATTAAATTTATATGCCGCCCTTCTGTTGCAATAGATAGGTAAACAGTTTCAGGGTTTATGTTTCCATGGATGGGTGTGTGTATGAATGTGTGTATTTGTGCGTGTGCGCGCGCGTGTGCAAGAAGGATTAAGAGCTCATTAGAAACCCACTTAAGAGAAAGAAAGCAATCTAGCCAGACACTGGAGACTTACACATATGCACAAGCAGGTGAACCTGAATATCCCAGGCTAAGCTTGATCTCATCAGATCTTGGAAGCTAAGCAGAGTTGGCCATGGTTCGTGCTTGGACCATCAAGGAGGTTCATACCTGGACCACCAAGGAGGTTCGTACTTGGACCATCAAGGAGGTTCATACCTGGACCACCAAGGAGGTTCGTACTTGGACCATCAAGGAGGTTCATACCTGGGCCATCAAGGAGGTTCGTGCTTGGACCATCAAGGAGGTTCATACCTGGACCACCAAGGAGGTTCGTACTTGGACCATCAAGGAGGTTCATACCTGGACCACCAAGGAGGTTCGTACTTGGACCATCAAGGAGGTTCATACCTGGACCACTAAGGAGGTTCGTACCTGGGCCATCAAGGAGGTTCGTGCTTGGATCATCAGAGGTTCATACCTGGACCACCAAGGAGGTTTGTTCTTGGACCACTAAGGAGGTTTCTACTTGGACCATCAAGGAGGTTCATACTTGGACCACCAAGGAGGTTTGTACTTGGACCACTAAGGAGGTTTGTACTTGGACCACTAAGGAGGTTCATACTTGGACCACCAAGGAGGTTCGTACTTGGACCACTAAGGAGGCTCGTATTTGGACCACCAAGGAGGTTCATACTTGGACCACCAAGGAGGTCCAAGGTTGTTACGCAGAGGCAGGCAACGGCAAACCCCCCTCTGAATGTCCCTTGCCTTGAAAATGTTTGCAGAGTTTAAATATGCAAGGAGAATCAAACTGCTAGGCTGCTCAAAATAATAAAATCGTCTTATTAAGAAGAGAAACAACATTGTAAAGGGACAGACCTACTGTCTAACTGTCTTCCGCATTCATGCAGTCTTTTCTGTTCTGGCGGCAAGCAGGGAAGAAGAGTGCTCAAAGAAGTTGGAAGTCTTCCAAAATGCCAATGAGGACACTGGTATTTCAAAAACACCAGGAAGAAGAAGAGTTGGTTTTTATACCCCGCTTTTCACTACTCAGCCACTTTGGGTAGTAAAAAGCGGGGTATAAAAAAACAGTTCTTCTTCTCTTCGTCTCCACTTAACCCAAGAATACCTCCCCTTGGGGCTGTTTCCTCCCCTTGTGCTCTGGTCTTAAGCCCCCTTAGGCCCCTGCAGACTTTGAAAAGGGCATTCCCTGCAGGGGATCCCTGGCCCAGCTTGTTAAAAAGCATCTCAAGCCTATTCGTAATGCTCGTTCTGTAATTCAGGAATAATAATAATAAATCTACTACCTCATCAGTTTCCCGTGAAGATAAACAGTGTAAAGACTATTAAACAAGGCTGAGAGATTTAGGTGCCAGAGAAATGTTTAGCAAGACAAGGAATGTAGAATTTGTTATTTCGAAAGGCAGGTCCCAAACTTTCCACTGGCTGTGTCTGCGTAGTCGTCCGTGTGTATATCTGTACTACGGGACACAGTTCTGGCATGGTTGTCATCTTGGCAGGGGCGGTGGGCCAGAATATACATGCGGCAGAATTAAACAGCAAAGACTTTTAGCTGTAGGAGGAGGGGGTGGGCTGCAGTCTGCCCAACCGTTACCTTCTTGCACAGATCATCTCTTTGTAAGCCCCAAACTCTTGGGTCTTAAATGAACAAGAGGAAGATGATGTGTTTGGGTCTATCCGTAAAACCGCCGGCTCATGCTGCCTCGGTTTGCCTCAGGGCCATGAATGGTGAGTGGGGTTAACCCTTCAGCTTCTGTTCAGAGATGGTTTTCAAAATGGGCTCCTCCTTTCTGCTGTTAGCATTTTCAAGGGGGGGGGAGGTGTCTTTAAAAAGGCCTCCCCAAGCCTGCTTGAGGTTCAGAGTGTTACATAGGTGGGTAGCCTACGCCGCAAAGCATTATGCACAGGAAAGCTTGTAAGCTGCACAATCGCAACCCATCGATGACTTGACTATTGGCTCTCAGAATGGACCAATGACCTACTCCCTTTAAGGACCAATCAGGTTTGTTGGAGGGCATTCCAAAGTGTATATAAGTCCATGTTGGGCCTGTGTTCCTTCTTTGGTGTTTGGTGTTGGATTGAATAAAGTTGATTTGGAAGAATTTTGAGGTCTGTGTCTACTGAACCCACAGATTCTAAACAGTATGAAACAGTGTCTGTATCCCTGCATTTTTTTCCCGTAAGATTGCCAGCAGGACAGGAAAAACCTGCTTGATGATCAAAATAATATTAAAGGGACAGGTAGAGGGGCCTGTTTAAAAATTGGCCTGTTTAAAAATTCTTACCTTGATTCTCTGGTGCAATCTGTGCAGGTGGTCTTAGAAGTGGAGGCAATAGGGAACGCGGAACGAGTTGTATTTACTGGTGACACATAAAAAGATGGGAAAGGGGCCTTTTAAAGAGCTGAACATAAAAACTCCAGTGGGAGACAAAATATGCAACTGGTACCTCCCACCAACCTCTCTTAGAATCGTCCCTCCTAGGGTTCCCAACTCCAGGTTGGGAAATCTTGGAGATTTTGGGGAGTGGAACCTGAGAAGGGCAGCTTCAATGGGGAATAATACCATAGATCAGCTTTGGGCTGATCCTACGCTGAGCAGGGGGTTGGACTAGATGGCCTGCATGGCCCCTTCCAACTCTATGATTCTAGGATTCTATGGCCTGTATGGCCCCTTCCAACTCTATGATTCTAGGATTCTATGGCCTGTATGGCCCCTTCCAACTCTATGATTCTAGGATTCTATAGAGTCCACCTTTCAAAGAAACCACTTTTCTCATGGTGAACAGATCTCTGTCACCTGTAGATCAGTTCTGACAGCAGATATCCGGACCACCTGGGGGTTGGCAAAACGACCCTCCTTCAGTCAACTACTCAGTGATGGTGCTGTTCAGTAGAATTTTGAAACATTTCTGCCATCTCTTTATTTCTAGGCATAGAATCCAGTCTTTTCCAACCTCCCTGTGAAAGCTAAAGCTGTTTCCTGCTCTGCCACCTCCACATTGTGGTCATTCTTGGAACCGAAGGACTTTCCACTCTCTCTTAGACTTTAGAGGGGGACTATAGAGAGCCAGAAGGATAGACAGGTTAGGACCCACCTGCAGCTTTTCCTCTTAGGGCAGGAGTGGCCGAAGTGTGGCTTTCCAGATGTCCATGGGCTGCAATGACCATGAGCCCCTGTCTGCCGGAGAGCCACAATTTGGCCATCCCTGTCTTAGGGAATCTTCCTTCCAGCTTGTATCTTATGTCCTTTCTTCTCCAGATGGCCTGTATGTCCCTTTCCAACTCTATGATTTTATGATCTTGCGACTATAAGACCAGGGCCTAGTCTGCACACATAGGATAATGCACTTTCAATGTGCTTTGGCAGCTGGATTTTCCTGTGCAGAACAGGAAAATCTACTTCTAAAGGACGTTGAAAGTGCATTATCTATTGTGTGCAGACTAGGCTCAGGACATGCTTTCGTATATTCTTCTCCTTCCTCGTTTAGCAGCAGTTTAGAATTCTATCTCTGTTCCATCTTGTCTAGAATGGACCACCTTACAATAAAAGGCTCAGAGGAGTTGGCAAAGATAAACAGATTCGATGTGTAACTTTACATTAGACAAGCACCCCACTCACCCCCCGGTAATTCCACTGTGCAATGTGTCCGATACAGGAAAGCCACCTAGATGTCTAGGACTTCTTCATTGCACCCTGATATCTGAATCTGTCTGGGCCAGAGTCTTCTGGAACAGTTTATTGTGACTTACGTAGGTATTCATACGGTTTGTTGTTTCCCAGCTCGATCCAATTGGTATTGCTGTAGAATTTCTGGAGAATGTGGAGGGCTTTTCCTGCGCTCAGGCGGGCTGATTCCAAAGCTGCTGAGGTCACCGGGCCTTTCAGGCCAGATAGCACAGAATCCCGCAGGACTTGAAGCTGTTTGATGCCTGGAAATCAGATGCAAATTGGGATTTAATGCTGTTTTCTTGTGCCTTCTTAGAATGCTCTGTTTCTAAAATGGAAAACAGGCAAGTGGATGTCATGGCCTCTTCCTTACCACCCTTTACTCCAGGCCAGGGGTGGCCAAGCTGTGGCACTCCAGATGTCCATGACTACAATTCCCATGAGCCCCTGCCAGCTGGCAGGGGCTCATGGGAATTGGAGTCCATGGACATCTGGAGAGACACAGCTTGGCCACCCCTGATCTTGGGCCTTTTTTGCCTTGAAAGATGCTGAAGTCTAGGGGGTGGGGTTGCCACCTTCCAGGTGGTGAACAAGCAAGGACAGGCCGAACGGTGGAGGTTGTAGTGAAAGAAAAACCATCTGAGGCAAAAGAAATCTAATACGAAAGGGTTTCTTTCTGCTTCTTTTAATTTTTTCATGAAATGATTGTGCAGAAAAATCAATTAACCAAATTCCGGTACTCGCCGTTTTGAAAACATCTCCCTCAGGACTGATGTCCAAGATTAATATCCATGTCTAGAAAGCCTTGCTCTGAGGTTGTCTAAGAATATAGATGACCATAGTTAATTGATTTTCCTGCACAACTCTCTCTTGAAAAAATCAAAGGCAGAAAGAGACATCTGTATTAGAAGATTTATTTTACCTCAGACTATTTTTTTTTTCTGGTGGCTGAGAATCTCCTGGGATTGCAGTTGGTCTTCGGGGGAGAAAATGGCCACTTCGGAGGGTAACAAAAAAACAAAAGCAGGGAATCTTGTGGGAAAATTCAGAAAGGATAAATAACGAACCACGAAACAACCTCAAATACAAAAAAATATTAAGCAAACTGAAAAAGTATACAAACAATTTACACAATGATATGCAAACTCTACAAAACTATTCTCAGATAAAATATATGCTGTAGATCAGGGGTAGTCAAACTGTGGCCCTCCAGATGTCCATGGACTACAATTCCCAGAAGCCCCTGCCAGCATTTGCTGGCAGGGGCTTCTGGGAATTGTAGTCCATGGACATCTGGAGGGCCACAGTTTGACTACCCCTGATCTACAGCATATATCTACAGCATTTGCTGGCAGGGGCTTCTGGGAATTGTAGTCCATGGACATCTGGAGGGCCACAGTTTGACTACCCCTGCTGTAGATTATCAAAGGATCATATGATTTGATCGCTTGAGGCCAGCTGGTCCGGACCCCACAGACTGGTCCGTACCCCACATGACTGAACAATTTGATCTCCCCAGTGTTGTTGTTATTCATGTTGTGTTATGATTGTTACCTGACAGATTGTTTTGACGTTCTATCGAAATTTGTATAATGTTATAGACGCTTATAGTGTTCCATGTAAATTTATGCAAACCGCCCAGAGTTGTAAAAATAATTTTGGTATAAAAATCCAGAATAAATAAATCATAAAGTAAATAAAAACGATCGGTGAAGAAGACAGAGAAAATTATACAAAAGTTCATGATAGCTCCTACACGCAATATTTAAAGAGTGCAATATTTACATAATGTCTCCTCACAAACAATCACAACCATCACTCCAGCCAAAGATAGCTAGGGTAGGGGAAGAGGGCCGTGGCTGGTGTCGGCAAAGCTAAGAGCAAACATTTTATCTTTTATTGTTGCAATTCAGCAATGCGGTGGGAACCTCCTAGGTGAAGAAACTGCATGAGGAAGTGGAGGTTGGGATGCCAGCCTCCAGGTGGGAGCAGAAAACCAGTGTATAGAACTAAGACAACAGACCAGAAACCACTGTGGCAAGAAGCCCATACCATAGTATCTTTTACAAAAATATTATATTCGATTTTTAGAATCTCTGGTGACATATAAAGCTATAACTAAAGTTACAAAACTTTGCAGATATCTTGGTGCAGACTTCTAATCTTGGAGATATCTTGGAGGAGTGCAGACTTCTAATCCTGGCAGGGGCTCATGGGAATTGTAGTCCATGGACATCTGGAGGGCCGCAGTTTGACTACCCCTGTTCTAATCTGTCATTCACTTTCGTTCATGATTAAGTTTACCCCTTCACCCAAAGACCCTCGTCCCACTCCGGCCCTCCCACAGGCCGCCCAGCCGCCCTTACTTTTGCCGATTTCTTCACAATGGAAAAAGAAGCTGCTGTCGTCCATGTGATAGATCTCCACCTGATTATTCCCATCGATGATTTCCTTAAGAGCTTTGGTGAACCGGTTGGCGGAGACATCAGCTGTGCGCGGGGAGAAAAGGACAAATCAGACCACAAAGGGCTGGCATCCCCCGGAGCATTCCTGCCCATGGTGGCTTTCTGTTGCCAAATGTAGGAGATGTGGGTTCTCCAGCAGTCCAGTGGGGTCTAGGGCAAAAGAAGCCTGCACCCTACCTTGGAAGTAAGCCTTGAATAGTATGTTAGGGGTCAGTGGCTTCATAAATTCTAGCTCCCCGGGAGCCATGGCTGGTTTTCCTGGTAGGGGGTTCCTCTCCATGTACCAGGCCACAGCTCTCAGCACCCCGATTTCGGTGATGTCGGTGTCCGTGAAGTCACTCGGGGCAATGCCCCCCGATTCGTGATTGGGCCGGAATCCGGCCACCACCCCTGCCCAAAGGACCAAAAGGAGTTCTCTGGGGAGCAGCATGTCTTGTGGTGAGGAGCTTGGTGGAGAATGGTCAGATCCTCAGGTCGGCCTCTCTGGGTGTGCTGCCTCTGCTGTGTCATGCGCCCTTTGCTCTGCCAGTGAAACGGCTGAGGCGGGACCAGGGAAATCCCCTTGGTGCTCAGCCCATTTCCTTACTGTCACCTGGGCAAAGGATCCAGGAGAACCCAGCAGTTCAAATGTTTCCTTCCGTCACCAATCCTTCTGTCCTTCTCAGAATAATGGGAGATGAGTACAAGAGGTGTTTCTGAAGGGTTGCCGCTTCTTTTCTGGTAGGATTGTTGGAGGGAGCGACTCAGCATGCCTGGACCTTGTATATAAGTTCATGTTGTGCCTATTTTCCTTCCTTGATGTTTGGAGCTGGCGTTGGATAGAATAAAGAGCTGTTTGATTTGGAAGAATTTTGAGATCTGCGTCTACAGAGACTTGATATTTGGTCATGTTTTGGCAGGTTTTTGCTGGTAGCAAGGAACGTGTTCTATATTCCCACATTTTCATTCATTCATTCATTCATTCATTCATTCATTCATTCATTCACTCACTCACTCACTCACTCACTCACTCACTCACTCACTCATTCATTCATTCATTCATTCATTCATTCATTCATTCATTCATTCATTCATTCATTGCCAGCAGGACAGGAAAAACCTGATCATTGCTTGGTGATCAAAATAATATTAAAGGGACAGTTAGAAGGACCTGTTTAAAAGTTGGCCTGTTTAAAAATTCTTACCTTGATTCTCTGGGGCAATCTGTGCAGCTTGTCTTAGAAGCGGGGGCAATAGGGAATGCGGAACGAGCTGCATTTACTGGTGACGCATAAAAAGATGGAAAAGGGGCCTTTTAAAGAGCTGGACATACCTGGACATCGTGGGACGCTACATCAGTGTGTATAGATGGTGTCTCCTCGAATGGGATGCCTTTCTTTATCTTCACCTGGGATCTGACCTCTGGCCTCTGCCCCCTCCTGTCTCTCTGCCTTTGTCCTCATCTCCTTCCACATGGCCTTCTATAAGATGATTTCTCTCGAAGATACAGTCCCATGCACATGATGCAGGATTAGCTGGCCATTTGTGATAGGGAAAATGCCCTTTAGATTAGGCTTCGCTCTCTTCCTTTGACTGCAAGTTGAATATGAACTGGATCGACTCAAATAAATGTAAGGTTACCTTTTTGGCAATAGATTTCTAGGGAGATTTATTTACTTGACCACCACACTTTGATGACTGGGCAAACTCTGCTGTAGTAACCAAATGTCCCGATAAGGAGCAAGGCATCCCAGGCAGCTACTCCCAAACCTTAGTGATGGAGTGTTTTTCATATGGCCATGGAGGAAATTTGGACCTCAGAGTTCTACCACCTCATTCGGCTGCCCGTGCGGATAATATCTTACATTAGCAGACTAGAGACAGGAAGGAAATGGCTACGCGAAGGCCCAGCAGTTTGTTCGTTCTACCAGGTGTGGTTTCTACAATTTTGCGACTTGGTAACCTAAGAAGACATCAAAGGGCACAGGCACCAAAAGGTGGGGGAAGTAAAGGGACCTGCATTTTTTGATATGGATGAACCAGCCAGTTCTTGGGCTGAAGGCTTTCCATAGTTATTTCAATGACAGTGTAATGACCTGAAAATATGTATCTGCACAATGAGGAGGATTAAAAAAAAGACTTGTACCAGGATGATTATGTGTTTGAGAGACTATATATCTAATTTTGAAGCTGGCCCTAGAGTGTGGGTTTAAGAATCCATATGTGTTTAGGAGCAGATAGATTTAGCTGTTGTATTTTGCTCACCTAAAGATTCCAGAAGACTAAATTTGTTTGATAAAGATGGTGCAGAGTCACTAAGTAAATTGCTAAGAAACAATAATTTTAAGTAGTTCAGAAACTTTGGGTGGGGGCTAGACCAACCTTGATGAAACCATATTAGATTTTGAGTTTGCATTGGTCTCTCCCCTGCATCTTCTCTTTGGTGGCTTCATGATAGATGTTGCTGCCTTCAAGGTTTTAAGAACTAGAGCAACAGCAAATAACTCTTGTTTAAACTCCTCCGGTTTCAAGTAACAAGCAGGGAGTAACCACCAGTTCACTCAACTTCCGCCGTATATTATCTATTTAGACCTGAGATTCTGCTTGTAACACCTGATCAAGGCTCTGATCAGCAGTGATGAATAAATTCAATTACAAAATAGGTTTGCAAAAGCTTCTTTTACTGACTGTTCAAATCAACAAGAGGGAAGATAGAGCAGCACAGTTGGCCTCTGCCTCTGTCCACCATCTTCCAGGCCCCCTCTGTCCACTGGTAAGAGCCAGTTCGGTGTAGTAGTTTGGAGTGCGGACTTCTAATCTGGCAAGCTGGGTTCGGTTCTGCGCTCCCCCACATGCAGCCAGCTGGGTGACCTTGGGCTCGCCACAGCACTGATAAAACTGTTCTGACTGAGCAGGAATATCTGGGCTCCCTTAGCCTCACCCACCTCACAGGGTGTCTGTTGTGGGGAGAGGAAAGGGAAGGCGACTGTAAGTAGCTTTGAGCCTCCTTTAGGTAAAGAAAAGTGGCATATAAGAACCAATTCATCATCATCATCATCTTCTTCTTCTTCTTCTTCTTCTTCTTCTTCTTCTTCTTCTTCTTCTTCTTCTTCTTCTTCTTCTCCTCCTTTGTGGGAGATAGGAGATGGTAGGCTGGCTGTATCTGGGTATGGAAATCCTTAGGGATTTGGGGAAAGATTCCTGTGGAGCACAAGGCCATGGAGTCCATTTGCTCCTGGAGAACAGCTGCATACAAGTAGGGATTCAATCACAACTCCCTGGTGCCACAAGTGGATTAACCATGTGAGAGAGCAGGAATCCGAGACCTATTTCACTTCCCCCTTCCAGTCTTTATTCTCCTCATTTCACACATTCATCTGGGCATGGGTAGTTGGTCTCACAGGGCTGGGGAACTGGGCTCTCTCAAGTGCTCTTCCAGTCACTGCATTTCCGTGAGGTTAATTTACAAGCCTTCCTGGAATAAACAAAGGACAAAGTCTGCCAAGAAAGCTGATAAATCCCAAGCCGGTCTTCACCAAAGCCTCCTCATTGCACACTGGCCTATCCCAGGGAGGGGCTATGCTCAGTGTCAGAGCGCATGCATTGTACACAAAAGGGCCTACCTTCAATATCTGGTAGGCACTGTGTGGAAAGAAATCTTTGTCTGAGAACTGCGGCCTCCCAGAGGAGACCACGATGAGCTAGTTGGACCCACAGTCTGGATCTATATAAGGGCATTTCTTTCATTCCTCTTATTGTTTGTGGTTTCCTATTATAAGTTTGCTCATTCCTTGGATTGTTTTAGGTTCTTCTTTTAGGTTGAAGCTGATTGACTTGCAAGATTAAAATTGCGGGAATTCTCCTGTCTAGGCATGTGCACTCCCCACAAAAATGTGGACCGTTTCGGGTTCAGAGGAACCCAATTCGAACCGTTAAAGGGCTGTCCGAATCAGCTGATTCGGATCCAGCTTCAGCCGAATCAATTTGGACGTCTCCGAAGTGATTCGGCAATTAAAGTCAACGGCACCATTTACTTCAATGGGAATTTTTTTTGTCATCTCCACAGCCTGTGGTTGGGGGTGGGGGTTTGAGTTAGAGGCCCCAAACTTTCAAACTCCCATAAATTTCAAGAAGATTGGGCCAGGAGGTCCGATAGTCACATAGATGTGCCTTAGGAATAGATTTGCCATTTATTATTTTTAAAAAAGCAAGCCCATGCTGCGGTTTGGGGGGAAATGTGCCTGCCAGAAGGCAGCCCCATCTTTCCTTGATGGCTGTGCTCAGAGGCCTTCTGTGACCCTCTGTGCAAAGAGGCCCCCAGCCTTTCCAAATTAGCGGCTACCACACAGCTCTTGGTGAGCGTTGCTCAGCTGGACGGACGCCGAGGCCTGGCCGTGAGTGACAAGGGCTATCGCTCAAGCTCCAAGACGTACTTTTGTGGTCTGCAGAGGCCCTTACTCTCCCTCCTTGTGGTTTGCTCTGAGGCGGCTTTGCAGACCCTGCCTTTCTAGTGCTGCTACTTGAAGGGCCTCAGACACATCTCTCAGGACGGGCTGGGGGGGGTCTAACGGACACTGACTGAACCAAAGAGGGGGAACCAGAGAGGAAAGAGCCGGCAGACACCGTGGCTGATTGAGCTGATCAGCAAGATTGCAAGAAGGAACCGAGTCAGGCTGAGTTGCCCACGGAATCTAGCGACATAAAGGTTGCTTTGCAGGTTCATATCAAAGGTCCATCTCTTCCAGCATTCTGGGTCCCCCAGTGGTCAGCAAGATGCATCTAGAGACTCACAAGCTGGACCTGCAGGTCTCTTGATGCTTAAGCCAAGGCCAGGTATTGGTGAGAATAGCTGGGTCGAGAGCAAGGCTAAAATAAATATCATTCCAGTTTTAGTGTATGTGCTGCCAAAGCAAACGTCTGTCTGTCTGTCTGTCTGTCATCAGCATTCCAATTTTAGTACATGTGCTGTCAAAGTGAACAATAGCATCTATCATCTCTCTCTCTCTCTGTGTCTCTCTTATCTGCCGGTGGCCCCTTGAAGAAGAACGTACTTCTTTAAAATGTTGTATGTCTTTAAGGGGTTGCTGGACTCCTGTTGTATTTTGAAAGGCGGGGGGTGTTCATTTCTGATGAAAATAGATAACGGAGCTTAAGTCCCCTTCAGACTTCAGGGAGGAGAGTAGATCCACGATGAAGCACAAGCCTTGTAGGCAGAAGATCCCAGGCAGCATCTTTAGTTAGAAAGGATTCTTAGGGGGAAATACCTTGGCTGGGGTCCTCGTTGGGACAGGACCAGGTAAAGTGGACTGATGTCCTGACTCATGGTAAGGCAACTTCACAGGCTGCTAGACTGCTTCCTTTTAACTGGGAAGCCTTGTGTGGTTTAGTGATTGGGGAAAAGTGAGGCTGTGCCTGGGCCTGAAAGATGACAACTCCTGCTCTGGTTGCCATGGGAGGCCTGTTTTGATTGACCTGATCTGATCTCCTCAGATCTTAGAAGTTCAGCAGGGGCAGAGGAGAGACCATTGAGGAAGACTAGGGTCGCTTCCCTGTAGCAGGTGATGGTACCTTGCCTTGGAGACCTTATGGGGTCACCATTAAGTCAGCGGCAACTGGATGGGACTTTCCTCCACCAGGTCCCTTACAGAATCATAGTATTGGAAGGGACCTCCTGGGTCATCCAGTCCAACCCCCTGCACTATGCAGGACGCTCCCAACCCTATTGCTCATCTACTGTCACCTGCCACCCCCTTGAACCTTCACAAAACCAGCCTCTCTGTCAGATGGCTATCCAGCCTCTGTTTAAACATTTCCAAAGATGGAGAACCCACCATCTCCCAAGGAAGCCTTCTCAGACCTGATAACTGGAGACCTTGAGGACCGAGTGGAGTCTTTCCACAGACTTAGCAAGAGCTTTACTCCTGATCTTTGGATCTTTGCAAAAGGGCTAGAGAGTTTTGGGGGTGGGTGGGTCAAAGGGGCTGTTGATTGACAGATTTGAGCGAATATGACCACTGGTTTCCTGTGCACCGGCTACAACCTGGTAGCGGCTATTATTTCCGGCCACTAGCGTGTATTTTCCATTGTCTCATGTCCTACGAAAGCCGCCTGTGAAGACATGTTCTGCGCACACAGCCCAGAGCTGACACGGGTTGCACGACGACCAGCTCTCTTCATGCCCGATGATGACTTTGAGGTGTCTGGGCTTCTGTTTTACCATCTGGGCAGGTAAGTAACCGTTCCATGGTTGTGGCACCTTAAAGCCTGTCTTTTCCATAGATGCCACTTTCTGTTGCCTAGAGAGACCGTTTTCCTATTTCTGCTTCGCAGGACAAGCCTTTCTGAGTCCCAGTAGAAGATCTTTGATGAGATTCTAGGCCAAAATGCTGTGTCTGCTCTTTCTGCAGTCCATTCCCTCCACTGTTCCTGCCCATGCCTGGACGGGGAATGCCTGCCCGCCCGCCCGCCCGCCTGCCTGCCCGCCCATCCGTCCATCTATCTATCTATCTATCTATCTATCTATCTATCTATCTATCTATCTATCTATCTATCTATCTATCTATCTATCTATCTATCTATCTATCTATCTATCTATCTATCGATCGATCGATCGATCGATCGATCGATCGATCGATCGATCTATCTATCTATCTATCTATCTATCTATCTATCTATCTATCTATCTATCTATCTATCTATCTATCTATCTATCTATCTATCTATCTATCTATCTATCTATCTATCTATCTATCTATCTATCTATGATTGTAAGGAGTCTTGAAAGGGAGAATAGAGATGAAATAATATACTCATTACATCCATCTACAGAGCTCCAAGTGGTAAAAGTGTCTGTTGTGGGGAGAGGAAAGGGAAGGCAATTGTAAGCTTCTCTGAGACTCCTTTGGGTAGAGAAAAGCGGCATATAAGAACCAACTCTTCTTCTTCTTCTTCTTCTTCTTCTTCTTCTTCTTCTTCTTCTTCTTCTTCTTCTTCTTCTTCTTCTTCTTCCCTTCCCTTCCCTTCCCTTCCCTTCCCTTCCCTTCCCTTCCCTTCCCTTCCCTTCCCTTCCCTTCCCTTCCCTTCCCTTCCCTTCCCTTCCCTTCCCTTCCTCTCCCCGACGGACACCCTGTGAGGTTGGTGGGGCTGAGAGAGCTTTGACAGGACTGCTCTGTGAGAACAGCTCTAACAGGTCTGTGATGAGCCCAAGGCCACCCAGCTGCATGTGGAGGAGCGGGAATGAAACCTGGTTCACCAGATTAGAAACTGCTGCTCTTAACTACAACACCTAATTGGCTCTTTAAAAGTTTAACTAATAAGATCTCCCTTGCTGTACCAGACCCATGATACCTCTTAGATAGGTTTAGGAGGATACCCATGTTGGCTTGGAGCAGAAGAGTTCGATTCTAGTCCAGTAGCACCTTAGAAAACAAAAATATTTCAGAGTGTGAGTTTTTGCAAGCGAAAGTTCCCTTCCTCAGATATCTTTGATTATTGAAAGCCTATCCCTGAACAATATTTTGATCTCAGAGGTGCTACTGGACTTCTATTGAGTATCGAACTCTGTTATTCATCGATCAGAAAAAGACGGCTCGGTGTTCAAAAGTATTCTGCGTCTAAATGGGGTGAGTTCTTGCTTCTTGCTGTGGAAGGCCACAAACACATCAGGTTTACTGGCAACCAATTTGGGTTCCGAACTCATTTTGAGGTGCTGGTTTTTATCTTTAAAGCCCTACATGGACAGTGTCTGTGGCTATTCAAGGAAGCAGCGGGACCAAAAAGTGTCTCCCTGGTCACCGAATTCCAGTCATGGATCTCTGCTGTCACCTTTGGGGGCTCAGTTGTTCCCCACAATCCTCACAGCCTGTTTTTGATACTGTCTCACAAGGCCACTTGAGACTTGCCGTGTTCAAGAGCCTAGCCTGATTAAATAACAATGTATTATTATTTTTGGAAGAAAGCTTTTAGCCTCCAAGAATGAGGGAATTTGAATCCTCCCTGCTAAGATAACAAAGCTCATTTAGGTCAAATGACATTTACGGCTGGAGTTTCCTGGTTGCTACGCCTGATATTTGTTAGATGCTTAAAACTACCCACGGGGTTGGGGTCGGGGAATTTGGATCAGGGCTACAGTGTGGGTAGTCTGGAGCCATTTCCCTCATCAGACCCCCCTCCGCCTCCTCAGTTGCCTAAAACCTACCAGATATTGTGATTGACTTTTCTTTTTTGCCTCATGGTAGCCCTGAAAGGGGGATTTCTCCTTCCCAAGTTCTGTTTTTACAACAGCTTGGTTAAGAGCGGCGGCCTCTGATCTGGAGAGCTGGCTTAGATTCCCTGCTCCTCCACATGCAGCCAGCTGGATGATCTGGGGCTAGTCCCAGTCCTGTTAGAGAGCAGTTCTCGCAGAACAGTTGTCAGGGCTTTCTCAGCCCCGCCTACCACACAGGGCCTCTGTTGTGGAGAGAGGAAGGGAAATGCCTTTGTAAGCCGCTTTGAGACACCTTCCGGGTAAAAAGCGGGATATAAAGACCAACTCTTCTTCAAATAATATCAGGAGTTCCTGTCGCAGAACTTCAACATACTGTAAGAGACAGTTTGGTGTAGTGGTTAGGAGTGCGGACTTCTAATCTGGCATGCCAGGTTCGATTCTGCACTCCCCCACATGCAGCCAGCTGGGTGACCTTGGGCTCGCCACGGCACTGATAAAACTGTTCTGACCGGGCAGTGATATCAGCGCTCTCTCAGCCTCACCCACCCCACAGGGTGTCTGTTGTGGGGAGAGGAATGGGAAGGTGACTGTAAGCCGCTTTGAGCCTCCTTCAGGTAGGGAAAAGCGGCATATAAGAACCAACTCTTCTTCTTCTTCTTCTAATTTGGTTGGAGATGAGACAGAATTTTGACGGCTGTCTGGTTTGATCCAGACATGCTGTTGTGGGAGAGGGTTTCCCCTTTTAAGGACCATCAGACTCTTACTGTTTAGATCAGGGGTAGTCAAACTGCGGCCCTCCAGATGTCCATGGACTACAATTCCCAGGAGCCCCTGCCAGCGAATGCTGGCAGGGGGCTCCTGGGAGTTGTAGTCCATGGACACCTGGAGGGCCGCAGTTTGACTACCCCTGGTTTAGATCTATAAGTTCATTGAGTTGTGCTGTAAGTAAGTCCACACGCCAGAAAGGGTCTAATACAAGACTCGCTTGTGCCCTTCAACAGGCCAAAACGGTTTCTTTATAATGGGCTCCCGTCCCTAAGCATAAATCCAGATTGCATGTCGCTTTGTTTATCAGCCTGTCCTAATGCCTTGTCACCTTCTTACTCCACCTTATCACGATTCTTACAGTTTCTCTGGCTCAGGATCTTGTGGTCACCCAGCCCATCTCTGCTCAAGGGACTGAAGGTGGCTCCGTCGTATTGCCTTGCTCTTACCACACGACCTCCAAGCCAAAGGTTGGCAGCTACCAGTGGGTGAAGGATCCAGGCCTGGCGGTCAAGAAATCCACCCCAGAATTCATGGGGAGGGTGAACTGCACCTCCGACCAGCACTTCCTCTTGGACAGGAGGGCAGACCTGGAGATACGGGATCTGAGACATTATGACTCGGGCATCTACAGATGTGTGGTGAACATCCACGGCCTCCAGGAAGCCTCGGGGAACGGGACGGAGCTCCAAGTGGTAAAAGCAGCCGTGGGTAAGGAGGTCAGGTCTGGCAGAAGGAAAATAATTTGTCAGAATGAAGGAAGGTAGAAGAAGAGTTGGTCTTTATAACCCGCTTTTCTCTACCCAAAGGAGTCTCAAAGCAGCTTACAATCGCCTTCCCTTCCCCTCCCCACAACAGACACCCTTTGTGGTAGGTGGGGCTGAGAGAACTCTGACAGAACTGCTCTGTGAGGACAGCTCTGTGACTGGCTCAAGGTCACCCAGCTGGCTGCATGGGGAGGAGGAGGAAATCAAACCCAGCTCAAGTTGCTGCTCTTAGCCACTGGAAGGCGCTGGAACTTGGATTGAAACTACGCATGTGAGATTCATGTTCGGATCCCCCAACGTTTTATTTTTATTTGAAAAGCAGCTGCAGTGGGGAGAATCTGGATTAGATCACAGCTGCAGGGCTGAAAGGACTGTTTTAATCCTGTTTCTCTTTTTGCTTTCTCAGCTAAATGACTGCCTACCTGAATCTATCCCATGCGGGGGGGGGGGGCTGAGAAGGAAAATACAAGTAGGTGCGTTCATTGAGAGGGGAGTGGGCTACAGCATGAAATGCCGGGTGGCAGACTTTGGACTTGTATATAGGTCAGAGAAAAAGTTTCTTCCACTTATGTTGCAGCAACTCAGCAGAGCAAAGAGAATCTGTAAGGTCCATCTAAGAAGCCAACGAGTAACTGTTGGCTGCCAATTCTTCGCTGGCTGTTTTCAGAGATGTCACAGGATGTTCACTAACATTCCAACTACTAAGGGGAAGTGTGAGTCCCGCATTGTTGACCAACAGTGACCTAACAGAGTCCAAAATGGAACGTGGGTTGGGTTAGTTAGGACTAAAATATTTTCATCCCTCCCTCTTGAGACACATGCAGGATGGAGGGTTGTACGGCTGGGTTGCTATATCCTGAAGTATATTTCAAAATCCTGTGTATTTGGAAAATACACACACAACCATTAGTTGCAGATCTCTTAGATTGGGTCTAAATCTTACTCACATGTTTTGCCATTTGGGGAGAAGGAGATGTATATTTGGACCGGGTGGCTTCTTTTTTCTCTAAGCTCAGTCCTGCAATTTTATGCCTCCAGTTTTCCATTTATTCTCTCTCTTCTGACAGCGCCTAAGGACAATGAAGAGGGTGTCTTGTGGCTGATGGAGCTTGGGGCTGGCCTGGGCTCTGTCCTAGCGGCCTCTGCAGCTGTTTCTCTGATAATTCTGTGCTGTAGGAGGAAGCGAGGTGAGGATGGAGGAGTTGTGGGCCTTGATGGTTTGTGGGCTGAGGGCAGGGCTGCCATCTCCAGCTCAGGAAATCCCTGGGTATTTGAAGGTGGTCCCATGGAAAGAGCTCACCAGGGAAGTGTTGCTATAGCGCCCACCCTCCCAATCTGCAGTTTTCCTCAGAGGAAATGATCCCTGCAGCCTGCAGACCAGTGTAATCCCAGAAGAAATCCAGCCTCTCCGTGAGGTTGGCAGCTCCAGCTGTGGGCCAGATTTGCTTCTGGTATTCTGGTCTCACAGGTATACCTCCTGATGGCACCTTGGCTTTGGCCAGAGTATAACACAAAGTGTAGGACTAGATGGGCCAGTGGCCTGACCCAGCATGGTTTCTCAGATGTTTTTATGTTCTCCAAGAAATAAGTGTGAAAATTGTGTGCGTGTGAGGAAATAGGTGTTCCTGCACCTGGGAGAGGGTGGAACCTACATGCTTACTCCCTCCTTAAACCACCTCCTCAGTCCTGCTCCAGCCTGCCTGTTAACGCGGGCGGTGATGTCACTTCCCGTGACATGTCACTTCGGGGGGGGGGGGGCGTAACAAGGAGGCGTGGCCATCTGACATCACTTCTGGGCCTCCTCGAAACCTGGAATATTATTTCAGGGGTGCCTCCACGGTCAACAGGTGCCCTAGAGTGTCCCAAACTGATGGAGCCCCAGCAGTAGAAAAGAGCAAGATTCCAGGGGCACCTTAAAGAATAACAAAATTTGAAGCAGGGGGATGGACTTTTGCGAGTCGCTGCTGACGCGGAAGAACAGTGACTCACAAAAGCGCCTCCCCTGCCACCCATTTTGTTCGTCTTTCGGCTGCTACTGGACTCTTCGCTCTCTTCTACTGCTACAGATGGAGTCCAGGAGCTGTCATATAAAGACCAGGGATGGTCTGGATTGTGTCCCACTGACTGAATTAATCCGCTGCATTTCACAGGTCGCCGAGCAAGGGGAGCCAGAGCTAAAGGCCCAAGCCAGGTAAACAAGACCCGCTCTCCCACCATAGCCAGCACATGGGTGGAAATCAGATTGGTGGTCCTCAGTTCAGTGCGGTGAGGCCCGGTGTAGCTTGGTTCTGAGAGTCTGAACTGTCCGGGGGAGATGGGGGCGACATAGAGAGAAAGGGTCCATTCCAGTGCCCCAGCACCATTTAGGGTTGCCAACTCCTGCATGGGAAATACCTGGAGATTTGGGAGTGGAGCCTGGGAGGGAAAGGGTGTGAAGAGGAGAGAGCAGGGTAGGAGCCTTCCAAAGCTGCCGTTTTCTCCAGGAGAACTTTTCTGTCATCTGGAGATGTAATCCTGGAAGATCTCCAGCCCCTGCCTGGAGATTGGCAGCACCTGCCATGACCTCAATTCAAACATCCTGTAAAGGCTGTTTTTTTTACTCTTCTGCAGTGGGATTTGATTTGAGAAGAAGAAGAGTTGGTTTTTGTACCCTGGTTTTCACAGCCCAAAGGAGTCTCAAAGCGTCTTACAATCGCTTTCCCTTCATATCCCCACAGCAGATACCCTGTGGGGGAAGTGGGGCTGGAAAGAGCTCTGAAAGAACTGCTCTGTGAGAACAGCTCTGACAGAACTGTGACTTGCCCAAGGTCACCCAGCTGGCTGCAGGTGGAGGAGTGGGGAATCAAACCTTGCATGCAAGATTAGAAGCTTCCGCTCTTAACCATTACACCCCGCTGGCTCCTTTAGATCAGGGGTAGTCAAACTGCGGCCCTCCAGATGTCCATGGACTACAATTCCCAGGAGCCCCCTGCCAGCATTTGCTGGCAGGGGGCTCCTGGGAATTGTAGTCCATGGACATCTGGAGGGCTGCAGTTTGACTACCCCTGCTTTAGATCTTCAATATGTGTCATTTGTACATGAGGTAAAGTGAGGCGTTTTCCAGCTCCCAAACTCAGTCCCTCTGCTACTCTCTCAGTACCAGCTCTCAGTGAACATCTGTGGTCATCCATCCCTTGAAGGTCTGTTGACTTCTTCATATATTTTCTGTAGGACCCCGAGGCAAAGGCAGAGGCGACATCTGTGCCAGACTTGAATTACGTGGAACTCACTGTCATTAAAAAGGGGACGAGAATCCAGACTGAAAGAGAAACTATCACGTACGCTTCTGTGGAGAAGCATGGGAAAGATGCCCTTTCTGATCATTCAGGCTAGTGGGATCTTGAGGCAGGATCGATCGGCAGCAGGACAGAGGAGAGAAAAAGATAGAAGAGTAAGCCATTCCCTCCATCTTGTCGCTAGGTTGTTTTTTTTTTTTTTTGACATGTTGGAATTACTTCAAAGCACATTTCTCTCGGAAAGGATGCCTTAAAAGGCGTGACATTTTTTTCTTCCAGGTAAAGTGGTTGATGCCTTACAATTTTTAATTCAACATTCTTTCAACAGCAGCACTGGAAAAATAAATATCGAACTCTTCAAATGTCTATTGACTATACAGATGTGTAAAGTAAATCTAATCAGTTTCAGGAAAGCTCTTGAAATGCCAAGTTTTTATTTTTTTTTAAATGCATAACTATTAAAAAGGTTTGTTGCTATTTCAACAAAGTTTTATTAAGATCCAGAAGTATGCGCTTGGTTCTTCTTCTTAGCTTTTCTTTGCCGTAGGAATAGAAAGTTCCTTCCCATTTCTCATCCTCACCCCAGGACTGTCGATGATCTTATTATCTTGACAATTTATACTGCATTTTAGGATGAATCTGCACTAGGATTTTTATCCCTGGTGACCTTGAATTAAAGAAAGTCATCTACATGTGATTTGATTTCCATTTTGATATTTAGCGTTTAAATTTTCCCTCCACAACGTCTATGATTGATTTGCACTGACCCTACTTTTCGTCCGCGATATCCAGGAGCGGATATAACTAGCTACATTTGAGGAAACTGCTCCGAGAGACCCAGTATTGTGTAGATGTTCTGCGTTTTGCCGGATTAACTTCCTCCCTGGCTCCTCCAAATCTGAGGTAGCGAAGCGGTCTGTTGCTGATTGGTCAGGGCGTCAGTTCAAAGACTGCCTGATTTCTGGTTGCCATTCCCTTGCAAGATTTATTTTTTGCCCTCATTTTGGGATCTGTTTTAAAGTGACTGCACTCCAAAAGCCCACACTTCTCTCAGCAGAGATTTGCCTCTTGGATTTACTTTCCCCTCCTCGTTCTCTGAGAGGCTGCTGCCTCCCCCCCCCACTCCTGCAGGAAAAGAAAGATAAACAAGCATCCTGGTGCTGCACTTGCCCCTCCCCCAGCTTGCTCTGGCTGTAGACTCGGGAGTCAAGAGGCAGGAAATAAAGCACTCTCCAGCCTTGTGCTCCTTCAGTGCTGGCTGGAGCCTTGCCTGACTGCCCCATCCCTCAATCAAGTGGGAAAGAGATGAAAAATTGAGACAATGCAAATTCAGAAGGGTTACATGTTTAAAATAGGGGGAAGGGAAGGCTGTAGATACAGGTTCAAATCGACCAGAATTCGGCAAGATTTACAGTGGAAAAAAATGTGAGTGCAGATTCTACCTTAGAACGTGAACCTTACAATGTATGTCTGTAAAGACAGAGTCAAATGCCGCTGCTATCGTGACCAGGGATAGGATTTTAAAAAGGCCACCAGAGGGTGCTGCTGTCTCTCTGTCTAGAAATTTATCTTTCTAAAAGGGAAGGACGGGGCAGGCTGCAGCTCTGAGATGTCAACAGCAGGCGGGAATCTTGCTTTGTTGAAACAAATGCTATGTGCTGTGCTATAAACACAGAAGAATCAGCTGAGACGGGACAGAGAGCATATTCAGTATATTTTCAGACAGCTACAGGATGGTTCCAGGGATTTTTGGGGAGAGGGGAGGGCTGTGCAGAGAATGCTCAGGGCCCCCTTTCTGCTGTCACGCCCTCAACTATATCCCTCCCATCCACCTATATGGCCCTCCACTAGTGCCTACCTGTGCATCTTTCCCTTTCACCATACCGATGATCTGCATGCCCGTCTTGGTGGTTCTGGGTCATTTTTATGCATTTATGTTTTTTTGTAGTCCCCTTATATCACTGATGACGCTCTAGGAATTTTTCAGGACTCTATGGTTTTTACCATAAAGATTTGCGGAATTCCTAGAGTGTCACTTCCAGGTGCAAACCTGAAAGCGACATCACGGCATCACATGTCTGCAGTCTCTACCCATATCCTCTGGGGGTTGCAACTGAAGACTGGAAATCCTACTGCCCCACTTTGGGGTATGCTGATGTATTCCTTGCTGGTAAAGCACTACTGACACACCACTTATAACCCTGAATGCTCTGAGCAGACTATTCATAACAGAAACTTCACCTCCAAGAAGCCACTCTTTGGAGGACCAAACTTGTGTATATAAATTTGCCCGACACTGAAGTATGGCTTATCTGAATGCCTGGATTAATCAGCGCCAAATGGATTTCACGCACATCAGGAAAATTGGATTTACAAAACATTGCAAGGGTGGAATGGATTTTACAAGAGAACTTGGATTTACAAGATATCACACAAGAAAAGCAGGGAAGAGCGGAAGGCAGGCATTTTGCCAGCGAATTGTATGAAGATTATTTCTCCGTTTCATTTCCTCGAGTTTTCCGTGGTGAATTTGACCCTGAAGCAAGATCTTCTGGCTCAGGGCTTTTATCTTCAGTACTTCCTGCCTCTTGAAAGCAGAAACTCTCTGGAAGATGCCTTTGTGACTCCTTTGTTCATCACACCACTGAAGAGGAAGAAGGAAAAACTGTGAAACCAGAAGAATAATGGGTACTTGGGCATCTTCCCAGCTCTGTAAAATCAAGGACAGATTGTGGGCTGAAATTCCCTGAAGGGCACAAGAACAATGAAGCAAACTGCATAGTGAGGTTTCTAAAATCTCTGGTAAGGAGCGTGGTCAGTGATGGCCCAAGGCACCGAAAATCGCTATTGCCAACTTTTCAACTGGTTCCAAAGGTCCCCGTAATACCAGCTAGATCTGCAGCAAATGCAAGGTGAGATTCTGGACTCCCCTTCCATGGAAAGCTTCCCTGCCTGGTCCCAAACATTAGCAGTGGATCACAGAATCATAGAGTTGGAAGGGACCTCCTGGGTCATCTAGTCCAACCCCCTGCACCAGGCAGGACACCCACAACCCTATCGCTCATCCACTGTCACCTGCCACCCCCTTGAATCCTGAAATGGATGCCTTTCTCGTGCGCTTGATGACTGTGAAACTCATGTTTATTTTCCAGGGTGGAAAGATGAAAAACCAATGATGTTTCCTTTCGTCAATATGTTGGTCATTCGCTCTCTAGCATGCCTGAAAGCTCACGGGCCGCCCATCCTGGTTGCTTTGCACTGTGGTCTCCGAGACCGTTTCTGTGGCTGCATCGATCGCAGAACCATGCAAGATAGGAGCTGAGATAAACCCAGCCTGATTGTGTGAAGAGCGGGGTGGGGGGGGTTGCTTTTTAGAATTCGTGCTGCATTTCCCGGACGCATGAGGTCAGGCGTGCTAGATCGGCGGGTCCCGTCATGGACAAAATAACAGAAAGGATTAACGAATGAAGGGGAGGGCAAGGCTCAGAGGTCCAAACGCAAAATGGCCCTTCGGAGTATGGTTTCAGGACCCTTAGTCAAACGATGAAGAGAGGGACTTTTTAAACAGCTAGAGAAGAGGAGAAGGTTTTTATGCCATGTTTTCCTCTACCGTAAGGAGTCTTCACGCAGGTTATGATTGCCGATTGCCTTTCCCGTCCTCTCCCCATTAGATTAAACATTTTAATACCTTTAATACACTTCATCACAACTTTGAAACACAAATGTTGATCATATAATCTCTGTGAATAATAATAATAATAATAATAATAATAATAATAATAATAATAATAATAATAATAATAATAATATAGAATCATAGAGTTGAAAGGGACCTCCAGGGTCATCTAGTCCAACTCCCTGCACTATGCAGGGCACTCACAACCCTATTGCTCATCCAGAAGAAGAAGAAGAAGAAGAAGAGTTGGTTCTTATATGCCGCTTTTCCCTACCCGAAGGAGGCTCAAAGCGGCTTACAGTCGCCTTCCCATTCCTCTCCCCACTGTCACCTGCCACCCCCTTGAACCTTCACAGAATCAGCCTCTCTGTCAGATGGCTATCCAGCTTCTGTTTAAAAATTTCCAAAGATGGAGAACCCACCACCTCCTGAGGAAGCCTGTTCCACTGAGAAACCGCTCTAACTGTCAGGAATGTCTTCTCACATGACCCAGAAGTAATGCCATAATAATAATAATAATAATCTCTGGGAATAATAATAATCTCTGGGATGTTGGGGTGGCACTCTGGAATTTGTGCAAAAACTCTCTGTTAAATTTGACTTCTACCATAGAGCTTTTGCCCAAATTCCAGAGTGTCACCCCGATGCCCTGGATGTGATGACATCACTCCCAGGTCATGTGGGCAGTGATGTGGGCATGTTCCTATACATCAGATGGATCTTCCTCATTCTTGAGAAGTTCCCCACCTACACCGACCAGGGGCCTGGAAACAGGGGACCCCTCCTCGATCAGGGGCAGGGTCTGCCAACCCTAACATGTGGACACCAACTTCATGAGTCAGTGATCATGCACTGGTGGGGAGTGGGCCAACACATTTATGCCATCTGTCCCTTTATGTACATTCTGTCAATGCCAGGAGGGGTTGTGTGTAGAGGTCTCCTAGGAGGCAGTTTCCAATGTTCAAAAGATTGCTGCACTGGCCCTGACAATATAATTTTAAGGGACAACAAAATTTTAAATTGGCAGAATTTGAATACGCATAGAGGACCATGCCGCTTTTAAGCACCATGCCGCTTAAAAGAATAAAATGGTCTCATTGTGATGAGAAACAACTTTGTATAGTAAGAGGAGAGAGAGAGTGTCCTCGCCTGTCTAACTGTTCTGTTGTCTTCCTTAAGTCCTTTGTGGAGGCAAGCTGGGAGGAAGTGTGTTCAAAAGAACAGGAAGTCTCCCAAGAGCCAATCAGGACATAGGTAGGAGGCAGATTCAAGCGGGTAGCTGTGTTGGTCTGAAGAAGGAGAACATGGTTCGAATCCAACGGCTCCTTTAAGACCAACCAAGATGGAGCACCAGCTGAAGGCATTGGTCAAGGAAAACATCTCAGTGTTGAATCTCCATTGAAGTCCGAAACATTCCCGGCAAACCATGAGCTTTAGAAATCATCCATGGTAGCTAATCTTCATCAAGGTTATGCCCCAGTCAGAGGAGGTGGCTCTTTATTTCATAAACTCTAATCTTTGCTAACTGCCTTGGATATCTCTGACAGGGTAGAAAGGCGGGATATACATTTTATAAATACATTTTAAAAACCCTGTTGATCTTGTCCCCCCACCCTGTCCTCACCCCCCACCACAGGAAACCGAGAGTCTCACCTCCTTCCCCAGTACAGGAAACCTCTGTTCAGAACAGGGACTGGCTGAAGAAGAACTGTCAATTGAAGTCAAGAACTGTGGTGCCCTCCCCCTCTGTTCCTCCACCTCCTCTGCCCCAAATGTGCATTTCAAATTCCCCCTGCGCTTGTTTTCCTCTGCCTTATATCTTGTGGAAATGATGGATAGAAAATTCCTCCCATTGCTGCTGGCTCTGATCACAGGTAAAGAAGGGAGGAGGTGGAGGAGGAATTTCCTGTGGGGAGGAAGATGTGGATGGGTAAGGGATTTATCCCTCTAGTTCTCATTGCCTGGTGATTCTCGGGGCTTTCTGTGCCTTATTTTAGTGGCTGGTGTCTTGCTTTGATGGCTTGGCTACTTTATTAGGCTAATAGGTCTGGGGATCTTGCCAAATAGCCAACCAGGGTTTGTGTCATGGGTCAAGACCTTCTAGCACATGCTGAGACCCATGCCACAGCAGGGAGCTCCCTGCTAAACCCCACAGGTTTCTGGCTTTGCTGTTTCTTGTCTGTCTGGTTGCTGGCTTGCTGTTTGATCGCAGCATACAGGGGCTCCCTGTCCCCTGTCAAAGTTCAAAGAGGCTGTTGGAGGAAAATGGAGGGGGACACTGTGTGACTACAATATAGGCTAGATATCAGGGGAGGGGAAATTTCACAGTCAGAGTAGTTCAGCAGTGGCATAGGCTGCCTAAGGAGGTGGTGAGCTCCCCCTCACTGGCAGTCTTCAAGCAAAGGTTGGATACACACTTTTCTTGGATGCTTTAGGATGCTTTGGGCTGATCCTGCGTTGAGCAGGGGGTTGGACTAGATGGCCTGTATGGCCCCTTCCAACTCTAGGATTCTGTGATTCTGTGACTCACCATCACATTATCAAGCGACTTTCTATGGATATTCCTAATCTCTATGGGTTTTACCATAGAAATTGGGAACATTCTTAGAGCGTTGGTCTACGACATCACAGCTGTGCCTTCACCCATAAATGATGTTGCTCTCCATCCCCATTTCCCCTGTCAACATGCCCCCATAAGTGCCAGGAAGCCCTACTAGTAGCTGCTGTTTGCTCGCTCTCCTGGATTGAACAAGCAGGGAGAATTGTAAGGAATAAGCAGTATTTCCTGATTCTCAACTCCCTTTCTTTCTCAGTCTTGTTGAGCCTGAGAGAGTGTTTGGAATTTTGAAACAGGCAGTGGACACCTCTACAAAATGGTTGCTTTGTGGGGGAGTAATCACAAAATGGCTGCCATGGGGAGAGTAAATTAATCCCAAAATGGCTGCAATGGAGGGGGAATAAACTAATCCCAAAATGGCTGCCATGGGGAGAGTAAATTAATCCCAAAATGGCTGCAATGATGGCTCTCCAGATGTTCATGGACAATTCCGATGAGCTCCTGCCAGGCTCGTGGGAATTGTAGTCCATGAACATCTGGTGAGCCACCGTTTGGCCACCCCTGCAGGCCCAGAGGGTCACCACAAGTCAGCTGCGACTTGACAACCAAACATTTTCCTGCAAACCAATTTCCTCAGTTGACTTTAAGTGGCTTCTCCGTGCTGGCTGAAACAAGCAAACAGACCCAGCCGTGCCCGCCTTCTTCTTTTTGCATATACGCTTAGATTATTTCTGGACTGTTTGAACTGTATATAAAAAAAGGGAATGTGTGTTGTGTTTTCAACAACAGCTTGGCACAATAAACAATTCATTGATATTTTTTTTATATCCCATCTCCTTGCTAGGGTGCCAGATGGGCAAGTGTTCTCGGGTGCATTTTCAAACGTAGGACATCCATAAGGGACATTCACAGTCTTTCACATTCCCATAGGCAGGCAACCAAGAATTCTGGATTGTTGGGGCGACAGATTTGGGCAGTGCCCTTACCGTTCGTAATATCGCCCACAAGCCTTAGATGAGAATGTTAGTGAGTCTCAGGAACATGCTGTTTGGGTGTCCTGTTTCTGGCACTGGATTCTCCCCACTCACGAGGAAGCCAGTTTCTTAACCATATTAACAAAATTTAATAGAAACGACATGAATGCAATGGACACCCATTTTAGTACCAATAGTTTTTGCATTGGCGTGGTGCAAGCATTCATAAGCAACTGCCTCAGTCACAAGAAGGTGCTTCGTTTGGAACCTCCCAGCATTTTGTGATTGGCCTAATCCCATGGCAGCCATTTTGTGATGTTTACCCTCCCCCTTGGTAGTCATTTTGGAATTAGTTTACTCTCTCTATGGCGGCCATTTTGGGATTTGTAGTCCATGAACATCTGGAGAGCCACCATTGGCAGGGGCTTGGCAGGGGCTCACGGGAAATGTAGTCCACACACATCTGGAAAGCCACCATTGGCAGGGACTCATGGGAATTGTAGTCCATGGACATCTGGAGTGCCACCGTTTGGCTAGGATTTTGAAACCAAGCGAAAAGCTGTTCCTTTCCTCTGGCTAGTGACACCATTGCCTCCCATCTGAAGACTAACCAGTGCTGATCCTTCTTGGCTTCTAAGGTCTGACAAGATCATGGTAGCCTGGGCCATCCAGCTCAGGGCTCAAAAGGTTCACTTGGCAGTAATAAGGCCTGTCTGAAAGTGATTTTGTGTGCTTAGAGGAGCGTGGTTGAACATTTTAGTCTTCACATAATGCCCTACAAAGTCCTACAGTGATGACATGAACCGATCCTTCCAAAATACTTTTAAAACATTTGAAACCAACCCAACAACATTCTTCTTCGTATGTTCAGACTGTGCAATAGCCCTTCAGCACTGTGGTGATGTGGTCAAAGTGTCAGACTGAGATCTGGGAGATGCTGGTTCGAATTGCCACTCAACCCCAGAAGTTTGCTGGCTGTCCATTGGCCAGTTACACACACTCAGTCTAATCTAACTCACAGCATTGTTGTGAAGATAAAATGGAGAACAGGAGAAGAATACAAGCTACTGCTTTGGGTCCCCGTTAAATAAACCAGACAAGAAGAGGACCACCGTGAGAGAAGATGCTTGACTGTGCAGAAGGTCTAAATGTCTTCCTTCAAGTGTCTTTCTTCCTTGGTCTCACAGTTTCTCAGCCTCAGGACGTCGTGGTCACCCAATCCAGTTCTGAGCAAGGTACTGAAGGTGGCTCGGTCACCTTGAGGTGTTCCTACAAGGCCATTACTGAGTCAAAGGTTGGCAGCTACTGGTGGGTGAAGGATCCAGGCCTAGTGGTCAAAACCACCTCCCAGGAATTCATGGGGAGGTTGAATTGCACCTCAGATCAAGGCTTCCTCTTGGAGAAGAAGGCAGATATACAGATAAGGGATCTCAGACTAAATGATTCGGGGATGTATCGATGTATGGTCAACATTCACGGTCTACGGGAAACCCCAGGGAACGGGACTGAACTTCGAGTGATGAAAAGAGGTGAGTCGATGTGAGTTCAGTATGTGCCATGTTTTCATGGCAAGTCAAGAGAGGGTTTTAAAGGTGGGATCTGGAGAATGAGGTTCATTAGCTTGTTTGGAGATGTTTTCCTCTGTTAAGTGGAGTCCCTGAGAGGAGACACCTGAGAGGACGCACCCAGGACACATCCTTTTTTTGTTGGGGGGGGGGTGTTCAGTCACTGGTGGTGGAAAATGCCATCAACTTGTAGCTAACTTATAGTGATCCCATAAGGTTTTCAAAGAGCCTCTTGTGGTGCAAGAGCCTCTTGTGGCGCAGAGTGGTAAGGCAGCAGACATGCAGTCTGAAAGCTTTGCCCATGAGGCTGGGAGTTCAATCCCATCAGCCGGCTCAAGGTTGACTCAGCCTTCCATCCTTCCGAGGTCGGTAAAATGAGTACCCAGCTTGCTGGGGGGTAAACTGTAATGACTGGGGAAGACACTGGCAAACCACCCCGTATTGAGTCTGCCATGAAAACGCTAGAGGGCGTCACCCCAAGGGTCAGACATGACCCGGTGCTTGCACAGGGGATACCTTTACCCTTACCTTTTAAGGTTTTCAAAGCAAGAGAGAAGGAGAAGTAGGTTGCCATTGCCTGCGTCTGCGTAGCAACCTTGGACATCCATGGGGGCTTCTCATCCATTTACTTTAGGGCTGACATTTAAAGCCGTAGCCAGTCTGGAACCTTCGTATCTACAGGACCGTCTCTTCCAACATGCCCCGCAAAGAGCATAAAAAATCTAGTATTCAGAACTTGCTCAGGGTCCCTGGCCCCCAAGTGGTGAAATTGGCCTCAATCAAGGTCAGGGCCTTTTCAGTCCTGGCCCCAGCCTGGTGGAACACTCTACCTGATGAGATTAAGGCCCTGCTAGACCTTAATCAGTTATGCAGGGCCTGTAAAACAGAGTGGTTCCACCAGGCCTATTGTTGAGGCCTAGAAAAACCATTGAGATGCTGGCCTTCCTGCTTGAAAGTCCACCCCTAAACAAATTCTCTAAGAACTTATATGGTCTCCCTCAGTTCCACAACCATCTCAGTTCCTCATAAAAAGGATGTGGCCTGTAGGTTAAAAATAAAACTGTATTATTATTATTACCAGGGGCAAAGCCCATTGCACCCAGGGAAACAATGGGGCAAGCCGGCAGGGGTGACCAAACTGTGGCTCTCCAGATGTCCATGGACTACGATTCCCACAAGCCCCAGGGCTATGAACATCTGGAGAGCCCCAGTTTGGCCAGCCCTGCCGGCTAGCACATACCTTAAATAAATGGGACTGACTTTAATTTTACCTACGAATTTTAGAACTTTAAAACCTTAATTTTTGTGAGCCCCCCTTGAAGCTCTAGGGAAGGGTGGGGTATGAATCTAAAAACAAATGAAATAAATCAAAATAAATGTAACCAGGGCCAACCTAGCTTAACTTCTAAGATTGGACAATATCAGGCTAGATTGGGCCATCCTGGTCATTCACTACCCTACTTATTATGGGTATGTCCTAATAGCTGTCCTTGTTGGATGGTTATTTTTTATTTTTATACCGCCCTTCTATACGGCTCTGGGTGGTTATGTGAGATTTTCTGTGTTGGGAGGCCAGCTGGAAAGCCACTCAATGGGTAGGATGGAGATGGGAATGTTGAGCCATCTGGGAACATGAGTCAAGAACTTCTGGCTTTCTCTCTGTCTCTTACCTCATAACTTTTCTACCCACATTCTTACAGTTTCTGGGGCTCAGGGCCTTGGGGTCTCCCAGCCCAGCTTGGTCCAAGGCACGGAAGGTGGTTCAGTCACCTTGCACTGCTCCTACGACACTGCCCACGATACAAAAGTTGGCAGCTATCGTTGGGTGAAGAACCCAGGCCTGTTGGTCAAAAACACCACCCCAGAATTCATGGGAAGGCTGAACAGGACGTCTGACCAGCACTTCCTCTCAGAGAGAAGAGCAGATATAGAGATACGGGATCTGAAACTTAACGACTCAGGAATGTATCGATGTGTAGTGGAAATCCATGGCCTACAGGAGACCGCAGGGAATGGGACTGAACTTCAAGTACTGGACAGAGGAGGTAATTCATATATCTGGATTTCTGTAGATGATTTACCTGGTCAGAATGTGTGAATTTGATGAGACCTGGGATTTAAGGTTCATTGGGAGGAGACTCAGCTACAGAAACATTTTTCAAACTGGGATCTAAGCACTTCTCAAGTTCTATCAGGATACTCCAAGAGAATTTATGGTGTCACTTCTAATGCACCAGAAGTCATATCGTGCATTGGTACAATGCCCAATTGCCCTCCCAATTTCCCCTCTATAACCCTGTTGAGCAGCAGCAGGGAATGGGGGTCCAGGCCTCCGTAATTGACAGAGAGGCAGTTCTTTGCCATGAGGCTGAATAGTTGCATAATACCTGCTGGCCCTTTATGCCCTTTTACTAAATATACTCGCATATAAGCCCACCCGCATATAAGCTAATTTCATCACAAAATACTGGAAAACCTTATTGACTCGCATATAAGCCAAGGCTGGTGTTTGGATAGTGGCTCCCCTCCCCTTCCTCTTTGGGCAGGATTCCCCCCCTTTCTCCCCCCCTCCTTCTCCCTCTTTCTCCTCCTCCTCCCTCTTTCCCTCTGACCCCTCTTGCCTTTTTATATCCAACCTTTCTTCTTATCCCATTCCCTTCTTCTTAGCCGGGTGTTCTGTCCCCTCCACTTTCCATTCCTTCCTCTAGGGGCGTTTCCTCCTTCTGCTCTCTACTCTCCCTCTGAGACAGAGGCTTCAGAGCTTCCTGCAGCAGCAGCATATGCTAGCCTCGTTAGGGCAGTGAGGGTGAGAGGCGGATACTGCTCTTCCCTTGCCTCCCACTGTCCCTCACGGGCTTGCTGCATCTCTTCCTGCCTCTGCTTCTTCAGTTTATACTTGTCTCTCACCCCCACCCTCATGTCTGGCAGCTTAAAAAAAACCTGCATAGAAGCCGAGGGAGACTTTTTCAGCATTAAAAAAGGGCTGGAAAACTCAGCTTATGTGGGAGTATATACGGTAATTGAGATTCTGTAGCTTTATGAACAAATTTTGAGCCCAATGGCACCTTAAAAAAAACTTTGTTGGTCTTAAAGGGACCATTGACCAACACGGCTACCCACCTGAGTGCAGCTTTATGACACATTCTCAATATTCTCTTTGAAGCTTTATTAGATCCCCCAACACCAGGAAATGGACCGGGTCTCTTTGTCCTTGGAGCAGGGCTGGCTTCGGCTTTCATCGTGTCTGTGGCTGGCTGCCTGCTATTTCTCTACTGTAGGAGGACACAAGGTAAGAATGGAGAAGACCCAATGGTTTTCTTTTAAGCAACATATGACAAGGGTCGCCAACCTTTTTGAGCTTATGGATACATTTAGAATTCAGGCACAGGTTGGTAAGGACAGCAACAAAATGGTTGCTGCAGGGGGCGGAGCCAGCCACCAAATAATCATCACAACTTTAGTAATGCAGTGTAGATCTTTGTGCTCTGGTGGCAGCTGCTGCCAAAGCAACATTAAAAAAAAATCTGCACAGCCAATCTGATCTCCAATACTCAATCAGAAGTCTCGTTGGGCAAAAGCCCTACCTGGCCCCACCCCTTCCTAAAATCATTTGGCTAACAAGCCCCAGGAAAAGGTTCAGTGGAGCCAGGGCACCCGCAGTCATCACATTGGGGTCCCCTGACATATGGTTTTTAAGAAGTGCTCATATTTCACTGACAGGGAAAGTAAAAGCATAGTGTCCAAGCTGTAAAAGAGCAGGGTGTAGTCTGCACGGGGCTTTTTACCCAGTCCCAGTTCGAATGAATCCCTCTCATCTACACTGAATTCGATTTCCATTCTGATTTTGGGTGCTTTAAATTTTCCCTCTGCAACATGCATGATTGATCCAGAGTGATCCTACCTTTCCCCCACGTTATCCAGAAGTGATATTGATATTTGAAAAACTGGCATCAGTAAATGTGCAGATTTTTGCTTTTTTCGAATTAACTCCCTTCTCCGTGCCTCATAGCAAAGGAGTCTTCTGATTGGCCAGGGCGTCAGTTCAAAGACTTCCTGTTTCCCGGTTGCAAGACTTCCCTTAAAGTGACTGTGCTCCAGAAGCCCTAACTTCTCTCAGCAGAGATTTGTCTCTTGGATTTATTCCCCTCTCCTCTGCTGTCTCCAGTCCTCTCCCCTCCACTCATTCAATAAAAGAAAAAGACCCCTGCTGTCCTTGGCTCCCTGCTCTGAGCTTCCCCAATCCAGTGCAGAACACTTTCTGTTAAAATTTGGGGGGGCGGGGGGGATAGAGGAAGACCCGAGTTCAAATCGATCTGAATTCAGCAGGATCCACAACGGAAAAAACAAAGTAAGTGCAGAATCAGACCAGGATAATCCATTCTTGACAGTTATGCCTGTTTTTTGCAGTACAGTGTCAATTGAACCATTCAACAAGATTTTCCCCACCAGTATAAACCTTTGTGGACTACAGCCCACTCCATCAGCTGGACAATCAATGTTCCTTATGAGTCAGTCATTTATACATGTTATGGGGGAACAAATAAACAGCACACCATTCTTTTGAGCACAGGTTTTTGTTTGGCAGTGAGTATTTATTTCATATCCACAAAGTTCTGGCTAGGTTCTGTGTTTCTTGGCCATGCTGATGCGTGACAAAGCAACGGAATCCAGTTGGCTGGTTTTAAAATGACTGCAGAATGCATTTGGATTGTCTCCCACTGACTCTCTGATAAGAAAACTGATTAATCCACAGATTGTCGAAACCAAGTCTCCAGGACTCGATGGCCACAGCAGGTAAGTGCTGGGCTTGTGCCAGAGGCAGGGCTCAAACGTGCCTGAGCAAAGAGAGGCAAAATCTTCAAGCTTGGGTTCATTGAGGGCTTAGGTTAATCATTTAAAACCCTCTGAGCTGATTAAAAGGGCACCAGTGAATTAGGGGCTCATTAGGCAATGCAGTTCTAAAAACAAGTGACTACTTTTAACTGTCAGTTTTTATAAGTACAGATGGAATTAAGTTTTTGAAATAGCAGTGTCTTGAATTTTTGCATCAAAGGGGTTTGACATTCAAATTTACCTTGGTCAGCTGTGAGTAGGTAGGTACACGGGGAAAAAAAATTCAGACTCTTTTGAATTCAACTTGAATTGATTTGGGCCGAATCCAAATTGCCTGAATCACCCTACACTGGTTCAGAATCTATTCGGCCAAACCCAAAAAGTACCGTTGTTTTTTTCCTGTGCAAATGCTGGAGGCATTTAAAGGGACCCAGATCCCTTTAAATGCCTCCAGAGGCACCAAAAACTTGATCCATCAGGATCAGAAGAAGAAGCGTTGGTTCTTATATGCCGCTTTTCCCTACCCGAAGGAGGCTCAAAGCGGCTTACAGTCGCCTTCCCATTCCTCTCCCCACAACAGACACCCTGTAAGGTGGGTGAGGCTGAGAGAGCCCTGATATCACTGCTCGGTCAGAACAGCTTTTATCAGTGCCGTGGCGAGCCCAAGGTCACCCAGCTGGCTGCATGTGAGGGAGCGCAGAATCGAACCTGGCATGCCAGATTAGAAGTCCGCGCTCCTAACCACTACCCCAAACTGGCTACCTCACAAGAGGGAGAAGGAGGGGGGGGGGGAGAATAAATCAGCTGTTGGGGGGGCTCTAGCCACGTCCAGCTTTCTCATGCAGCAAAAAGTGCCCACTCATTTTGCAGTGTGGGGAGGCCGAGGCAGGGAAAGAAGCATTTAAAAAGCTGGGTCCTTAAGGGCTGAGGAGGACAGGAATGGAGTTTCCCACCCCTCCAGCTTGGCGGAGAGTCAGCTCGGTGTAGTGGTTAGAAGCACAAATGGAAATCCAAAGTGAATCCAAAGCATCAAATGGATATCCAATTCCATTTCTCTAATGTGAGAACGGTCCAAGTCAGAGGTGAGCTAGGTATTAAATGACTGCCAAAGAGGCTTGCATCAAATTTTCTCTGAGCTGCAAGCTGGCAAAAACATAGCCGAACCCAACAGATCAGCAGCCGCTGCTGCTACGAGCTACTTAGGCATACGCAGAACAAGTAAGATTTTAAAAACAACCCTAAACTGCAGCATTTCTCTGTGGCAGAGTTATATAATCTGTGACTTGTTTACTGAGCGAAGCTATTGCCTGCTATCAACACCGCGAGGGGGACAGGCGGAGGAGAGCTCCATGGAGCTGTGTGAAAATGCAGCCCTGTGAAAAAACAGTTGTGGTGTCCTTACCTGCGCTGTTAGGGAGGAATGTGGCAAAGCAATTTGGTAAACAGCCACCATGTGGTTGACAAGCAGCCCGTCCCCAAAAATATTAGCTCCCTGTTCGTGACTAGAGTATGGGAAATGAGTAAATGCAAGCAGCCTCACTTAGAAGAAGTATCTCCTTTCACTCTGACACTCCAAAAAGGATCGACCCAGGTGGGTAGCCAGGTTGGTCTGAAGCAGCTGAACATAATTTGAGCCCAGTGGCGCCTTGATGACTAATGAAGTTTTATTCAGGGTAGAAGTTTTGGGTAGCCGTGTGGGGCCAGCAGCAAATGGTGGGGTGGGAGCCATTGATCACGGACATAGACAGTTTTATTTCTCCTATGTTTTTGTGAACTACAACTGAATTCGAGGGGACTGGTTGGCTGTTTTGGCAAAGAATTATCCTATGGCCGTATTTGAATGTGCGACACAGTTTACCAATGTCACAGGACTAACTTTTGCTTATATATTCCCACTGTCATGATGGTCAGTTCATAGTCTGAGGAAGAGTGCTTGCACTCGAAAGCTCACGCCTTGAATAAATCTTTGTTGGTCTTAAAGGTGCCACTGGACTCTGATTCAGATAGTGTGAATTTCCTCAAGGATTTCCTATAGGTAGAGAGAGGGTGGGTGTTTGTGTGTGCAGTTTAATTGCCAGGAAGTTTTCGGGGGCAAGCTCACTTCTTCAGATAGCGTGAAAGAGAATTTCCCTCAAACATTACATGTAGGCAGAGAGAAGGCATGTACTTGTGTGGGAGGCTTAACTGCCAGGAAACCTTGCAAGTGCCTTGGGAATTCTGAGACAGTGGGCAAAGCTACAAAATGGCTGCTGTAGGAGGCGGAGCCTGCCGCAAAATGGCTGCTGTAGCTTACCTTTAGTTGCACAGTTGTCCTGTGGGGGCCGCTGCCGCCGCCGCAACATAAAAAAAAAATGCACAGCCAATCAAATATGCGGTGGCCAATCAGAAGCCTTTGTTAGCAAAAATCCCACCTAGCTCTGACCACTTTCTGGAAACACTTGTTGAGACCGCGGGATCCCCTGGTTTTACAGCTCATCTCCAGGCAATATAGAGATGAATTCCCCTGGAGAAAACGGCAGCTTTGGAGGGTGGACTCCATACTCTACTGCCTCAAGTCCAACCTACTCCCAGCTCCACCCCCAAAGTCTCCTGGTCTTTCCCAGCCCAGAGCTGGCAACCTTAGTTGGGCAACAGGAAAGGTGTCAGTAGCTGCCATATTGGAGACTCCTGACATAACCAAATGCCAGTGGGTCCCTCATCTTTAATCCAGAAGTAGTTAAGTAGTCAGGAAATGTATTTTATACAGCCAGCATGAAACAAAACCTATCTATGGGAGAATCTTGCTCTGAGATGCTGATGGCTTCTGGGGTTTTCTTTCTGCAGGACCACAAGGCAGAGGTGAATTATAGTGAGATCGCTGTGACGGCAGAACAGAATCCCCTGTCACAGAGGGAAGTGGTTACGTACACTGCGGTGGACACGCAGGATGGATAGTCTTTCAGTAAGAGTGGAGTTGCCCACGTCGCAATGATCTCTGCACTGATTCCATCTTGCAGGATCCTTGAAAAATAATGGCTGGGTGTGAAGGGGAATAACAGGTTGGGTATTTGGATGGGGTTCAGCCTCAACGGAACAACTAAAATATGGGCGAAGTAAACAAATGTTTACCTCAGATAAGTGGCTGAAAAATGTAATATTTAATTAGCACTTGGCCTGTTTTTTGAGGGAGGTCTGTTTATTGAGGGACTCTTAAGTTTAAATGGTTCTCTCCCATCCTGAATACACTCAAATAAATTGAGATTGACTATGATTACATGTTATCTTTGAATGGGTTTTCCATAATGTGTCAAATTAAACAAGGGCTTCTTCATCAAGGATTTCATAAAAATCCATCCAACTGTTCTGGCAACCTGTTCTCCCTGCACTCTTGGTCTCCAAGTGCAGCATGGGATAATGGCGGCTTAGTTCTATAACTTGGTAGACTCCCTTTATCGCAGAGCGTTTATGCTTACTTGGCTCAACGCTTTTCCTTCCAAAGTATTACAAGGGAGATTTGCGAAGATTTCTTTTGAAAATAGACTATGCCCTTGTGAATTAAATGTTCCTGACACTATCCAGCATATTTAGATTGTCCCTTGTTCACCGTCTTGTGAAGGCATGTTATACCTCTTATATCTCAATGGAGAACTCATCCAAAAGACCTGATCTGCCAATTTCTATTGAGTGATAAGGACGCTGATGTCACTTTAATTATGGCTGAATTTCTGTTGTTTTTAAACTCAAATTGACTATTTCTGTTTTCCTTGCTCCTAACTTATGTCATGTCAATAAAGGTATTGTGTATTGTCCGTGTATTTTTGTGAATTAGTACTTTTACCCACGATTTTGGGTGCTTCAGGCTACTTTCCACTGTTCGTTTCAAAGAACAACAAAACTCTTTCAATTTTATGTACAAACCAAGTTTTATCAGTTGAGTGGCATAGAATTCCAGAAGGAAAAAAAAATAAAGGCCTCTTTATCCAAAAAATAATGCTTTTTTTTCTTTATTAAAAGACTTTATTCCTTTTTATACTGTCCTATGCCCATAAGGGCTCAGAGCGGATAATACACATAAAAGCAATTGGTTTATAGATTAAATTAAAAGGAAATATTATTAAAAATAGCATCAATGCACTAACAGTTGAAATCCTAACTAATATTGAGCTCACACCCCATAATATTAAATTATACCTGTGTAGGGTTTCTCATTCCCTGTGCTGGAATGGCAGCCTCTGTTGTGAGGTAAATTTCATGCCCCATATTTTGATTTAGGCACAGTCCTGACACACTAGTCACATCACCATAATATTGCCTTAACAGCTTTGCCAACTTTGAAGCGAGGCCTGGAGCCAACTGAGAATTAAAACGGATCTCCAGAATACAGAGAACAGTTCCCCTGGAGGAAATGGCAACTTTGTAGAGGATTTTATGGCATTACACCCCATGGAGCGCTCTCCTCTCCCCAACCCTTGTCCTAATAGGATCCCAGTAGGGGATCCTGCACTGATCTCTAACTTCATTAAGCCTATCAGCACTTTTTGGGGGATTTTGCGGAAGGGAAATGGATGTTTTTCAGTTCTAAAGTTTACACCATCCCTTCTGTCGAAGACCTCAGGACGATGTACACAGTTTGCCTTCCTCCATTTTGTTTCCTTCCCTCCCTCTTTTATGTAGGCCATTTGCTCGTGTGGTGTGCCCGTAACACACTTTCTATCCCACCCGTATGCAGGTTCACAGTCTGAGGGTCTGGCCTTGGCAGCCGCTACGCAAGCGTGGTCTCAGAGACTGTTTTTGCGGCGCCATATATTACACATGAATTAGAGATTGGAGGTTAGATAAAAATGAAGAAGCCCTGTGAGGGATGGTGGGGTGGGTTTTTTTTTTTCTCTTCAAAAACAACTTCGGCATCTTCTGAACGCCTGAGGTCAGAGCTGCTGCCTTTGTGGGACCTGAGGTGGACAAAGTGACTGAAAAAGAAGAAACAAATTGTTCCGCTCTTAGCCACGGGGAGAAAACACACGTGCAAAATGGCAGTTTCTAACCGAGCGCCTGATAAGAGTCGACTCGAGGGACAAAAAATTACAAATGTAAAACCTGAGAGAACGTTTGGCCACCTGATGAAGAGTTGCCAAAGTCTAGGCTGGGAACTCACAAAGAATCCTGAACTGGGCCTGAATAGAATACAGTTAAAACAAACAGTCAACAGATTAAAAAAATATATGATTCTTGTCTGTTTTTCTTTTTTTCTAACATAGTTGTCATCTTCACCAAAGTGCCGTCCGGTAACCACCGCTTTCAAAATATTTTCCTCAGTGGCAAAGACATCACAAGAGGTCTACAAGACCCTGGAGTAAATTTCAACCTGTAAACACAAATGTCTCAAAGGTGGTGTCCTAGACCAGGGGTAGTCAACCTGTGGTCCTCCAGATGTTCATGGACGACAATTCCCATGAGCCCCTGCCAGCAAACACTGGTAGAGGCTCATGGGAATTGTAGTCCATGGACATCTGGAGGACCACAGGTTGACTACCCCTGTCCTAGACAATACCAACAAACCATTCGTTGTACTTTTCCAGCATTTGGTTCCCCAAATGGAACCTGCAAAAAGCCTATGCTTCTATTTAAGCTTTTTGCTACACTTTAATTTTATTCCATTCAGCCCCTGTTCAGAATTCTTTGTGATTTCTTTATTTATAGGGAACAAGCTGCTTGGTTGTTTTTTGTAATGTCTAAGGAATGTCTAAGGTTTTTTGTAATGTCTGAGGGAGAGGAATGGGAAGGCGACTGTAAGCCGCTTTGAGCCTCCTTTGGGTAGGGAAAAGCGGCATATAAGAACCAACTATTCCTCTTCTTCTTCTTCTTCTTCTTCTTCTTCTTCTTCTTCTAAGTAGGGCCTGGAGATCACGGGCAGGGTTTGGGCCCTGTACTTCTGAGGGACCGCCTTTCCCAGTATCCCCCGAGGAAGAACACTACGATCTTGGAGTACAAACAGGTTGGGGGGGTCTCTGGCCCGAAATACGTGCGTCTGGCCTTGACCAGAGCCAGGACCTTTTTGGTCTTGGCTCCAACCTGGTGGAATCAGTTGCCAGCCGAGATGCAGGCCTTGACAGAATTCCTCAGGGGCCAGCCAAATGGCCCTATTCCACCAGGCTTATGGATGAGGCCAGAACAAGTAAATAAAGCCACAAGAAAATAAAATCACTGAACACATGGAGAAATGGTGGGGAAATGGAGCATCACAGTGTATTCATTGGGTTTTGTAGGATCCATAGCTGTGAAATAAAGAATGCATGGAAAGAATGCATTGCTGTGGTCCAGATATTCCCTTGGCGGTCCCTTATCCTAAAATTGGGTCTTGTGGCGCATGTTTTAATTCTAGCATAAATAGGTACGACCAGAGCCTGCTTCATCAGACAACACACTGTTCTCTATGCATGCTAGAATAAAAACTTCAACCAAGGGCTTTTTTGCATTGTCATTTCCCCTCCCTTTCACGGTGCATTTCCATCGGTTTTTACAGCCATTCTGCTTTTCCATCGATTTCACTACGCACCTCATTTGAGATTAATTTTGGTTTCTGCATCACTTTCCCTCACTTCAGCCCTCAGTATGCTTTGGGCTGCTTTATCCCTGGCTTATTTGAAAGTTACTAGGGATGCCAAGTGGGATCTGGGGTTCCCCTGGAATTACAGCTCCAGAGAACAGTTCCCCAGAAGAAAATGGTTCCTTTAGAGCAGTGGTCCCCAACCTTTTTATCACCGGGGACCGCTCAATGCTTGACAATTTTACTGAGGCCCGGTGGGGGGGGTAGTTTTCTACTCTCAACCACTGCCCTAACGCTCTCTGATCGCTATGGTAATATTTAAACATCCCTTCAAAATAAGATACAGACACGCCACAACAATGAACATAAGGAACATTTTATTTTCATGGAAATTTTAACTCATGACAATGACAAATCAATGGGAACCCTGAGCTTGTTTCTCTGCAACGAGATAGTCCCATATGGGAATGATGGGAGACAATGACACCCGAAGCCTGTTGTAAAGGGCCGGGGGGGATGAAGTAAAGGGCCGGGGGGGGGGGGGGGAGAGAAGGCGTCCTTCGCGGCCCACCTCCAATTAGTCGACGGACCACATGTGGTCTGCAGCCCACAGGTTGGGGATCACTACTTTAGAGGGTGGACTCTATGACATTGTATGCCGCTGAGTTGCCTGTCTTCCCCAGGACCCCTCCCCCCAAAAAAGCTCCAGGAGTTCCCCAATCTAGATCTGGCCACCTTATGCCCCCCCATCCCCTGCTGGTAGAGCATGCCAATCCCCCAACAAATGAAAACAAACAAACAAACAAGTGAATCTGTTTGTATGCCTCTGGCTCTCCCTTCTAGCCCATCAGGCTCCATCCCCTGTGCTTCTCCCCCACTACAGCTACCTACAGAGTCCTGCCTCCTCCTCACCCACCCCACAAACAGGAAGCTTCATATTCGACAGGGACTGGTCGACTATCGCACGTCATTCAAAGGCTAGAAACTTGCTTGGCTTCCCATATCTGATCGCCTTCCCAAGCCCATGTTTCACTTCTGTCCTCACAGGCGACATGGACACGAAAACCTTCCCCTTGATGTGTGCTCTCTTCGCAGGTAAAGACGGAGGTAGAGGCACGGCTTCCTTTCCCCAAACGGAAGCCTGGAATGGGTGGGGTGTGGGGGGTCAGGGTAGCGAAGGAGAATCCCCCCCCCAACATGCTTCTTGTCTGAAGCATCGTTCCCTCAGGTTTTCAGGATCACCATAACTACGTTTATGGCTGCCCCGTAAACAGAAATGCAACAGAGAGAAATCGTACCTGATAGGGAAGGAAAATGAAGCGAGGTGGTGTCCGATTCTGCACTAATAGTGACTGTTAAGGCCTTGGAGCCAAGGAGACAGAATATACTTGGCGGACTAAAAAATTTCTGGAATGTAGTTCTATTGAATATACCAGGATAATGGATTTTGGTTTTGGGCTTTGGGCTTTTGGCATGGCCCAGGTGTGCACAATCTCATCACATCACGGAAGCTAAGCCTTGCCTTGAAAGCCCTATAGGGTCGCCATAAGTTGGCTGTGATTTGACAGCTCTTTCTACCGCATGGGCGGTCAATGCTTGTTGTAGATGTGTGGGAAAGGTTAGGGGAAGTATTTATCCCTTGGGCTATGATGGTGGGAGCCCTCAGGGTGTTTTTGCCATCTCTTTTAGCCTCTGCCTCCATTCCTTGGGCCCTTTCCCCTGTGCAAGTGGCCATTCTATCACTGCGGTAACTTCTGGTCCGGCATGTGGATCGAGAGGAGGCCAGTGGGGAGGTGGTCCTGCCTGGCGAGGGTGGTTTGGAAAGATTTCGAAAGGTTTTGGTGGGGACGACTTATACAGAGCCAATAGAGATTGAATAGAGGTTGGCACCTTGAAGACTCAGGGCTGAAGCTGGCCACTTTAGAGAACTGTCTGTCTCCCCCCCATGGTAGTTAGTGATGGGAAGGTGAGAAGGATCTTGGGAAGATGGCGTGGCCTCTTGGGGAGATGTCAAGGGCACTCCTTCCGTCCTGTTCTCTATGGCTTTCTCCTTGTTGCCCCAGGGATGTGGGGTCAGAAGATTTAAACAGATGAAAGGAAGGAACTCTGCTTTATTTTTTTTTAAAGCAACTTTCTGGATTTGGCTGGATTTGTGTGTGTTTATGTGTGAGGCTAATATTGTTGTCTGTTTAATTATTCACTTCATTTATACCCTGCCTTTTGCTCTGATGGGGAACCCAAACAGCTTACCTCATTACCCTCATCACACACTAAATTTATCTTGGAAACAAGGTAGGAAGGGATGCTGTCAGATTACACCAGGCCAAGGGGAGGGGGGGAAAGCTAGTTCCTGCCCCTTTCACAGCTTGGAAGCACACTAGTCAGCAGGCAAAGATCTTCAGCTGAATGCGAGGACCAGCTTGTTGGCAGAGTAATTAACACAGCTAGCGTGCACAACCTGATTATAGATAAAGGTTTATTCAGGAACTAACATACTTGATAGGAAAGAGAAGAGATAGAGAGAAGTTCCTAACTACACATCTAGCTGAAAGTGACAGAATGATCTGTGGCTTCCCAGAAGAAGCAGGAAATTTGGCCCTGAGAGGAGCAATCTGTAGACAGATAAGGAGTGACAATTATTCACAGGAGAGAAGGGCTGACCCCATTATCCTATCGAATTGCCTTCTTGCTGCCTCCTGCAGGGTCTTCTTATCTTGGTCTTTGTAAACCAGACTGCCTTTCCCAACTAATGCAAATGAAACCTGCTGTTATTTTGCTGCTATCAATGTTACTATTCTTATTAGGGCAAAATGTCAACACTTTTGGAGGGAGCTATCCAAAATTCCAAACTTCTTTTCCTAACTTTTGGGTATCATCAATCCATGAAAAGGGTTGCTTGGGTCAGTTTCGTAGGCTAGCCAAGAGAAAAAGAAAGAAACCGGAGGCGTGCCTCAGGGCAAAAAAGGAACTTTACAAAAATCCGATCGAACAATTTTCTTAAAAAGACTGTGGAATTTTAGAACAGGTTTTTTTTAGAGGGATTTAGAACTTTCCATGATAGATTAAAATAACAAAGCAATTTTGGAAGCTGATGTCCCAGCGTTGCCAATCTCCAGGTGGGAACAAGAAAAAAAGACCTATCCTAATGGCATCTGACGTCAGCCAGAACGGTTTTCCGGATAAACTCCGTTTTCATTATCTTTTCCTCAGTGGCAAGTCCTCAGTTCTTTTAAGGACAATTAATCTCAGCAAGTTTGTGATGTCCTTGGAAAGAAATAAACTGAAAGGAAACTCAAGAAAGGACATTGTTTGAAAACATAGGTCTTTTTTTCTTGTTCTGAGTTGTCTGAGACCGTCCTGTGTTTATCTCGTCTTCTCCAGGTAGAGCCTGGAGACCTTCAGGCCTTAGAACGTATCTCTGGACTACAGGTATCAGGGAAAAATGGATGGAATCAGTGGTATTATATTCCACAGAGGCTTCTCCCCTCCCTACACTGTGCAGTCCCCAAGAGCCAGCCTCAAAATCTCCATGAATTTCCCAGCCTGGAGTTGGCAACCCTGCATATGGCACACAGGATGAAAGTTTAATTATGGGTGGTTGCATTTTTGGACAGTAAGACATTTATTTTGGTTGGGTTTCCCCCAAATTTGTAGAATAACCCCCCTCTCTTTACCTGGCCCCATGGGGCATATTTTTTGATCTGCATTTTAGTGCTGTGCTCAGAATTGGATATAAAACAATAGTGAGACACCAGGTGGGTTTTCAGCAAGGCAGAAGGACAATGGGTCAACATTTTGTCTTATTTATTTATTAACTTGCTTAGAATCATGGAGTTGGAAGGGACCTCCAGGGTCATCTAGTCCAACCCCCTGCAGAATGCAGGAAATTGACAACTACCTGCCCAGCCACAGTGATCCTGATTCCAGGCCTAGATGCCCCCTTCCAAAACGAGAATCCCTGGCCAGCCTCATTTATAGTCCATCTCTCTTTGAAACCAAAGGCAGGTTACAATTAACCTGCCCCCCGCAGGACTCTCTGCTCTGTGGGTATGAATTTACTGGTTGTCCAGGGCCCCCAGGATATACGCCTGGCCTGGACCTGGGCCAGGGCCTTTTCGGTCCTGGCCCCAACCTGGTGGAATGAGCTACCAGAAGAGCTGAGGGTCCTGTCAGAGTTGTCAGCTTTCCACAGGGCCTGCAAGATGTAGCTCTTCCGCCAGGCGTATGGTTGAGGCCAGGGCGGTACCCGGTGTTACCATCTGAGGATCTCTAAATCAAGGTCAACTAACTAGGTTCCTTGTTCCCAGTGAGAGAGAGAGTTTTTGACCCATGCTGAACGCAGGAGAGGTTTGGTATTTTATTGTTCGCCATCTTGCTATGTTATATTCTATTTTGTACTAAGGAGTATTTTAGGGGGATTTCATTGTATTTTATTGATTTTGTTCACTGCTGGGAGATGTTTGAGAGTGGCAGTATATAAATATAAACATACATAAATAATTTAAAAAATCAGTCCTAACAAATAGCAAAGCCTACCAAAAAAGCAATGCAGGACTACAGAACGAGAAAACAAAACAATTTAAAAATAAATGTCTAAGGCGATAAGAATGGTTAAAAGCATGATATACTTCCAAAGGAAGAAAACAGTGCAGTAAAAGGACTGTGATTCATCAGTGAACGCAGCAACAGACCACGATCCTCTCCCTTATAAAAAGGGCCACTTAAGACGCTCCATACAAGTGCCATCCTGAATGTTTCTGTCCTGACCTTTCTGCAATTTTCACAAGTACGGGGACTTTCCTGACCTCCCCCGGGGCAAATGACACATCCCTATGCTTCACAAGCTGGGTCCGGCTTCCCAAGGCCACCCTTGGGTTCCCCACAGCCACACACCGACTGCGGGGAAGGATGAAAGATCAAGAGGGGCTGCCGTGTTAGCTTGTCTGTAGCAGTAGAAAAGAGCAAGAGACCCCTGGCCCCTTGAAGATTAACACAAGTTGTGGCAGGACGGCTGCTTTTGTGAGCCACAACTTCAGAAGGGCCAAACAGTCCAGGAATGCCACTGCAGAAGGAAGAACGGTTCCTGCTTTCCCGAGCTCATGAACCATTTTCCTGCATGAAATCAGCAGTAGGGGGAGTCATTTCCTCACTTTTGCTGCTACGATGTACAGAATACCCCACAGTGAATTCAGCTTTTCTTTACCGATATGAGTGCCTAGCCGGGTCCACAGTCTGGCTGTTCTTAAAGGCATCACAGAGAATGCATGTGAACAAACAGCTGCCACTCTTGCCAACGTCAGCCCTGGTATCTTCGAGAGGCAGCGTGATGGAGTCATTAAACGTGGTGGTCTCTAATCTGGAGAACTGGGTTCACATGCAGCCAGATAGGTAACCTTGGGTCAGTCGCAGTTCTCTCAGAGCTCTCTCAGCCTCACCTCCCTCACAGGGTGTCTGTTGTGGGAAGAGGAAAGGAAGGCGATTGCAAGCCGCTTTGAGACTCCTTCAGGCGGTGAAAAGCACAGAACAAAAACCAGTTCTTCCATGTCATTATTTTACAGTCCCCTCAGAACTCTCTCAGCTCCATCTCCCTCACGGGGTGTCTGTTGTGGGGAGAGGAAGGGAAGGTGATTGTAAGCCGCTTTGAGACTCCTTCAGGTAAAGAAAAGTGGCATATAAGAACCAACTCTTCTTCAGTAATCTCAGGGCTCCCTCAGCCTCACCTTCCTCACAGGGTGTCTGTTGTGGGGAGAGGAAAGGGAAGGCCAATGTAAGCCACTTTGAGACTCCTTCTGGTAGAGAAAAGTGATATATAAGATCCAACTCTTCTTCTTCTTCAGTAATATCAGGGCTCTCTCAGCCCCACCTCCCTCACAGGGTGCCTGTTGTGGGGAGAGGAAAGGGAACATGATTGTGAACCACTTTGAGACTCCATCATGGCGTAAAAAGTGGGGTACAAAAAAACTCACTCTTCTTCTTCAGAAGCCATGCCTACATTGCTACACCAGTTGCTGATCTGGGAGTCCATTTTCCCCCAAGTGTGCATTGCTCCCCCAGCTCTTTTGGGGTCACCGCTGCCATTCTGACCCACAGAGGATTTTCTCCAGAGGAGTAAGTGGGTAGCAAAAGAAAAAACAAATCAAAACAAAACCAAAAGCCAACAGAAGGCATCTGATGAAGCAGTGCGGCTGCAAAAGTTTATGCCACGATAAATCTGTTACTCTTTTAAAGTGCCTGGGGACTCTTGGCTGTTTACAGAGGATTTATGACTCCGTAAAAGATGTTTACTGGCACCAAGAAAAGACCGGCTGCAGCAATGTGTAAACTTGCGTCAGCAATATGGCTTTGATTTACCGCCCTTCGAGGAAAAATAAAACAGCCGGGATTTTTTTTTTTTTGAAGGCCATGCCAAACATCTGCTCAAAAATAGAAATCAGGATTACGGTGCTGTACCAGAGGCGGCATTGTCCCCCCCCCCACAAACGCACAAGCTCCTTACAAAGGTCCCGAGCCAGAAAAAGTCACTGGCGTGATCTAAAGCAGCCATCCTGGTGGAGGATTTTGCAGGACAGAGATTTCAAACAGAACCATCTCTGTATTTGGACAGAGGTAATGCCTGTTCCGTGCGGTCAGTTCATCAATGCCGGTGTGTTTGTGGATCCCAGGAAACAAATCTTGACTTTGAGAGGTGCTCTGTTCACACATGTCCAAGGTCTCGGTTTTTATGGAGATGGATTGCTTCAGCCTCCGAACCACCTGGACAAAACGGGGGATTTATTGGAAGACTAGAAACCATGCCCGATGCATGAGTAATACAGCGGGCGCTAGCCTTCCAGCGCCAGCCGGCTCCCAGGCGGCCATAGTGCTTTGGGGCTGGCAAAGGGACAGGCTCGCCGCGTCTGCTTAACGCCTGACAAGTGGAGTCTGAGAGAAAGGGGCCAATGGGCGCCCTTCCCCATCCCGGACTGGGCCCTCCCCAAGGGCCCTTACTGTTTTATTTATACTGCTCCCGCTGAGTGGTTAAAGATTAAGACGAATCATGGGCTGAGTTCTGGTGCCTGCCCTGATAGCGCTGAAACAAAAAAAGAGCTTTCCTAAAGACTAGCATAGACTTGCTAGTCTAATCTGATTTTGCCATTTGGGTTGGCTTAGAGCAGGGCTGGCCAAACGGTGGCTCTCCAGATGTCCATAGACGGGAAGGGGCTTGTGGGAATTGTAGTCCACACACTTTGTAATTAGTTCTTTCTCACTTTTTCTTGAATCCTTAAACTCTATTATTTTTCCATCTCATACTATTGTTAATAAGAGCCTCTTGTGGCACAGAGTGGTAAGGCAGCCGTCTGAAAGCTTTGCCCATGAGGCTGGGAGTTCAATCCCAGCAGCCGGCTCAAGGTTGACTCTGCCTTCCATCCTTCCGAGATCGGTAAAATGAGTACCCAGCTTGCTGCTAGGGGGTAAACGGTAATGACTGGGGAAGGCACTGGCAAGCCACCCCGTATTGAGTCTGCCATGAAAACGCTAGAGGGCGTCACCCCAAGGGTCAGACATGACTCGGTGCTTGCACAGGGGATACCTTTACCTTTACTATTGTTAATAAGCTTTCATTGATTCAATGAGTAGCTCTTTGTATTATTTCTTTTATTAAATCTTTTATTTTGAGGGAGATAACCCCCTCCCCAACCTCCCTACCCCCTTGTTCATGGCCTTGGCCCAGGGGGTGGAGATTTCGGAGGAAACTTCCCTTCCTTCCATCTTAAGGTCAGAGGGAACAAAGAAACAAGAGGGAGTCGATGGGAACTAGAAAGATGACCGGGTTAAGCGATAGTTATCTGAGTTAGACAGATCCTTATCCTGGATGCTCGAGGCTGATCCCGCACCGATCAAGGGACTGGACTGAATGGCCTTTATGGCCCCTTCCAACTCCATGATTTTATGATTGCTGCTTTCCTTCCAAGTAGTCCTCTCCCTAATCTTGAAATAGACTTTTTTCTTAGATGTTAAACCAGCACTTGTCAACCTTTTGACCTTGGAGGTGCCCTGAAGTAATCTTTCATGCGTTGAGGAACCCTGGAAGTGATGTCAGCTGGCCACACCCCTGAAGTTACATTCTACCAGAAGTGACATCATCACCCATGTTAACAGGCAGGTTTGAAGAGGCCTGGCAGGGGTGGGGTGGGGAGATACAGGGTGCAGTTTAAGGCAGGAGTAGACATGCAAGCTCCGCCCCAGGCACAGAAACCAGGAGAGAACTGTTATATCTGTGGGCATTTGGCCACTGATGCAAATGAGGGCTTCTGCCAGCCAAAGAACTAACCAATCAAAGGAACCTGATCGCTCTGCTTAGAGCCAATCTGGGAGGGGGAACAATGGAAGCAGCTGGTTCCTTAGCTTGTAGCCAAGTCCATTAACATAAGAGGGGGAATGGCACAGAACCCCATTGGAACTCCTGCGGACCCCTAGGGTCTGCGGACCCTTTGTTGGGAATCCCTGCACTAAACACACACGTGTCTGTGCTGCATTATTCCCACACACTTTGTTTGCTCTGTTAAATACCCAACAGCCTTAAATAGATTGCCTGTTCTTCATTTCCTATCATAGCGTGGAGTCTCTTAACACTAAAGGATCCCCTTTCTTTCCCATTATTTCTAAAGCTGCCTCCCCCTTCCACTAGAACAACCAACTTTAAGCTAATTTGCCTGTGGTGTTGGTTGCATACACAGCTGCGTACACCTCCAATGACAGTTGTGTGCAACGCTTGTGTGCACATCCACTGATAAAACTCCCGGGAAGGTGTGGGAGTACCACCAGTATAGGGACATTCTCTGCGACATCATCAGGTGCCACCTCGTAGGTTTTTGGGACAGTGGAGGTCAGCAACCCCCACATATCCTGTGTTGCAAATAACATGTATGGTTTCTTGAGTATTTAAGGGAACTTCCTCAGTATGTGGAATAGAGAAGTCTGTGACAAAACGTCATTCCTGTTATGTTCAAGAATTATGAAAACAATGGGCTGGGACAGATTTAGAATAAGCGACACAACTCTGAAATTGGGGTATCTGCAAGGTGCAATGGGATTTGGCTAAAATCCAGATCACAAAATCATAGAATCTTAGGTGTGATACGCACGGGGCTTTTTACCCACTCCCAGCTCGAATAAATCCCTCCCATCTACATTTTATTTTTGGGCGCTTTAAATTTTCCCTCTGCAACATGCATGATTGATCTGGAGTGACCCTCTATCCCCCGTGATATCCAGAAGTGGATATAAGCCTTGATATTTGAAAAATTGCCATCAGTAAGTGTGTAGATCTCTGCTTTTTGCAAATTAATTTCCTTCTCTGTGCCTCATAGCAAAGCAGTCTTCCCTGATTGGCCAGAGCTTCAGTTCAAAGACTTCCTGGTTCCCGGTTGCAAGGCTTGCCTTAAAGTGATTGCGCTCCAGAAACCCTAATTCCCCCCTTCTCTGCTGTCTCTGATTCCTCTCCTTGTTCAAGAAAAGAAAGAGACCCCTGCTGCTCTTGGCTCCCCTCCCCACTCTGAGCTTCCCCAATCAAGTGCAGAACACTTTCTGTTTTCAATTTGGGGGAGGGGGTATAGAGGAAGATCCAAGTTCAAACTCCAGCCTGCAGCCTGGCACAAACCATGCAGTGCAGAAATGGTCTAGGTCAGGGACATGGCTCACTTCTGGTCTTTCTTTACTCTTCCACTGCTATCAACACAGTTGGCCACTCCATTTCGCAGAAACAACATCTGAAAATGCAGTCTATAGGATTGCCGTTTCCAGGTTGAGATATTCCTGGAGATCTGGGGTGAAGCCTGGGGAGGGCAGGGTTTGGGCAGGGAAGGGACCTCAGTACAGGGTAATACTATACAGTCCATTCTGCAAAGCCGTCCTTTCCCCAGGAGAACTGATCTCTAATCGAGAGAGGAACTGCAACTCCAGAAAACCTCCAGGCACTACCTGGAGGATGGCAATCCTACTTAGCCTGCCCCCCAATGAATGTGCTTTCTCGAACTGTGCAGCATTTCCCCTGCTATAAAATATTGTATGTAGAAAAATGTTATCTACTTAGCAAAAAACATTCAGCATCAAGGGATGGTGCTGTGGTTCTAAAACAAACCAATGTGCATTGAATTACACTAAGGTTGTCTGGACAGAAGGACTCATTTTCTTTCCTCTTGATTCTTACAGTTTCTCAGGCTCAGGACCTTGTGGTCACCCAGCCCATCTCTGCTCAAGGCACTGAAGGTGGCTCCGTCATATTGCCTTGCTCTTACCACACGACCTCCAAGCCAAAGGTTGGCAGCTACCAGTGGGTGAAGGATCCAGGCCTGGCGGTCAGAAAATCCACCCCAGAATTCATGGGGAGGGTGAACTGCACCTCCGACCAGCACTTCCTCTTGGACAGGAGGGCAGACCTGGAGATAAGGGATCTGAGACATTACGACTCGGGCATCTACAGATGTGTGGTGAACATCCACGGCCTCCAGGAAGCCTTGGGGAACGGGACGGAGCTCCAAGTGGTAAAAGCAGCCGTGGGTAAGGAGGTCAGGTCTGGCAGAAGGAAAATAATTTGCCAGAATGAAGGAGGAAGCTGGAGAGTCAGTGTGGTATAGTGGTTAGAGCAGGGATTCTCAACCAGGGGTCCAGGGACCCATGGGGATCCACAGCAGCTCCGGAGAAGGTACAAAGCTTTCCCCCTCCTGCTTTAATGGACTCAGCCACAAGTTAGGGGATTGCCTGTTTCCATCACTTCACCACCCGAGCATGAGTTGTCTTGTGGTTTCTGTGCCTGGAAGGGCCTCCTCCCCCCTAAAACCACCTCCTGTCTCTCCTCCCTCAATCCTTCTTAAGCCTGTCAACACAGGTGGTGATGTCACTTCCTATGACATGGCACTTCCAGGGGGAGGCATGGCAGGGAGGAGTGGCCAGCTGACATCACTTCCAGGGCTCCTTGAGGCCTAAACAATTATTTCAGGGGGCTCCTCCATGGTCAAAAGGTTGAAAAAAGGCTGGGTTCGAGCATCTGGCTAGTATCTGGGAGACCTGGATTCGAATCCCTACATTGCCATGAAAGCCTTGTGGGGTGACACATGCTGTCAGCCTAACCTACCTCAGAGAGTTGTTGTGAGGATAATGGAGAAGGGGAGAACAATGGCAGCTCCTTTGGGTCTGCAGAAAGGTGGGGCATAAATGAGGTCAATAAATAAAATGAATAATCCTTGGTCTTGGAAGTATGTGGGACATGAGAGATCCATCTTCAGCTCTCCCAGTGTTCTAGTCTGACTTGCGGTGGGAAGAGCTCACAGCTGTAGTGCTGAGAAGGACTCTTTTAGTCCTTTACCTCATGCTGTTTTCTGAGCTGATTCCGTACCATGACGAGGGTGCGGAATATGAGCATGTTTGTTCACTGAGAAGGAACCGGGCTCACTCATGAAAGGCTGGCTACATTTCCACACAGGGATAGACTGGGAAAGACACAGTGGACCCATTTGTATATGTCAGAGAGGGTAAAGGTGCCTCAAATGATGCTGGAAGAGTTTAGAAAGGGGCAGGGGCTCATGGGAATTGTAGTTGTTGGGACTTTTGGACTAGATGTGGTTCCAAGTCCCTCCAGAAAATTAGAGCTGCAGAATAGCAGAGCATTTTGAAATTATGGGTGAGGCACAAATCCAGATTTACAGTGCCTTGAGGTTTAAAAGAGGGGTAATCTTTCCTGGAAAGATTATATATGAAAATATATCATATTCATTTGCTTCCGTCACCCTTTCTGCTGAAGCAGAGTATAAAGGCTTAAAAGGCAGTTACAAAGCAAACACATTGCATGCCTCTATGGCTGGATCGAGCAGACTATATGCCTACATAGCAGCAGAGAGACTTAATGGAGGATGTCCCTTGCTTCAGAGCATACACAAACTGATTATCTTCTTGAAGAAAAAGGAAGTGGGGAGGAGTCTGCCTAAAACAAAGGAATCCCCAGGATATGTGCTCAGGGTTTTTCCATTGCAACCTCACCTGTGACCACTTGATGCCCTAGTGAGCACACAGGTACAACCTGGTGGCTTACACAGCTTAACTACAGCCCTTCAAGGCTGACCTCCCCAAATTACTTGCTGTTTGCAATTCTAACAGTCCTCATGAATAAAGTACAATGGGGTGGCTTCAAAAGTGGCCCTATTGCTCTAAGCAGAGTTACTTACACTTATTTAGAAAATTTATATGCCACTGCTCCAGAGACAGATTAATTGCAGCCAGACCTGGCCTTATCCTTAGCAGTCTCAGCTAGATGGACCTTTAGCCTGATCCCACAATTCTTGTATGATTGCATCCTCCTGATTCATTTTCTCCCCCATGCTTGGGATTGTTCAGGACCCATAGATGTGGAGACAGGAGACAGCTTGGTGCTCTTATGGCTCTTCTTGCGTGGCTTTCTTTACACACTGGGGATCACTGCAGTGGCTCTGCTGACACATCTGCATTATAAAAAGACAAGTAAGTGTCCAGACTCCATCCATAGAGATCTCTAGAGAGACCTGGAGATCCCCTAGAATTACAGCTCACCTCCAGGCTACACTATCAGTTCCTCTGGAGAAAGTTGGGAAGACACATCAGCCAGAAGGAATGACAAATGACGAAAAGAAGCTGGCAAGGATTTGAAACAAAGGATTTTCTTTATTATACCGAAATAATAATGCCAAAACGAGATCCGGTGTGCAAAACTCGTTTTCAAGGAAACAACCAACAGGCTTCCTTGGGAGGTGGTGGGTTCTCCATCTATGGAAATTTTTAAACAGAGGCTGGAGAGCCATCTGACAGAGAGGCTGATTCTGTGAAGGCTCAAGGGGGTGGCAGGTTACATTGGATGAGCAATAGGGTTGGAAGTGTCCTGCAGAGTGTAGGGAATTGGATGAGATGACCCACAAGGTCCCTTCCAAATCTATGATTCTATGAACCTTCATCAGTGGCTACAGTTTCTCTAGGGGCGCCAAACTTCAGATGGGGCTTGGAGATCCCTTGGAATTACAGCTCATCTCCAGACTACAGATATCACTTCCTCTGGAGATAACGGCTACTGTGGGGAGTAGACTGTATGGCAGGGGTGGCCAAAATTTGGCTCTTCCAATGGCCATGGACTACAATTCTCACAAACCTCTTCCAGAATGACCAATTGGCAGGTGCCCATGGGAACTGTAATCCATGAACATCCGGAGAGCCGTGATTATAGGATTATACCCCATTGAAGTCCCTCCCCTCCCCAAACCCTACCATCCTCAGTCTCCACCCCCAAAATCTCCAGGTATGTTTCAACCCATAGCTGGCAACCCTACTTATGAGGAAGCTGTGACTTTAACTAGACATCCTAGAGCAGGGGAAGTCAAACTGCGGCCCTCCAGATGTCCATGGACTACAATTCCCAGGAGCCCCCTGCCAGCATTCGCTGGCAGGGGGCTCCTGGGAATTGTAGTCCATGGACATCTGGAGGGCCGCAGTTTGACTACCCCTGTCCTAGAGAGTAGAAGGCAAAGGAGCAAAATCCGGGCAGGAGCAGTAGGTCCATTCTGCTCCTTCTAATACTGATTATCCTTCTAATAATGCATGCAAACACTTCACCTTATGCTAAAAAGCATCCTGGATCCCCCAAAAAATGTTTCATAAAGATGCAGTGTTACTTACAAGAGTGCCTCGCGATTTCTTTTCGCTCAGCATTTAGGAAAGAACAACTGGCTCATTATGCTTTGACCTTTCTTTCTTTCTTTCTTTCTTTCTTTCTTTCTTTCTTTCTTTCTTTCTTTCTTTCTTTCTTTCTTTCTTTCTTTCTTTCTTTCTTTCTTTCTTTCTTTCTTTCTTTCTTTCTTTCTTTCTTTTTCTCTCTCCCCTTCCTTATTCTAGTTTCCCAGGAGGCCCAGAAGAGGCAAAGTAACTATATGGAGAATGAATACAGTGAAGCCATGGGGAACTACACCAGCGACATCTGCCCAAGTAGCTGTACCAAAAAACCTCAGGTGTCCATTCTGAAGCTCCAAACCAGATGAGATGTCACATGTTCCAGGCCTGGAGCCCTCCGTCTGCCTGTAAACATTCAAATGTCAGCTCCCATTGGGGGGGGGGGTCGAATTAGAATTGGGCCTATGTAATGGGATCAGGGGCTTACATACATCTCCCACCAAGTTCTTTCCCCAATCTAAAATGGCCCCAGGGAGTGGCCTTTTGCCCCAACGGCCCTGATAATTGAAAGTTTAGAAGCCTCGGCGCTCCCGTTGTCTTCTCTAGTTTGGCAAGAAGCGTCTTCTGTTACTAAAGAACAGAGGAATCCAACCTTCATGGGGGAAGGCAGCAAATCTCGTCCCTCAGCAGATGCCATAATATGCCTTATAGCATATCCTGGCTGCTGGACATTGATTTTTTCACAAAAGACACAATCAAAAAACATTTAGGGAAATGAAGATGGATTTACATAAAGATACTATGTTGAGTTAGGGTACTTGTCCCTCTAGTTCAGGGGTAGTCAAACTGCGGCCCTCCAGATGTCCATGGACTACAATTCCCAGGAGCCCCTGCCAGCGAATGCTCTCAGGGGCTCCTGGGAATTGTAGTCCATGGACATCTGGAGGGCCGCAGTTTGACTACCCCTGCTCTAGTTCCTTCTTATCCACCTGGTGTAGAGCCAGCTTGGTGTAGTGGTTAAAGAGCAGCAGCCTGCAATCTGGAGATGCGGGTTTGATTCCCCACTTCTCCACATGCAGCCGGTTGGGTGACCTTGAACCAGTCACAGTTCGCTCAGAGCAATTTCAGCCCCACCTACCCCACAGCGTTTTAGCCAGGTGTAATGCCATAGAATCTACCCTCCAAGGCAGCCATTTTGTTGAGGGAAACTTCTCTGTAGTGAGGAGGTCAGTGGTGATTCTGGAAGCTCTGTAGGCCCCACTTGACGGTTGTCTGCAAACAAGAAAATAACAACCATGTGGCTCAATAAATCCTGCAAATTACGGAAGAATTCATGTACTCAGTACCTGGAGTACTGTGTGCAGTTCTGGAGGCCTCACTTCAAGAAGGACGTAGATAAAATTGAAAGGGTACAGAGGAGAGCGACGAAGATGATCTGGGGCCAAGGGACCAAGCCCGATGAAGATAGGTTGAGGGACTTGGGAATGTTCAGCCTGGAGAAAAGGAGGTTGAGAGGGAACATGATAGCCCTCTTTAAGTATTTGAAAGGTTGTCACTTGGAGGAGGGCAGGATGCTGTTTCCGTTGGCTGCAGAGGAGAGGACACGCAGTAATGGGTTTAAACTACAAGTACAACGATATAGGCTAGATATCAGGAAAAAGTTTTTCACAGTCAGAGTAGTTCAGCAGTGGAATAGGCTGCCTAAGGAGGTGGTGAGCTCCCCCTCACTGGCAGTCTTCAAGCCAAGGTTGGATACACACTTTTCTTGGATGCTTTAGGATGCTTAGGGCTGATCCTGCGTTGAGCAGGGGGTTGGACTAGATGGCCTGTATGGCCCCTTCCAACTCTATGATTCTATTCTATGATTCTATGATTCCAACTGAAGGTCAACATAAAGCATGAATAAAATTTCTTGTCTTCAGAACCTTTAATAATAATGAACAACCAAAGAGTAGAAACCTAGGTAATATCTAGTTTCGTTGTTGGACTTCCTCAGTTTTGTAATCATGACCCCTGTTCTGCTCCCAAGAGAGCTTGAGCTCTGCTTGAATTTTTTTGGTTACTACAAATCCTTCTATAAACTGCAGAATTCACTGGGTGACATTTTTTTCTTGTTTGCATACAGTTTCCCATGTGTACGTCCACGTGGACGTTGGCAACTCTAGCTTTCATTAAAAAAAAATACTCTCATCTGTTTGAATTGTTGAGACGTGATGAAAATGGTCATTCTGAATTCCAGGGGATTGATTGGCTGTTTTGACAAAGGATTATCATTGGCTGTATTTGGTTGCATGACACAGACTATTGATGTAACAGAATTGATTTTTTTGCTATATATTCCCTGTCATGTAAGGAAGGGGTAGTCAACCTGTGGTCCTCCAGATGTCCATGGACTACAATTCCCATGAGCTCCTGCCAGCGAACGCTGGCAGGGGCTCATGGGAATTGTAGTCCATGGACATCTGGAGGACCACAGGTTGACTACCCCTGCTTTATTTCAATTTTTTAAAAATAAAGTTACACTTCATTTCATTAATGTGTTGTCGAACTGAATGGCTTTCAACGCGTGAGGTCATCGATCTAAATAAAGGCCCCACGGAACAGAGCTGATTTGGCTGCTCTTTTCAATGGCTGATGATTGCAGTCGGTATTATTTCCGTTTTGATTTGCTGTTTTATATTGCAAATAGGTTTGCACAGAAGGAAAGCCGGCTCAAGAACTCTACATGGCGGGTGGAACGCAAATGTTTCTAAATAAGTATCTGGGTTGAGATTCTGGCTGTTCTGCACTTATAATCTCCATCCCACTTCCCCTCTGGTATATAGAGCAGCTTTCTCACCACAAGATTTCTATCTGTGGACATGCAACAGATAGAAAAGGAACCACTTTGCATAGCAGAGAACATGTAGATATTCACAGTCAGAGTAGTTCAGCAGTGGAATAGGCTGCCTAAGGAGGTGGTGAGCTCCCCCTCACTGGCAGTCTTCAAGCAAAGGTTGGATACACACTTTTCTTGGATGCTTTAGGATGCTCTGGGCTGGTCCTGCGTTGAGCAGGGGGCTGGGCTAGATGGCCTGCATGGCCCCTTCCAACTCTATGATTCTGTGATTCTATAATTCTATGTAGCCAGGGTGGGGCCAGGAGTGTACTACTGCACTGGAAGCACCTTTTTGCCTTGGGTGTGTATGAAAAAAAATTAATACTTCCGCGTTGCTGTGGAGAAACAGCAGAACTATACAGAATCCCCCTCCCCTTTGGGAACTGTGGTGTTTTGCTGCTGGCAGGGGCTCATAGGAATTGTATTCCATGAACATCTGGAGGACCACAGGTTGACTACCCCTGCTCTAGTACAACCGGACGGCACCCTGCCATAGTCCCCTAATTCTTCCCCTCAAGGGAAAGAATTATGTGTGTGTATGGTAACTAACATGTTCCGTCTTGTGTGTGTTTACTAATTATTCATTTGCTGATTGGACCTTTCAGCCTACAGACCTCTTATCATTTTCAAGGCCAAGGTGTGGAAGGGGCCAATTGGCTCTTCTTGACAACTTGTGAGCCACACATTGGGAGGGGAGAATCACAGAGTACCGAGGTAATTTTCCAGAGAGTTCTAGCCAGGATGCATTCTGATTGGTTCATCGGCATTACCTGATCCAGGTGGGACCAAAACAAGCAGCACTATAGAGAACGTTTGAGCTGAGGCCTGGGATTTCTGTGGCTGCACTGTGCTTTGGACAGTCCAAAAAAATAAAATAAAAGGAAGTATGCTGCAAGAAGCCGTCAAAAGAGATGAACCCATGTAGACAAAAAAAGACAGAGTGAAATCAGCCAAAGTGATGTGCAGTCTTTCTGTAACTTCTTATTTTATTAAACCACAGCTGTTTTGAAGTTTTTTCGTCATTACTTATATGGACAAAAGCGGTTATACGGAATCAAGCCTTCATGGTCCATGTCTCTTGGGACCGTTTCCAGGCTGGCCCCAAAGGTGGAAGGACTCCGGAACGTAACCCAGTGTGCTGCTGATGCCACACAGAAGATATCAGGGGCGCTTGTCATAGGCACTACTTTCTGTTGACACACCTCTGAATGACAGAAGCTACTTAATAAATGGCTTTAAGTTGTAGCCATTGTCACTCTTGGGGGAGTTGCGCAAATCACAGTGTAGAAAGTTGTCTCACAGTTGCTGCTGTGCCTGGCTCCAATGCGTTTTCCTCCATAAGTGGGTCCTAGACAGAAATGTCAATCTCCAGATGGGACCAGTAGATCCCCTATCTCCAGAGTAAAGAGACCTGTTCCCCTGGAGAAAATGGCTCCTTTGGAGGCTGGATTCCCTAGCATTATACTCCATTGAGGTCCCTCTCTGGTCGAGACTAGGGGGGTGGGCGGAATTTGGGGCGAAAACATGTTATGGATTCCTTGCAGGTGTCGGCAGTCTCCATGGCACCCACCACTACACGAGAACAGGGATGGTCAAAATCTGGCTCTCCAGATGACAATGGAGTACAGTTCCCATCAGCGCCGGCCAGCTCATTGGAATTGTAGTCTATGGACATCTGGAGAACAACAGTTTGACCACCTATGCTCTAGAACAGGGGTAGTCAACCTGTGGTCCTCCAGATGTTCATGGCGACACAGTCTCGACCAGAGCTGGCAACCTTAGTCCTAGATCAAATCAAGCCTGAACTCTCCCTGGAAGCTAAAACGATTAAACTTTGATGATCACACTTTGGTCACATTACGAACCGAGAAGACTCGCTGGAGTTGACAAGGCTCACCTTGGCCAATTGCATGGAGAACCAGCCCGGTGTGCCAAGCAAAACAGTCTGCTATGCCATGGTTGGGCATGGAGTTTTGTGGGTCCTTCCCCTTGAACTACAGGTCTGAATCACTGGCCTTCATGAATTGCCATGTTTCCATCCCTCCCCCGCACCTGGCTTTATTTATTTATCACAGACACCTTTGTGCCACTTCCCCAGGGTGAAGTTCTCTCCCCTTTTGTGGGAAGAGGCCTCTTTTCTGGTGGAAAAGCTGGTGGAAAGAAATATCAGAGTTTTCTCAGCAGCAGGGTGATCACTGGGGTAGCAAAGGCCTCTGCACATACTCCCGCCCCCCCGGTAGGATCACGTCACCATCACAGCGCGTCCCGAATTCAAATTGCGAAACATTTTCAGTTCTGCTTTCTCGAAGTAAAAAAAGAAAAGAAAAAGTAAGAGATAAGGCTGCATTCTACCTGCCCTGAACGAGAGAGAGGAAGAAAGAGAGAGAAAGAGAGGGGAAGGCCGTGGGCGGAATGAGGGCCTGAGGTGTGCCATGCCCGGGTCTGCCCTGGGCTGGCACCGTTGTAATCCGGATCCGGCAATTTGCCCAGGGACTGGATGAGTGCTGGGACGGGCTGAATTCCTGGTGCGGAAATGGTCAGAGAGAAAGAAGAGAACAGGGGACTGGTCCCTAACCACTGCGGTCAAGAAGGCTTCTGCATCAGGGGATCTTTAAACAGTCTAAAATTCATAAAAGGGCCAGAGACACTGGATGCCTACTGACATGACATCATAAAGACCTCACCTGTGTATAATTGAGAAGGAAAAAAACCTCTTACTGGCTTATGGGGCGATCTTTAACAGAATAAAAGTAAGAAAAGGGTCCAAACTCCAGAGAGACACAGAAGACCTACTGAGATGACATCACAAACAACTCACCTGAGTTCCCGTGACAGGAAAACAACCTCTTACTGGCTTTTGGGGGGATTTTTTTCATATGCCGCCAGTTTGTGTGGCTGAGCTGCCGCTCCAGAGGCAGAATATACATTTGGCATGCAAAGGGTCTTAGGTTCAGTGGCGCCTCTTGAGAGCCTCCATTGGGAAAAAAAATCTGTTAGCAGAAGGCCGCATCCTGCTTCCAGTCCTGGCAAGCTGCTAACACAAGGGTTTGACACGGATAAGATGGATTGGAGGGCATTATAAAATAGTAAAATGGTTTTATTTAGAAGAGAAACAAGCTTTGTGAGTAAGAGTGGAGAGAGAGAGAGAGAGAGAGAGAGAGAGAGAGAGAGAGAGAGAGAGAGAGAGAGAGAGTCTTAACTGTTTAACTGACCAAGAAGGGAAAGAGAGCAGGAAGTGTACTCAAAGGAGCAGCAAGTCAGGACACAGGAGAAGAATATCTGAAAAATATCGGGGAATTCCTAATTTAAATATGCTGATTATAGATCTCCTCCGATGTCCCCATCTGTTAAATCATACACACTCCAGATTTTAAATATTCCCACAGTTCCATCTCTATCAGAGGATGAATATTTTTACGTGTTTAGAAGACCTACATTCAGAACATCCCAGTCTGAAGCCCTGTTTTCAACACAAACGGACAAATCTTGTCTAAATCAGGGCATTTTTTAACAGTGTGGGACTGGAGGGAACCCGGATTCAGATCAACATCTTCACATGAATCTTGCCAGAGACTGATCTCTCAGACTAATCCACACCACAAGTCTTGTTTCTCTTTACTTTTTAAAAAGATTATTTTAATAGACATAGAAAGTAAAAAATAATAGTGACATCAAGAATACCGTGTAGAAAAATGAAAAACCAATTAACAGCCACAAAACAAACATAATATGGTTAACTAAATGCACAAACTAACATATTTACATAATTAACTCCCAAGCATTGCTATTTAAAGATTTTTTTGTATTCCATTGCATTTTTCCAAACTAAATCAAATTCATTCCTTTGACGGACTCCTTGAATTATTCTTATATTTTTCCTAGTATCATAAATTGCTTTCGTTTATTCCACCACTTATCTATCACCAAATTTTCAGCATTTTTCCAATTGTTAGCGATAATGATTCTAACAGAAAAAAGAACCTATCCTAGGCTACAATAAACAATTTCATAATGAATGTAACTAAACGTGTCTAATCTCTTCTTTTAATCGAACCACCAAAACGGCCTCCGGATTACAACCGTTTTCAAGTGAGTTTTCATCAGTGGTTGTTTTTCAACTTAATGTTTGCCAATGAAGTCCTTCAATAGGATCAATTCTTCTTCTGGCAGGATTTAAATAATATATATGTGGCCTTTGGCTCACAGGTACGGGGCAGTGACGTGCATGCTGGCAGTTGGGATGGCATGGCTGCTGGTGAGCGGCAGTGAATGCACAGAGCCATGGACGCGCCCTCCACACTGGCTAGGAAGTAATAGCTGGTCTGTCTTTGTTCTTGGAGGTGCAGCTTTTGGGCCCTCCCCTCCCTGCACTGTTGTGGGTGATGCGGTTGTCCAGCCCAGTGGAGCAGGACATTCATCCGGCCAGGTGCAGGCCCACAAACTTTCGGTCTTGTGAGTCCCACCCTGCTTATTTTCCAACCTGAGTGATCTCAGCTGGTGGGAGAAGCTCGGTGGCCTGTCCTCCCAGACCTCCGGCCCATCCGCTTAACCCCACAACACAACATTGGAGTGGGGAAGTTGTGATTTTGTTTTTCCGGATCAGGCCGGCAACTTCCAGGTGGGGCTCTAAGAGAACTGTGAGTAGCTCAAGTTCACCCAGCTGGCTGCATGTGGAGGAGTGGGGAATCAAATCTGGCTTTCCAGATCAGAGGCTGTAGGTCTTCAACAACTATGACATTCTGGCTTGGAAGGAAGGAAGGAAGGAAGGAAGGAAGGAAGGAAGGAAGGAAGGAAGGAAGGAAGGAGAAGGAGAAGGAGAAGGAGAAGGAGAAGGAGAAGGAGAAGGAGAAGGAGAAGGAAGGAAGGAAGGAAGGAAGGAAGGAAGGAAGGAAGGAAGGAAGGAGAAGGAAGGAAGGAAGGAAGGAAGGAAGGAAGGAAGGAGAAGGAGAAGGAAGGAGAAGGAAGGAAGGAAGGAAGGAAGGAAGGAGAAGGAGAAGGAGAAGGAGAAGGAGAAGGAGAAGGAGAAGGAGAAGGAGAAGGAGAAGGAAGGAAGGAAGGAGAAGGAGGAGGAGAAGGAGAAGGAGAAGGAGAAGGAGAAGGAGAAGGAGAAGGAGAAGGAGAAGGAGAAGGAGAAGGAAGGAAGGAGAAGGAGGAGAAGGAGAAGGAGAAGGAGAAGGAGAAGGAGAAGGAGAAGGAGAAGGAGAAGGAAGGAAGGAAGGAAGGAAGGAGAAGGAGGAGGAGGAGGAGAAGGAGAAGGAAGGAAGGAAGGAAGGAAGGAGAAGGAGAAGGAGAAGGAGAAGGAGAAGGAGAAGGAGAAGGAAGGAAGGAAGGAAGGAGAAGGAAGGAAGGAAGGAAGGAAGGAAGGAAGGAAGGAAGGAAGGAAGGAAGGAAGGAAGGAAGGAAGGAACTCTAGTGGGCCTTTAGGAGAACCTCCAGAGCTACTCAAAGACTTCAGAGTGTTTGCATTCTGGTTGGGAGGGGGGAGTCCAGGTGTGGAAACTCGGTAAATGGGATTCTGATGTGCCAGTTATTAAAGACAGAAGGAAGCTGCTAGGAGCCCCAGGAAGAGACATTAAGGTGAAATAATATAGAACAGTTAATTGAACCTGCCACGGGTCCAACTGCAGGTGCACCCTTCGTTCCAGTTGTGCTTGGGGAGGGACAAACGTCCTGCTGGACCTAACCGTGCAACTGACTGCATTACTCCTGTGACAGCTAGACCTCTTTGCTGAGGATCTTGACTTCGCATAGAGTCTGCCTGGTCACCTGTTTCTGCCACACAAAGCATTCTGGGTAGCCTGACCAGAAATAAGGATGGAGGATCACAGCCACTTTCTCTCCTCGCACAACGAAGGGCCTGTCTGGGACGTATCAGCTGGCAACCCTTTAAGTACACCATGGGTAGCCTGAAATGACCCTTAGCATGCACAACTCATATTGTGTGGGCTGACGTTACAGAATGGCTGCCTTATTTTGTGTGTTTGAGATGTTTGCACATAAAAGTTTATAACCCGAATTAGGTTTTGTTGATCTTAAAGGGGCCACTGTTGCTCCAGGCCCAAATTTCATCCTGTTGCTTTGGACCCACACCAGTATCTTTCTCTGTGTGTGAATGAGCATGCAACTGCACGTCAGCTAGCTGAAGCCAGTGAAGCAACCCCACTTCCCGCTGGGGCTGCCATTCATACAAAACAGGATACCTACGAACGCAGTTTCCACCCGTCTTCAGCTCACGACTTCTGCATTACCTCTGAGAAGACGCTCTATCTCTGCCTTGCGTTCTCCCCTCCCCTCCCCTCCGGTTTTTAGTCCTCGTTCAGTGACATTGTGGTCGAATGCATATTACTGTTTCATTGCTGGTTCGAGCAAAGGGCCTGAATTTCCTGGTGGAAGCAGAAGTCGCCGCTTGGCTGCTTGTTTGCTGACATCTGGGGAGCACAAGGTCTCAGAAGCAGAAGGGAAAGCAGACCGTGAAGACGGACGCCAGGCAACGGGGCATGGTGGCAGCCTCCAGAAGCCAGCCTATCGCTTGGGGGGGTCCCAACTGGAAAAGCTGAAGAAGGTGAGAACCTCAAGGTTGGTCCTGAGATCTGCCTGAAGTTTGTGGTGAGAAGGGGGAAGAGGGGCAGCCAGAGAGGGTGGGAAAATGGGAAACAGCCTTGATGTTTTGAGGCGTCTGTGGCTCTTTCTAGGCAGCTTCTGAAGGTTCAGTCAACTGTGGTTGTCAGAAGGCTCACGGGTGGGACGGTGGTGGAGAAACCAGCTCAACGTTCTCCAGTGCATCACGGATAAATCATGTCTTGCACACAGAAGGTTCTCAGTTTGATCTATGGTGCCTCCAGTAAAGGGCTTTGGCTGATTGGCCAGCTTCAGGTTGGGTAACACCTGAAAATTTTGGGGGATGGAGCCTGGGGAGGACAGGACAGGAGGGTGGACACAGTCCATCCTTTAGAGCTGCCCTTTTCCCCCAAGGGTATTGATGGCTGTTGTTTGTAGATCAGCAGAGATGCTAGCCTCCAGGCGGGACTTGGAGGTCCTCTGGAATGGCCACTTATCTCTGTAATTTGGAGACAAGCTGTAATTCCAGGGGATCTTGAGGTCCCACCTGGAGGCTGCCATCTCTACGGGTAGAGGAGGTTGGGAATGGTTTTTCTCTGCCTTGGAGAGCTACCTGCAGTCAGAGCAGAAAGGAGAAGAAGAAGAAGAGTTGGTTCTTATATGCCGCTTTTCTCTGCCCAAAGGAGTCTCAAAGCGGCTTGCTTTCCCTTTCCTTTCCTCACAATAGACACCCTGTGAGGAAGGTGAGGCTGAGAGAGCCCTGATATCACTGCTTGGTCAGAACAGCTTTATCAGTGCTGTGGCAAGTCCAAGGTCGCCCAGCTGGCTGCATGTTGGGGGGCGCGGAATCAAACCCAGCTCACCAGATTAGAAGTCCGCACTCCTAACCACTACACCAAACTGGGTGAGCCAGATGGACCAGTTTGGCTTACTCAGGACAGGAGAGATTCATGTTTGGGTATTTATTTATATTTATACACTGCCTTTCTCCTCTGTGGGGTCCCCAGCATGACTTACAGAATTCGCCTGCCTTCCCTAGTATCCTCACAACGACCCTGCGAGGTTGGCTGGGCTGAGTGGGTAACTGGAGATACGAATGTAAAAAATCTTTGTCATCGTTGTGTCTCCCTCCTTCCTTAGTAGATGTTTTTCCCCAGATGTGAAAAGACCCTTGATGGTGTAAGGCAGAGTTGTTGGGTCAGGTGGAAGATTTCATTTCAGGGGCACCCAATGTGTGGGTTTTTGCATCCGCCCTGTGTGACTCACCAGAGACCACATCAGGAACTGGCCAAGAGCCATTCTGTTCTCTAGAAAGCGGAGGAGAGAACTACTTCCTTATCCACACCTGTGGTGAAACTCATTTATAATTCCAAAGGGGACGCCTTGCTAGTCAACCGTAGCAAAATTCAACAGGAGTCCAGTGGCACCTTTACAAGTAACCAGAGAGCCAATGTGTGGGGCAGTGGTTAAAAGGGCTCTCTCAGGACCTGCATTCCTGCACTCTGCAATAGGGAAATAAGACTACTGGCCTACCTAGGAGGGCTGTTGTAATGCTGGTCCGGGCAGGGTTCTCCTGCCTTCCAGACACACCTTGCCCGCCAAAATCCCTCCCAAAACTCCCCCCAACCTGGAAGAGCATTGCTTTTTAATTCGATGCAGTGATCCTGGAAACAGCGACGGCAAGCCGGGGTTGTCGTGGGCATGTGATGCTTCAGTTTTTGGGCAAAACTCTATGGTTTGAAGCCAATTCTACCATAGAGTTTTGCCCAAAAGCCAGAGCATTGCCCTGGACATCTCTGCCATCCTGACATCACTCCTGGGTGATATCGGCATGTCAGACAGCTCCTGGGAAGCACCCCCTCATCCCCTGCTGGCAGCGTGGCTAGACGGGGCAACCCACGGGAATGTGGGGGTACGCCTATTCCACTGGATTCCTTAGCAGTGTGGTGGAGTTGTGGGTGTGGAAGTTCCTCCGTCCGAACAAGCTGGCGATGCAACACTTCCCGACTGGAAAGATAGCTGGGATCTCTGGAAATCAATGGGTGCCTCGTGAAATGTTGCCAGAAAAGGGCCTGACACTCGTCTCTTTCTGTTTATTAGGTTTTGATTCCAGATCGACTCGGGCCTGATTTTGGCCATGGTTCTTCATCGATGTGACATCTCCGGCAATGGCAAATGTAGGTATCATGAGCCAGTATTTCAATGAGTGGTGTGATGCTGTGGTCCCCAGGCTTTTTATCACCGGGGACCACTCAATGCCGGGGACCACTCACTGGGGACCACTCAACGCCTTTTACTGAGGCCCGGTGGGGGGGGGTAGTTTACTCCTCTACACTCAACCACTGCCCTAACGCTCCCTGATCACTATGGTAATGTTTAAACATCCCTTCAAAATAAGATACAGACACGCCACAACAACGAACATAAGGAACATTTTATTTTCATGGAAATTTTAACTCATGACAATGACAAATCAATGGGAACCCTGAGCTTGTTTCTCTGCAACGAGATAGTCCCATCTGGGAGTGATGGGAGACAATGACACCCAAAGTGTGTTGTAAAGGGCCGGGGGGGGGGGAGAAGGCGTCCTTCGCGGCCCACCTCCAATTATTCGACGGACCACATGTGGTCCGAGGCCCACAGGTTGGGGATCGCTAGTGTGATGTATTAACATCTCAATTAGACTGCTGATACGTGATTTCCTTCGTCTCCCCAGAACAGACATGGTGCAAGGGAGGTGGAGCTGAGAGAGCTCTGAGGGAGACTGTTCAGTGAGAACAGAAGAAGAAGAGTTGGTTCTTATATGCCGCTTTTCCCTACCCGAAGGAGGCTCAAAGCGGCTTACAGTCGCCTTCCCATTCATCTCCCCACAACAGACACCCTGTGAGGTGGGTGAGGCTGAGAGAGCGCTGATATCACTGCTCGGTCAGAACAGCTTTATCAGTACCGTGGCGAGCCCAAGGTCACCCAGCTGGTTGCATGTGGGGGAGCACAGAATCGAACCTGGCATGCCAGATTAGAGGCTGCAGCTGTTAACCACTACACCATGCTGGGATTTGATGCTACAGAGTCCACCCTCTGAAGCTGCCATTTTCTTCAGGGGGTGTGATCTCTGTCATCTGAAGGTCAGTTGTAATGGTTGGGGGGCAGGGCCAATGAAAGGAGCATCATGTCTTTGCTGCAGCATCACTTCCAGTTAATCACCATGTTAGGCCAATTCTCCAGGATTCACTCCAAGCTCTATGGGTCTGTGTCAGTCTAACACTGGTTTCCGCCTCCCGCAGCCAGTTTCCCATGGGAACTGCAGAGCCTGAGATGAAAGGTCTTTTGCTATAGTGAGAAGCCAAAAGTGGTATAATCGAGTCTGGGATTCACCTAAACCCACCTGTCTTTTACCATAGAGTTTTGGTTCAGTGCTAGGGTGTTGCCTCAATGTGGTGATGTCATTTCTGCATTCTCACTGGAAGTGACATCATGGAGTGACTTTTCCCAATTTTGTTTTCTCTGTACAGTCAAGTTGAGGGCCTAGAACGAGTAGTCTGCTCCGGCCAGGCTAACTGGAGCATTTAGGAAATTAGTCATCAGGTGCTGCCGATGAGAATTTTATTTTTATTTTTTAAATCACCAATCACCTGAATGGGCTCATGCCCCCTTTCCACCCAGTCAGGGTTCAAAAGGCAGCCCCCATCAGCACCTTTAAACAATTAAAAATTGAATGAAAACGTTACAATTCACCAGGGTATGCCAGACGAAACCAAACAGCTGCCTGGCGTTCCCAAGTGAATATCCCTGTCAAGGAGGTATCCGATCAACACTTCAAAATCTCCAGGGGTGAAGGATCCACCCCCTCACGAGAGAGACCGTTTCGGGACTGGACACACCTCAGCGTCACAAAATTCTTCCTCAAATCTAGATCCAAACCTCCTTGGTTGTAGTATATATTCTTTGTGTCAGTCCTGTCACTGGGACTTGAATCAAAGTTAGCTGAAGCTTCAAACGACATGTGTTTCTGGCGTGTATGTGTGTGTGTGTGTGTGAGGGTGTCCTGATCAATATGGCCATGGGGAAGGGGTAGCTCCTGAGATATACCGCCTAGGCCTAATGCTGCCACCTCTCATTACAGACAGTGAGAACCAAGGATTTTGCGTCGCAGTCTGGCAACTGGGCCTTACGGCAGCGGTTGGCTTCGTCATGCTGGTGACAATACTTATTCTCAGCATTTGTCTTTGCCGGCTCTGCAAACGAGGTGAGCATGTTGTGTCCTGCCCTGGATGACCCGGGCCAGCCTGATCTCATGAGCTCTCAGAAGCAGGTTTCGGCCATGGCTGGTACCGGGATGGGAGACCTCCAAGGGTTTCCAGGGTTGTGACGTGGGACAGGCGGTGACAAACCACATCTCTTGCCTTGAAAACAGTACAGGGTCTCATTGGTTGGCCCGGCTCAAGGTGGGGGCTTGTGGTCCGGGGGGAAACCCCAGGTGCGCGTTGGGCAGGGGGTCCAATCAAGATGTTCGAGGTGCAACCCTGGGTTCCACCAAATGCCTGGTGGAAGAGCTCTTTTTGCAGGCCCCAAGGAACTTTCTTGCTGAGGTGTTATCTGATCTGTTTCTTGTTACTGAGAAGGTAATCTCTCTCTTATCTGATTCTGAAGAATATGTGACATATAAAATGTCATTATGTGCGGTCAGAACAACAGCAATATTTTCAATGTTTTTATGGTTTTAGCTAGGAATATTTTAAGGTGCCTTTTATTTTATCATTTTATCATATATATCATTTTATCATATATATATATATATGTGTGAAATTTATCATATATATATGATATATATATATATATATATATATATATATATATATATATATATATGTGTGTGTGTGTGTGTGTGTGTGTGTGTGTGTGTGTGTGTGTGTGTGTGTGTGTGTGTGTGTGTGTGTGTGCGAAATCGTGTCCGACCCATCGCGACCCCATGGACAATAATCCTCCAGGCTTTCCTGTCCTCTACCATTCCCCGGAGTCCATTTAAGTTTGCACCGACTGCTTCAGTGGCTCCATCCAGCCACCTCGTTCTCTGTCGTCCCCTTCTTCTTTTGCCCATATATATATATATTGTAAATTGTAAATATATATATTGTATACAATATATATATATATATTGTAAATTTGTTGTTTGTATTGTTATTTTGTAAAGGAATATGGCCATATAAAAATCAATCTTATTATCAATCTTACCATCTGTCTGTGAGTGACAGACACTCTATGGTTCTATGATACTATGTACCTGTACCCTGAGCAGAAGAATGTAGTCTGAGCAGAAGAAATGTGGATGCACAGAAAGGATTATACCTGGAATATACCTGTTGGCGTTACAGATGTCCCTAGACTCTAACTTTGTTTATATCAAAAGATGGTATACTTATGAAATGAAAACAGAGGCATGTTTCATTCACCAGCAAGAAACCATCATAGAAAGAGCAACTGAGCTCTAAGCCTTGGTCTTTACTCCTGTGATATGTGTCCTTTTGTTTCCCTTACAGTAAAGAAACAAAAACTGCTGAATGTAAGTAGGACATAATTTCAGGATATAAATCACGTTGGCAGAAGCCGGGATGGGGGAAGGCTACCGGGTTGTTTCCAAATTCGAAGTGTTGAAAATACATTATTGAAGGCTGGTTATCTGTGGAACGCCTGGTCTCTATTAGAACTTCACAAATGGGTTTGCCATCTCTGGGTGGGAAAATTCATGGAGATTTTTAGGGGGGTCCACCCTCCAAAGCCTCTTGTGGCGCAGAGTGGTAAGGCAGCGACATGCTGTCTGAAAGCTCTGCCCATGAGGCTGGGAGTTTAATACCAGCAGCCGGCTCAAGGTTGACTCAGCCTTCCATCCTTCCGAGGTCGGTAAAACTTGGTGGGTGGGTAAACGGTAATGACTGGGGAAGGCACTGGCAAACCACCCTGTATTGAGTCTGCCATGAAAACGCTAGAGGGCGTCACCCCAAGGGTCAGACATGACTCGGTGCTTGCACAGGGGATACCTTTACCTTTACCTTTACCCTCCAAAGCAGCCATTTTCTTCAGGGTGCCTGATCTCTGTAACCTGAAGACAAGCTGTAATTTAAAAAAAAAATAGTGGGCATCGCGGGCCCTTTAAAACCTTGAGAAAGGGGATTGGTTGCCTGGCTTGATTGACAGGTAGAAGAGAGTCACGTGTGAAGTGAATTGCTCTCTTGCATCATTTCAAGCCGGCACAAAAAGGCGGCAGGCAGAAGCGAGACAGCAAGAAGGGTGGGGCATGAGGAGAAGGATTATAAATCCAGCGCATAACCCTGAATACAAGCCATTTTGATAAGTTTTCATTACTGGTCTAAATAACTTCAATTCAAACAGCAAACACTAGGCACGAAAATAAATGCCCAGGTTACCACAGGAAACTGCTTAGGAAAAGAAATGCCTGTTTTCAAGCCAGTTTTAATGATCTGAAAATCAAATAATCAAATTATGCTACAGCCAATATCTATCTATCTATCTATCTATCTATCTATCTATCTATCTATCTATCTATCTATCTATCTATCTATCTATCTGTCTGTCTGTCTGTCTGTCTGTCTGTCTGTCTGTCTGTCTGTCTGTCTGTCTGTCTGTCTGTCTGCACGTATTTATGTATGTATGTATGTATGTATGTATGTACGTACGTACGTATGTATGTATTTCGATTTCTATGCTGTTCCCTCTTGACCAGGTTGTATCAGAGCATCTCAGAAACTTGGCTTGAAAGCTGGTCTTAAAGGTGGATTCATACGGTAGTTTTAGCAAAAAAATATTGTATATAAATTATTTATTTATTATCAAATTTATACACTGCCCTCCCTTGCATTATGCTTGTTGTGGGGAAGCCTCTGCCTCTGATGTCACGTAGTTCCAAGAATATCTGGAGCAGCTGAGGTTTTACCATAGAGTTTTCAGACATTCCTAGAGCAACATGGCATCACTTCCAGTTTCCCCCAGAAGTGAAATCATGGCACACGTGATGAAGCACCACCCTCATATTCTGCTCATGCAGGATCAGGTCAAGGAAACCGAAGCAAGGAAACTGAGGCAAAAGAGAGGGGGCTGAATATTGAGCTGAACTCACCTTCCTCATTGCCAGGTTGTCGCCGATAATCCCGAGGAAGCCGAATTGCACTACGCCGAACTGCAGAACCTCCCAGATTCCAACAGGGGGCAGTGTGACGGAGGGACCTGCCCAGCACCTCCCACCGTCCTGAACACTGAATACGCGTCGGTGGCAGAGTTACAGGGAAGCAACTGGGAGGAAGGTTGCCCCAAGGAGGAAAAAGAGGACAGTGGTTTGGATGATGGGCCAAAGGAGAATGAGTCACTTCAGGAACAGGAGTGAGCTTCTATTGGACTGGGCAATAGAAAAAGCCCAATGTACAAAAAGGCCAACCATAAATATTAATTGTACAAACAACACGACCTTCTAACTTCCAGGTTAGGCCTCATTTTTTGGGGACTCATTATGACCGTTTCCGCACTGGGAACTTCACTGCCCCAGCTCCTGTGCAGGAGCACAAATAGGAGGCGGATGAGGTGCACCGGGCCAAATGCTCCCCCGTGTGGGTGCAGGAAGAGGTGGGGCAACCTGCCACAGCTAAAACTCCCGCCTGCAGCCCGGCATGAAACCTCCAGTGCGTAAACGGTCAATGCGATACATGTGTTAAAAATAATGTCTGTGACAGATGTGTTATGTACTTCCTTTTATAAGTGAATAGTGGTTGTGTATGCTGTTTTGTGTCACTTGTATTCTGTATAGTTGTAGCGGAATTTCTCCCCATGAGTGAAGAACTATTTAATAAAATGGTTTTAATAATAATTTATGTTGTTTGTACAATTGGGCTTCTTCTGTTGTCTGTTCCTGGTTGCCTTTTGCTTCTATCAGACTGGGATGGAGGAATCCAAGAATTTTCCAAAAAACCCCAGGAATTTCCCTCAGATTCCCAGGAATTTCCTTTAAATCCCCAAGAATTCCTCACAAATTTCCAAGAATTTCCCTCAGACCTCCAGGAATTTCCATTAAATCTCCAAGAATTTCCCTCAGATCTCCAGGAATCTCCCAGTCCACAGTTGGCAACCCTAGCAGTAAGTTGGGATGCAAATCAACTTTTAGCCTTGGGCCTACATCTATCTGGGTTCCTGCCCTTTGGACGGGTTCCTGATGCAAACAACACTGTGCATAAACATTATTATTATTATTATTATTATTATTATTATTATTATTATTATTATTATTATTATTATTATTATTCGATTTATTACCCGCCACTCCCTTGCGGCTCGTGGCGGGTTACAACATTATAAACCCCAATAAAATCCATTAAAATCCATTAACAACAGCTACAATTCCTTATTAGTTAGCAAGCTAACCTGGCAAGATCAGCTAATCAATTAATCAACTTCTCCCTCCTCCTACTAGCAGGTGGGAGGGGATACTGATGGTGTCAATCCTCAATCCCAATCCCAGGTCCCAGGTCTCGGGGGGGCCTAGATGTTAGCCTTGGCCTCAACCATAAACCTGGCGGAAGAGCTCCATCTTGCAGGCCTTGCGAAACGATGGAAGATCTCACAGGGCCCGCAGCTCTCCCGGGAGCTCATTCCACCAGGCAGGGGCCAGGACCGAAAAGGCCCTGGCCCTGGTCGAGGCCAGGCATGCTTCCCTAGGGCCCGTAAACATCTCACCACCATCCTTATCTATGCTTCCTAAAGAAGTTCTTGGGCTCCAATGAGATCTTTTACTGGTTCCGGAAATGCTGTGAATTTATGAGGTCAAGATTTGGGGAAGGAAGATGGGCGGATGACTCTTGTGGCTTAAATCAGGAACTACATTTCTAATTCTGGGAATTCCTAAACTGTGTTGCCAGCTCCTGCGGCCAGCCCACAAGGAAGTTCAGGGTCTGAGGATGACAACAAACGAAGGGACCTATCTGGGGAACCAGACTAGACTGTGATGTTTTGGGGTAAGTTGTGCCTGGCTCCCCCTGAACCTCCTTGTGTTCCCCTCAGTCACACAGCAGCTGCCGAAAATGTCTTTTGGAAAACCAGAGGGAGCTTTCCTCGGCTTGGAACTATGGTCTGTGAAAGGGGCCCCAGCAGAGAAGCATTTATATACCTCTGCAGCAGCATGGGGAGCATTGTGTGTGATGCTCCAAAGCTGCATTAACGACCCCCCCCCAAGCTTGATGGACTGAAGGTCAGATTCAGTATAAGGCAGCTTGAACTGCATCCGCGTTTGACTTCGTGGGCTTTGGGTGGATTGACTGGATTTATAAAAGCTATACAACCCACCAGATTCTTACGAATCTGCTGTGGAAATACTCAAAATGAAGCAGTTTAGTCTTTATAACCAGCTTTTCACTGCCCAAAGGAGTCTCAAAGCAGTTTACGATTGCCTTCCCTTCGTCTCCCCACAACAGACACCCTGTGAGGGAGGTGAGGCTGAGAGAGCTCTGAGAGAACTGCTCTAAGAACAGCTCAGACAGAACTGTGACCGGCTCAAAGTCACCCAGCTGGCTGCATGTGGAGCGGGGAATCAAACCCAGTTCTCCAGACGACAGGCCGCCGCTGTTTACTACCACACCAAATTGCTTCTCTCCACCAGCCATGACAGAGAAGGAACTTCTGTTATTTTCATGGTAAATTTCTTGCCACCTCAGCCATGTGAAGAAAGAGGCTTCACTTTTAAAAGGAGACTTCTGCATTTCCCTTCTCTTCCTCAATTCAAGCAGTTATTTATTTTTTAAACAAAGACATAGCCTTTCTGCATCTCACTGTTCATTCTTCCCCGCTGTCCATAACAAGAACACGAGATGAACCGAATGTGGCTGGTGTAGGAATGATACAAGAGCTGATTTCTCCCCTGTCCCTGCTCCTCAGTGGCTGGTAGCCTCAATGGGACCTTGACCTTCAGAGCCTGAGTTGCTCTGGACACCAGTTGCAAGGGGGAGAGGCTTTATGGCCTGCTGGTCGGCCCTTCTGCAGACATCTGGTGGGTAGCTGTGGGAAATGCAATGCAAGGAGACATGGACCCATTGGCCTGATCTATCAAAACACTTAGACTAATGGAAGGGCCCATATAGGCCATCTAGTCAATCTCCAGGCTCAATGCAGGATCAGCCTAGCCCAGTGGTTCTCAGCTTCCCTAATGCCATGACCCTTTAATACAGTTCCTCATGTTGTGGTGGCGTCCAACCATAAAATTACACAAGGGTCCTTTAATCATAGAATCATAGAATCATAGAGTTGGAAGGGGCCATACAGGCCATCTAGTCCAACCCCCTGCTCAACGCAGGATTAGCCCTAAGCATCCTAAAGCATCCTTTCACAGACATTAAACCAAAACTGACCAGTGGCGTGAAGATCCATTGGTCATGATCGTATATAAATTGGTTTTTTCCCCCAGGGTTTCTCAATTCAGTTCAGTTCTGCCTCTTGTCTCACCATGCCCATCCCCGCAGCAACAGTGGCAGTGCACCGTCAAGCTGCTCACCCCGCCGTAACCCATGTGAAAAGGTTGTTCGACCCCCCGGCTGAGAATCACTGGCCTAGAGCAGGGGTAGTCAACCTGTGGTCCTCCAGATGTTCATGGACTACAATTCCCAGGAGCCCCTGCCAGCAAATGCTGGCAGGGGCTCCTGGGAATTGTAGTCCATGAACATCTGGAGGACCACAGGTTGACTACCCCTGGCCTAGAGCATCCATGATAAGTAGCTGTCCAGCGGCTGCTTGAGGACCGCCAGTGAGGGGGAGCTCACCACCTCCTTAGGCAGCCTATTCCACTGCTGAACTACTCTGACTGTGAATCCCTCCATTCATATCTAGCTGGTACCATTCTAAAGTTAGTATGAAGCCATGGCAGTGGGTCCTATCCAGGGCCGGATTTTCCTATAGGCTAACTAGGCTTCAGCCTAGGGCCTATATTCAAATGGTTAGCAAAATCAAAATTACACCATTACACCAATCACAACATGTTTCAATTAACATATTGATATATATCACAGTAATGATGCATTTTATTATCTCTCATGTAATTTACAGACTTAAAAATGGGAGGTGAAAGGGCCACATAAGTGGAATAGCCTAGGGCCTCTTTTCATGTAAATCCGGCCCTGGTTCTATCCTTTGCTGCTAATAGGAACCGCATCCTGCCCTCTTCCCAGTGACTGCCTTTCAAATACAGAAAGAGAGCCATCATAGCCCCTCTTTGCCTCCTCGTCTCCAGGCTGAACATTCCCAAGTCCCTCAGCCTTTCCTCACAGGGTTTGATCCCCAGGCCCCAGATCATCCTCGTCACTTCTTACGTTCTTAACCACACCATGGAGCAAAGAGGATTGAGTCAACCTCCATCATGCTTCCCAAAACCTCTTTGAGTTTTCTTGAAATCCCCTTGAGTCATCTCCGCCCACCAATTCCCCCTGCCCCGCTTTGTACACAACAATATACCTTCGGCTCTGTTTCTCAGTGATATCAGGGCTCTCTCAGCCTCACCCCCTCACAGGGTGTCTGTTGTGGGGAGAGGAAAGGAAAGGCGACTGTAAGCCGCTTTGAGACTCCTTCGGGTAGAGAAAAGCAGTATATAAGAACCAACTCTTCTTCTCTTCATGGAACTGGGAGGAGAGAGCAGGGCCTATTCTGCACACAATAGATAATGCACTTTCAAAGCACTTTAGAAGTAGATTTCCCTGTTCTGCACAGGAAAATCCAGCTGCCAAAGCACATTGAAAGTGCATTATCCTATGTGTGCAGACTAGGCATAGGAGAAGAAACAGCCAGTCTGTTTCCAATACCTGCCCGTTGTCAGTTGCCTTCGATTGGCAGAATCCAACTTGGGCAAACGTCTGCTGGGTTCTTTCATTCCCAGTTGGAGGAGGAGGAGGAGGTGACAACAGCAGCGGATAAGTGAGCAACAATGAAAACATCCATCTCGAGAGACTCAATGGGGACATCTTTTTCTTAACAGGTGAGAAGGAACAGTAACTGTTGCACATACCAACACTCATTCTCCTGATACACTATAATATACTTTGAAAAGAGAAGTCAAAACACGCATAAGCGTCCTTGCAGTATGATCTGGTGGCCATCACCAATTGAGCCAATCAACTGCCCACAGTTCCTTGTTCCACAACAGACTTACATGCCCGCTGGCAGGGTGTCTGCTGTGAGGACTCTTAGTATAGAGCTTCAACCCTTGAGACTATAGCCAAAAATGACAGTCAAACAGCCTTCAAATACCTCTGCAGGATTTAATGAACTCTAAGGAAACCAACGCTGGAGCAACGTCTCTGTAGGGCCCAGCAGCTGTCCTTGGTCCTGAAACACCTGTTGTTGCCTCTTGCTCTAGTGCTGCCTTTTCCAACCTTTTTGACCCTAGAGGAGCCCCTGAAATGTCTTTCAGGCTCTGAGGAACCTCAGAAGTGGTGACACACCCCTTCAGAGAAGTGGGCACAGAAGTACAATGCGGGAGCCAGCCAACGAATCAGTTGATCGTTTAATGTTTCCATTGTCGAGAAAGACACTAGACCTGTACAGCAGTAGGGGAAGTAGGCTCTAGGGATGTCAATGGCCACCTGAACTTCTGGAAAAGGCTGCCTAACCCCTGGCGAGCTTCCGTGTAACCCCAGGGTTTCCCGGAACCCTGGTTGGGAATCCATACTCTAGTGCCTTGGAATGACTGTGCCATGAGAGCAGGGTGAATTCTTTCCCACACCAGTGAAGAAACTCTGCAGGCCTAATCCCCAAGCAGGAGGTAGGAAGCTATGCCAGCTTATGCAAATGTGACAAAGCAACATTTAGCATTTTAAAATTTAACTGGGGCCTTTTCTAAAGGGCTCTACCACTACGGAGCGTTTAAGGAACGTGCATGGGTACAGAATGATTTCAGAAGAACTAGATTTGAGCAGAAAGCCCCGGTGCTGTACCTTCTTCACAACCATGGAAGGGTATTTCCCAAACCCCAGAAGGGGTATTCCGAAGGGAAATTAGAACCGCACAGAGCAGGCTGGCGACTTCCGGAGACGATGCGATTGCGGGTCTGTTACGGATACGATGCCACTATTGCTCATGTGCGTATTTCTCTGTGCTCACGCCCACTTTTAGACTTCCCTACCTTTCCCCTTCCAGGGACTAACTGCAGCTTTTTTTAGCAGGGACTAAAAGCGGCATATGGTGAGGTGAGAGCCTCTGATCACTGGCACAGGCCGTTTTCTTTCTCCTTGTGTTTTTGTGAACTACAACTGAATTCCAGGGGATTGATTGGCTGTTTTGACAAAGGATTATCATTGGCTGTATTTGGTTGCGTGACGCAGTTGACTGATGTAACAGAATTGATTTTTTTTTTTGCTATATATTCCCTGTCATGTAAGGCAGGGCTAGTCAACCTGTGGTCCTCCAGATGTCCATGGACTACAATTCCCATGAGCCCCTGCCAGCAAATGCTGGCAGGGGCTCATGGGAATTGTAGTCCATGGACATCTGGAGGACCACAGGTTGACTACCCCTGATGTAAGGAGTTCATAGTCTGAGGAAGAGTGCTTGCACTCGAAAGCTCACGCCCTGAATAAATCTTTGTTGGTCTTAAAGGCGCCGCTGGACTCTGATTTTATTGAGCTTTCCCAAGTTCACCGGAACCAACATGACCATTTGTTGTAATTTCTTTCAACCTAAGTGCTTCTGAACATATTAAGAATGCTTGCTCGGTGATATTGATTTCAAACCCTCGGCTATCGACCCCTTTCCCAGTGACAAGGTCACGGTTTGGATTCCTTCCGTTTTTGGCTGTCGTATTTTTAGCGTTGGCCGTTCTTTTGTGACCCTGCCTTCCATGGCTCTTATGCTTTGCCCCATTGTCTATTCTTTTGAAATGGCATGAGCCATTCTCCAAGGTTTATGGGTCAAGGGTGCAGATGTTCCCAATGAATAAATAAATGCACGAGCAATTAAGGCAGGGGTAGTCAAACTGCGGCCCTCCAGATGTCCATGGACTACAATTCCCAGGAGCCCCTGCCAGCGAACGCTGACAGGGGCTCATGGGGATTGTAGTCCATGGACATCTGGAGGGCCGCAGTTTGACTACCCCTGAATTAAGGGATTCTTTGTATACACATGAACGCCATCCACAGAAAACATCAGTACATGCTCCAGGGGCCATGCAGAATTCATGTTTGCTGTGCATCTTGCATAGTCGTCCGGAGAGACAGACAGGAAGAGAAGGGGAGAAAGGGACAGACAGACTACAATTGCTTTCAGAGCCCAAGATGACCTTAAGCAGCGGATACCCAGCGCCCCCTGGTGGCTTAATGAAGAATCTTTCCAAACCTGCACATGCTATAAACATTTCTGGAGAGGGAAGGTCACCGGGTTGTGTGTGTGTATGTGTGTCTACATTTCGCAAAAATAAACCCTAGCAGAGTTTTATCGCCAGCTGAGTTCATCTACCCGCACTTAAAGCTGTTATGGATGCGTTGTCCCGCTCGGGGTGAGCGGCTGTAACCAGGAGGGCTGCAGCCCAACGTGCAGGAAGTGGAAGGCACTGGTTTGTTGACCAGGAGGAGACGGAAGACATTTACATCAGGCCTGGCCAATCCAGAACCGTTGTGCTGCCTGTCAATCACGAGGACCGGTGACACATTCCCTTTCAAACCTCAAGAGGGCGCTACAGCCTGAGCAGAAACACTCCCAAGTGACTCTCCCAGGGGCGTTCCACGTCATTCACAGTTCTAGGCGCACACTCTCTGATGCCACCATACCAATGGCTGAGGCAGGACAAAGGGCTGTGCTCCTTCCCTCTTGGAGACTTGACGAGATATAGCTTCTTTTCTTCTTTTCTCCAAGCGGGGATCCAGGGATGCTCAACTCCATGCATTACACTGTATTCCATATTTGTAACATGTGATCTCAGGTGCTCCAAATGTCCACCACACAACCTGTGATTCTATCATTCCATTTTTAAACCACCAGTACCCAAAACGTCTGCTTGCTCCAAACTTTTTGCATGCTACTTTTGTTTCGGAAACGTTTAGGCCGCTCATCTGCCCAGCATAGGTTATAAGCCTTGGAGAATAAGGCCTTCTGTCTTCTTTTGCACACAGTCTAAAGGGCCCAACGGCAGCCTGAGAAAGGGACCCTTCACAGCTCTCTTCTTTCCTAGGCTGGCGGGGTTTTACATGGCTCCATTAGGCTGTCCATTTGGCTGAACCAACACTTGGTAAACGGGGGAACGGAGGAATCTGGGGTAGGAGTCCTTCTCCATCAGGCCGAAGATACGCCTCTGGGCCTGTTCGAAGCAAGCCCGGGTGGGGAGCAAAATGTTTCGGTTTGTGACGTCTCTGGTCTGGGAATCCAGGTTGACCTGCAAGAAGGAAGGGAGGGGGTCAGGTCTACATGCAGGAGGTTGGTCACGAAAGAGCCAAACGTCTACAGAAGTCAGAACAAGAGATTAGCGATGAGCTGGCCTAAGACTGGTCTTTTGCATAACTGAAAATCCCCCCGATAATATCGTAACATATAAAAGAATGTTCATAATTCGGATAACATGCTGAACGTTCCATAGCCCAAGGCAAAACTCTGCTCAGTTGGCCTACGTGGGAGAGCCTGCTTGGTGTAGTGGTTAGGCACATGGACTTCTAATCTGGTGAGCCAGGGTTGATTCCCTGCTCCACCTCCACATGCAACCAACTGGGTGACCTTGGGCTTGCCACAGCACTGAAAAAGCAGGAATATCAGGGCGCTCTCAGCCTCACCTCCCTCACAGGGTGTCTGTTGTGCGGAGAGGAAAGGGAAGCAGATTGTAAGGTGTCTTGAGACTCCAGGGCAGGGGTAGTCAAACTGCGGCCCTCCAGATGTCCATGGACTACAATTCCCAGGAGCCCCTGCCAGCATTTGCTGGCAGGGGCTCCTGGGAATTGTAGTCCATGGACATCTGGAGGGCCGTAGTTTGACTACCCCTGCTCCAGGGGATACTGCTGGTGGTGTTGCTGTTCCACATGTGTTTTGGCCCTCTAGTGGTCAATTCGATATGACACTGCTTCTTGCCCGGCACTCTTTTCCTATGTACCCCTCTGTCAGTCCAGCACATGGCCGAGGCCAAAAGGTCTCCCTACCTCTTTGGGGGCCTGGATGGTGACATATTGGTCGTAGATTTTCCTGGCGTTATCCTGAAGCTTGTCGCAGCCTCGGAGTTTCCGGTAGTCTTCGCACGCCACCCAGAAGTCCAGGTTCTCTTCGCTGAATTCCGATTCCAGGAAAGCGTGAAAAGCACGCTGGCCATCTGAAAAGGAGGTGGGTTAAGCAAAAGATAAATAAATTAGATAAATTAGATTTGTCAAATGCTTGCGGCATCACAGATCTGTGAGGGGGGAGCGGGGCGTGTGCATGCATGCGTGTGATGCCTCTGAGCTCCTTTCCTCTCGTGAGCAGAGCCATAAGGGTTCTCTGTCCATAAAAGAATCCAAATACTTTCTGCAGTATAACATAAAAAGTAATGCACCCAAGGCTGTACCTTTCCCCTTACAGCTTGGCAACAAAAAGGGCTAGCAACATACTTTGTACAAAAGAAAGCTAAGAATTAGTGCATTGTTGCAAGAGATCCTGATAATTCTGCACTACAGCATAATCAATTGCTTTTTTTTTTTTAAGCCCCCCATTAGCCCTCCAGTGGGGTTGGAAGAGCAGCCATGGAGGGCAGAGGCAACACAAGTGCTGGGTAAACCTCTTTGCAGGCTCCGCTTCACCCCTGTGATCGCCTCTGCATTTGCAACAACAACGAGAGCTACAGGGAGAATCACCCCCAGGCTTCAGCAGCCCATCTGAGGCGATTCAGTCCAGGCACGGAGACTGCCATGAGTGGTGACCTCGGGCTGCCCCTTCCTTCTCCACCGGTCCCTGGGAGATTGCTGGGAAGGCCAAAGGAGAAAGGGGAAGCAATACACCGACGGACCGGGGCACTTACATGGATGAAGCAACAGTTTCTCCAGAGATTCAGCCCACTCCTGGGCCTCCTCCGGACTTGGCCTGCGAGACGAAAAACAGAAATAGCTGAGGGATCGCCATGCAGCCGGAGATCACGGCCTGACCCCGGGACCATGGCTCTGGGTTTGTTTAAGGGAAGTGCCTGGGAACCATGGGAGAAGAGGACTGTTCTCTTTTCCTGAAGCAGGGGTTAACAAACAGCCATCAGCAAGGCTCTCTTCCAAGGCCACCACAGCCTCTTGGTGTAACAGTCAGGGCAGTGTCTGTAGCTCACACTGTCACGTACGGCTACACGTTCCCAGCTTCCCCAAGCAGTGACAAGGCCCCGGGGCACTGGAAGCGGATTCTGCTTCCTTGAGATGAGGGAAGCTCTATTGGTCTGCAGTAGGAGAGTTAGATTCGAGCCCAGTAGCACAAGATTTCCCCAGAGCTAATCCCCTGATGGACTCCAAGGAGCTGCAGGATTTGAACGCAGCTCTTGGGAGGCGAGGCGCTTGCACGGTTCTTGGCAACGCTGGCTTGAGTAAGAAATAGGTAAGTCAGGGGTCCCCAGCCTTTTTGAGCCTCGGGACAACTTTGGGATTCTAACACAGTGTGGTGGATGCAACGACAAAATGGCCACCACAAAATGGCCACCGTGAGAAGGGGTGCTAGCCTCAAAATGGCTGCTGTTGTTTACTTTATCTCATGCAGTGAAGACCCTTGTGCTGTTGGGGCAGCTGCTGCCAAAGGCACGTTTAAAAAAAATGGGCATCCCATGAAACTTTAGGATGCTTTGGGCTGATCCTGCGTAGGTTGGACTAGATGGCCTGTATGGCCCCTTCCAACTCTATGATTCTGTGATTCTATGAAACTGACGGGCAGAAGGTTTGGGAAATGGGACTTTACACAGAGCGCAAGTTGAATGTGGAATTCGCTCCCAGAGGATGGAGCGACGGCCAAAATAACCAACGGCTTTAAAAGGGGATTTCGAGAGATTCATTGAGAATCAGTGGCTACTAGCCTGCGCATTCAGAGGCACTGCTCCCAGAGTGAGGAGACCACACAAGGGGAAAGCTTTGGCCCCTATGTCCTCGGGTTGGCTGTTCAAAGGAACCTGTTACATGAGACACAACACAGGCGATCCCCAGCCATAAAATTACGCAAGTGTTCTTTCACAAACATTAAACCGAAACTGACCAAGGGCATGAAGATCCATTGTACATAAATTGGTTTTTTTCCCTGGGGTTTCTCGGTTCAGTTCTGCCTCTGGTCCCACCGTGCCGATCTCGCTCTTTTCCGCTGCTCCAGACGGACGAACGCTTTATCTCGATCTACCCTGCAAGGCTGTTGTGGGGATGGCACACTCCCCCCCCCCGCCCGGCCGAGCTGCTTGCCCTATGACAGGGTCATTCGACCCCCAAAGAGGTCCCGACACCCAGTTTGAAAACCACCGTTCTAAACGCATCAGGGAAAGGGCAACATGTTGGGCACCCCTGATTTACCGGCGCCCACGAGGTGCCGCTCCACCGCCAGCCGACACACCACCGTGCCTTGCTCGCTGCCCATTTCCGTTTCCAGTTGCCTTCTCTGCCAAACGCTCGGAGCCCGAGCCCCTCCACGCAGGTTACCCACTCCAGAGCTCTTCCACAGGAAATGCATTGACATTCTTCTCTCGGCTCTTGGATTCAAACCGGCCGGCCCTTTCGGGCCCCTCCCCCCACCCTCTCCAAGAAGGTCTGGCCCCAAGCCAAGTCTAAATGGCCAGCCTGGCTTCCAGGAAAGAGAGATGCTCCACGGACAGGCTAATGCGAACGATTAAAAATTGAAAAAGCAGGCAAGGTGGGCGAGTCGTTAGCTGCTCACCTATTAAGGAGGCCTTCCCCTACGCGGACACGTGTCTTTGTTTCCCCCGCAGGCTGGCAGGAGCACAAAGAGCACTTTTGCCGTTTCCATCCAGACCGTCTCCATTAGCATCACGAAAAGATGACAGGGAGGTCTTGACTTAGAGTCATTAGTCTGCCATGAGCGTTCTGAGTCCGGCGACCATCAGCACAAGGCCCACTCGGTGGGAAAACATGCTGAGTGGAGCCGAAGCAGAGTTTTGTCTGCTCCTTTGCAAGCAGTCTGGGACCCACCGCTTTCTGGGCTGAATCTGCATGGAGCTTTTATTCCAGTCCCAGGTTCATAGAAGCATCGAATCATAGAGTTGGAAGGGGCCATAGAGGCCATCTAGTCCAGCCCCCTGCTCAACGCAGGATCAGCCCAGAGCATCCTAAAGCATCCAAGAAAAGTGTGTCTCCAACCTTTGCTTGAAGACTGCCAGTGAGGGGGAGCTCACCACCTCCTTAGGCAGCCTATTCCACTGCTGAACTACTCTGACTGTGAATTTTTTCCCCCTGATATCTAGACTATATCGTTGTACTTGAAGTTTAAACCCATTACTGATTGATTCAGTCCCTGCCGTCTACACAGAATGTGGTGTCCGTTTTTATTTTGGGTGATTTAAATTTTAAATTTAAATTTTCCCTCTGCAACATGCAGGATTGATCCGGAGCGACCCTACCTTTCCCCTGCGATATCCTGGAGTAGCTAGTTGCAACCAGGAACAAGTAAGTCTTTGAACTGATATCCTGGCCAATCAGGGAAGACTGCTTTGCTACGAGGCACAGAAAAGGAAGTCAATCCGCAAAAAGGCAAAATTCTGCACATTTACTCATGGCCGTTTTTGAAATATCGAGCCTTATATCCACTCCAGGATATCGCGGGGAAAAGGTAGGTTCACCACGAATCAATCATGCATGTTGCAGAGGGAAAATTTAAAGCGCCCAAAATAAAAATGGAAATTGAATCCAGTGTTGACGGGAGGGATTTAGTCGATCTGGGAGTTGGTAAAAACACTACACCCTGGTTGGCCACAGTGCGGACCAGGAGGCTGGACTAGATGGGCCGTTGGTCTGATTCAGCAGGGCTCTTCTTATGTTCGTAATCTTTCTCCAGGGACTGCTGTTGCCTTCCATCGGCTTTTTTCTCGACTTTTTCTTTTAGCCTCCCTCAGCTGCTTAGAAGCAGCACTGAGTCTGTCCATCAATCCTCGTGCTCTTCATCAATTCCTCTGCTTCCTCTCCTGCTTCCATGCGGGCATGGATGCCGCTCTGGAGCAGCGACAGCCCTGTGGCCGTCTTTATTTCCAGTCAACTCACACTTTCCCAAGTTCCCTGCGGCCAGGGAGTTATCGAAACTATCCTATAAACAGAGGCACGCACGAGCCCTGCGTCCCTGAAGCCCTGGGGCTGAGGAGAATTCCATGTTTATAGACGTTTCTGCTGCTTGGCATAAAATCCATCCGGGCGCAAGGCCAGGAAGACCTAACGAGAGTTCAAGTCAAAACCAGCTCTCAGTGGCGAGTTGTGGGAAGAGTTTCCTTTGGCTGCTCCCGAACTGATTCCCCGGCCAAGGTAACGCATTCCTTCATCCCAGTTACGGACTGGAGGCCCACCAAGAGATTTTATTTGCGGGTCTTCTGCTGGAGGAGCAGCGCGGATCAACTCAAGAGGAAGAGCTTGTTTTGTATACCCTGCTTTCCACTACCCAAAGGGGTCTCAAAGTGGCTTACAATGGCCTTTCCCTTCCTCTCCCTACAATGGTCATCCTGTGAGGGAAGTAGGGCTGAGGGAGCTGTAAGAGAACTGTGCTGTGAGAAGAGCTCTAAGAGGACTGTGACTGGCCCGCGGTCGCCCAGCTGGCTGCGTGTGGAGGAGTGGGGAATTGAACCTAACTCTCCAGATCAACTCAAGAGGAAGAGCTTGTTTTGTATACCCTGCTTTCCACTACCCAAAGGGGTCTCAAAGTGGCTTACAATGGCCTTTCCCTTCCTCTCCCTACAACGGTCACCCTGTGAGGGAAGTAGGGCTGAGAGAGCTGTAAGAGAACTGTGCTGTGAGAAGAGCTCTAAGAGGACTGTGACTGGCCCGCGGTCCCCCAGCTGGCTGCGTGTGGAGGAGTGGGGAATTGAACCTAGCTCTCCAGATTAGGGTATGCTGCCCTTCAACACCCAGGAAGAGCAATCGTAGCAGGAAAACAGCAAGGGTGAGCGCTCCTTTGTACATTTCTCAGGCCAGTTGTCAGTAATTTCCCTGTTCCCTGTTCGACCCACCCTCCCTGTTAATTCTGTGGGTCGAGGAACACGGAGGCACTGAAATCTTTCAGCAGTAGTGATCTCATAGAATCATAGAGTCATAGAGTTAGAAGGGGCCATACAGGCCATCTAGTCCAGCCCCCTGCTCAATCTCAGCTCATAGTACTCTGAACCGAACCCCCCCAAACAACCCCCTCATCCAATATATACAATTCAGAACAAAAGAACTTCCTGCAGTTACAGGCGATTGGATACCCGATTAGTTTAAAGTGATTGGATCCCTAATGGATCTGCCCAGGTGCTGTCCAATCCGGGGCACAGCGGTTGCCTTTGAATCTACTGGCTCAGGTGGGAAGACCAGCCAGGTGCGAGCCAATCAAGCGGCACAGGACTACGATCCCGGCTCAGAAATCGAGCTCCGGTCCTTGGAGGATCCACACACACAACACTCCCACTGGGGTGTGCGTGAGGGGAGGAGGTGAAAGGAGAGGCACAATGACACATTTTGTATTCAAATACACCTTGGGATTCCAGCATACCTTAGCGATTGCGTTTCTGGACACCCTGAACTCCATAACCTTAAGAAGTTTCTTTTATTTCGCCTGTTTGGAAAAAGCAAAAAAAAAAGGAGGTAAACAGAACGGCTGAGGCCAAACACAGACAGACACACACACAAACACAACACAAACACAGAAATCATAGACTTGGAAATCTGCTGGAGGTTTTTTGGGGGGGAGGGGGGAGCCTGGGGAGGGTGGAGATTGAGGTCACGTTGCCAACCTCCAGACGTTGCCTGGAAATCCCCTGCTATTACAACCAACCTGGAGCTGGCAGCCTTAGTTTGGGGAGGAATCCTCCTCTGGGGATCACACAGGGTTGCCAACTTCCAGGTGGTGGCTGGAGGGCTCCGGGGATTACAACTGCTCTCCAGGGGACCGAGATCTCCAGGGGGCCCTTAGGGAAAATGGCCACCTTGGAAGGCAGATTCTACGTCAAGTTGAAATTCGATCCAGGGATCTGGTTTCTAGCACCAGACTGGACATAGCATGGCGTCAGCCAGTGGGGTGCAGCATTGGCGTGGGTGATCCAGTGGGCCCCAGGTTCAAATCCTCCCTAGTCTATGAAACTCGTGAGGTTTCTCGATCTCAGTCCAAACTGCCTCGCAGGGTTGAGGGAAGGAATCAAAGTGGGATGGAGATCATTCCCGAGTAGCTCCTTAGAGGAAGGGCGGGATAAAAATGGGTCAGGCTGTTTGTAAGGGGAGGACGAGGAATTTCCATTCTGCATTCACTGTAGCTACAAGGTCAAAGGCCTGCCTGTTGGCCAGGGACCCAATCCACAGGAGAATGCTCTGCATATTTTCCTCTGTCGGTCACCGTTCTCCCTGTATTTTGTTCCTTGCTATGGTACTGGCAGACTTTGGGAGGACTTTTAAAAAAACCCAAAATAGTAACAACTAGAGGCGGGGTTTTTTTAAGCCCTGGAAAAAAACTCTGGAGGTGACAAACAAAAACTGTACCACTGAACTCTCAAAAATGGTCACTGCTCCCTTAGAATCCTAGAATTCCCTGGCCATGGAGGCCATCTAGAAAAAGCCCCTGCTCAATGCAGGATCATCCTCAAGCATCCAAGATAAGTATCTGTCCAGATGTTGTTTGAAGACTGCCAATGAGGGAGAGCTCACCACCTCCTTAGGCAGCCAATTCCACTGCAGAACTACTCTGACTGTGAAATTTCCCCCCTGATATCTGGCCAGTACTGTTCTACCTGTAGTTTAAAGCCATTACTACAGATCCTATCTCTGCTGCCAACAGGAACCTTTCCCTGCCCTCCTCCAAGGGACAACCTTTCGGCTACTTCAAGACAGCCATCCTGTCCCTCTCATCCTCCTCTTCTCCAAGTTGAACATTCCCAAGCCCCTAAGGCAGGGGTAGTCAAACTGCGGCCCTCCAGATGTCCGCGGACTACAATTCCCAGGAGCCCCTGCCAGCATTCGCTGGCAGGGGCTCCTGGGAATTGTAGTCCACGGACATCTGGAGGGCCGCAGTTTGACTACCCCTGCCCTGAGGCCTTTCCTCACAGGGCTTGGTCCCCAGGCCCCGGATCATCCTTGTCACTCTCTCCTCTGCACCCTCTCCATTTTGCCACGTCCTTTTTGAAGCGAGGCCTCCAGAGCCACACACAGGACTCCAGGTGGGGCCTGACCAAAGCAGCATGCAGCAGGACATCTTGCGATTTTGATGCGATGTCCCTGATGCGACGGCCCGGATTGTGCTGACGCACTTAGGCTGGATTCTTTTGGAAAGGAGCTAGTCAGCAAGGGTTTCGACAGGGTGAACTGGGGATGAGGAAGACCTCGACAGGGGGCTGCTAGAGGTCATGCGGATGCTGCCCGGAACAGCGGCCTGGTTTGGACGCTCTCAAGAAGCAACCCCGGCAAGCCACTCACCGGCACTGTTTTTGCGTCGGCCGTGCTGGGTGGCTGCTGTCCCCGTCCGACCCCAAGTTAGATTCCGCGCTGGATCCCAGAGACTGAAAGAGAGAAAGAAGAGCCCATGCTGGTGGAGAATACCAACCCCCAGGGAATCCCCTATGGTGGCTGCTCTCAGAAGTCCAACTAGGACGCCCTGCGTCCCACCGGAAACAAGATCTGGCTTTTCATACCCCTGAAGGAGCCTCAGCATGGCTTACAAACACTTTCCCCTTCCTCTCTCCACAACAGGCCTCCTGTAAGGTAGGTGGGGCTGAGAGAGCTCTGAGAGAACTGTGACTGGCCCAAGGTCACCCATGGGTACATGGGGAGGATGGGGAATTCAACCCAGTTCTCCAGAGTAGAGGTTGCTGCTCTTAATCACTACACTGCAGTGACTCTCCAGGCCAGAGTTTCCAACAGGCAGACCTTAGTGATTGGGTTTCTGGATACCCTGAAGTCCATAATAGGAATCATCGAGCTCAGTTTGGACCAGACCCCATGCCATCCCTACAGAACCGTTCAAGCCAAGGGTTCACTCTTTCTCTCCCAAGGAGGAACACAGCTCTGGGTTGGGAGATACCTGGAGACTTTGGGGGTGGAGCCAGGAGTGGGCGAGGTTTGCGGTGGACTCCTTCTGCACACGGAGGATAATGCACTTTCAATGTGCTTTTGCAGCTGGATTTTCCTGTGCAGAACAGGAAAATCTAGTTCTGTGCATCGAATGTGCATTAACCTTTGGGTGCAGAATGGGGCCTGGACTAGATTATTTATTTTATTTATTTAGAAAAAGAAGAAGAAGAAGAAGAGTTGGTTCTTATATGCTGCTTTTCCCTACCCGAAGGAGGCTCAAAGCAGCTTACAGTCGCCTTCCCTTTCCTCTCCCCACAACAGACACCCTGTGGGGTGGGTGAGGCTGAGAGAGCCCTGATATTCCTGCTCGGTCAGAACAGTTTTATCAGTGCCGTGGCGAGCCCAAGGTCACCCAGCTGGTTGCATGTGGGGGAGCGCAGAATCGAACCCGGCATGCCAGATTAGAAGTCCGCACCCCTAACAACTACACCAAACTGGCTCACCAAAAAAAATTTATTATTTTATTTATATCCCGCCACTTCCATAATGTGGCTCGTGGTAGGTTACACTCCTAAATATACGTTAACCCTCCCCCTGAAACAATAATAAAATCCTTATAAAAATCCACCCCTCAGGCAACGAAAGATCCCCCCCCCTGATACAACAGACCCTATGCTGGCACAGTGCCTTGGAGTCAATTCCAGGGGTGCCTGAAGACCAGGCTAGCCAGTAAGGGGCCCAGATTACAACTGGTTTGCCCTCATACTGAACAGGGTGGCTTCGTCCTTCCTTCTCTGCCTGAGCCAGGAACAGTGCCCCAAGTATGCAGCCCACCTTCATTCAGGCACTTGGCCAACTAGCTTCCTGGTATCTTGGCTGCCCCAGAGAAATCGAGGTATCTGGGATCCCAGGCCCGCTCCCATAACCCCTCCCTTGACAATTAATTATTGGTTTTCCATTTAGGCTCAAGATACATTATTTTTTTTTTCGAGGCAGGAAATTCCAGAGGTTAAAACCATGGCGAACAAAGACGCTAAAATATTTATACAAGCGCGAGTTAAAAACAAAACAAAATCCCGGGCTTGTCTTTCTCACGGAAAGGAAAACAGAGAGAAAGAGAAAAGAAAGGGAAGGCCTCAGACAACGGGTAGAAGAAGAAGAAGAAGAAGAAGAGATGGTTCTTATATGCCGCTTTTCCCTACCCGAAGGAGGCTCAAAGCGGCTTACAGTCCCCTTCCCCTTCCTCTCCCCACAACAGACACCCTGTGGGGTGGGTGAGGCTGAGAGAGCCCTGATATCACTGCCCGGCTAGAACAGTTTTATCAGTGCAGTGGCAAGCCCAAGGCCACCCAGCTGGTTGCATGTGGGGGAGCGCAGAATCGAACCCGTCATGCCAGATTAGAAGTCCGCACTCCTCACCACTACACCAAACTGGCTCTCAAAGCAAAGGATGCAGTGTTGGAGCAGGCGAGGAGAAGGCTGGGCGCTCACTGACTTTATTCGACCCTCCGAAAAGGTTCCGCAGGTGCTCTTTGGCGGCCGCGACTCTCCCTCGCGGCTGGCGCTCCTTCCTCAGGGATTTGGGAGACGGCAAACTCCACCCACTTCCCGACTTGTCCCCCAGTTCTGTGTCCCCTGGAGCGGGCGGCGCGTCCTTGTCCAGACGTCCCTCGCTGCGGCTTCGCCACACCCCTCCGGGGTCCTGAAGCGGGAGCTGGATGCAGCTGTCCGAGTCCGGAGCCTCTAAGCAGATGCTTGGGGGGCACGGTTTCTCCTCGCGCCGATCCTCATGTTCGTCCCCTGGCTCGGGCTCCTCACAGCTCGAGCGCCGCTTACGGAGGCCGCTGCGGTGCCAGGGCAGAAAGTCGCAGTCTAAAAGGCATCCTTCGGAACCACATTTCTGGAGAGGGCTCAGCATCTGTGTGAGGGAGGAAAGAGTCGTTTTGAGCAAATAAATTTGTGTTGAACATTAAGAGCAGGGATAGTCAAACTGCGGCCCTCCAGATGTCCATGGACTACAATTCCCAGGAGCCCCTGCCAGCAAATGCTGGCAGGGGCTCCTGGGAATTGTAGTCCATGGACATCTGGAGGGCCGCAGTTTGACTACCCCTGATTAAGAGAATAATAATAAGTTTATTTTTATAGCCCGCTTTTCACGGCCCGAAGGAGTCTCAAAGCGGCCTCCAATCGCCTTCCCTTCCTCTCCCCACAACAGGCACCCTGTGAGGGAGGCGAGGCTGAGAGAACTTCCGACAGGATTGCTCGGTCAGATCAGCACTATCAGGGCTGTGACTGGCCCAAGGTCACACAGCTGGCTGCACGTGGAGGAGTGGAGAATCAAGCCTAGAAGCTGCCGCTCTTAACCGCTATACCACGCTGGCTCCCTCTCAGCCGGGAGCTATTTTGTCGCAAGGTTCTGGAAAGTTCCTGTCTTGGAGGAGCCTTCCGGAAAAGGTGAGGGGGCCGCCCTCCTTGGAGATCTTCCGGAGGTGTTTGTTTCCCAGAGCTTTTGAGGGGTCTGGGTGGCAGGCATATTGTATAACCATTAACAATAACCATTTCATTCCTAGGCCACCCTTCCCTACAGCTGAGAGCAGCTTGCAAGTTTAAAAACACACAGACCAGCCTTTTTCAACATTCTGAGACATGGAGGAAAGCCCCTGAAATGACTTCTGAGGCTTCAAGGAGCCCCGGAAGTGATGTCAGTTGGCCACGCCTCCCTGCCACGCCCCCGTGAAGTGCCGTGTCACCAGAAGTGACATCACCACAGTATTAAAAGGCAGGCTCAATAAGAACTGGCCGGGGACAGACAGGAGACAGTTTAAGGATAAGGGTGCGGACAGCGCCTCCTTTCAGGTGCAGAAACCACGAGAGTATTCACACGCGGGGAGGGTGAAGCAAAGGAAGCAGCCAGTTCCCTAGCTTGTGACTGAGTCCATTAAGACAGGAGGGGAAGGGCCCCAGAGCCCTCTGGGGCTCCTGCAGACCCCCCAGTGTTGGGAATCCCTGATGGAGAAAGACCAAATATGAAATGTAAATAATATACAATTGCAGTAGTTTATTATAACTGGTGCCTATTTCACCCGAAACGTCGCCTATCTCAGGGGATGGGGAACAGCGACGTAAATGTAAGGTGGTGGGGGGACAAGCAGATGTTAGCAATATTTCCCGGCTGCAGCTGTCGGCCTGGTGCAGCTGCAGCCACCATCATAACTGTGGAGCTATAAGGCCAAAGCAAATTGTGGCCAATTAGTAAATTCTGTCATAGTATCCAAATTAAGCCACATGATGCCACGCGCTCATTCTTTGCTCCACAGTTATGATGGCGGTTCATTTAGTCTGAGGAAGAGTGCTTGCACTCGAAAGCTCACACCTTGAATAGATCTTTGTTGGTCTTAAAGGGGCTATTGGGCTCTATTTTTGCCGTGCCACTTCAGACCCACACGGCGACCCACCTGGATCTATCAGGAACACAACGAGTGAGGAATAGGATAGATTGTACCAGGGGTAGTCAAACTGCGGCCCTCCAGATGTCCATGGACTACAATTCCCATGAGCCCCTGCCAGCGTTTGCTGGCAGGGGCTCATGGGGATTGTAGTCCATGGACATCTGGAGGGCCGCAGTTTGACTACCCCTGGATTGTACCATGTCAGGCATTAGCGGGGGAATGCCCCTTTGTGATTTCCTCCCCCTTTTTTAGAACACCACACAAAGGGATAATCAGAACCTGGGGGTTTCTATGGCTACTTCAGGCCACTGCCTGCTTTGTGCCTTTCCACTCGGAGGGAACCTTTCACCCTGGGGATCATTAAAAAACCATGACCCCCCCCTACAGTCCGAAGTGGTTCCGTCCATTCCGCCATCTCCTAAAGCTGCATGCCTCATAAGCTCCCAAGGTTAAAATGGTCAAGGAGGCTCGAGTTCGCATTTTCGTCCGCATGACTGTAGCTCTGAAAATCTTTGATCTGTCGGCCGATTTCTGATCGCCGAGATCCCCAGACTCTGCCCTCCCCAGGCTCCATCTCCCAAATCTCCCAGAACTTTCCAGTCTAGAGGAAAAAGAAGAGTTGGCTCTTATATGCTGCTTTTCTCTACCCGAAGGAGGCTCAAAGCAGCTTATATTCACCTTCCCTTTCCTCTCCCCACAACAGACACCCTGTGAGGGAGGTGTGGCTGAGAGAGCCCTGATATTACTGAAGAAGAAGGGTTGGATCTTATATGCCGCTTTTCTCTACCCGAAGGAGTCTCAAAGTGGCTTACAATTGCCTTCCCTTTCCTCTCCCCACAACAGACACCCTGTGAGGGAGGTGTGGCTGAGAGAGCCCTGATATTACTGAAGAAGAAGAAGGGTTGGATCTTATATGCCGCTTTTCTCTACCCGAAGGAGTCTCAAAGCGGCTTACAGTCGCCTTCCCTTTCCTCTCCCCACAACAGACACCCTGTGAGGTGGGTGAGGCTGAGAGAGCGCTGATATCACTGCTCGGTCAGAACAGTTTTATCAGTGCCGTGGCGAGCCCAAGGTCACCCAGCTGGCTGCATGTGGGGGAGCGCAGAATCGAACCCGGCATGCCAGATTAGAAGTCCACACTCCCAACCACTACAGCAAACTGGCTCTCTAGATACGGCAACAGTTGCTACAACCACCAGTGTCTTCTTAGAGCGAACTGTGCTGTATGCAGAGTCCCAAGCAGGGCTTCTGGGTCACCCTCTCTCCCCTTGAGACTCCAAGGAGCTGCCTATTTTAGGGGTGGGTGGGTGGGATCGGTAGCTCTCTTCTAGGGAAGCCCTTCAGGTCCCCCGAGGACCCTTTGGAGCTCACGTGGCTTCCGATAAGCTCCGGAGGACCCCCCTGTGGCCGCCTGTGACGTGCTCAGCAGGATTTTCTGCTGCAGGGCAGAGGTCCTTCTGGCATGCAGCTGGAGACATTTTTTTCTTCGTGTGGGATAAAAATAAAACTGCAGCAACACGTGGATTTTAACGAGGAGCTAGGCTGCCGCTTAAATAGACGAGGAAAAGGGAGATAAACAGGAAACGGAGATGTCCGTTTTCTGTCAGTTTTCCTTCCTCCTGCCATTTTTTCCCCTCTCTCTTCCCACTTTCCTTTCCGGTTCTGTGTTTTCCCATTTTTTCTTTCCCTCCTCGGCTTGAGAGAGTTTGCCAGTTCTGCCCCATGCTGCCCTCAGCCCCTGCCAAGCGCCAGGCGGCCCGTCCTAAACGCAGGAAGCCGCAACAAATCTTCTAACAAATTGGTTAAAAATTTGCATGCGTCCTCTATTGCGGTGGTCCCCAACCACTGGGCTGCGAAGGCCCTTGCCCCGGGCCGGTTAGCTTGCGGCCCAGCAAGCTTCTTTTTGTGGGAGGGGGGCAGAGGGAAGCAGGGCCGCGCATACACGGGAGTGCCGAGCATGCGCATTTGCGGCTGCGCATGGCACAAACGCACATGCGCATGAATGCATGCGTGGGAGTGCCACGCATGCGCGGCCGGGCGATCGCCCTCCCCGCCACTGGCGGTCCGCAGCCTGAAGAAGGTTGCGGACCACTGCTCTATGGAATGAACCCTTCAAGTTATGCTCATCTTTGCTTAATCCAGGGGTTCCCAACCAGGGGTCTGCGGACCCCCAGGGTGCGCTGAAGAGAGCTCTGAAGTGGTGTGGTCTGTATTCTCAGCTCCCACTCTTCTTTCCAACCTGCAGGCTCAGAAAACCTTGATTGGCATAAATGTCCCAGTCTACATAAGGTAGGGCCACCATAGCCGCAGTAAAGGCAGGGGGAGGGGAGGAAAAAGGGTGCAGGTAGTGATGTCACTTCTGGGGGTGTGGCGAGGGCGTGGCCACCTGGAACCACTTCCTGGGCTGCTCAGAGTCTGAGAAATTATTTCAGGGGCTCCTCCGCAGTCGAAAGGTTGACAAAGGCCGGCTTAATCAAAACCTGGACATTTTAAAGAGGAGGGAGGGGGAAAGACAAGTTCTAACAGGACACAGCTTCCCCTTCATTGCAAAACTGAAGACTTGAAAGGTTAAAGGTTAAATCTCTCTGCCTTGTCCAAATCTACAGCTACACACGGATTTCATTTACTTTCTGCAGCCTTAGAGTGATCCACGAGGAATGTCTAAAATTAAGGATGTCACGGGGAGAGTTTCCTTAAACGCACTCTGCACATGTTCAGGAGCGTTTGTGCCTTTTGTCGCTCCGGAAGGAGGCCTGGATCAGATTCAATTGGCACAAACGGAGCCACGCAAGCTTCCCAAGCTCTGGGCTCCTGCCTTCCATTGACTCCGGGGCAAGGGCCTTGGTCCTGGCAGGTCAAGCGATCCATTTGTGTTTGCGCCGGGAACCCGTCCAACGTAGAAAACATTTGAGTGAAACTCATTAAAAAATTATTTGGCCAATTCCTGGCACGAAACGAAGGCAAGGAATGCAGAGAGGGATCGTCTTCCCTATGTCCATCCATCCATTCACCCCTCACCCATTCCTGGGATGGCCCTCAGGGCACGGCGGAGCTATGAGGATTTTTTCCTTGCTTCTGGAAGGGACCACCAATCCCTAGTCTCAGCAGGACCCGTGGAAGGCACCTCAGGGGTCATCTAGTCTAACCCCCTGTCCTATGCAGGATATTCACAACCCTATCGCTCATCCACTGTCACCTGCCATCCCCTTAAGCCAGGGGTAGTCAAACTGCGGCCCTCCAGATGTCCATGGACTACAATTCCCAGGAGCCCCCTGCCAGCATTCGCTGGCAGGGGGCTCCTGGGAATTGTAGTCCATGGACATCTGGAGGGCCACAGTTTGACTACCCCTGCCTTAAGCACTGGTTGTGCATGAAGGGCCAGTGGGACACAGGGTTTTCATAACAGTCACTAAGAATTCACTCTCCTTCAGTCCTCATTAGGGATCTGCGCTTCGGCTCGGTTTGGCTGTCTTGGCAATCACTGAAGCCCGAGCCGGGGCGTAGGAGACCAGTGCCACGGTGCTGCCTCAGGCTTCGGTGATCGCCAAGGTGGCCAAACCGAGCCAAAGCTCATATCCCTAGTCCTCATGCCCGCCTCAAAAATGTGAACTCACCATCTCCTGCTGACCCTCCTTGCTACAGGTTATCTACCTGTGACCCTTTGCCATGCCGGTAGTCACAAGCATGGCGTGGTGGTTAAGAGTGGCAGCCTCAGTTTGGGAAAGCTGGGCTTGATTCCCTGCTCCTCCTCCATATGCAGCCAGCTGGGGGACCTTGGGCCAGTCAGAGTCCTGATAGAGCTGTTCTCACACAACAGTTCTCTCTCAGCCCCACCTCCCTCACAGAATGTCTGTTGTGGGGAGAGGAAAGAGAAGGTGATTGGAAGCCGCTTTGAGATTCCTTCGGGTAGAGAAAAGCGGCATATAAGAACCAACTCTTCTTCTTCTTCAGTAATCTCAGGGCTCTCTCAGCCTCACCCACCTAACAGGGTGTCTCTTGTGGGGAGAGGAAAGGGGAAGGCGAATGTAAGCCACTTTGAGCCTCCTTCGGGTAGAGAAAAGTGGTATATAAGAACCAACTTTTCTTCTTGGATAGAGTTGCCAGCTCCAAGTTGAGAAACACCTCAGTATTTTTGGGGGGGAGGGGGGTGGAGTGTGAAGGGCAGGGTTGGGGGGGGGGGAGACGTTGAGGCAGTGTAACTGGCCGATGCATAGTTAGATCCCAACTGCAGGATCCAATCTGAATAAAAATTGACCTCTAGCACACATTGGCGGGATGATCCACTGTTCGCTACTGAATATAAGTTGGAGTTCTTCGGGGGTTTCTTGGTTCAGCTCAGCAGTTCTCGTCCCCTGCTGGGGTCTTAATAAAGAGCTCCAACCACTTCTGGCGTCCCGTCCACCTCTGAACCCACCTGCCGAAGACTCCACCTTCCAAAGCAGCCATTTTCTCCAGGTGAATCTACCTGTGTTGCCCGGAGGTCAATCTCCAGCTGTCACCTGGGGCTTGGCAAATTGGGATTTGGGGGCATGCCCACCTCCCCGCTTGTCGTGGTGTCTGGCAGCCCGCTGAGCTGAACGGTTTTAGGCTCCTGTGGGCCTTCCACGTTTATACCACCTCAGATGTCGTTTCTCCCCCCGTGGCGCTTGAGAACGTGGCACGTGGCAAACCGGAATCAAACCGAACATTAAAGCTCTGGCTGGTGTCCATGGGGTAACAGAGTCTGATTGAAGGCGTGCCAGATGTCGGCAGGCCTCGATCATAAATATACCTATATAAATAAATTGGCTTTATCTGGAGAGCTACTTCTAATGGCCTAATTTTTTTTTTTACTTGCAGCCCGGCCAGCGTTTGGAGATAACGCTGTGTACTTAGAAGGCGGCCGTGGATCAGAAAGCTAAGAACCGCCAGGTTAGATGGGGAGCTTACGATAGGAGCGTGCGTTCAGTTTAAGCAATCTGGGGAAAAAACACACACACACATTTAAGTGGTATTTGTTAGGCTGATTACAGATCAGAGAGGCTTATCTGCTGCCGTAGAGCTGAGCCCAAATCAAAGCCAGTTTTGGGGATCGGTCAGGCGGCAGCAGCCGAGAACCGCAGTACAGGAGAAGCCCTCCCAGCCAGACCTGTGTGTGATGAGGAGAGACCTCCTGCCTGCATGAAGATCTTGAGGCTCCTGCAGGACAGTTTAAAGGGTGCCGCAAGGAGAAGCCCAGCCAGGCCCAGGGGTGGGCTGGTTTGCCAGTCGGTGTTTCTCTTCGGCCCCTGGGTCACTAAGCCTGGCCCACGTACTCGCTCCATGTGCAAAATAGGGTTGGTATGCGCCAGCTCATGGGTTGTTGTGGGGAAAAAATGGCAGAGAGGAGAATGGTGAAAGTGCATCTCAATTGGGGTGGCAATCAGGATATAAATGTTGTTGTTAAGTCATGTCCGACCCATCGCGAGCCCATGGACAATGATCCTCCAGGCCTTCCTGTCCTCTACCGTTCCCTGGAGTCCATTTAAGAAAACTCTATGGACAGGATATAAATAAAGTAAGCCTATTCCGTAGGATGCAGGCCTCATGGAAAGTCCTTACCCTTCTGAGCTTCATAGATGCATTTGGCCATGTTTACACGTGCCCATGAAGTGCGCTGGCCCATTTAGGTGTCACAGATGTAGCGCATGCCGCAAGCCACTTAAACATGACTGGGCATAAGTGGGAAGCTTACAGTTGGGTTTTCTAACGTAGCCCGTGATAAATCAAACCTAAAGCCTGCTTTTACCCACATCAAAGAATGAGCTGGTAGAAAATTGAGGAGGCAGAATGGAATGTACCACTTCAGACCGCAGGGGGCTGATTGCGTCTTTGAATATTCCTTCGCGTACAGAACCCGTACAAAAGAAAATTAGCACCTCGGGAAGAAAAGTTTGAATCCATACAGAAGCTGCGGGTTTTCAAAAAAAATTATACCCTGCTTTTCACTACCCAAAGGAGTTCCAAAGCGGTTTACAAACGCCTTTCCCCTCCTTCCCTCACAACAGACACCCTTTGAGGGAGGTAAGGCTGAGAAAGCTCTGAAAGAACTGTTTTGCAAGAACAGCCCTAAGACGACTGTGACTAGCCCATGGTCACCCAGCTGGCTGCAGGTGGAGGAGTGGGGAATCAAGCCCAGTTCTCCAGATTAGAGGCCGCTGCTCTTTAACCACTCAACACCCTAGCTCGCTATACCACTGCCCCCCAGCCCCCTTTGGCTATGCTGGTTTTCTGTTTGTTTTTTTTTTGTGATTTTTTAACATAATCCTAGGGTTGCCAGCCTCCAGATGGGGCCTGAAAGACTCATCGAATCCTAAAACCCTAGAGTTGGAAGGGGCCATCTAGGCCATCTAGTCCAAACCCCTACACGATCAGACTCCCCCTCCCCACAGTCCTCCTTGGGCGTGGCAGGGAAGCGTGGCCAGATTTTATCACTTCCGAAGCCTGTATATATTTCAGGGTTTCCTCTGCGGTCAAAAGTTTGAGAGGGTCCTGTCCTTTCTCTGGGACGCCACCCTGCTCGCCAGCGGAAAGAATACGGAGTGCCATGAAATGGGGCACCCCCTCCTTCCGCCTTCCCCCATTTCTTCGGGAAGACTCACGAGGGAGGGAAATTGGGTATGATCCCCCGGGGGCGGGAGTGTTTCTGCCTCGGTTCGCCGTAGCGATGAACCAACGGTCTGATTCGGTGCAAGACAGCTCGTCTTCTGTCTCATCCAACACCTACGGGCTGTGAGAACTTCCTCCTGGTGTCTTCCCTGTTTTATGGCCCGAGGCGATGGCTCAGGAGGAGCAAAGCACAGGCCTCGGCATGGGGTAAGAACCGTGACTCAAATCGTGCATGACTCAAATCGCTGCACCGGCGTGACCTCACAGACCGGGGCCTGGGAACCGGGAGACCCAGGCTGAGGTCCCCACTGCTTTGAAACCCCCTGGGGGAATCACTGTCACCTCACCTGCCTCACCTGCCTGTCTGGAAGAGAAAAGGGAGGAGATGGAAAGAACCAGGGAAGGTGTCCCTGGTTCCTTTGAGGTGTACACAGAAGGTAAGAATGATTTAAATGGTTTAAATCAGGGGTAGTCAAACTGCGGCCCTCCAGATGTCCACGGACTACAATTCCCAGAAGCCCCTGCCAGCGAATGCTGGCAGGGGCTTCTGGGAATTGTAGTCCGTGGACATCTGGAGGGCCGCAGTTTGACTACCCCTGGTTTAAATGGATAAACGCATCCATTTTAAAAAGGTGGCTACATTTTACCAAGCAAGACAGAGTTAACGTAAAGCAGCTTCCAAGCCATGGCCAACCAGACAGGAGGGGGGGTAGTGCGTAGCTTGACTTGCTTGCTTGAGTCATCTGCAGGGCTTCCCTGTCTCTCTGCAGGGTGCTTGTTTGCTGCTTGGGGCTTGTGGTTTGGACATAAAGACTGGTTTTGGGGGGAAAAGGGCTTCAATCAGGATAGGGGTGGGGATGGGGGGCCGGACGGCCTTCTGAGACCTGCCAAATCTGGGGTTCAGGTCTAACCTGGGACAGCCAGCCCTAATAGTCCAGGTTAGTCCAAATATATCCACTCTTGGAAGCTAAGCAGGGTCTGCCTTGGATGGGAGACCAAGAAAGAATAGAATCATCGAATTGGAAGGAACCTCCAAGGTCATCTAGTCCAACCCCCTGCAGAATGCTGGAAATTCTCAGCTACCTGCCCACACAGTGACCCCAATTCCAGAGGATGCACACACACACACACACACACACACAACCCCCGGAGTAGGCAAAGGGAAACTGCCTGCTTCTTTCTTACCTCATGGCCCTCGATGGGTTGGCTACGCTTCCCTGGCACCCTTCCCATCTGTGATCTGTGCACTTGTATCCCACTTGGGAAATCTGTTTATTTATTCTCGCTGGGACCCTTCCCATCTGTGATCTGTGCACCTGTATCCCACTTGGGAAGTTTGTTTATTTATTATCGCCGGGACCCTTCCCACCTGTGACCTGTGCACTTGTATCCCACTTGGGAAGTTTGTTTATTTATTCTCGCCTGTGCATTTGTATCCCACTTGGGAAATCTGTTTATTTATTCTCGCCGGGACCCTTCCCATCTGTGATCTGTGCACTTGTATCCCACTTGGGAAGATTTATTTATTTTGGGAAGTTCCCTAGCTGGGCCATTTGGGCCCTTAGAACAGCCTCCCCCCCCCCCCGCCCTTGAGGGGCTAAAGTCCCCCTGGCTGCCTTTGAGGCTGCGGCTCCAGGGCCGAGAAGAGTTAAATCCTCTTCAAATAGCGCCTGCACCCCAAGGGAGACTGAAAGGTCAGGGACGGAGTTTCTGGCTTACGTCTCCCGGGAGATGTAAATCATATGCCTGGAGAAAGGGGAAGAGGGAGGGAAAGGCTGGGCGGGCACGAGCCCGCCCCTCCCCTGCCGTCTGCCCCCCTCCAGCCCCCACAACACAACCACACACCCCATATTCTGGGGGCCCTGCTTGAGCCAGGCGGGTCTAGCCCCCCTGGTCCGTCTGTCCAGCAGTCCTTGAGGCTCAGGAATGCCCGGAGCATAAACACAGCCACAAAAGGGGCCTTTCGGAGGGACTGCCTGGGCAGAGCCTCTGCTGGCCAGGGGGGGGGGCAGATCTGTGGGCAGCCGGGTGTGTGTATGTAAGGTGGTCATTTTAGGGGGGGGCACACCTGGGGAAGGCAGAGCCCCTCCCTGAGGGTGGCCAAGGAAAAGTGGACCCAGGGCACCCTCTCGGTGGAGACAGGTCGCAGGAGACGCAGGACGGGCGCTGGCCGTCTAACCTGCCTGCTGTTGGATTCCTGATCAGGTGGGGGATCTGTCTGCCCCTGCAAGACTGCTTCATCCTGGCATGCCCCTTCCCCGGACTAGAACTCGGGTTGCCGCCTCTTCCCTGGCTGGGGGCACAGGCAGGTAGGCTTGCCAGATCCCGCTCGGGAAAGATCTGGGTGCTGCCCGCCCTCCCAAGCAGCCCTGTTCTCCAGGGGAGCGGCCCTCCGCCGCCGGGAGAAGCGCTGGCATCCCGGGCCATCCCCAGGTCCCGCCTGGAGGCTGGCACCCCCCAACTCGCACCCGGTCTCTGAGCCGCGGCCGGAGCGCTCCCGGGGATGCTCTGCTGTGCGGGGAGCGGCCAGCCAAGGCAGCCTCGAAGGGCAGGCGAAGGCACAGCGGCAGCAGGCGGAAGCCCGGCAGGGAGAGACATGCGGGGGAGAAACTCTCGAGTGGCGCTCTTCTTTTCCTACCTTGGCTCCTGCTCTGGGCCGACTCTGCCGCTTTCCCCTCGCCGCCGCCGGGCTCTTCTGGCCCCTCCGCCAGCGCGGCCGCCGCCTCCTCCTTCTCCGCCTCTCCTCCTCCTCCTCCTCCTCCTCCTGCTGCTGCTGCTGCTGGGTCTCGCCCGGCGTGGGCGGCTCCCGGAGGGCAGGCGAGGCGGGCGGCAAGGTCCGGCCCAGCCCAGCCCAGCCCAGCCCTGCCCGGGCATCACCTGCCGCCCTCGAACCGCCCCGTGCCTCCGCCGGGAAAGCGCCGCACCGGACGGATTGCCGCCTGCCAGCCCGCCGCCTGCCCACGAAGCAGGGCAGCCCTGGGCCCGACGGCGGAAGCGCGGATGCCAACCTCCCGACGGGTCGCCCAGCTCCTCTCCCGACGGCGGAGATCGGTTCCCCCGGAGGGGAAGGGGTGCTTCGGAAGGGTGGCCTCTCAAGCGCTCGGAGTTTGGAGAAAAGCGGCGACTTTCGCATCGGGAGAGCCGGGTTTTGAGTCCCCGCTCCTCCGCCACAAACAGCCAGCTGGGTGACCTGGGGCAGGGCATGGTCCTGGTAGAGCTGTTCGCGCAGAGCAGTTCTGACAGAGCTCTCTCCGACCTCGCAGGGGGTCTGTTGTGGGGAGAGGGAAGGGAAGGCGACTGGAAGCCCCTTTGAGACTCCTCCCGGTAGAGGAAAGCGGCATATAAGAACCAACCCTTCTTCCTCATCGTCTTTTCCAACCTGGATCTGGCAACCTAATTTGAAGGTTTCTTGTGGCAAGAACAGAGAGCTTGAACAAGGGTGCCGAAAGGTGACACTTCTCAAGCCACAAAGCAGGGTGGGTGGGTGCCGGAGGACATTTGGTCTCCGTTCTGTTTATTGTTTTATCATTAGGTACTTGGTTTATTTAGTTTGTTGATTGAGAGCCAATGCGGGGCAGAGGTTCAGAAAGTGGGACCCGTATCTGTAACACTCAAATCCCTGTTCATGCCATAAGACAGTGGTCCCCAACCTGCGGGCCGCGGCCCGGTGCCGGGCCGCGAAGGCCATGGCGCCGGGCCGCGGCTCCCTCTCCCTGCCCCCCCCCCCCCCGCAGTAAAAAACTTCCCGGGCCGCAAGCTTGCAGCCCGGGAAGCTTCTTACTGCGGGAGGGTGGGGAGAGGGAATCAGGCCGGGCCGCGCCCATGTGGGTGCGGCCTGATGCGCGGGCGCGGCACCCGAGCGTGGCCCGATGCGTGGGCACGGCACGCGGGCGCGGGCCGATGCGTGGGCGCGGCCCGATGCGTGGCCGTGGCCCGCGCGGGCTGCGGGCCGCGCCCTGATGCCCTGCCGGTCCCCAACCTCAGAAAGGTTGGGGACCACTGCCATAAGAGACCTTCAGGCCGGCTACCTTTTGCCAGACTCACCTACCTTACAGGGTTGTTGTGAGGATAAAATAGAGGGGAGAAGAAGTTGCCTTGGGGACCCACAGTGGAGAAACGTGGGATATTATTAATTAATATTATTAATTAATTGATCAAACCTTTGGACCCCGTCTTTCCCGCATTCAAAGTGATTTCCATAATCCTAAAAACAGTAGGAAAAGGCTCTCTTTTAGGCCCCCAATAGAAAGGTCTGCTCTTCCAGGACCCAGACCAGAGGAACCCATCCTTTTGATGTCTCTCTCTCTACCCCCTTTTTCTCCCCAGTGGGGGCCCAAAGGGGCCTGCAGGATCATTTTTCCTGTCTCAGTTTTATCCTTGTCACAACCACCCTGTGAGGTAGGCCGGGACAAGAGACAATAAGTGGCCCTGGGTTATTCCATGAGTTTGCAAAACCATGCGGAGCTTTGAACCTGCAGCTCCTAGAGATTAGACTGACACTGTGATCCTTACAGCACCCTGCATTTCCATGCAACTCAGCCTCTTGGGCCAATTGACAAAATCTAGGTAGGAAGCATGACCCTCGAACCCATGGCTGTGGGGTGTGGCTCTGGGTACCCTCAGAAGAGGGGAAGGTTCTCTGCATGCGCCCAAAGAGGCTTTTATTGATGGTTACTTCAGCTGCCCCACGGCAACCCCCAGATATTAAAAAAAAACAGGTCTCAGACTTAGATTTAGCTTCGTGGATGCTCCAATCTGAATGCAGGAATGGGCCCTGAATTAAAAATTAACTGCAGTGCAGGGTACGGACAAAACTCTGTCTAGTCCAACTTTCTATTTTTCCTTGTGAACGCTTTGATGACTCGGGAAGTCCCGAAAGAGAATATGACAGGCCTTTCCCTGGTTGTTTGTCTTCAAAGATATACTGCCCCTGCACAAGGCAGCTCTATTGAGCTGCCATGGTTAATAACTACCAATTGCTCTGTCTTCCACAAACTGCTCCATTGCTACTTTGCAAAACGCATGTGACTAATTTGCCAGGAGGATCAGGGTTCTGGCAATGCTTTGAAAATATCTTTTAAAATAAACGGAATCTTTTAAAATAAATTAAAACAAAATGTTTAGCATGCCTTTCTCCCAGGAAATGCAACACACATTCCATAATCCTCGCTTTCCTATTTCATTCTTACAACAACCCAGTAAGAGATTCAGGTGGGTAGTCGTGTTGGCCTGAAGTAGCAGAACAGAATTTGAGTCTACATGCCCACAAAAACCCACATTGAGAATAAAACTTGGTTGGCCCTAAAGGTGCCAGGACACTCAAATTTTGTCCAACAACCCTGAGAGGTAGTTCGTTGGGTAAGTATGACTGCCCCAAGGTTCCCAGCAAGCATCCAGGGGGCAGAATGGGAACTTTAAACCCACGTTTCCCAGAGCCTAGTCTAACCACGACACCCCACTAACTGGAGGACAGGCAGAAGTCCAACAGGTAAGCCTTTCCCCCAAATACACTAGATATCCGTGCCAGAAAAAAACAAACCAAACGATTCTCTGCTGAGAAAAGGTACCGGAGTAGCTTGTTGTGAATTGAGAGAAAATACAAACCCCCAAAGCGTATTGAGTAACGGCTGAGTCAGGACGTGACGTGAAATGTGGACAGGGTGGGGGCAGGGCAGGCCACGAGTGTGTTACGGTGCTGTGCAATATCCGTGCATCTCCCAGCCTTCGGAATGATTCAGAAGAAGACTCATGCGCTGGTCGTGTTGCGGCCTGCCTTTCAAAGTTACGTTGCCAGGCTGGACTGGAGGGGAGGATCTCTCTCTCTCTGAGCCTGAGTGGGTGCCACAGAGGTCAGAAGTCTCACGTTCAGTCCCTCCTCTCTGTGGTTTCAAGGACCTCAGCTTACGGGGCCAAGACTGACCCTGCAGAGCCGGAGCAGGTGTCAGGATCCCAGCCAAGCTCCTGGTTAGCTTGCAGATTTCAGGATTCTGGCCAAAGGCGTAAAGTGCATGCTTTGCATGCAGAAGGTCCCCCGCTTCCGTTTGTTTATGCAAAGCGTAGATCAAGTTGCAAGATGCCCTTTGTCCCCAGAAGAGGACATAATAGATATTGTTACCGAAGGATAATAACCCTGCTGCCTAGGATTATACCCAGAAGACAGGTTCTCAGGGAACGGAGGCGGTTCGATGAAGCGGAGCTGCAAAACACAGAGGTGCCAGGGGAGTCCGAAGCAGCTGCAGCAGAATACGGGATGAGTATCATAGAATCATAGAGTTGGAAGGGGCCATACAGGCCATCTAGTCCAACCCCCTGCTCAACGCAGGATCAGCCCTAAGCATCCTAAAGCAAGCCCTAAGCATCCTAAAGCCCTAAAAATCCTAAAGAGTAGACACCATCCCACATTCCATCCCCTTACGCTCTCCAGGGGATGAACAGGTCAATTCCCCCCTTTTTTTGACTCTCAGCTGCTCTTCCCATTGTGTGCCTCTTAGGGCATGCCCAGTCCTCCTCAGGCCATCCTGGGTTTGTTTTCCTTCTGTTTACAACAGAGGTTCCCCCTTGCTGAGTGTGTGGGCTGACCTGGGAGCGGCAACAAAATGGCTGCCCCAAAATGGCTGCTGCGGGAGGCGGAGCCAGCCACGAGATGACTGCTGCGGACTGATTTCCATCACATGCAGGGATGCTAGCCTCCAGGAAATCCTGGAATTGGAGGCCGCTTCTAGACCAGATCCCTTCCCCTTAAGGAAATGGCTCATTTGGAGGACGGATACCGCAGCTTTAAGCTTCGCTGAGGTCTCTTTCTGCGCAAATCCTGCCCACTCCCAGCTCCACCCCCAAAGTCTCCAGGTGTTTCCCAACCCAGAGTTGGCAAACCCAGTCACATGGTGTAGATCCAGGTGCTGTGTCAGCAGCTGCTGTGAAGCAGCATTTGAGAAAATCTGAGCAGCCAATCAAACTGTCAATCAGAAGTATTACTGGGTGGAAGCCTTGCCTAGCCCCACCCACTTTTGTAGAATCATAGAGTTGGATGGGGCCAGACAGGCCATCTAGTCTCAGTGCAGGATCAGCCTCAAGCATCCTGGAGAAATCTCTGTCCAGCCACTGTTTTGAAAACAGCCAGTGAAGACTGCAGGTGCCAAACAGTGGTGGTCCGCGTTGTGGACCCCTGACTTACAAAGTCATTTTCCGTGCATTATTTCGGGATTCTGCTGAGAATGCAGAACCATCTCACACGCTGTGCTGTTTTTGTGATGGGCAGGAGCCCCGCATTTTACTGTTGGGTATCGAAGCAAAATGCTGGGGGAAATAATTTCCTTCTTGAGAAAAAAACAATGCATTTCGGGTTGCTTGAAAGACAGCATCCTGTTTCACCCACTGCCTTTTCAAATGATGTATGATTGTGCAGGGTGGGTTTTTGTCATAGCTTCTGGCTGAGCCCAAACAGCCGAAACAGTTCGTAATAAAAGAATCCCCCCCCCTCAGTGAAATCCATTCACTGTCTCTGTTTGTAGAATAATTCAAGGGCCTTGCAGTTATAGATTTGTCAGAGTTCTGGAGAGAGAGAGAGAGAGACTGTCTTCTCTCTTTAATGGAGGCTAAATAGGATATTATTTAACAGGTAACATTAAATCAGTTGCCCATTTCTGCACATTAAACCTCACATTAAGGGATATCCCTCCCCCCCCCCACACACACACACACACACACACAGGTCATTGGCAACCCTACCCATAAAACGGTAAATGAAAGTGTGCCCATTCTGAGTGAGGGAAGCATTGACCCTTCCTTGGGTTTGGCTTTATGATGCCATTCTCTCCCCAAACTTATGCAACTGTGGCACCATGATGCCGTCGTATTGGCTGGGTTTTGTTTGTTGATTGCCCCAGCCCTCTTTTGGGACCGGCAAGTATTGTGGAGCTGTCGTGGCTTGCAGTGCACATGTTCTCTTTCTGTGCAATGCAGTGATCTCTCTGGCTTAACTGGTTTCGAAGACTTTTGTAATCGTTCACCCAGCTCTTTGGCAGACCCAAACTGGGCCCCAGAAGCATTATTACTGTCACTGCAATGATGTGGAACTGATGAAAGTTCCGATTGGCTAATGCCTGTGACGTGCAGCACATTTTCCTCATGTTGGTAGTAGTAGAAGAAGAGTTGGTTCTTATATGCCGCTTTTCTCTACCCGAAGGAGGCTCAAAGCGACTTTCCACCATGCCCTGGCTGTTGTGAGCTCCCCCCAAACATCTGGTAGGCCAGTTCCCCGAGTAACTGCTGTGTTTTCAAGAGCGATATGCTCAAAATAAATCAGCAAGAGCTGCAACTCAGGGTATGAATGTCTGCCGATCAAGCAACTGTGAAAGGCACAGAAGTACAACAGCAGGGCAGGATCTGAGAAACTCAAGTCCACTCACTGGGTGACCTTGGGCCAGTGTAGAGTCACCAATCTCCAAGTGGTGTCTGGAGATCTAGAGTTACAGAGATTGGTTCCCCTGGAGAAAATGACCGCTTTGGAAGGCGGGCTTTGTAACAGAAAAAGAAGAGTTGGTTTTAATACCCCGCTTATCTCTCCCAGGAGAGAAGGGCCCATTCTGCACACATAGGATAACGTACTTTCAATGTGCTTCAGCAGCTGGATTGCCCTGTGCAGAACAGGAAAATCAACTTCTAAAGAGCATTGAAAGTGCATTATCAATTGTGTGCAGAATAGGCCAAGGAGTCTCAAAGTGGCTTGCAATTGCCTTTGCTTCCTCTCCCCACTCTGTGGGGAAGGTGGGGCTGAGAGAGCTCTGAGAGAGAGACTGCTCTGTGGGAACGGCTTGTAGCACGATTGTGACTAGCGCAAGGTCACCCAGCTGGCTGCATGTGTAGGAGCGGGGAATCAAACCTGGAGCTCCGGATTAGAGACCAATGCTCAGCCCCTCCACCAAGCTGACTGAAGTCCCTCCACTTCCCGACCCACACCCTCCTCAGGCCCCACTCCCCAAATCTCCAGATATTTCCCTAGGCCGGTAGTATCTGATGATGTGAACTTGGACCCATGAAGGCTTAGGCCCTGGAAAACATAGTCTTGAAGAAGAAGAAGAAGGAGAGTTGGTAGACTTTGTAAAAGAAGACGATGACTAGGGAGAACTATGAAATCCAAGCTCTGTGGGCGAAGTCAAAAAAATCTCTCAGCTGAATCTACCCCACAGGGTTGTTGTGAAGATGTCAAAACAGAATAAATACAATTCCCCGCTTTTCTCAAGAGGCCACTTCATCGCCTTAAACAGCAGGCTGTTTGCCCTCATCGACATATTAAAACTTCTAATTATTCTCTAGTTGTGCTGCTGCGGTTGAAAAAAAAAACAAATCCGCTAGCGAGGGACCGTAGGAGCTCTGTGTTGTGGGAAGAATGTTGTGGGGGTGGTTGCTTTTCAATCTGTCGCAACAAGACACCACAAGACTCTTGTTGGCTGCTCTTCCGAGGAGGAGTCGACTCCAACCTCCCACCCCGCTCTTGGGTTCATGAGGACGTTGGGGCTTGTGTAACTGGACCAGTTCAGACTTGCAGGATACATACCAGCATCTTTCTTGGCAAAGGGGCCTCCCCTGCCCCCCCCCCCCAGTTCCCCACTGTGGGATTTTTACTTGAGTGAGGTATGAATCCAACAGGTGAAACTTCCACATCACAGCATGCAGGGAACTTGCTTTCTCTGTGGAATGGCTGCCTCTTGCAAACAGGGCTGCTCCCTAAGGGAAAACATTTGAGCAAGATCCTCTCCGTTCCAGATTCTCTGCACCCCACTGATCCTGGCCTCATGGCCAGAAGTCATGTTTTATTTCAAAGCTTTCCCCCGCTAGAGGGCAGCTGCAGGAATGCCACCTCCCTCCCCCCCCCAAGTGTCATATCTCTCCCAGGACTCATAAACCCTTTCAATAAACCTGCCTTACAAAAGTCAGGAAAGGTGCCAGAGCCATGGACAGGTAACACAAGGAGCGATAAAAAGGTGGGGCTTGCTGCCAGAGGATGTAGTGATGGCCAGTCAGATCGCCACGGCCCCTTTCAGACGGCCTCTGTAATTTGTTTCGGTAGCCAGCTGCTAACGGGATTCTTGTGTCATTTCAGACACGACCGTTTTAGCAACCGGCGGCTTATGGGTTTTATTTGCCTTTTCCCACAAAGCCGTTTGCGTTCTGTTGGCAAGGCGTGGTTAAGCCGTTCTTGAGGTAATCAGCTTTCTTCCGTTTTCTTTGCACTCTTCTGTATCGCTGTGATTCAGAGGGAGGGAAAGTGATATCGGAATCAGGACTACGAACAGATCTGGAAGGGACCACAAAGGGCCATCCCAACCTGCCCTCCACCTTCTTGTGGAATAATAATAATAAAAAAACATCTTCCTGACAGGTACTCATCCAATCTCCTCTTAAAAACCTCCAGTGAAGGAGATTCCACCAGCCTCTATTCCATCTACAGCCATAACCGTCAGAAAATGCCTCCTAATATTTAAGTGGAACCTCCTTTCCTATCATTTGAACCCACTGCTCCAAGCCCTGGATAGAAACTGCACTCACATTTTTCCCCACAGTAAATCTTGCTGAATTCTGGTCGATTTGAACCCATATCTGCAGCCTTCCTTTTTCCCGATTTTAAACATGTCGCCCTTCTGCATTTGCATTGTTCCAATTTTCGGTGTCCTTCCCACTTGATTGGGGAGGAGGGGTTGGGTGAATCTCCAGCTGGCACTGAAGGAGCACAAGGCTGGAGAGTGCTTTATTTCCTGCCTTTTGACTCCCAAGTCTAATCCCCCCTTGCTCTCCTCTTCTCCAAGCTACATGTACCCAACTCTCTCAACCTCTCCTCAGAAGGCGTAGATTGTGTTGTTTGAAAGGTCTGAGCACTTCCAGTATCGCCGCACTTTTATCTCTGCCCTTTTTTGTTGTGTGATTTCCCTCAGACTCTGGTTTTACAGCAACGCCATTGAGATGCCTTGGTGCCATGGAGACACGTTGAGAAGTGCAATATCGGTCTAGTGCTAAAGTGCTATAGCGCTTGAGTTAGAATGTTCAGGGGGGAAACTTCGTTTGAGGAAGATTCTGCAGTGGAAAAAGGGCAGGAAAAAAGCACAGTAGTGTTTGAAATAGCTTGTTAATGGAATGAAACCTGTTGAACAAAACCTCCGTCTCCCTTTTGATTCGGAACTGGGCCAACGACAGATAATATCCAGTTTGGAACGATTATGCAGAAGGTAGTTGTGAGCTTCCTGCATTGTGCGGGGGGTTGGACTAGATGACCGTGGAGGTCCCTTCCAGCTCTATGGTTCTATGACAAACAGCAGCCCATTATACCTCTGTTCAAGAGGCAGGACATTTTCCTCTTCAGGCTGTTAGCAACCCTAACACAATGGGAACTTTCTTCACTTGAAGACATAAACCTGAGCTTCAGTTACAAAGCTCCAAGGCAGGGCAAGAGTTAAATTACAGGCTCTGGCCTGCAGACTGGCTTGGAAAGGCAGCTATTTCATGTGTACAAACTGTTCTCGGTTTCTCACCGCGAGGGCACCTTCCACAAAGGCAATCAGCAGGGGGCAGCATGTAGTGGCCCGCCACCGTCTGACGTGGGTCGGTTTCCAAGAGCAGAGACCTCCGTGCCCCTCTAATCCCCACAGCGGCTCCCTGTTGTGCTCCCTTTTGAGCACAATTCCAAAGGGATGGGGCTGACCTCTTAAAAATATAATAATTTGGGCTCAGGAAGGGTTCTTAGGAAACTGCTGTCACCTCCTGCTCCTGGGTTTGGGGGACAGTCTCCGTCTTCCAAGTGTGAGACCAGCTGGACCATAGACCAAGGGTAGTCAACCTGTGGTCCTCCAGATGTCCATGGACTACAATTCCCATGAGCCCCTGCCAGAAAAGGCTGGCAGGGGCTCATGGGAATTGTAGTCCATGAACATCTGGAGGACCACAAGCTGACTATCCCTGCCATAGACCAAGGATGGCTAAACTGTAGCTTTCCAGATATGATATGACACACATATAATACAATGCTATTTGTCTCATGTGCTCTCCCTTTTCTTTTCTACGCCCTCGGTTTGACTTTTCCTGTTTTTTTAAAAGCATATCTTATATATGCTTCTATAAAAAACTTAAAATGAGAGGTGGAATTTAAAGAGGGATTGGAGAGGAGGCAGGCAGCAGCATCCCCAGTCCTAGAACTTGCACCAGGGATACGTGATCGCTATTGGCTGGCTTGCAGGATCTAGCCTGCAATTGGCTGTTATAGTTGCCCAATCAGGGGGCTCTGCTTAGAGCCAAGCACAGACTCTGACCAGTGTATATGTTTGAGTGGTGGGTCAGTTCAGCTGTGAGCAATCAATGAGGAGCTGATGTTCTGGCATATGAGCGAATCCATGCCTTGTTATTGTTTTTGTTATTAGATTTATTTCCTGCCACTTCCGAAGCTGGTTCGTGGCGGGTTACAATGTCCAATAAAAACCCGTTAAAACCCCCATTAAAAGACTATTTAAGACCCCAGGTCTGTCAGACTTTCTCTCCCTTTTCCCTCTGCCTACTTTCAAAGCACCTTTCCCATGAAATTGGTCCAAACTCTGAACACCCCCCCTTCCCTCCACCCTATAGCTAGACCTCCACATCTTTCCTAGAATGAACGGTTCTTTCCTGTGGTGTTTATCTCCACCTCCGCCCTCCACTTCTTCTTTTGTTGTCCCAGATTTTAGGCTGGGAGCTCTCTGGAACAAGGGCCTCTGTTGCTCCACAACAACTGAGATCCTAGTCATAGATCACGTCATGGGCCCCAGTACCTGGCATACCCACCTCCCTCCCACCCTCTCTCTTGCTTGCCTGCCTGCCCCAGTGTTCCCATCCTGCACCGTTTCCCATTTCCTCCCTGTGGCCTTTGTTTTCCGATCGATCTGCTGGTTTGATGTCCTGAGAAGTCGGAAGATCTTTTGAATGGGGAGTGAGAGAGACCAGCCCCCTTATCTATAGCTGTCTAGGGCCATGAGGAATAGAAGCACGTATCTCCTCTTTGCAAGCCGTGGAAAGACAAGCGATCGAATCAGATGGTCTGGGAAGGATATGGGCAATGTTGGGGGGGGGGGGTAGGGTAGTGGAGGTAGGCAGCATGTGAGGAGGGGGAGGGGGGAGAAAGGGGAGGGGAGCTTTTTGTTCCCGTCCTTCAAGGACAGCATTCAGTATTGATTGAAAAGGTAGTGGCTTTTTGTCTGTCCCCAAGGTTGCCAATGGAAACAGAGTCCAGTTCCAGACCTTTGTTCTGAAGAACAGGCTGCTCGGAGATTATTGCGTGGCAGCCAGAAGAAGTGGGAATAAAATCCAGGGGGGGGGGGGGAGAAGTGGGGAGGGCAGGAGGAGCTTTTCTCCTCTCTCAAGCATGGGTCGCCAACTTTTAAAACGTATTCTCTCTCCTCCTGTGTCTCAACCTGCTAATAATGGTTATAATGTTATTCAAAGGTGGATGGAATTCATTACCAGAGGATGTGGTGATGGCCACACGCATAGATGGCATTCAACGGGGATTAGATATAGTCATGGAGGACAAGTTTATCGAGGGTTACCAGCCTTGGTGTTTAAAGGGAACCTCCATGTTCAGAAGCACTTGACCTCAGAATCCCAGTGCCAAGAGGCAACGTCAGAGGAAGGCCTAGGCGCTTCTGTCCTGTTGTTGGCCTTCCAGAGGAACTGGTTGGCCACCGTGCGGGGCAGGATGCTGGATTTGATGGACTTCTGGCCTGAGCTTCTGGCCTTTCCTTATAAAAGGGAGCCAGTGTTGTGTAGTGGTTAAGAGAGGCAGCGTCTAATCTGGCGAGCCGGGTTTGATTCTCCACTCCTCCACATGCAGCCAACTAAATGCCCTTTGGCTTGTCACAGCCTTGTTAGAGATGTTCTCACAGAGCAGTCATACCAGGGCTCTGTCAGCCTCACCTCCCTCACAGGGAGTCTGTTGTGGGGAGAGTAAAAGGAAGGCGAATGGAAGCCGCTTTGAGACTTCTCCTGATAGAGAAAAGTGGCATATAAGAACCAACTCTTCTTCTTCTTCTTCTTCTTCTTCTTCTTCTTCTTCTTCTTCTTCTTCTTCTTCTTCTTCTTCTTCTTCTTCTTCGTCGTCGTCGTCGTCTTTGTTGTCCTCTTCTTTGTCTGCGTCATCTTCTTCGTTGTCTTCTTTGTCATCTTCATCTTCTTTGAGCAATAGGGTTCGGACTGGAGAAATCTGACAACCGAACACAAGTGAAACAATCCATTAACATGTTAAACGATGCAGAAATCACACGGCTGAATCCTACTTATAGAAACCGACAGGTAGAATGATACATAGTGGCACAGTCCACGCTCCCTGTCCCTTTCCCAAAGCATTTTTCAGAACCATTTGGTGACAGTGCCTAGGTAGAAAAGCCCACCAGAATTTGTCTGCATCAGGGGTAGTCAAACTGCGGCCCTCCAGATGTCCATGTACTACAAGTCCCATGAGCGAATGCTGGCAGGGGCTCATGGGAATTGTAGTCCATGGACATCTGGAGGGCCGCAGTTTGACTACCCCTGGTCTAAAATAAACCTCCTGCCAGCCACCCTGTCTTTAACTTGGCCCTATGAAATCAGCTCTTTCAGGTAATTCACCAGGCAAAGCGGCAATTGGCGGCTGCTGAAGGGGACTCTGGGGTGCTAAGAAAAGCTCTTGGAAGCACTCAACTGTTCCCGGCATGTCGAATCTTTCCCCATGAGAAGCCAGAGTACGCGTTTCAAAAAATTCCATTGTGTATTGGGCGGGGCACCAGCGTTTGGCTGTGCGAGAGACTCCGCCTTAAGGGTCATCAGAAGACCCTTCCCAGACTGCGAAGTGGCGCGTGAGCTCTCAATACACCATAACTGTGCCGTGGGACTATACCTGAATATCCAAAAAGACCAAGATCATGACAACTACTGGCAGTAGCACCAAAGTCAGGATTGACAACGAGAACGTTGAATGTATTGATGATTTCATCTTTCTTGGCTCTGTGATCACTCAAAGTGGTGGATGCAGCCGTGAAATCAGACGGCGAATAACACTGGGCCAGAATGCAATGTTGGGCATGAACCGAATAGGGAAGAGTAAGGATATCAGCCTTAATACAAAGTACCGGCTAGTCAACGCCGTTGTCTTCCCCATAACCACCTATGGATGCGAAAGCTGGAAGGAAGACAGGAGGAGAATAGATGCTTTCGAAATATGGCCCTAAGAAGATAGGTTGAGGGACTTGGGGATGTTCAGCCTGGAGAAAAGGAGGTTGAGAGGGGACATGATAACCCTTTTTAAGTATTTGAAAGGTGGTCATTTGGAGGAGGGCAGGATGCGGTTCCCATTGGCTGCAGAGGAAAGGACATGCAGTAATGGGTTTAAACTACAAGGACAACGATATAGGCTAGATATCAGGAAAAAAATTTTCACAGTCAGAGTAGTTCAGCAGTGGAATAGGCTGCCTAAGGAGGTGGTGAGCTCCCCCTCACTGGCAGTCAGTTTTAGAGAGGAGCAAACCAACTAAGGCAGCTTTCCCCCCAGCATTCGCCACAAATTTAAAGCAGCTTTTCTCAGCAGGGGGTGGACTAGATGACCCTGGCAGTCCCTTCCAACTCTAGGATTCTTCGATTCTATAAATCAGACTGACTTTAAAAAGCCATCTATGCTCATGGCCATAGCACTGTTTGCTTGCAGTGAATTTCACCGTTGAACGGCTCATTGAGTAAAGTCTTTCTTTTTTTTCCTGTTCCCCCCACTCAGTAGCCCATTAGCTTCATTGGGTTGCTGCCATTTGCTGGCAACTGGCAGGAGTGGGGGGGGGGGCAGGAATGGAGGAAAACATGGCATCACACAACGCTGCAACGCGACTTCCGGATGTGTACAGCAGTGACGTTACTATGTGACTCTATGCTCCAGGAATTTTCCCAATCCAGTTGGTCAAAAGACTAGGGAAATTCCTAGAGTGTCACACAACACGGTGCCGTCACCCAGAAGTGATATTATGGCATCACACAATGCTGATTCCCTCCCCCCACTGCTCGTTTGAGCAACATTGTGAGCTGGAGACTGGCAGCAGGTAATGTAGGTAGGCCTATTCCAGGGGTGGGTGGCCAAACCGTGGCCCTCCAGGTGTCCAGGGCTCATGGGAATTGTAGCCCAAGGACATCTGGGGAGCCAGGGTTTGGCCACTCTCCCTCTGTCTACTTTCTGCACCGCGGGCATACAATTTGGACCACTGGTCCGTTTTAGACAGCTTCCCTGAGGCACCATCTCTTCAGGGTCAAACTAAGAGGAAGGCCCTTCCCAACAGAGGCCTGTGGCCGTCAACACCTGATTATGCCTCTCTTGTCTAAGTGGCAGCTTAAGTGCTTTTACAGACATCGACTACCTGAGAATGTAGTCAACAAAATGTAGCCAACGAAAGTGTGTCTAGTCAAGGCTATGGTCTTCCCAGTTGCAATGTATGGCCGCGAACGTTGGACCATAAGGAAGGCCGAGCGTCAAAGAATTGAGGCTTTTGAACTCTGGTGCTGGAGAAGACTCTTGCGAGTCCCTTGGCGAACAAACCGGTCAGTCCTAGAGGAGATCAGCCCTGACTGCTCCTTAGAAGGCCAGATCCTGAAGATGAAACTCAAATACTTTGGCCACCTCATGAGAAGGAAGGACTCCCTGGAGAAGAGCCTAATGCTGGGAGCGATCGAGGGCAAAAGAAGAAGGGGACGACAGAGAATGAGGTGGCTGGATGGAGTCACTGAAGCAGTCGGTGCAAACTTAAATGGACTCCGGGGAATGGTGGAGGACAGGAAGGCCTGGAGGATCATTGTCCATGGGGTCGCGATGGGTCGGAACCGACTTCGCACCTAACAACAACAACCTGAGAATGTATAACTGGAGCCTCCAGGCACTGAGCTTTCTGCCTGCAAAGTGGGTGTCCTGCAACTGAGGAACAGAACCATGCTGGCCTCTGTCGGAAGAATAATCCACATGAAATGTTGGGAATACTCAATGAACACTGCATTGATGGTAAACAAGGGAGGGGCTGAGAGTGACGGGCACGCCTGTTGACTATCAAATCTCTTCTCTTCTCTGGCGGATTCGCGTAGCAGGGAAAGAGGGAGTAAATATTCCTTCAGTCGCCAATAGTCACCGGCTTCTAAAAAAAAAAAGCATCTCAGCGGAGGCCACAAAAGTCGTTAAACAGGTGGTTCAGCAGGTGCGGAATGATTGGACAAATCTTGAATTTGCTTGAAGGCTGAAACAAACAGCCGGCTGTTTCCAAAGGAAATGAAACCCTCAAGGGTTGCTGTGACTTCCCACTATTCATGGGGCAATCTTCCTGAATGTTGAAACAGCGCAGAAGCCGACCGGGCTGTGGAGGAAGGCACTGAAGAAGAAGAGGGAGATGAAGAAGAAGAAGAATTGCTTTTTTATACCCTGCTTTTCACTGCCCGAAGGAGTCTCAAAGTGGCTTAGGGGAAGCTGAGAGAACCCTGATATGACTGAAGGAGAAGAAGAAGAGTTGGTTCTTCTATGCCGCTTACAGACGCCTTCCCTTGCCTCTCCCCACAACAGACACCCTGGGAGGGAGGTGAGGCTGAGAGAGCCCTGATATTACTGAAGAAGAAGAGTTGGTTCTTATATGCCGCTTTTCTCTACCTGAAGAAGTCTCAAAGCGGCTTCCAATCACCTTCTCTTTTCTCTCCCCACAACAGACACCCTATCAGGAGAACAGCACTATCAGGGCTGTGATGAGCCCAAGATCACCAGCTGTCTGCATGAGGAGCAGAGCAATCCAACCTGGCTCACCAGATTAGAAGCCACCACTCTTACCCATTCTTTACCACGCATTGCCAGTTCAGCTTGACAAATAAGGTTGCAGGTCCCTCCGGGCAACTGGTAGGGGGATAGGGGGACTTACGAGGATAAAAAGAAAGGCCCAGGCCTTGTCACTAGTATCGCGCAGGAAGTGACATCATTACACGTGCAATGTCTGGATAATGCTCCGGTATTTAGACAAAAACACTCTGGCATTTGGGTCATCACGTCAACAATGGCCGGGCGACACTCTGGTATTTAAGCGAAAACTCTATGGTGAAAGCAGTTTGTACCATGACAGTTTTGCCCAAATACCAGAGCGTCGCCCAGACATGGTTGGTGTGAAGACATCACTTCCTGTCCCACACCAGCATTCAGGCCTGGGCCTTTCCCTTTCTCCAGGTAAGTCCTCCTGCCAGCCAGCTGATCGGTGGCCGGGGGGGGGGGGCAAGGCCTAGTGCTGGGGGTCCGCTGCTTCAGCACCATTCAGTAGGTGCTCACTCGGTCCATAGCACCTCACGGATCCAAGCTCTTCTGCCGTACAGCCGGCAAGCGGGAAATGCAGCCCCCAAATCCTCAGCAACGTTGCAGAGACCATTTCGGACAAAGCTGCCAGCTGAAGCCCGCCAAATCCAACCAAAATCCAATTGCTAATCCAACCCCAAATCTAACCCCAGCCCTTGCAATTGCTGATGTGCCAGGTGTAGCATCACAAGCTTCCTTCACCCCTCCTCTTGGGGTACAGAACGGGATCTGCAGAAATGGCCAGGACATAAAGATTCAGCCATGCTAGATGAGATCCACAGGCCACTCCACCCGGCATCCTGTTTCATGCGGTGGCCAAGCCGATGCGCCCCAGGAGGCCTTTAAGGATGGAGGTCACAGAGGGCAAGGTGGGGCACCCCGATGCCCTTCCCCCCAGCTCTGGCATTCCAAGTTACTGCCTCTAAAACACACCATGTTTCCATTCTGTTACATGGGGAGCAAGCTTTAAGTGGATCTACTCAGAAGTAAGCCCCATTTTCTTCACTGAGAAATACTTCCGGGAAAGTATTCTTAGGACAGCAGCCTTGGGCTAGTAACCACTGAAGAGCCTCTCCGCCATGTATTGGTCTTTTAAAAAAACAGCTAAACTAGTGACCCTCATTCTATCCAGAGACTGAGAATTCCAGAGAAGGACCTCACAGGTGAAGAAAGACTTCTTGTTGTTGGCTTGACCTGACAAACTAGCAGATTAAGCTTTGCGGTATTTTTTTTTTACAGCGGCAAAATGCCTGCAGACTCCAGCTGCTGTTTAAAGGTGCAGGAGAATAGGGCCGGTTAATAAGTTGCCTAACCTAGTTATTGATTAGGGATGCCAGTCGCCAGATGGAACCGGGAGATCCCCTGGAATGATAGCTCATTTTCAGGCTAAATAGATCAGTGTGCCTAGAGAAAATGGCTGCTTGGGAGGGTGGACTCTATAGTATTATACTCCGCTGAGGTTCCGCCCTGCCCCAAATCCCGCCCACTCCTGGCTCCATCCCCAAAGTCTCCAGACATTTCCCAACCCAGATCTGGCAACCCTGGAATTATAACTCTTCCCCAGGTGAAAGAGATCAGTTCACCTGGAAAAAATGGCTGCTGGGGAGGGTGGACTCCATAATATTATACTCTGCTGAGGTCCCGCCCTGCCCCAAATCCCGCCCACTCCTGGCTCCACCCCCAAAGTCTCCAGACATTTCCCAACCCAGATCTGGCAACCCTGGAATTATAACTCTTCCCCAGGAGAAAGAGATCAGTTCACCTGGAAAAAATGGCTGTTGGGGAGGGTGGACTCCATAGTATTATACTCCGCTGAAGTCCTGCCCTGCCCCAAATCCCGCCCACTCCTGGCTCCACCCCCAAAGTCTCCAGACATTTCCCAACCTAGATCTGGCAACCCTGGAATTATAACTCTTCCCCAGGTGAAAGAGATCAGTTCACCTGGAAAAAATGGCTGTTGGGGAGGGTGGACTCCATAGTATTATACTCCGCTGATGTCCTGCCCTGCCCCAAATCCCGCCCACTCCTGGCTCCACCCCCAAAGTCTCCAGACATTTCCCAACCCAGATCTGGCAACCCTGGAATTATAACTCTTCTCCAGGTGAAAGAGATCAGTTCACCTGGAAAAAATGGCTGTTGGGGAGGGTGGACTCCATAGTATTATACTCCGCTGAGGTCCCGCCCTGCCCCAAATTCCGCCCACTCCTGGCTCCACCCCCAAAGTCTCCAGACATTTCCCAACCCAGATCTGGCAACCCTGGAATTATAACTCTTCCCCAAGTGAAAGAGATCAGTTCACCTGGAAAAAATGGCTGCTGGGGAGGGTGGACTCCATAGTATTATACTCCGCTGAGGTCCCGCCCTGCCCCAAATTCCGCCCACTCCTGGCTCCACCCCCAAAGTCTCCAGACATTTCCCAACCCAGATCTGGCAACCCTGGAATTATAACTCTTCTCCAGGTGAAAGAGATCAGTTCACCTGGAAAAAATGGCTGTTGGGGAGGGTGGACTCCATAGTATTATACTCCGCTGAGGTCCCGCCCTGCCCCAAATTCCGCCCACTCCTGGCTCCACCCCCAAAGTCTCCAGACATTTCCCAACCCAGATCTGGCAACCCTGGAATTATAACTCTTCCCCAAGTGAAAGAGATCAGTTCACCTGGAAAAAATGGCTGCTGGGGAGGGTGGACTCCATAGTATTATACTCCGCTGAGGTCCCGCCCTGCCCCAAATCAAATCCTGCCCACTCTTGGCTCCACCCCTAAAACCTTCAGGTATTTCCCACCCTATTCCTGAAGCTCTCTTTCAACTCATCAAGCAATCCCTTCTCTCTGTTCGGGCCTTGTTTCCCACCTGTCACCGAGTGCCAAATCATTCTCGCACATGGGACTCAGGCTTTGGAAAGAAGAAGTCGCAGATGATAATCTCGCCAAATGTCACTCCTGCCGCCCCACCCCAAGTCCATGTACTTGTTCTCATCTGCTATCATTCTTCTCACTGAGAACTTCCTCATTCTTGTGGGTATGTTATCTAAGGGGACAGCCGCACACCCAAAGGTTGATGCTACTTTTCCTTTTATAAATGAGATGAGACAACGTGTTTGCAGGTTTATCAATAATGTTGTGAGTCAGTTATACAACGCAGCAGGTTTGATCGGCGATAGTGGAAGAGCATTCTGGCTCTTGGCTGAGCTAATGGGCCGGGCTGGAGCGAGACAATGGGTTTCTTACCTCACCCTTTGCTGGAAGGTGACACCTAGAGGAACAGAGAGGTAAACAGCCAAATAGCTAGAATGTATTCTCTTCCTCTTTTAGGCAGGAAGTTTGAAATGACCAAGGCGGGGCAGACTCCCCAAGGTAGAATATAAATTCTGGAGACACAGAGAAGAATCTCTTCCATTTTCTCTTCCAAATAGAGCAGCTGCTTGGATACGCACAGACCACAAAGAACTAAACTTTTGCTTAGGGGAACAATGAGTACCAGGCAGTATACAAGGCAGAGTACAAGGCAGTGGTGGACTTAAAACTAGCCTGCCCTAATTAAACATTGGGGCATTTCCGCACCCGTTAAATGTAGTTAAATGCTTACGTAGTCATTATATTCTAGCCCCTCCATATGACGTCGCCAACATCCAGTGTCTGGGCAATAATTGGCCAGCAACATCCTCCATTTTCAAGCGCTAGTTAGAGACTTGCATAAAGTGTATTCACCAACTTATTTAGCGCGAGCTACCAGAGAGCAACCAGCAGGCAGCCAGCAGAGGGGAGGGATGAAGGTTCAAACATGCTAAAGGTGCTTGCCCTGACCCGCCCTTGCACCACCTCCCTCTCCCTTGTTTCCAGGGACGGGAGTTTCTTTCTTTTTTTTTTTATGGCTAACTTCCTGGAGCAACCAATAGGCGGACAAGCGTGCAGGCGATGCCAGAAATAATTTTTCCCCCAAAGCTGTAACACATAGCATGCCTCTTGAACGTTGTCTCCCCCCTCCCAAAAAAAAAAATCAGGAATAAGATTAATTTTTAAATGTCTCAAATGTCTTAAATGTCGTGATCCCACGAGGGTTGGCGTTCAAATAGCACTATGCACCTATGATTCTATGCATTGTCATTTCAACGGAGAAGGATGCATTAAAAAAAAAATTACTGGGACCTTTATAATATGGAGAAAGGGGATTGGTTGCCTGCATTGATTGACAGGCGGAAGCGCAACATGTATAAGGCGCGTTGCTCTCTTTCGCCATTTCCAGCAGCAGAGGTGGAGGTTGAGAGTGAAACAGTTACGCTCAGAAACTCTTTTCCGAGTGAGATTGTCTGAGGCAGCCCACAAAAGCTCACACCTTGAATAAATCTTAGTGGGTCTTACAGGTGCCACGGGACTCATATTTTCTCGTGCTGCTTCAGACCAACACGGCGACCCGCTTGAATATCTCTTTTCCAAGATGACATCGTTGACCGACACCAACCCCTAATGAGCCTGTGCATCAAAATCTTGAAGTTCCATCTGAATAAATTATACAGTAAAAAATCAATACGCTGATAGAATTTCTTAAAAACAAGCCCTCCGCGATTGTTCACATTTTCCATCCGTGGTTGGAAAAGTAGCCGAGAGGTGACTTTTGTGCTGAAAAACGGCCACCAGGAGGGGGAAAGGGTATAGCGAATGCTACCAGCTAGGGATGTCTGCCTCGGCTTGGCTGCCTCGGTGATCACCAAAGCCTGAGGTGGCTCATAGGAGGCCGGAACCATGGTGTGGAGAGGAGGGGCCGCTGCCCCTCCTCTCCGCACTACGGCGCTGGCCTCTTATGCACTGCCTCGGGTTTCGGTGATCACCGAGGCGGCCAAGCCAAGACGCACATTCCTACTACCAGCGCATTTTCCCTCAGCTTAAAACTCAGGCCGGGTTTGGCTGTTGACTATTTGCCTAATTACAAGTCGCAGCGAAGCACCGGCCCCTTTTAAAGATTCTCTTTGCCCTGTTTACATATCTGCAGGATGACGTACAGATGGCACTTATTTTTACGTACTCCCTGGATTGCGCCAAGCTTAAACAAATGGCACCCGAGTCATAACTTGACCCGCAATTCTACAAATTCCCTCCTAGGGACATAACTTGGCACAGCAGTGGCATCAGAGAAAGGAACGGGCGTAAGCCCAGTTCAGGCCCACTTGAGGCCGACTCCGAGATTCCAAAAGTGAAAAAAGGGCTCAGATCCGCAGATTGCTGGAAGAAAGAGCTAAGGAGCATATAGAGAGTAATAGACCTTTGCTGGGAAGAGCCTCTTGTGGCGCAGAGTGGTAAGGCAGCCGTCTGAAAGCTTTGCCCATGAGGCTGGGAGTTCAATCCCAGCAGCCGGCTCAAGGTTGACTCAGCCTTCCGTCCTTCCGAGGTCGGTAAAATGAGTACCCAGCTTGCTTGCTGGGGGGTAAACGGTAATGACTGGGGAAGGCACTGGCAAACCACCCCGTATTGAGTCTGCCATGAAAACGCTAGAGGGCGTCACCCCAAGGGTCAGACATGACTCGGTGCTTGCACAGGGGATACCTTTACCTTTACCTTTAGACCTTTGCTGGACGGGGGGAGGTGAGTGGGTTATATGTTTATTATCCGCCACTGTGATATTGCGTTTTAATTACGTTTTTAATAGGTTTTATGGGATTTTATTGTTTTTATGAATTCTGTAAACCGCCGCGAGACCTTTGAGAGCGGCGGTATATAAATATAAATAAATAAATATTGATTGATTGATTGATTGATTGATTGTTTGATCCATTTATTTATTTATTACATTTGCATACTGCCCTACCCTAAGGCTCAGGGCAGTTAGTTAGTTAGTTAGTTAGTTTATTTATGAATTTATACCCCACCTCTTTTGACAATGTCGCCTCGAGGCGGCTTACAGAATAGAACAATAAAACAGTATAACCCGTAAAATGCCATTAAAACATAATAACATTAGTCATAAAATCAAAACAGTCATAAACCTGGACTTGGGAATGATGACGATAAATTAATTACCTGCTGTTTGAATAACATTTTTTTCTGTCTGTCCAGATTCTGAGGAGGGTAGAAAGTGCCCTCAAGTCACAGCCTACTTATGGCGCCCCCTGGTGGGGCTTTCAAGGCGAGAAACTTTCAGAGGTAGTTTGTCCTTGCCTGCCTCTGTGTCCCAACCCTGGTATTCCTCTGTGGTCCCCCATCCATGTATTAACCAGAGTGCCCCCTGCTTAGCTTCTGAGATCTGACACCAGGCAAAAACTCTATGATAAATATGGCTTCTACCATGGAGTTTTGCCCAAATACCAGAGCATCCCCTCGATGTCCCAGATGTGATGATGTCACTTCTCGATCAGGTGGGTAGCGATGTAGACAAGTTGCTGCATGTTGGATGGGTCTCCCTTTTCTTCACGGTAAGTTCCCTCCCACTGGCCAGCTGATTGGTTGCGAGGCGGTGGGGCCTGGCAGTGGGGGACCCCCACCTCTACCGAATGAGGGGAGTATGACAACCCTAATATATACATACAGGTGGGGCAGGTTAAACGGTGAAGGTGTGAACGGCCTGAGGTCACCCAGCAAAATAGCTGCTGCAGCTGACCTTCCTTCCTTCCTTCTGTTGTGTTGGCAGCTCCTGCCTCCTGCCAAAGTCAGGTTTCTAAAAATCTGCACAGCTGGGATGTGGAAACAACAGGACACACCCAAAGTCATGGACTGGCTTGAGAAATTGGGAGAGTGGGCCAGAATGGCAAAGCTTATATGTCTAATGAACAATCGCTCTGCAGAGGAATTCCAGACACTCTGGAGCTATTATATTGACTATCTAGGTAGTTACTTAAAGCATGGATTAGAAGATGGCAAGACATAATGGATTATATTCTGTTTTATGTACTTTTTTCCTGTTCTATGTTTAGGATTAGGATTTGGAGACCAAGACGTATGAGGAAAGGTTGGGGGAACTTGGTCTGTTTAGCCTGGAGAGGAGACGACTGAGAGGGGATCTGATAACCATCTTCAAGTATTTAAAGGCTGCCATGTAGAGGATGGAGCAGAGTTGTTCTCTCTTGCCCCGGAGGGATGGAGCAGAACGAATGGGATGAAATTCATTCCAAAGAAATTCCGTCTAAACATCCGGAAGAAGTTCCTGACAGTTAGAGCAGTTCCTCAGTGGAACAGGCTTCCTCGGGAGGTAGTAGGTTCTCCATCTTTGGAGATTTTTAAACAGAGGCTGGATAGCCATCTGACGGAGAGGCTGATTCTGTGCAGGTTAAAAGGGGTGGCAGGTGACAGTGAATGAGCGATAGGCTTGGGAGTATCCTGTATAGTGCAGGGGGTTGGACTAGATGACCCATGAGGTCTCTTCCGCTCTAGTATTCTATGATTCTATGTAATCTTCAATAAAAGCTGCTTTTACCAGCACCTTATAAAAATCTGCACAGCCAATAGACCTACTTGGCCCCACCCATTTCCTTAAAAAAAGCACCTGGCAGATTCCAGGCAGACCACTCGTGGAACCCTGGCCTAACCTATGTGACAGGTTTGTTATGGGGATACAATCAGGAAGGGGCCTTGGTGGGGGAGGGTGTCGGCGTGTGAAAAACAAATAACATAAAAAGGGATGGAACAGATTTAGAGTCCAGCAGCACCTTTAAGACCAATAAAATTTCATTCCAGGTACGAGCACACTTCCTCAGATGTAACGTCATGGAACAGAAGTTATCATTTCATACTTATAGGCAAGTGTGAGGGTAAATTCACTTATGGCATAATGAAAATGGTCAACAGATTCCAGAGATAAATGGGGGAAAAGACAGCAATTTGGATTTTTTTGTGTTCCCTTGAGATGGGAAACATCTTCGGGTTCAATAAATAGGTCTCCATTAAGAGAATAAGGGGAAACTAGATAACAGATCACTGACCTTGCCCCTCTGCCCCCCCGGATGTCCTCTCAAGCATAGAAGTATCTTGGGGCAGCATCTTCGTTGAAGTAGAGCATTTGGCTGTCTCTGTTTGCTGACCAATATTCCAAACTGCATCGCATTATACTGGTCCTGGTTACGTACAATCTACTTCTTCAAATCTATTCCCATGAGGGCGAGGATTCCATGCAAGCTCACCCATGGAGGGCAGATTCTTGTTTTGGACACTCTGTTGCATTGCATTAAATACAGCATCAGGCAGGATGCAGGCAAGGTGAGTCTCAAGATCCCAACAGGAAAGGTCCTTTTTTTTATCCCCCTCTTTCCCTCTCCCCTTTTTGTATCCAGCCCAATGAAGACTTCTGGAGATCTTGAAAGCTTGCACACTGTTTTGTGTCGTTTTGTTACCCCTAATGAAAGCTTTCCCATGATTTCTGGTTTTGGGTTTGGAGCTGGACCGGACATTACGCGGTAACTCCCCGGAATTGCCACTTGAGGGCAGAGAAGTCACAAGAATGATGTCTGTTTTTGTTCATTGCCTAAACCAGGGGTAGTCAAACTGCGGCCCTCCAGATGTCCATGGACTACAATTCCCAGGAGCTCCCTGCCAGCGAATGCTGGCAGGGGGCTCCTGGGAATTGTAGTCCATGGAGGAGCTCCTGGGAATTGTAGTCCATGGACATCTGGAGGGCCGCAGTTTGACTACCCCTGGCCTAAACCAAAAAAAAAAAGGAATAAAACCCAACCTTAACAGGTAGGAACTCACAAGTTGAGCTGAACAATAAAATTAATGTAAAACTTGTTAAATATTTATTATAGTGCACAATTAAAAACAGAATAAAAACTTCTTAAAAACTATACCGAACTAACAGCACATAGAACCAAGGACCAAACGCGTTTCAACCCTTCCGGGTCTTCCTCAGTGGTCAAGATTATAATAATACACTCTATATATAAATATACCTATATAGAACTCTCTATAATGTATAGCTGAATGGTTCAGTGGGATCTGTAATGTATAAATTTTATCCTTTTTGGAGACCAATTCCTGTGTTACGTCCCTAAAGTCACCACTCTTCGCTATCATTAAGTTCTGTACTCAGAGTGTAATCTCATGTGCGTCAGAAAAAGCTTTATATTTATATATAGAGTGTATTATTATAAACTTGACCACTGAGGAAGACCCGGCAGGGTCGAAACGCGTTTGGTCCTTGTTTCTATGTGCTGTTAGTTCGGTATAGTTTTTAAGAAGTTTTTATTCTGTTTTTAATTGTGCACCATAATAAATAATTAACAAGTTTTACATTATTTTTGTTCATTGCCTAGCCATTAGGCCGCGATTCCTCCCTGGTTTTTTGCCACAGGCTGGCTCTCTCTCTCTTTGCCAAGGACTGCGGCAGGGAGCCCTTGTCCCGCTCTCCCCCCTCCCCGTTTGCCCCCAGGATTTGTGTACACATGGGGTAGCCGAGGGACAGGAAGTCAAAACTTCCCCCTGCTTCTTTTACTCATTGTCCATCATTGTCACATGGCGAAATCTCCCCAAGTCCCTCCAAGTCTGAATAATTTTTTGTTACGCTTGCGTTGTAATGCCAAACTGTTACAACACAAACAAGGGGATTAAAAAGTGGGCTGTTTTATCACACTATCCCCCTCACACACACACAAAGACTGTCCCTGATCTCACTAAAGCCAAGAAAAAAGAGAAAGAAGGAAGGATGCTGACCAAATTTAGCGGGGTGTGTGTTTGTGTGATATTTCATTACTTTGGAATCAAATTGTAATGCAATCTGAGGGGTTTTTTTTAAATCAAAAAGGTTACGAGGGGAGCTGACCGAAGTGACACTCAGGAGGGCAGGAGGGACTGAGCTCCCCCCCCCTTTGCATGGCCCAGCCCTGACACACACTTTTGGATCCTGCGGCAAAAGGGGAACATGGATTTGTGTTCCATTGTTGCGGGGCAACTGAGGGCTTGAGTCAGGCTGGGTCTGGGACCTCCCCGGACCAGGCCCGATTCTGTGCAAAAGCAGGTGATCAGAGTCTAATCCATCATGCGGAAGACGTCCTAATGACATGGAATAGCACGAAAACCAAAAAGGGGAAAAAAATTGAACTGGAACCATAAAAACTCAACTGGATGACAGTTAGGACTTGCAAATGTCTGTAAAATTATATCAGTTGTATTGTGCATGATTAAAAAAAAAACTTCAGGAATTAAAAACATATATAAAACCCATAGGCTATTGCAAAACAGCAGCCGATAAATGCTCCAAAGTAAGAGCTGTAAAGTATCACACTTAATGAATAATAGAAATATAGAATCATAGAGTCAGAAGGGACCTCCTGGGTCATCTAGTCCAGGGGTAGTCAACCTGTGGTCCTCCCAATGTCCATGAACTACAATTCCCATGAGCCCCTGCCAGCACTTGCTGGCAGGGGCTCATGGGAACTGTAGTCCATGAACATCGGGAGGACCACAGGTTGACTACCCCTGACTAGTCCAACCCCCTGCACTATGCAGGACACTCCCAAGCCATCGCTCATCCACTGTCACCTGCCACCCCCTTGAGCCTTCACAGAATCAGCCTCTCCGTCAGATGGCTATCCAGCCTCTGTTTAAAAATCTCCAAAGATGGAGAACCCACCACCTCCCAAGGAAGCTTGATCCACTGAGAAATCACGATAACTGTCAGGAACTTCTTCCTGATGTTTAGACGGAATTTCTTTGGAATTAATTTCATCCCGTTGGATCTGGTCCTTCCCTCCGGGGCAAGAGAGAACAACTCTGCTCCATCCTCTACATGGTACCCTTTTAAATACTTGAAGATGGCTGTCAGATCCCCTCTCAGTCGTCTCCTCTCCAGGCTAAACAGACCAAGCTCCCCCAACCTTTCCTCATACGTCTTGGTCTCCAAGGTCAAAACGTAGAGAAAGGCTGTTCTACATATATTCGGAAAACAGTGTCGGATTGTTTCTGCCTGCAGAATTTATTCTAGTGTGGCCAGTTTTGGAGCTCTGCAGGGAACTAAAGAACCAGTCAGCTCTAGAATCCTAGGGAACTCTCCCACCGTGTGCAAAGTCCTGCCTGAACACGCTCGGAAATTCCCCCCCTCCCCCGTCCCCCCAAGTCTTCTGACATTCTGCAAAAGTCTTCTGACATTCTGCTGGACTTTGCATGAAGGCCCTAAAACTACAGGATGACGCAAGGGGATCAAGAAGAGGGTTTAATAAAGGAAATGGCACCCTGGGCTGTGTTACCGTGCCCAACTCGCTTGCCATATAAGCAAACATACATAGCTAGCTAGCTACACTATCAAGGTTCCACAGGGCATGTAAGACGAAGCTCTTCCACCAGGCATTTGGCTAAGGGCCACGGTGTGTGCGTGCGGAATTACAATCTGGGGCTGCCACCCTATGTTGAGTGCTAAGCGTTAGACGCGAAGCAAGGAAGACCAACAACCTGTATGTATACCATTAGATTGTAACCACATCCTGGCCTCAACCGAACGCCCGGCGGAAGAGCTCCATTTTGCAGGCCCTGCGGAACTGAGAAAGTTCCGCCAGGACCCTTTGCTTCATGCACTGTGCACCTGGGTCTCTCCACTCCTAGTCCAATGCTCTGCCCACTACCCCAAACTGACGCTCTTCCAATGACACTGAGCAAACATCTTCTGCTATGGGGCTGTCCCAGTCCTCCCTTTCTCTTTGCATGGCAGAATCATGTGTCTCTGTGACCTCATGTCAGGAAGTCGAGATTTCTAGAGTCCGTTAGCAGGGAACACTGGTCCCGAAGCCCTTGGGAGTAGGCAGCTGGCATGACTGCCTGGTTCTCAATGGTTACCCTGTTGCAAAGCTATGACAGAATGCAAAATATTTGCACCTTCTGTCCTCCCGTTATTACAAATAGTTTCTTTCCCGGCATGGCAGTTCGGCCACACGTCGTTAAAACCTGAGAGCAGGTAATGACTCAGCTAGCAAGAGCAACGGCAGAGAGGGCTTTCTGAATTCCCCTGCAGGACAGGGAGGAGAGTTCTCCACACTCAGCATGCTGCAGCTGCGGGTCATAGAATCACAGAATAGAGTTGGAAGGGAACTCCTGGGTCATCTAGTCCAACCCCCTGCGCTATGCAGGACACTCACCACCCTATCGCTCATCCACTGTCGCCTGCCACCCCCTTGAGCCTTCACAGAATCAGCCTCTCCGTCAGATGGCTCTCCAGCCTCTGTTTAAAAATCTCCAAAGACGGAGAACCCACCACCTCCCGAGGAAGCCTGTTCCACTGAGGAAGCGCTCTGACTGTCAGGAACTTCTTCCGGATGTTTAGACGGAATTTCTTTTGAATTAATTTCATCCCATTGGTTCTGGTCTGTCCCTCTGGGCCAAGAGAGAACAACTCTGCTCCATCCTCTGCATGGTAGCCTTACAGATGGGAATTTCCACATCATCCCCTCCCCCCACATGCAATGCAGGAAGGCCCTGGGCTGTCATGTCCACATGATGTCACATTCATTCCAAGCATGTTTCATGGCATTTCTGGGGCTTTCCCCTGTAATCCAGAGAAAGGCAAAATCTGAGGAGGAGTCAATTATCTGTTTTTCTCCAGTTGAAAGAAGGAACTTGGAAATTTGTGGCTGGGGTTTAGGGAGGTCAAGAGTATAAGGAAGATAAAGAGTTTAATAATGGCATCTGTTGAATATTGGGTTTAAGGCGACACAGAACTGCTCATGTCCCAAACATCAGCTCTTTTATTGATCGGCAACAACAGAACAACCAAAGAACTGCCCCCCTAACTTATATACCCCCCTAACTTATATAGAGAGGCAGGAAATATATCCCTCTCCAGCCTTGTGCTCCTTCTGGCTGGAGCTCTGCACCCACTGTTCCCCTCCCCCCTCAGCCTCCCCAATCTAGGGGGAAGGAGAGAGCAGCTACACAATTACGTGTAGAAGACAAAGTCTGTTTCAATTTGGGAAAAATGAAGGCGGAGGACCTGGGTTCGGATCAATCTGAATTCAGCAGAATCAACAATGGAGAAAAAATGTAAGAATCAGCCCTAGAGAGTATATTAAACCAGAATATGGAAAAAAATTTGGATTGAATAAATGCACATACTTCCAGCTTGGTTTCGAGGTTAAGAGCAGCATATTCCAGGAGTGGTTTAAGGATCTGCGGGGCCCCTAGACCCACAGATTGATTTTGATTTTGATTTTGATTTTGATTTTGATTTTGATTTTTTACATTTATTGACCACTGCTCACGGGTCAGCCGGCTTGCAGCGGTTTACAAGTAAAATACAATACAGTGCAATAATACAATAATCCAGTACAGTAAAACTTCTTAACAATGGCACACCAAACCCTCACATCCAAACTTCCTGACTCCACAGACCCATATCAACCCCACACCTCAAAATTGGTTGGAGCTGATGAGGGGACCAACAAGATCTTCCTCGCCCTGGCCTCAACCAGACACCTGGAGGAAAAGCTATGTCTTGCAGAACCTGCGGAACTGAGTTAGTTCCAACGGTGCCCTTAGCTCTTCCGGGAGCTCATTCCACCAGGTAGAGGCATGAGTATTTGCATAAGAACTGCTCAGAATCCTCTACGTGGAATTCCACATTTATGCAAAATTAGGCTTCAAAGCCTGCTTGTAAAAGTGGGCTTTGAAAGGGGGCACCGCAGCAGCGGCCCCTGCCCCCCTGCGCCCCTCCCTGCAAAGTCCCCGGCTTCCCTGGGGGAGCATGCCCACCACATTCCAGAGGCGTTGGGCCTGCTCGGAGGCCCTCAGGGAAGCCTCCGCCGCCCGGGCTGCTCCCTGCCAAACTTCAGCCATTTGGGTAATGGGCCAATCGGAAGGAGCTTCACGCCTTCCGATTGGCCCCTCACCCAAATGGCTGGAATTCTTGTCAGTCCGGGTGAGGGGCCAATTGGAAGGCGCTTTGTTCCTTCCAATTGGCCCTTCACCCGGACTGGATCTGCCCCTTTCTCCGCCCACTTGCCCCTTAACGAATTATGAAGAGGGACAGATAGCTCTGCGTTTAGACATTTTTGGCTCAGGAAAATGGCAAAGGGGAGTAGGGTGGGGAGGACAGGATGGCCTCCTTCCCCCATGCTGCAGTTCAGAGCAGAATAAGGCAACTTTTGAAACGCTTTCCCCCACAGCTTCTGTTTGACTGTGTGGACAGTGATATGGATTCAGAGAACCTCAATCCAACTTGCCCAAGCAAAAAAAGTAAGATGCTGTTGGGCCCCGAGAGGCAGACTTTTTTAGGTCAGAGGTGGGACTTTCAGGAAGCTCCGCTTGGGCGCTTAAAAGAGATAGAAACAAGCCGCAAAGAAAAACCACATGTGTTGAGCCGGATGCCACATCTTAATATGGATATCTTAGCAAGCATAGCAAAGGGGGGCCAGGAGAGGCCCTTTCTTGGTAATGAACCATTTTCCCCTTGCAGAATTAAATGCAATTCAGAAACCAAGTTGCAGAGGCTGTTCCTCTTTGTAACATAAATTGGGACAAAGACAGGATAGGAAATGACCGCCCCCCCCCCCTTGCAGCATGAATACCAGATCAAAAAACTCCCAGATAAACCCAATTTCTTGCAAATTACAAAGCTGGTTGTAAATGGGGCTTTTAATGTCTACTGTTATAGAACTGTAGAATCATAGAATAATAGAGTTGGAAGGGACCTCCCGTGTCATCTAGTCCAACCCCCTGCACTCTGCAGGACAATCACAAGCCTATCGCTCATCCACTGCAACCTGCCACCCCTTTGCCTTCACAGAATCAGCCTCTCTGTCAGATGGCTGTCTAGCCTCTGTTTAAAAATCTCCAAAGAAAGAGAACCCACCACCTCCCGAGGAAGCCTGTTCCACTGAGGAACTGCTCTGACTGTCAGGAACTTCTTCCGGATGTTTAGACGGGATTTCTTTTGCATTAATTTCATCCCATTGGTTCTGGTCCGTCCCTCCTGGAGTTGTGTGCTTTACTGCTGCAGAGGGAGTATAAGTTCTTAGGCTGCCAACAACTTGGAGGGGGGAGATGTCCTTTCAATGGAGGCTTAATATGTAGAGATGGGCAGGTGAAGCTTTTCATGGCAAGGGGGTCAAGAGCATCGGCTAGTAACCATTAACCTTCTATTCAAGGGGGGGTGCCTTATTTCCCCCCCCCCCAGGCTGCTGGCAGCTGGGAATTAACATACTTGGGAGGAAAGAACAAACTTTGAGTTTGACATCCCCCCCCCCCCATTGCCTTCTCTTTACCCAACCTCCCCAGTTTGCAAACCTGGAATTTAGCGATAAAATACGACATGTGCGAAATGAAGGTTTTCCGCTTTTAATTGTAGCGATTTCAGATGCCGTGGACATCTTGCTACTTAGGACTATGTGCGGAATTTCCCTGGGATTGGCACATGGTGGTGGAAGGTGACCAATTAATAGGAAGCATGTTGGAGGCCCGCAGGTCATCAAGGGGAGTTAAAAGCAGCAGGAAACTCCCCCAATATTATTTTTGACACCACTTTGTGTGTAGACCCCCGCCCCCCATGGACACTCAAAGTGGATCACACAGTCTAAATCAAAGCAGATAAGCAATATAATAGGATTTAGGATTAAAGCAACCCGCAACCCCTCTCCCCTTTAACTGGCACTCAACTACCCTGGAGGTTCCTTGCCTCCTGAAGCATGCTCAGTCCCTATCCTGCCCAGTCCCCCCCCCTTTAATGTGTACACTCATAGTCTTCCACATGTCTGGGAGATCTTCTGAGTATGCAACCCCCCCAGATCTTGTCTTTGGACAGGCATTGAACCACAAGAGGCAACAAACTGCGGCAGGAGGCTATGAAGTTCTGTATGGAAGATAAATAATTGGGACCACCCGCAACCAAATCTTACCCCCTCAACATGCTACAAATTGTTAGAGTCCCAGATGGTTAATTACTCTTCTGTCCTCTCCCTTCTTTAACAGAAAGGATCTCAACGTTCCTTCCTTCCTAGAGCATATTAAGTCCTCATCAAACTGGTATCTTGGGGATTTTCCTCCCCTCTTTTGATTAATCAGAAAAAGTGATACTTTCCCGCCTCCCCGGGGAATCCCCCGAACCTGTAGAAAGTCTTAGTTTGTCATACTTCTAGTTCTACTGTTCGCCTGAACCGCTTCAAAATTACAGACTCATACGGATGGGGGCCCATGAGGAGAGAACAGTTTGAAATCGCACCACACTCGCACTCTTTGGCTCGGTCCACACGTCATCAGATATTGTTGCACTGTCCTAATTATTCCAGTGTTCTTATCCGGAGAGGAGAATCCAGGATGTGAATTACTACCATAGTGCAACAACAGACAATTGGCAACAATATGTGGATCCACATTTCCTTTACTTAGTCGATGCTCACCTAGGCAGAGTCTGCACTTACTTTCTTAATCCATTGTCAATCCTGTTGAATTCAGATCGCTTTGAACTCGATTCTTCCTTCCCCCCCCCCCATTGAAACAGGAATTGCACGTGGTTAGGGAGGCTCAGAAGGTGGGGGGGACTCTCTTTCTTTTCTTGAAGGGGGCGGGAAGAGAAGCCAGGCAGGGAGCCTCTTGTTTTTCTTGGAGGGGAGGGGGAGAGGATCAAAAAAGGCAGAGGAGAGAGGAAAAATCCAGGACTGACAGAAGTTGAGAGAAATTAGGGGCTTCTCCTTTAAGGCAAGCGTGTCACATGACCAGGTGTGGCCTATCAGAGGTTCTCTACCACGGAGCTTTCCTTCCCAAATGAATATTGAGGATTTTCAGCACTCCAAGATATCGCACAATAAAGGTAGGGTCACTCCGAATCAATCCTTCTTGCTGCAGAAGGAAAATGAAAATCGCCCCAAATCCAAACGGAAATCACATTCTGTTTAGAGGGCAGGGACTGAATCGATCTGGGGCTGGAATAAAAGCTCCGTGCAGTTTACACCCTACTTTCAACATCCTCTTGGAGTACATTCAGAAGGCAGTTTGTGAGATTCCACTCCTTTTTGTTTAAATAATTTTTTATTAGTGGTTTCAATGTAGATAAAAAGGAGAAAGGAAAAAAATAGGAAGAGCAACATGGGGGGGAAAGACAATGAGAACATAAAGAACAGATATATCAGTCTTCCCCCCCCCCCCCGCTTTCTTTATAATTATTATGGTACTAGACCAGTAATCAAATTCCAAAGTACATTAAAACATCTGGCATTTACAAAGTACATAAAAGAATAACTGATAATTAAAATAGTATAAAACTTGAAAACATTCCAGCTACAAGAATCGACATTCTAATTTTAAAACTCACAAGCGTTATCTCAAGCAACTGAGACTATCTCTACCTAAGTTGCTCCGAATCCACCCAGCTCTTCCTTGCTTTGATTGCTCTCCAGGCAAATCTGGCCACAACAGAGGTTATTTCTGTGCTTTTGTCTGACAGCATGTCTGTGATTGCCTCTGAGTTGGGCTTATTCTGTGGGGATGGTATAAGTTCTCTCCTGAATTGATCATATAACACTGATTAACCGTACATTTTGAGTTTCTAGTCATCCATACGAGATCATCGCTTATTCAGATTTATTATCTATTTATTTATTAAATTTATATACTGCCCTCCCAAAATTTGGCTCAGGGCATTGTAAATCAAGTAAATCAAGTATAAAATACACAGACATTTAGTATAGCGATCCCCAACCTGTGGGCTGCGGACCACATGTGGTCCATCGACTAATTGGAGGTGGGCCGCGAAGGACGCCTTCTCCCCCCCCCCAGCCCTTTACAACACACTTCGGGTGTCATTGTCTCCCATCACTCCCAGATGGGACTATCTCGTTGCAGAGAAACAAGCTCAGGGTTCCCATTGATTTGTCATTGTCATGAGTTAAAATTTCCATGAAAATAAAATGTTCCTTATGTTCCTTGTTGTGGCGTGTCTGTATCTTATTTTGAAGGGATGTTTAAACATTACCATAGCGACCAGAGAGCATTAGGGCAGTGGTTGAGCGTAGAGGAGTAAACTACCCCCCCCCCCACCGGGCCTCAGTAAAATTGTCAAGCGTTGAGTGGTCCCCGGTGATAAAAAGGTTGGGGACCACTGATTTAGTAGACCGAAGAATGGTACACTCTTTCTATCTGGGATGGCCGTCCTCTTTCATTGAGTGTGCAAGTTCAGGAGGGATGCCCATGGAGAGGTGAGGGAGGTAAGGGACATTCACCTAGCCAGCCAGATCAACCAAATCAACCTTAGCGATCTATGGGGTGATATTTGTTGCAGCCAGATTGCCCTCGCATCCCCATAGATATTTAGTTAAAACTTTATCAACAAATTTAAAATGATTACAATAATTTAAAACTGTGTCTAATAGCACTTGTCAAATTGCAAATTGGCTACATCTCTCCAGAGGTGTTCCTTTGGGCATTTCTGACAGTGGCCTTTCTGGTAGGGGGGCCCAGTATATGTTCACAGTTCACTGGCCCCAAGCAAAGGATTGACGGAAGAGCTCCGTTTTACAGGCCCTGCGGAGCTGTGACAGCTCCTATATTCATTTCACATTAAAATTATTATTACAGCAGGAGCAGGAAGTCTCTAATGCACCAATTGCATTAGGAGGAGATAATCAGAAAAATACTGGGAAGTTCCCATTCTGACTATGCTAAATACACATCTCCTCCAATGCCCCCTGTAGGATATTCTTGGTATTTTTTGGTGCTTTTCTCTCTTTGCATATTTAAGCCCTGTCAACAGCTGTGAGGATAAAATAGAAAGGAATCATGTATAATGCCTTGAATCCTTTGGAAGAAGCATAAAAACAAGATGAATCATACCATAGCCACAAAATGTCTATGTTAGAGTTACCAGGTGACCCCTGCAAGGGGTCGCCAGATACAGGTTGGGAAACTCCTGCAATTTTGGGGATGGAGACCAGAAAGGACAGGGACATCAGTGAGGTACAATGTCATAGAGTGTCCTCTCTAAAGCAACCATTTTCTCCAGGGGAACTGATTTTTCTTGTGTGGAGCTGTAATTCTATCACTAATCTATACCCTAAACCGGTAAGTCCTAGAGGAGATCAGCCCTGCCTGCTCCTTAGAAGGCCAGATCCTGAAGATGAAACTCAAATACTTTGGCCACCTCATGAGAAGGAAGGACTTTCTGGAGAAGAGCCTAATGCTGGGAGCGACTGAGGGCAAAAGAAGAAGGGGATGACAGAGAATGAGGTGGCTGGATGGAGTCACTGAAGCAGTAGGTACAAACTTAAATGGACTCCGGGGAATGGTAGAGGACAGGAAGGCCTGGAGGATCATTGTCCATGGGGTCACGATGGGTCGGACAAGACTTCACACCTAACAACAAATCTATACCCTATCAGTCAATCAATATCTGTCAGCTCAGATGCATGAGATGAAATGGGCGCCACCTTTCAGTTCTCCCTCACAATGGCATTAACAGCCACAGTTGGACGCTTGCCGCAACCAACCCTGCACTGATGGCCATATTTTCCTCTGAAATGGCGCATAGTACCTCCATGGTCAGCTGACAGCAAACGGTGGAAGAGAAAATCCGACCCGGCTCACCTTTAAAAAACCGCATGCCCTGCACAGGCAAGTTGAAAGGATGAACGTAGCAGAAGAGACCACGTCATTCTGAGTCTTTCTGCACATCCTCTCCGCTTCCCAGACTGGGACCCACAAACCTTGACCTATTTATGAGGTGGAAAAGTCTCAAAGGTTCAAGTAAATCTGAGGGTTATGGTTTCTCTGGTATCAATATACATTTGAGACAGGGAGGTTTTCTGGGTCGGCTTTAGGTTGGGAAAATAGCTCCGGAGGAAGCCTTGAGACGCTCTCCTTGTGCCATATTGACCTTTTAGAAACCACTAACATAGACGCAGTGCCCCCAGTATTGTCTGGTTAAAGGGTCCCCGTATGAGTGGGGAGGATACGCTGAATTGTGACCCCAGCTTTTAACTAAGAAGTTTTATCAGCTTTTGAGGTGTTTGGTAGTCTGCTTCTCACCTGAAGACCGTTTAATCAATGTTTTTAGCTTGTTCTGTGGTTGTTTCATGCTGTTTGTAAGCCCCTGGCTTGTTTTAAATACTGATAATTTAGGTTGTTTGTTTTTTCTAACTTGGGGCATTGGACTTCCTTCTAGTTTGGGGCATTGTACTTCCTCAAGCGGGCCTCTGGAGAAACAGCATATAAATCCCCTACAGCAGTGGTCCCCAACCCCTAGTCCGGAGACTGGTCCCGGTCCGTGGATCAGTTGGTACTGGGGCGTGGCTCCTCCTCGTCCTCCTCCCCAGCTGCTGCCTTGGGGGCTGCCCTGCCACTCTGCCACCGGCTCACCTTTGGTGCTCTCCAGCGGCCGCCATGGCTGGGGCTCCCCCTTGGGGTGGCACTGTGCAGCTGTTGCTGGCAGTGCCCCCCAGCGGGCAACGGGAAGTCAGGGGCACCGGCAGAAAACAAGTGGAGCAGGGGCTCAGGCGCAGCAGCAATGTCCCTCGGCTAAAGACTACCCCCTCCCTGGGCCTCAGGAAAATTGTTAAGTGTTGCCCGGTCCCCGGTGATAAAAAGGTTAGAGACCACTAGCAAGAGGAATCAGAGCAAGAGGAATCAGAGCGAGGTAGTTAGGTAGGGTTGCCAACTGGCCAGAGATGAAATGTCCTGCTCCTTTAACAGAGACGTTACTTAGCAGGGGATGCTTCTTTCCATACTGTGATAAGCTTCACCTGCCCATTCCCATGCAGGATGCCTCTCCCAAAGGGGCAGGACACATTTTCTCCTGAGAGCTGGCAACCGTCCTTGTGAGAGACACAGGTGAGGGAGATGCAGGGAAGGGAGAGCCAGCTTGGTGTAGTGGTTAGGAGTGCGGACTTCTAATCTGGCGAGCCGGGTTTGATTCCGCACTCCCACACAGGCAGCCAGCTGGGTGACCTTGGGCTCGCCACGGCACTGATAAAGCTGTTCTGACCGAGCAGTAATATCAGGGCTCTCTCAGCCTCCCCTCCCTCACAGGGTGTCTGTTGTGGGGAGAGGAAAGGGAAGGCGACTGTAAGCTGCTTTGAGCCTCCTTCAGGTAGGGAAAAGCGGCATATAAGAACCAACTCTTCTTCTTCTTCAGTAATATCAGGGCTCTCTCAGCCTCCCCTCCCTCACAGGGTGTCTGTTGTGGGGAGAGGAAAGGGAAGGCGACTGTAAGCTGCTTTGAGCCTCCTTCAGGTAGGGAAAAGCGGCATATAAGAACCAACTCTTCTTCTTCTTCAGTAATATCAGGGCTCTCTCAGCCTCCCCTCCCTCACAGGGTGTCTGTTGTGGGGAGAGGAAAGGGAAGGCGAAGGTAAGCTGCTTTGAGCCTCCTTTCGGGTAGAAAAAAGCGGCATATAAGAACCAACTCTTCTTTTTCTTCTTCATAACAGCGGGCGGACATGAGCACCAGATTTCTCCACTTCTGTCTTCAAGCCGAACCAAATGGAAAATGACTCCGCAAGTGTGATTTCTGTAAGAGCCACGCAGGAGCTTTAGCAGCGCTTGTGGCTAACACATTGCACCCAGAAGCAACCAAGACGAGAAGCCATAAGCAACCTGGAGGTGGCTTGTCTCCAAACCATGGGCGGGATGTGCTGTCTGCTTGGAAAATTCTGAGAGACGAAAGGTGGCTTTTGACTTTTCCTTCTTGTACGCTGGAAAAAATATTCATGCGTGAGCAGCCCCACTGTCTTTCTTTCCTTTCGAAAGCCGATGCGTGATGTCAAACCAAGGCAACAGTGCTCTTCTCTGGCCGTTGCAGCTAGTCCTGGCTAGCAAATATTCCCTGGGCGGTCAAATGGTCGCTCTCCAGATGTCCATGGACTGAAATCCCCATGAACCCCTGCTAGCACTCACAGGGGCTCATGGGAATTGTATTCCACGGTCATCTGGAGAACCACAGTTTGGCCACCCCTAAAATAGAAGAAAAAGAAGAAGAGTTGGTTCTTATATGCCGCTTTTCCCTACCCAATGGAGGCTCAAAGCGGCTTACAGTCGCCTTCCCATTCCTCTCCCCACAACAGACACCCTGTGAGGTGGGTGAGGCTGAGAGAGCCCTGATATCTCTGCTCAGTCAGAACAGTTTTATCAGCGCCGTGGCAAGTCCAAGGTCACCCAGCTGGCTGCATGTGGGAGAATGCAGAATCGAACCCAGCATGCCAGTCCGCACTCCTAACCACTACACCAAACTGGCTCTCAATATACCATAGGATTGCCAACTACTACTTGGGGCCAGGAGATCTCCTGGAATTACTACTGATCTCCAGCAGACAGAGATCTGCTCCTGTGGAGAATTGGCTGATTGATGGGTGGACACCTTGAACCTGATTCTGACTTCATTCTCGAGCCAGCGCAGCTGAGAGAGCACTGGTCGAATGAGCTCTCTCCACCTGGTTCCTGTGAGCATGCAGCTGCCCAGGTCCTTACAGGAACCAGGTGGAGAGAGCACATTTGAATAGTGCTCTCCCGCCTGCACTAGCTCCAGACTGAGGACCGAATCAGGTTCAAGGTGAAGGTACTCGCCTCCGTTTCCCTGGAGGAAATGGCCGTTCCAAAGGGCAGACTCTATGGTATACCATAGAGTCCAGGAGAAACAAACATCTTAGAGTGACATCACTGAGCTCCCTTCTCAGCCCTGTCACCACACCCAAATCCCCTGAAATCTCCCAATCCAGAGGCGGCAACTCTACTCCCTCCATCTCTTGCTGGGCCTTTAGTGGTCACTGGATTCCTGCAGATTGAGCATCGTGATTCTTGCTCAAGTGGGAATGGTACTCTGGTCTCCCGTGAATGCGTGAGATGGTGGGTCCCACTCAACACCTTTCTCTTGCCTTAGAAGTACAGACCTAATAGGGAAGGCCTGGGTAAAATGCAAAGTAGGGCACAGTCCCGTTTCAGATTTGGAAACCTCTTTCCAGATAAGTGGCGAAGAACTGCTGAGCCATCAAAGGCTTGGTTAGAGAAGTCATATCCTGTACAGTTCTAAATTGTGTAAGCCCTGATCTATTTCTGGACTGGAAACGTTAGAAACTCCAGCTAACCGCGCAATGGCCCTAAGCCCCCAGTGCGTTCTTGTGGCACCATTTGCATTTTATAAATAATCTGTACGGTTTTGGGGTATTTTTTTTTCTTTCATCCCTCTTTTCCCGCAGGGAGGGGCTAATAAGAGGAAGCATGAGGTTTCTCCATGTCGCTTTCATTGGTACTTCGACTTGAGAGACATGTGCTTTGGTCTCCCCTGGGCTGATTCTGCACTTACTTTGTTTTTTTTCGGTGTGGATCCTGCTGAATTCAGATCGATTTGAACTCGGTCTTCCTCTCCCCCCCCCCCCCACATTGAAACAGAAAAGTGTTCTGCACTTAATTGGGAAAGCTCAGAAGGGGGGGGGAAGGAGCCAAGCCCAGAGAGAGCCTATTTCTTTCTTTCTTTCTTTCTTTTCTTTTCTTGAAAGGGGGGGGGATTGAAGACAACAGAGAAAGGAGAGAAAAAACCATAAGGCAAATCTCTATCCACAGAAGTGAAGGCTTCTGCAGTTTCTACAGAAAGAAAATTAGGGCTTCATCTTTAAGAAAAGCCTTGGCTGGCTTGGCAGGTTTGGCCAATCAGAACTGCTCTACCATGGAGTCAGCTGGCCAATCAGCACTTCTCTACCACGGAGGGAGTGCTTTCTCATGCTTTTTCAACCCGAATCTTCCAGTATCGAGTATTAAAAGCACTCCTGGATATCGCGAATAAATGGTAGGGTGACTCCGGATCAATCCTGCTTGGTGCAGAGGGAAAATTAAAATCGCCCAAAATCAAAACGGAAATCGCATTCTGTGTAGACAGCAGGGACTGAATTGACCTGGGATTGGAAAAAAACCTCCATGCAGCTTACACCCTGGTATCTCTGATAAAGAACATTTCATGGAAAAGAGCCTCTCTGGTAAACAAACTACTGTGGTAAAAAGTCAATTTCATGGGGGAAGACACTCCCCCATTGGAGGAGCAGATGCTTAGGGATGGCAGTTGGTGACAGAATGATGTCACCAACATGGTGCCGGTTCCCTCTAGGAGTCACTAGAAGCTCTATGGTGAAATGCCTAGAGAGGCATGATGTCAGTTCTGCCTCAGTTTTGACTTATACTTCAGTGCTAATCTTGCATGTTTTCATTTTTAAGTTTGTAGAATCCTTCAACAAAGCACCGGGTAGCGAAACACGTTGGGAACTATGAAACAGATATTGTGTTGAAGAGTGAAGACTCCTTGTGCGTCATCTTATGACATTTGGTTCGGCTATTTTGTGCTTCCATATTGGCTTCCCAGTGTCCCCTCTTTTGGTTATTGTTCTGATTTTTCACTGGGTCCCACCCTTGCCATGCTGTTGGACCAATAGCCATTATTTATTTGTTGGTTGGTTGGTTTATACACTGCCTCTTCTAGCAGGCTGGCTGTGGGAGGTTTCCAACATTTCTCCTGCCAGTGCTCAGAGTTGCACTGGATAATGGGATCTGGAGTTGGGAGGTCTCACACCCCCACTTGGGGGCTGGCAGCCCTGCTTCCCAGACATGGTATATAAATATAAAATAAATTTTAAAAATAAAAAAAATAAAAATCTGGGGGGGAAATTTCGCAGTCACAGTAATTCAGTAGGGGAATGGGCTGCCTAAGGAGGTGGCGAGCTCTCACTGGTGGTCTTCAAACAGTGGCTGGACTGTTTGAAGCACTCATCCTGGATGCTTTAGGCTGATCCTGCATTGAGCAGGGGGTTGGCCTAGATAGTCTGTAGGACCCCTTCTTACTCTATGATTCTATGATTCTAGATTACTGTAACTCGCTCTTCATGGGCTTTCCTCATGGCAAGCAAGGCAAGGCAAGGCAAGGCAAGGCAAGGCAACTGAGGTGGAGAACATTTGTGTGAAAGCAGCTCTGAGCTGTTGGGACAGATTTGTCCCTATTAGCCAGGGACAGTCCCAAATGTCTGGTCGAGTGGGTCTCTTATCAGTCACTCTTGCTATTTTTGCTCTTCACGAATGCCTTCTTCACAGTTTGCTAGGTCCTTCTCTGCGTGGAACTCTCCCCAACCACAGCAGATTTCATTTGGGCTTCCGCATGACGTTGTCATGCTTCCATCAGCCTTCTGGGTTTTCCGCAGCTCCGCGGAAGGTTTCTCCAAGCATGCTTTGGTATCATCTTTCCTGAGATATTGTACCCAAAGCTTGTTTGGGGCCACTGTTGAAGGGACGGTGCAGATGTTGACACCTCTCTGCCCACGTGGCATGCCACTTCACCTCCGCCTGTCATTCCCCACCATTACTAGCAGTGGAATTTTCAATTTAAATGATCAGTAATAGGCCTATTACAGTAGGATTAAAAGGTTGCTGTCTTTAAGTATTTGAAAGGTTTTCAATTGGAGTAGGGCAGGGAGATATTCCTGTTGGTAGAAAAGACCTATGATAATAGGTTTAAACTATGTGGAGAACGATATCATAGAATCATAGAGTTGGAAGGTACCTCATGGGTCATCTAGTCCAACCCCCTGTACTATGCAGGACACTCACATCCCTATCGCTCATCCACTGTCACCTGCCACCCCCTTGAGCCTTCCCAGAATCAGCCTCTCCGTCAGATGGCTATCCAGCCTCTGTTTAAACATTTCCAAAGATGGAGGACCCATCATCTCCTGAGGAATCCTGTTCCACTGAGAAACTGCTCTGTCAGGAACTTCTTCCTGATGTTTAGACGGAATTTCTTTTGAATTAATTACATCCCATTGGTTCTGGTCCATCCCTCCTGGGCTAGATAACCAAGGGAAAAATTTCACAGAGTAGCTCAGCAGTGGGATGAGCTGCCTAAGGAGGTGGTGAGCTCCCCCTCACTGGTGGTCTTCCAGCAACAGCTGAATAGATACTTCTCCTGGATGCTTTAAGGTGATCCTGCATTGAGCAGGGGGTTGGACTAGATGGCCTGCATGGCCACTTCCAACTCTTTCACCTTTCTTTTTGTTACGCCCCTTAATTTCAACATTCTGTGCCCTTGATCACCTTCTCCCTTCCCCTCAAAGTGTCCTGAATGTAATTTTCTTTTTAAAAAACCCTGGGGTATAACATTATAACATTATAAGGTAAAGGTAAAGGTATCCCCTGTGCAAGCACCGAGTCATGTCTGACCCTTGGGGTGACGCCCTCTAGCGTTTTCATGGCAGACTCAATACGGGGTGGTTTGCCAGTGCCTTCCCCAGTCATTACCGTTTACCCCCCAGCAAGCCGGGTACTCATTTTACCGACCTCGGAAGGATGGAAGGCTGAGTCAACCTTGAGCCGGCTGCTGGGATTGAACTCCCAGCCTTATGGACAAAGCTTTCAGACGGCTGCCTTACCACTCTGCGCCACAAGAGGCTCTTATAACATTATAACATTATAATATTATAACATTATAACACTGCTGTGCTAAACTGCAAGGCTGCTTTTCTAAAAATTTAGAAATAGCATTGGAATGTGATCACCCCCTTTTTTAAGGCAATTTTTTCAGAATACAGGGAGGGAAGGAGGGAGGAAGAGAGAGGGAGGGGGAGAGAAGGAGGATAGTGATCAGAAAAGGGGCATTCCCAAATGACTCTAAATGGCGGGTGTGGGGGGAAACCCAATTGCATGCAATTTTGCATTGGGCAGCCCTGAATTAGACCCCATTAGACCCCAGTTGAAAAAATGAAATCTGGTTTTCTGGGGATTCCTTTGCTATGGGGCAAGTGAGGGGCAATTTGGGATGATGCCTGAAGAAGCATATTTTGGTGCCGAAATGGACTAAAAAGTTGACCCTTTAAAAATGCAAAACCGAATGATACCGCTAGTGAAGAAAACTGTTTAGAGAAAGGGATGGGAAAGACTGGATCTTCGAAGACCCTATCGACGCCATTTTAGAATCATAGAATCATAGAGTTAGAAGGGGCCATACAGGCCATCTAGTCCAGCCCCCTGCTCAACGCAGGATCAGCCCTAAGCATCCTAAAGCATCCAAGAAAAGTGTGTATCCAACCTTTGCTTGAAGACTGCCAGTGAGGGGGAGCTCACCACCTCCCTAGGCAGCCTATTCCACTGCTGAACTACTCTGACTGTGAATTTTTTTTCCCTGATATCTAGCCTATATCGTTGTACTTGTAGTTTAAACCGATTACTGCGCGTCCTCTCCTCTTTTTTTGCAAGCTTCCCTCAGCACTTATTCCTTCCGCAACCACTAAAGGGCTAAACCCCCCCCCCCAAAAAAAACACAATTGACAGCTGAATGGTATTATATGGTTATTGTAGCCATTGTCCAACCAGGCTCTCTGAATTCCCAGCTTTCATTTTTAAAGTTTCTTGAGGAAAAAATAAGGTGTATCTCCACAATGAGAAAAAGTACTTTAACCAATTAAAAAAAAAAAAAGATTGCTGGGAATTCAGAAAACCTGATTGACAGATTGTTATAATTTTTATAATGCTATAGTGCTGTTCAATTGCCATTTTTAAAAACAAAAACCCGAGCCACTGCTGGGAGACTGGGAATGGTAGTCTGTGCAGGAATCTACCTTGTGGAAGCCACATAGGCAGAAGTTCAGCCCTTGGAGCTTGTCATGGCAGCGGCCATGCTGGGCTGCCGCTGGTCCCTGGCGGTGGGGCAGCATGCCTGTGTATTCTTGGGGAAGAAATCCCCTCATGCACACAGTCTGCCCCGGAGCTGTGTGTGCACATGCACAACTCCAGGGTGGGGGGGGGGGGGTTGGTTCCAGTGTGCCTCGCAGTGGCAGGGAGGTACCACACAATGGGGGGAAAGCAGTATCCTTGTATCCCATGATCGGGGGGGGGGGGTCAAACCACCCTGTTCAGCTCCGCAGCACCGTGGAGCTGAACAGGAAGTTTAGTATCTCTGCAGGAACATCATAGATTGGGGGGGGGGGGGAGCTGGGCCTTGAAGGCCCGGCTCTTCCTGTACGTATGGGCTTGGTCCGGCTAGGCCTCTGATGGCTGCCATAGCAAGAAAGGGAACACGGAAGAATCCAGATTCCCTTGCCGCAGACCACCAGAGGCCCTAACATGGGCCAGGTCCGGGAGGGGGCCTGGATGGCATCCTCATCATGCATAAGTGGGGCTTAGCTCAGCTATTATGCAGGCGCCAGCCCACCTTTCCCTATCCGTGCATAATCGGTCCTTGTGGTGCATCCCAAGGAAGCCATTTTGTGGTAGCTCAACTCCCCTTCCTCACGATTCCCAGAGTGCTCACATATTCAACAAGGCTGAAGAACTCTCTTATAGAACTGTCTTGAAGACAAAACTATGACGTAGATTGTTGTTGTTATTATAAAAATAATTTATTTATATAATCATAATCATCACTGGCTTCAAAAGAGACTCAGTGCAGCACAATCTGACAGTTTTAGGGTTGATATAGGTTATTAGGTGACCTGTTTCTATTCTATAGTTCTTTTACAGGCAACCCTGCGTAACTTCCTACCCGGGGAGCTGCTGAAATAGGTGTATTCTCCTCTTAAGCTTTTGCTGATGACACCATTGTTTGAATGCTCAGGTGCAGTGCAAGAAAAGAGAGCATTTTTTGGCATGTGTCACCGGAGTTTCATTTCTCCTATTGCACATTGAATCAGCCTTGACCTACTTTGGCTGAAGCTCCCCACAAACCCATTGTGGTATTGCCAAAAAAAACCCATTTGAAATAATATTGTTTCCATGACTGGCTAACACATAACTTCACAGCCCAAGCTGGAAAGATCTGAACAAGGTTCACAGAGACCTTTTGTGCCCAGAATCTTCAAGGAACCAAACCGCAAAAGGCGGAAGGAAAGGGGGAAGATGGCAAGAGAAGAAGAAGAAGAGTTGGTTCTTATATGCCGCTTTTCCCTACCCGAAGGAGGCACAAAGCGGCTTCCAGTCGCCTTCCCATTCCTCTCCCCACAACAGACACCCTGTGGGGTGGGTGAGGCTGAGAGAGCGCTGATATCACTGCCAGGTCAGAACAGTTTTATCAGTGCCGTGGCGAGCCCAAGGTCACCCAGCTGGCTGCATGTGGGGGAGCGCAGAATCGAACCTGGCATGCCAGATTAGAAGTCCGCACTCCTAACCACTACACCAAACTGGCTCTAAGCAAAGCCTAAGCAAATCTTTCTGGCAGATCTTGAATGTGCCCCGACTGCTTACTGCAGGCCCAGGAATGAGTCGGATTGCCAGACCCATCCCTGTCCCACCAAAGAAGCTCTTCTGGTGGCCTCACGAGATAGGGCTTTTTTGGTGGCAGCCCCACAATTATGGAAGGTGGAAATGCACCTGTCCCCCTCACCTTTTAGGAGGCAGCTAATGGTCGTTTTAATGAGGGCTGCTTTGGAGGGAAGCAGTCCTGAACTGTGATTTTAAATTTTGGTTTTATGTATTTCTATGCGTTCCTGTTTTATGTATCTTCTTTATATATTGTAAGCTGCCTTGGGCTCCGAAAGGATGAATAGCAGCTCGCAAAAGTTGGAAAACAATTTTTTTTTAAATTAAGTAAAGATGTAATCGACAGACCATTTGGCCTTGAAAAGCACCTGAGGAAACGTGCCTGTGCAGGAAAGCTTCCACCCAGAATTGGGCTTCAAGGTGCCACTGGACTCAAACTACTTCAGACCAACATGGCTACCCCCTGATTCCATCAAGATGGCTGACAGAGTCTCCAGTCACCACTGCCAAACAGCAATGGAAAAGAAGGCTATAGGCTTGGCTACTCCAGGTTGGGAAATGCTTGGAGATCTCAGCAAGGCTGTGAAACCGTGGAATCCATCCTTCAACGCTACCCATTTCCTTGTATATCTGGAGACTTGCAGTGACCATTGCCTGCCACTGGGAGTGCTGTGGGTCCACCCTAGACAGAGCAGGAGTGAGGCCTGCTGGACTGACTGAGGCCTGTCCCTCAAGGCAGAGTCTCCATGGTCGATGAGTTAGCGAGCATGAAATAGAGCTCTCCTGGGATGAGAAGATTTGGCACTTGTTTAAATATGGGCTGAGTGCTGACATAACGTATTTCCCTTTGTCCATATAACCCTAATTGCCCAGTCTAGCCTGATCTTGTCAGAATCTGGGAGATACACAGAGCTGGTGCTTTGAATGGGAGACCACCAAGGACTATGTGGAGGCAATGTCAAACCAGCACTCCTCATCTCTCACCTTGAAAAACCCAAGAGGAGGAACCTGGAAGTGACGTTGGCACATTGGGATAGTCAGGAGGGGTGATGGTGTGATTTGGAGGCAAAACTCTATGGTTTGAAGCTAATTCTACCATAGAGTTTTGCCCAAAAGCCAGAGCGTCACCCCTGATGTCACTTCTAAGGGTGTAAAGTTTACAATGAGTGAGAAAGCCAGAAATGGACCCAGAGGAAAATATCTTTTGCTTCTGGCTCCTCATCCCAAGATTTATTGCCAACACCTGATCAGGATTGCCAACTGCTCACCTTCATACTACAGTTCCTCTGGAGAAGATGGCTGCTGGGAAAGGTGGGCTGTATGGCCTTATACCCCACTGAGGACTCTGCCTTCCCTAAGCTCCATCCTCGAATCTCTATGAGTTTCTCAACCCAGATCTGGAGACCCCACCACCCCATGCCAGTAACCAGGGAGGGACCTGGCAACCTTACAATCTCTACCAAGGCAATGTAAAGGTAAAGGTAAAGGTATCCCCTGTGCAAGCACCAGGTCATGTCTGACCCTTGGGGTGACGCCCTCCAGCATTTTCATGGCAGATTCAATACGGGGTGGTTTGCCAGTGCCTTCCCCAGTCATTACCGTTTACCCCCCAGCAAGCAAGCTGGGTACTCATTTTACCGACCTCGGAAGGATGGGAGGCTGAGTCAACCTTGAGCCGGCTGCTGGGATTGAACTCCCAGCCTCATGGGCAGAGCTTTCAGACTGCATGTCTGCTGCCTTACCACTCTGTGCCACAAGAGGCTCTTTACCAAGGCAATGTACAGTTCATAATATATACTAAATGAATGGTAAAATAGTCATGATTTTAAAGAAATGTCCCCAGAAGAACATTGTGCTCAGCCAACATGAAAAGGTTGGCGGTCCTCAGACCCAGGGAGGATCAGCTGGCTTTGATCTTTTCGGCTCTGGCTCCTGCCTGGTGGAATGAGCTCCCGAAAAATATCAGGGCCTCCATCCGACATCACCTCCTACCCAAGCCCAAGGATTCCAGCTTTAGATGCCTGATTTTAAGCTTTTAAATTCTGAAACGTTTAATATGATTTTTATTACGATTGATGGTTATAATGGATATGCTATTCGCTGCCCTGAGTCCACCGATGATAGATAGATAGATAGATAGATAGATAGATAGATAGATAGATAGATAGATAGATAGATAGATAGATAGATAGATAGATAAAGTCTCCAGGTATTTCCCAACCCAGAGCTGGCAACACAGAAAAATCACAGAAAAATTCAGGAGATTTTAATAGGCAAGTTTGGAGACTTTCTCAGTCAGCTCGGCATCTTGAGGGAAGAAGCAAGTTGCATAATAGCTGATCTTGGCTTTGGTAGCCGTTTCCTGATTTAGTCAGGGAGGAGGATGTGGTTGGCATATCAGAATATTCAAGTTCTCCCATCTTGTCTGAGAAACCCGGAGCCCGTCAAACAGAAGGCTAGCTGGGTCATAAATCTACACAATGGGGCTGTGTCACACACCTTGCCCCCAAGGTAGGCTTGAGGCTGCTGTCTGGCCTTGCATGTCAGACTGGGGCTTTGTAAGGTGACACGACCTGTCGAGGGCAGCGCAGAGGTGAATCACTTCTTTGGAAAGGTGCCATCTAAAAATAGCTTCCCTTTGGCCTGTGGCGGAAGGAGAGGTGCTGCAAACAGAAAAGAGGGAAATCCCAGGTGGAGATTCCCCAGAACTTTCCACCCTCCTGGGTTTTAAACTTGGGTCAGAACGAGGTGTGAGGATGTCCCAGGGATTTGGCAGTGCTGCAGCAGGACCTCCAAGGTGTGGGGAAAGAAGGGCTTCCAGCTTTCCCTCCAGCACTGTTTTACAGAGCCAAAATTGCATCATTTTGGTTTGGGAAAACAGTGCAAGGGAGAAGGTGGGAGTTCTTCCTTCCTCTACACCAGGGGTAGCCAAATAGTGGGTCTCCTGATGTCCATGGACTACAATTCCCATGATCCCCTGCTAACATGCACTGGCAGGGGCTCATGGGAATTGTAGTCCATGGACTTCTGGAGACCCAAGGGCATTAAGCGTAGATGTTCTGTATTTTGCCAGATTAACTTCCTCCCCGGCGCCTCCAATGCTGAGGTAGCAAAGCCGTCTGTCACTGACTGGTCAGGGCATCAGTTCAAAGACTGCCTGGTTCCTTGTTGCCATTCCCTCGCAAGACCTCTTTTTGCCCTCATTTTGGGATCTGTTTTAAAGTGACTGCGCTTTAAAAGGCCACACTTCTCTCAGCAGAGATTTGCTTCTTGGATTTACTTTCCCCTCCTCATTCTCTGAGAGGCTGCTGCCGCCCCCCTGCAGGAAAATGAAGAACAGCCTCATGCTCCACTTGCCCCTGCCCCAGCTTGCTCTGGCTGTAGACTCGGGAGTCAAGAGGCAGGAAATAAAGCACTCTCCAGCCCTGTGCTCTTTCAATGCCAGCTAGAGCTTCATCCGATCCCGCCCCCCCCCAGGGACCCTCAGGGGTCTGCAGGAACTCTAGAGCGGGTCCACAGCCTTTTCCATCTTCTCTTAATGAACTTGCTCACAAACTAGGGAACTGGCCATCTCTGCCCAGTGGGCTCGGTGGGTAGGCTGTGGGTGTAATGCATTTTGTGAGTTTGATGTATTCTGCTTACGTTAAATGTGAACCGCCCTAAGCCTTAGGGGAGGGCGGAATACAAATGTAAATAAATAAATAAATAAATAATATTTTAATGGGGGGTTTAATGGGTTTTAATGGGGTTAAGATCATTGTCACCCGCCTCGAGCCTTCCAGAAGAGGCGGGAAATAAATTGAAATATAATAATAATAATAATAATAATAATAATAATAATAATAATAATAATAATAATAATAATAATAATAATAATAATAATAATAATAATAATAATGGGGAGAGAGTTGGTTGTGGCATAGTGTGAGGGTTCAGACTGTCTTCTCAGCTCCTCCCCTTCTTTCCGGCATGCATGAGGCAAAGCTACCGTAGTAGTAGTAGTAAATGTGGGGGGAGGGAGCAAAAGGAGGGGGAAAGTGCAGATGGTGAGGTCACTTCCCATGAGGTCACTTACTGGGGAGGGGGTTTGACAGAGGGTGTGGCCAGCTGACATCACTTCCTGGGGTCCTCAAAGCATGAAAATTCATTTCAGGGGCTCCTCCACTGTCAAAAGGCTGGTTTAGAGCTTTGAACGTAAGGACCGAAATCTTGACTCTCATTCAGTCTTCCATCTGGAGCCAGTGTTGCTGAGGTGAGGACCCCAACCACTGCATTCGGGACCAGTTGACGTTTCCGGAGTTGCAAGGGCATACCTGCATAGAACAAGTTGCAGTCATCTAGTTGTTTTCATGTGAAAATGGGACTGAAGTCAAGCTGCTAATCACTCCAAACTGAAAGGGCCAACCTGTACAATGCAAAGTCATGCCAAGGAACACCCCAAGCTCAATTCTGATCAGAACCATGGCTGACCCAAAACAGCCCTGAGAATCTGCTATTTGCCGCGACTTTTATCGATGTCGAATTCGTGATCCACAGCATGATCTGTGACAGCAAACATGTTGTCAGGCACCCTGGTGCCCGTGAGCAGCTGTTGGGGACCCCTGTTGCCAAAGAATAATATACCAGGGACATAGTGTACCAGGGACAGTGTCAAATGAAGGTGGGTATAATTCTTGCTTGGTGTTCAAGGTCCAGGTCCCAGGTAAAGCCTAGAGAAGGCAGGGGGGATGTTCAGAAAGAGGATATGGCTTCACCCAAAAGCAATGGTCCCCAATCCCCCAGTCCGGGGACCGGTACCAGTCCAGAGATCAGTAGATAATGGGCCATGGCTCCTCCTTCTCCTCCTGCCCTAAAGCAGTGGTCCCCAACCTTTTAATCACTGGGGACCACTCAACGCTTGACAATTTTACTGAGGCCCGGTGGGGGGGGGTAGTTTACTCCTCTACTCTCAGCCACTGCCCTAACGCTCTCTGGTCGCTATGGTGATGTTTAAACATCCCTTCAAAATAAGATACAGACACGCCACAACAATGAACATCAGGAACATTTTATTTTCATGGAAATTTTAACTCATGACAATGACAAATCAATGGGAACCCTGAGCTTGTTTCTCTGCAACGAGATAGTCCCATCTGGGAGTGATGGGAGACAATGACACCCGAAGTGTGTTGTAAAGGGCCGGGGGGGGGGGGAGAAGGCATCCTTCAGGGCCCACCTTCAATTAGTCGAAGGACCACATGTGGTCTGCAGCCCACAGGTTGGGGATCGCTACCCTAAAGGACATGTCTTCAGTGCAAAATGTTCCACATTCACCATCTTGTTCTCTTAAGGGGGGGGGGGGAGAAAAGGAGATGCAGAACCTCAGCATGCAAATTACACGCCTCTGCCCTTTCCCTTTTGGCCAGGAAGGGAAAGGAGAGGAGGAGGAGGTTTCATTCTTGATTCATCGAAACCAGACACCTCTACGCTGCATTTTAAAGAGGGAAAGCCATGCCTCTTGGTTTCCGTTGAAATGCTACAGTAGCCCAGAGGGGAGTGGTTGTCAATTTGCAAGGCAGCGGAAGAGTTCATTTATTTTGTATTTTATTTTTATTTGGATTTATATACCGCCCATTCTTCACAGCTCTGGGCGGTTTTCATGGAACATTGTGTAATTTTACATGGAACATTATAATAATTTAATCTATAACATACAAGTATCGATGCAACATCATAACAACCAAGTGACAATTTATAACACAACATGAATAAACAACTACACTGGGGAGATCGAATTTGTTCAGTCATGGAAGGGCTTCTGGGGGGGGCCAGCAGATGTTCTGAATCGGCCGGGCTCTACCCTCTCCCTTCCACTCGTGGCCCCAAGGCAAATTGAGTCTTCCCAAGGCTGCAGTGTTGATTCCCGAAGGGAGGCTATGTTGGGACCCCTGTTGCCAAGGAATAAAAGAAAGATAAGCAAAGCATTACATGTTAAGTGGCACAGGCATTACATAAGAGGATCTTTCTTACAATCCACTCTATACGGTAGCCTAGAACAGCGGTCCGAAACCATTTTCATTTTGTGGCCCGGTGAGAAGAAGTGGGGGGAGAGGTGGGGCGGCAGTTTCACGCATGCGCGCGTGCGCAGGGCTGCCCGCATGTGCATTTACGCACCCAGTGGGGGTGCAAACGTGCATGCACAATGGCACTGCGCATGCACGCATGCACAATGGCGCTGCTCATGCACGCATGCACAATGGCGCTGCTCATGCACGCATGCGTGATGGCTCTGTGCATGCATGCATGCACAATGGCGCTGCGCATGCACGCATGCACAAAACTGCCACGCATGCGCGTTTGCACGCACTTGCTGGTTCAAATTTTATTGTGAACCGCCGTGAGACCTTTTGGCGAATGGCGGTATATAAATCCAATTATAAATAAATAAAATATAAATAAATGCGTATGCGCGGCAGGTCTGTGCATGCACATTTGCGCCGGTAGTGTGTCGGCAGCCGTGCTTCCCCCCCCCCCTCGCAGGAAGAAGCTTGCCGGGTCGCAAGCTAATCGGCCGCTTCGGCCGATTTGTTCGCGGCCTGGCGAGCTTATTGCTGTGGGGGTCAGGTGGGGAGAGGCAGCTGCAGCCCATTGCCAAGGCTCTCTCGGCCTGGCACCGGCCCACTGGCCTAGACCACAAGTCCCATGGAAATCTGCAAAACTGTTTTCTACTGTGCAGCCTTGTTCTGCGATCCCCATTCCACAAACATTGTGTAATACACTTTCAAAGTGCTTTTGGCAGCTGGGTTTTCTAGTGCAAAACAGGAAAATCTGCTTCTAAAGTGTATTAGCATTGTCCAGCACGTGTGGCTGAAGGCACAAAGAAGAGTTGTCCTTTAACATGAACACGGAAGGAACCGGAAGGTATAGCCGAGCCCTGATGAAACTCTTTGCCCCCTCTTCAGGCCTGAATCAATTCTTATGACTGAGTTGTTCACAGAGTGATCTCAGTTTATCATGGGACAGGCTGGGCCGTCACCTGGTAGCAACTCTTCATGTGATAACGGGGACAACTAATGTCCACACAAGAAAAGGTGTCATGAGATCATAATTTTCAGGGTTATGTGAACAGGCTGTAAATTTTCTGGCCTCATGTCTCGTTCTTCCCTTTTCTCTGAAGACGGACCACAAGATGAACAAAAATTTTTTTAGAAGGCGGATATGAAAATCGAGGGAGGTTTTGGTTTCTGCGATAAAGGCACTGATGCCTTTTGTATGGGAATCTAACTGGGTTTTGCAGACCTGTTGTTTTTTTTGGTCTAATGTGCTTAATTAATTCAAGCTGTATAACTGATGGTAAGCTGTGGCAGCAGCCATTTTGTGGCTGGCCCCGCCTCTGGTGGCAGCCATTTTGTTTCTGTGCCCAAAATGCTGTGTTAGAATTACACAGGTACCTAAAGGCTTGAAAACTTTGGAGACTCCTGATTTAGAAAAAAGGAGTTAATATCTCCTTATCCTTCTTGCAAACGCTGAATCGATTTAAGGTGATTGGGGAGCTTAGGGCAAAGGGCTGGAGAGCCACTCTCCCTCCCCTGTTGTCCCCCACCCAAAAGCAGCTCCAGTGACTGCATTTGGAAAAGCCTTTTAAAATGGTCACAAATTTTATCAATTAGTATATTTACAATATTTCTATGTCAACTTCCCTCTCAACTCTGGGTTCCAATCACAGCAAATATTTCAAATATTTTTATTATTTTTATAAGGTGCTGGTAAAAACAGCTTTTATTGACGTTTACACAGAACAGGAAAAGGAGAGAATAAGAAAAAATACATAAAAGAATATAATCCATTATGCCTTGCCATCTTCTGAAACAGGTGTAGTCAACCTGTGGCCCTCCAGATGTCCATGGACTACAATTCCCATGAGCCCCTGCCAGCGTTTGCTACATGGGAATTGTAGTCCACAAACATCTGGAGGACCACAGGTTGACTACCCCTATTCTAAAACATTACTTAACTAACTACCTAGATAGGAGATATAATAGCTCCAGAGTTCTTGGAATTCATCTGCAGAGCGATTGTTCCTTAGACTTATAAGCTTCACCATTCTGGCCAACTCTCCTGATTTCTCAAGCCAATCTGTGACTTAGGGTGAGTCCTGTTGTTTCCGCATCTTTGCCACCACCAGTTGTGCTGCCGTTGTTGCATAAAATAAGAAATCACCAGCTTTTCGAGAAACACTAACCGGTAACACACTCAGTAACACAAATTCAGAGCAAAATGAAAATGGAAATATTTGTTCCAAATATTTCAAATATTAAAATAGTGTTTAAAATGCAAATAGATGTAAAATATCCTTAACAATTAAATAAAATGCATGAAAAGGGAGAAGGGCTTACAAGGGTTTGTGATGGAACAACCAACAAAACAAAAAGCCTCCACCCATTACACACACACATCTTACTGCAGAAGTTTTTAAAAATGCTCCGTGAACGGTGACTCCGCTAACCGAAGGTCTGGCCGATGGTGGACGGGGTTTTAAGCTGTGGGCATATTTTGGGGCCGTGACGGTGTGTGCTACTGTGCTTTTGAAATACTATTGTGCTGTTCGGGCACAATTTCCGAAAGCGATCGTGCTGGAAAGCCAGGCGCTGTCTCGTTTATTCGTTGATCTCCGCTCGGTCCGAGAAAAAAAAAAAGGCGAACAGTTCGCCGGAAGTTTGGAGAACAGGGCCAGGGGGAGGGACTTTGTTGGAACCGCAACAATGTTAACGCACAGGTCTTTTTCGCTAGTGTTGCAGATTGGTTGCAAGAGTGTAGCGCTTTTCGGAGGGGGAATCCACTTTTGCCTGTTTCCGTAGAAGCGCTTCAACGAATCGCTTTTTGCAGGACTGTTTCAGGAGTGTGGCAGATTGTGTGCGACGTTGTGTGTAGCTGCAAATTAATAGCGATTACAATTTGCAACCATTGTGCAATTTTGAACTAGTGCGGAATGGCCCGAGGTTTTCACAGCTGTAAGCCTTGAACCTTGGATTTGGTCCCCACCGTTTGTACCATTCTTTTTCCTCTGATGTATTTAGTCTGCAGCTACAAAAAGAAAGAAAGAAAGAAAGAAAGAAAGAAAGAAAGAAAGGGAAAAAAACACTTTTCTAAATCGGGGCAGGAACATCACTTGTGACATGTGGGGGATGGTGCCCAAAGATTTTTGAACATTTCCACAGTTCCCATATCTCAGATGCGCAGTGGCATGCAGCCAAATGCCTTCCATTTAGATCTTCATGATTTGGGTTTTGTGCATACATTTTAGCATTCACCCCGTTGGATGAAAGAGAACAGAAAGGGATGAAAGCAAAGCTTGGTGTATTGGTTAAGAGCAGCGGCTTTTAATCTGGCAAGCTGGATTTGTTTCCGTGCTTCTCCACATGCAGCCAGCTGGGTCCCCCTGAGCAAGTCGCAGTCCTGTTAGAGCTGTTCTCACAGAAAAGTTCTGTCAGAGCTCTCTCAGCCTAACCTACCTCACTGGGTGTCTTCCCTGAGGAAGTCCCTCTCCTTCCCAAAACCCTGCCCAAATTCCCCCCCTGCTATATCACCAGCCATTTGACAGTCCAGAGCTGGCAAGCCTAAGGCCAGGTGAGGACAAAGTTTGCTGAATTTATTGTCCAGCTAGCTTCCCTGTGGGATACCACCTTGTACAGTCCAAACTCAGTTCTTCCAGTGGCACCCTTTATATTCACAACTGGAGCCAGCTGGGTCTGAGCTACGGTTATTACCCACCCCCTGCTGGAGACAGGAGATCCCCCACACCCAGGTCTTGCTCTCACCACTGATCAGGTGGCTGGAAGAGGGATTTACCAGGAACAGGAAAGAGGGCCAGGCTACGTTGTTGACTGTGTGGTGACACTGCTTTCATCATGTCCTGGAAGTGACACCATCACATTGGCAACATCTGGGTGACACTCTGGTATTAGGGCAAAAACTTTATGGTAGAAGCCATTTTTACCAAAGAGAGTTCACCCAAGTGCCAGAGCATCGCCAGGCTATCCCAGCATGATGATGTCACTTCTGGTACATATCACCAGCAATGTTTCCTGGACCTGCCTCCTGCTCCTGATAAGCCCTCCCCACTCCCACAAGAAGGGAGGAGTGGCCTCTTTAATGCTAGCTTGCTTGTGGCACTGCAGTGACTGTTCAGCTTGACTTGTTCCTGGTCTGTTTTAACTCCCCCGTCCTCCCCTGCTCACAATTTTGCTATTACAGCAATCTACGAGGCCTTGTTCCATCTTTGGAGGAAAGCTATTAAAAAACCGAGAGTGGACAGGCTGAATGAGTTCTTATGCTCCGTTACGAAATTAAAAATGAGGAAGGAAACTGTCTCATCGTATAACGAGGGCCTGTTTCAACAGCAGGACCTCAGATCGAAATAAATTATTTTAAAAGTTTCTGTTTCCCGTTTCCCTTCCTTTCCCTTCCCCCTGATCTGGGCAGGGGCCCCCCACTTTCCGGGTGCACCTTGCCCCCCATTAACCCCCCTCCACCACCAAAAGGAAAGAGGAAATTCACATGACATACATACCGACATCACCCAAAAGTGATGTGGGCACACTGAGGCCGTCGAGGGGTTGACACTGGTTTTTGGGCAAAGCTCTACAGCAGCAGTTCTCAACTTGGGGGTTGCGACCCATATGGGGGTCGATTGACCCTTTCCCCAGGGTTCGCTAAGGCCGCCCCCACTCCCACCAGCAGTGGTCTCGGCGATGCAAAGGGGGTCGCGGCATCGGAAGGTTGAGAACCACGGCTCTATAGTCAGAAGCTAATTCGTCCAGAGAGTTTCCCCCCAAAAGCCAGAGTGTCGTCCCCAACAGCAGTGACGTGCCAACGTCACTTGCAGGGGATATCAGCACGTTTTGGTGCTCCTCCCCACTCCTGCGAAATGCCTCCCAGCTCTTGCCAGGAGCTGTGAGGGACCTACTCCGGGAATCAGCAGGGATGAGCCAGCTTGGTGTAGTAATTAAGAGCAGGGGGGGGGCTCTAATCTGGAGATGAGTGGGTTTGATTCCCCACTCCTCCTCCACATGCAGCCAGTTGGACGACCTTGTTAGAGTCCTGTTAGAGCTGTTCTCACAGAGCAGTTCTGTCAGGGCTCTCCCAGACTCACCTATTCCACAGGGTGCCTGTTGTGGGGAGAGGAAGAGAAGGTGATTGTAACCTTCGGGTAGTGGAAAGCTCACTGAGTTACCTCAGACCTGTTACACACGGTCTGCATTGGCAACCTCGCAGAATGGTTGTGGGGATGACATGAGGGGTAGGGAGAATCATGAGCTCACTGGCGAAATGAAGGACAATCCATAGACGCAGCATGGCTTCCTTCCTTGTCCTACCAAGCTCCACCTTCTGATTCTGGGTCCTGCCTTTCAGCGCATCAACCCCTGCCCCTTCTTTGCCTCAGGACATTTGACAATCCTAATTGCTTTAACTCCTGTGTATCCCTACTCTTGAAATACCTCTCTAAAAGGGGAAGTGAATCAGTCCTGTTCAGCGGGGCTGAGCCACAGAAATAACACCTAATAACAGCTAAAATAGACAGCATAGCATTTTGAGCAGCAGATAAGGGAAACCCTATCAGATCCTCTCTTTGATGGGTTTTGAGATTTTGAAGACATTTCCAGACAAGTGGTTTGACAACTGTACTAACGAGTGTAATCTCCACCGAAATACCGACAGCTGCCAACCGAATGGGGGTGATGCTTGCAAGCCGGCTAGGTTGCCCAACCCCCAGGCGATCAAGTCAACATGCGGACCAGTTAAAAGACACATTTTTCACAGCTTTCCTCAGTGGCTTAGTAAAGATAATGACAAGTTTTACATTCAACATTGATGCTGATAAGTCCTGCTCCTCAGTCCTCCTAAGCCTTGCAGGTTTAGCCCCCCATTGACGATCTTTTTTCGGCAATTTTCTGCTTGCTGGCATTTTTTCTGTTTCAATACAGATGGATGGTTTGGCTCACCTTGCAAATCAGCATCCAAGTTGAATGTAGAACTTGTCAATATCTTTACTAAGCCACCGAGGAAAGCTGTGAAAATGTGTCTTTTAACGGGTCCACATTTTGGCTTTAGGTACTGATCTGAATTAAAAACGATTCTTTTAATTTATACTTCATCATAGCTATTCTGTCAGCTTCTCCGCATATTTGCTACACAACTACTAACAGGCTGTGTTTTCCTTCATATCCTCAACCCCCACGCGATACCTGAAGCTCCCCCAGAATTACAACTCATCTCCACACTACAGAGGCCTGTTCCGCTGGAAGAAACACAAGAAGAATCGCAGAAATGGCCAAGAATAAAGATATGAATCAAAGAGATGTACCAGTTATTCTTGTCAATATATATTTTTCAAGTAGTGAGAAGCAAACCTTCCCCTTCCTTTGCAACTTGAAACCAAACTGCCTCTATTCCATAAGTAAAAGTTGATTCCCTCCCCCCATGTCAATCATTCGGAATTTGACTTTCCCTAAGAGAAACCAATTCCAACTGGCTGGTGAACCCAGAGAAGTACATCTGGCCTCCACCAAGGCCAGGGCCTTTTCAGTTCCAGCCCCTACCTCATGGCTCCCGGAAGAACTGAGGGCCTTACATGAACTTCCCCAGTTCTATACGGGATGAAAAATGGAGCTCTTCCGCCATGGGGGTCAGTAAATGACTAATGACACCACCTACAATTGAGAGCATAGCATTCTGAGCAGCAGATGGCAACAGGAAACGTCAAAACATTTTGTGAGTCACCCTGATATCAGATAAGGAAAACCCTATTGAATTTGATGCATTTCTAGATCTTGAAGACACTTCCAGAAAAATGGTTTAGCAGCCGCACTAGCAAGCGTAATCTCCACCGAAATACTGAAACACCAAACGAGGGTGGCACAGTGGTCTTCCCGAAAAGGGGAAAGTGACTCAACCCCTCACACTTATTTTTAACTCTTCCCGGTCCTTTCTAAGAAAAACCCACACCTATAGAAGAAGAAGAGTTGGTTTTTATATGTCGCTTTTCTCTACCCAAAGGAGTCTCAAAGCATCCCTTGATATATGGTGCCCATCCGCCTTGCATCTTGTGGAACAATCACGGCTTCTGAAGAAATGTCCCGCGTCTCGGGGCTTTTAAAAAAAGTCCCGCCTGGCCTGCACACCGCGAACAACCTCAGAAGCTATTCAAACCACAGAATCACAGAATCATAGAGTTGGAAGGGGCCATACAGGCCATCTAGTCCAACCCGTTGCTCAACGCAGATCAGCCCAGAGCATCCTAAAGCATCCAAGAAAAGTGTGTATCCAGCCTTTGCTTGAAGACTGCCAGTGAGGGGGAGCTCACCACCTCCTTAGGCAGCCTATTCCACTGCTGAACTACTCTGACTGTGAAAAACGTTTTCCTGATATCTAGCCTATATCGTTGGGCTTTGGGTGAGTGGGACCCACGGGTGCTTTCTCCGCCCTGGAGAAACAACAATTAGTGGCCGCGATTTAACGTGACCACCATTGATGAAGCGGCAGTGGGGCCGATGACAGCGATGGCAGCTCGGCCGGGGTATGCTCTGCTGCGGCTGGCCGTCACTCTGAGGAGGCATTGCGCCAGCCTATATAAGGCACGGTGCGTCGCCCTCTTGGCTCTCCGCGCCGTTTGCCTCGCTGCCTGCAACTCAACAGCGTCCCAGGTAAGGCAAGCCACAAGCAGGAGTTGGCCGCCCCCTCGCCCCCCTGCCCCCTCACCCCCCCCGCCTGCCGCTGCTACTGAGCGGGAGCTGCCCCCTGCCGCTGCCTTCGGTGTCCCGCTTTAGCTCCCCAACAATCTGGTCACTTTACTTTAGTAGCACGAAGCTGAAAAGTCACTTTACAGAGGCAAAGACAGATAGAAAGAAGAAGAGTTGGTTCTTATATGCCGCTTTTCTGTACCTGAAGGAGTCTCAAAGCAGCTTACAGTCGCCTTCCCTTTCCTCTTCCCACCACAGACACCCTGTGAGGGAGGTGGGGCTGAGAGAGCCCTGAGATTACTGAAGAAGAAGAAGAGTTGGTTCTTATATGCTGCTTTTCTCCACCCGAAGGAGGCTCAAAGCGGCTTACATTCACCTTCCCCTTCCTCTCCCCACAACAGACACCCTGTGAGGGAGGTGAGGCTGAGAGAGCCTTGAGATTCCTGCTCAATCAGAACAGTTTTATCAGTGCCGTAGCGAGCCCAAGGTCACCCAGCTGGCTGCATGTGGGGGAGCGCGGAATCAAACCCGGCTCACCAGATTAGAAGTCCGCACTCCTAACCACTACTCCATGCTAGCTGGATGGGGGAGGGGGGATACTGAAATGAAGATTTTTAGTTTATGCGGGTTTGATGTAATTTAAACTGTTTTAGGTATTTAAATTATTATATGTTTATTATATGTTTAAATGATATAAACCGCCCCGAGACGGTAGATACTGGGAGGGTCGGGATAGAAATGTATTTCTAAACCAATAAAATAACCTATTTTGTATTGGTCTTCCATTAACCTTTCTCAAAATTCCCCCAAAGCCTGCAGATGCCACAAGATTAAAAACCCCTCCTTTAAGCTAAATGCAACCAGCCATTTTATAAACAATGTTCATTTCTGTATCGGTTGATGGTTCCCCTTACTCCTTTCTTTTTCTTTTAGCATTTGTGAACTATGTCAGATTAAAAAAAAAACAACAGTTGAGTTTTTTGTTTTTTTGTTTTAAATCACATCCTTTAATGAATGTCATGTTTGCAATTTTGCCAGATAATGTAAGATCCGATTTCTGCCGTTTGCAGAAGGAAACCGATCTTCCCTTCTCTGCAAGATTATTTTTATCTGAAAGTGGAAAAAACAATGAGAGTTGGCAAAACGAAACACTCACTGGGAACCGATATCCTACTTGAGTTTCGGTTTTTGGCTGGCCTTTGCTGTCTGAAACGGTAACACAAGCTTTGGGAAATTCCCGGACTTGAAAATCTACATCTGTTCCTCTGTTGTTATTATTATTAATTCATTTGATTTATTACCTACCACTCCCAGCAAGCTGGCTCACGGCGGGTTACAACATTAAAAAAACCCACAATAAAAGAAAAACCATCCCCGGCTTAAAACCATTCTATATCCGATGACAGACTAAATCATACCCCCCCCCCCCCGTGCACGGGCGCAATTTTCACCTGAAAATAAAGGGAACTTGCAAACGGGGCTGTGTTGTGCTTGGTGACTTAAAGCAGCTCTGTGGAGGGACTGCAGCCAGAGAAGCCTCGCTGGGTGAATGAAGGCTCACTGGTTCGTTGCTCTCTGCTCGCTCCGAGAAAAAAAAATGGCAACCGCTTCGCTGGAAGATCAGAGGAGAGAGCCAGGGGGAGGGACTTTGCTGAAACCGCAACAATGGTAACGCACAGAACTTTCCCGCTAGTGTTGCAGATTGGTTGCAAGAGTGTAGCGCTTTCCAGAGGGTGAATCCACTTTTTGGGATTTCCCTGGAAGCGCTACAACGAAACGCTTCTAGCGGGACTGTTTCAGGAGTGTGGCAGATTGTGTACGACGTTGTGCATAACTGCATTTTAGTAGCGATTACAATTTTCCACACTCCTGCTACATTAGACTTGTGCGGAATGGGCCTGAGCCTAAAGGACTTATAACTCTGTTACTCTAGCAAGAGATGATGCTGCATATTTGTGGGAAATCTACAAGATGCTGTTTACTAATTTCCTGTTCATTTACTCTGTCCTTATCTCTGCATGGTAATGATTCCCTTCATTGTCGGAGGAAGTGGGCCTGCACACGAAAGCTCACAACTTGAATAAAACTTTTTCCATCTTAAAGGTACTACTGGACTCAAATTTTCATAGAATCCTAGAGTGGGAAGGGGCCATACAGGCCATCTAGTCCAACCCCCTGCTCAGTGCAGGATCAGCCTAAGATTTTGTTCTCCCACTTCAGACCAACACGGTGACACGCCCGAATCTGCTCCTGAAAGCGGCTGAACTCAACAATTCAGTAAGCAGCAACACAAAATGCAGTGAGCTGTCCCTGCCCTGCGGGTTCAAATGAATAGGACACCGTGGGCCTAATGCTGCAGGCATCCGGAGTCATTGTTTTAATTATCAAAAGAGATAGATTAAATCAGTTTACAGTGACTAATAGCTGATATAGATCCTTACCCTCAGCAGCAATGATTTTCATGTTCAGTGTTCCATAAAACAGGGATAGGCTCTCTAGTGACTCAAGGCCGCCCTCTCCCCAGGCTCTCTCAGGCCCTTTCCTAAAGGCTGGAGGAGCTTTCTGGTTTGGGAGGTAAGGAAGTGCCCTGTATGCTAACCGGATAGAAGAAGAAGAGTTGGTTCTTATATGCCACTTTTCTCTACCTGAAGGAGTCTCAAAGCGGCTTACAGTCGCCTTCCCTTTCCTCTCCCCACAACAGACACCCTGTGAGGGAAGTGAGGCTGAGAGAGCCCTGAGATTACTGAAGAGGAAGAAGAAGAAGAGCTGGTTCTTATATGCCTCTTTTCTCTACCAGGAAGAGCCTCAAAGAGGCTTACAGTTGCCTTCCCTTTCCTCTCCCCACAACAGACACCCTGGGAGGGAGGTGAGGCTGAGAAAGCCCTGATATCACTGCTCTGTCAGAACATCCTTCTCAGTGCTGTGGGGAGCCCAAGGTCACCCTGCTGGTTGCATGTGGGAGAGCGAGGAATCAAACCCGGCTCGCCAGATTACAAGTCCACACTCCTAACGACTACACCATGCTGTCTGAATCCTACGCACCTGACCCCAGTGGACAGTACACTATGCCCAGTGACTGGTGGGAGGTTTGGGGGCGGGGTCAACAGCACATGCACCATTAGGGGAAATCTGCAAGTGACATCGGGTAGCTAGGACTTGGCCGACGCCCCTTCCCCTCTCTTTCCAAACTCTTTTGTTAGATCGTAGATCTATACCATGGATGGAGCCCCCACTCTTTCCCATCGACATAAAGTGTCCAGCACAGACTAAACTGCAGAATCACCATCTCCTGTTTCCCACAATCCATTATTTCATCACCCAGAAGGCTTTGTTTGGAGCTGTGGCTACATTAGACGAAGGGAGCTTTGGCTCTCAAAAGTTGGTACCCCGCAAATCGTGTTGGTCTTTAAGCTCCTGCAGGATTTGAGTCTTGCTCTTCACTCTTAGACTGTCATGGTGACCCACCTGATCAAAGAACACCACACCTTGCTGCTGAGTCAGAGTGGGGAATTACATGCACCTTGCTGTATGCAGGTCCTTGTCTAGGTAGGGAATCTTCCATGGAAGTCTGGTCTCCAGCATGAAAATTACAGCACATATTAACTTTGTTACTCAGCAGTCCTAGACCGGATGACAGCCCAGGCAAGGAATGCTTTTTGTGTCTCCCCCAGGTTTGAAAAGTTTTTGATGACGGTTTTTGTATTGCATTTCTTGCTATTTTTGTAATGTTCACGGACGATTTGCATTCATGATTTATCCCTAGCGCTCAAGATGATCAGGAACATTATGTCAATGTGGGTTTGATGAATGCTAAAGACATTGAATTATTTTTGCAGTATCGGTGATTTCACCATCAGATACCGGTTGCTGAACAAGCCCTGCCTTTGACAATTAGCCTGCAAATGAAGAAAGGGTGAACGTTGGTACAACTTGACCGTACAGTGTTGTCATCTTTACAGGCACGGTTGGTTCTCACCAGCTCTTCTACTGGAGGAAGGGGGAAGGAGTTCCCCTTGACCATCAAGATGATTGTGCTGGGCATCATGGGACTGAACTATGAGTGAGAGGGGATAGAATAAGGAGCTGAGGTCTAAGGGGAACAGTCGGCTGGCTGCAGCCCATATTTTATAATACAAATGAACAGTGCAATGTAGTAATATTACATGTAACAATAAAAATATATGTCTGTCTCTCCGTCCATCTGTTCATCCACCCATCCACCCACCTATCCATCCATCCATCCATCCATCCATCCATCTATCCACCCACCCACCCACCCACCCACCCACCCACCCATCCATCCATCCATCCAACCACCCACCCACCCACCCACCCACCCATCCATCCATCCATCCATCCATCCATCCATCCATCCATCCATCCATCCATCCATTTATTAGTGGCAAGTGTAACTCAAGAGAAAATAAAGCTAGGAGTCTTCATGGCACAGTGATTAAGAGCAGCGAACGCAAATCTGGAACTCTGGACTTGATTCCCGTCTCCTCCTCCACAAGGTCACAACTGTGCCTGTGAAGGGGAGAGGAAGGGAAGGTGATAGTTAGCTGCTTTGAGACACCTTCCGGTAGAGAAAAGCAGGATATAAAAACTAGCTCCCCTCCAATTGGCCAACAGTTTCAGGACGATTGTTGGAGTTGCAGTACCATTAATGAAAGTACTTTGGACATCCTTGTGTGTGTCAGCTCTGGACCCGCCCCCCCCCCCCCATGCTATTTGCAATGGAAGCTAATGTTTTCTGTTTCATCAGAAAAGAAAGGCAGGCTTTGGAAAACTAGCCACTCCCTTCAGTATGATCGTGGGAGTTGCATTACAAAAAACGAAGGGAATTCCAAACCAGCCCAGCCCAAGTTTTCTCCAGAACACCTCTCTGTTTGAAGAGATGGTCATGATAGAAGTGAGAGCCAGCCTGGTGTAGTGCTTAAAGAATGGTGGCCTCTAATCTGGAGAACCTGGTTTGATTCCCCGCTTCTCCTCCACATGCAGCCATCTGGGTGACCTGGGGGCAAGGCCCAGTTCTCTTAGAGCTGTTCTTTTAGAGCAGTTCTTTTATGGTTCTCTCAGCTCCACCTACCTCCCAGGGGCTCTGTAAGCCATTCGGGGACTCCTTTAAGTGGTGAAAGGCGGGGTGTTAAAAAGCCCAGCTCTTCTCCTTGCTCCTCTTCCTGCCCCTCCCTGGCAGCTAAGAAGATGGTGGCAGAGCAGAGAAAGAAGGTGGGAAACACTCCCCTCCTGTGCGAAACAAATCTTCAAACCATTTGCCAGGTGGGAACCGAGGAGGGTCTGCAACTCAGTGTCATAATCACCCTCCTGTTCTCTTCGGAAGCGTTAACTTAGAGGTTCCATGGGCCTGCGGGTCCTTCACCCATCCCTAACCCCACATTCCTGTTGTTTTTCTGTATCTTCCCTCCCCTCCTCCATCCCATGGTTTATGACTAATACAGTCTATCTTCCCCACTGAAAAGAGCTCTCCCTTATCTGTCCTCATCCTTGGTTCACATAGGAGGGGTTGGAAATTTACTGCCAGGGATGGCAGAAGGCGCAGACTGGATGTCTCCCGAAGTCGGTTCAAAAGCCTTCTCTATGAGAATGATTTTTCCCGCTTAAACTAACCCCCGATATGTAAACCCGAGGGGAAGGGATGTAGTGCTTGTCTCCGTCAATGTTTTCTGTTCCTGCCAAGCTCTGTCTCGCTTCACCCCAGGGGATCCCTCAATAAAGACTGATTTCTTTGTGTATGGAGCAGTTCTATACGAGGGGGGTCTCCTATGGTCAGCCGGACCAGCCTATGGTTTGTGACACTCAAGTGCAAGAAACCCTTGTGCAAGAGAACACGGGAGAAAGCCCAGCCCAAAGCTCTGTTCTCCAGAATGTGTGAATCAGCCCCAGTGGCGCACTCACCATCTGAGCCCCAATTAATTGCATTGCGGCTGTGCCACTGGCTCATCTCAGAAAAGGACCAAAGTTTCCCCACCAGTTTCTGCAGAAGAAAACTCATCCTCGACAGGAAACAACATGAAAACAACCTCCTGACAAAGATGGATCAGGAAGGATCAGCAAAGATGCCCAGTTCTGCCACTGATTTCAGCTTGCACAGGGTCAAATTTTTCGCCCATTGCCACATTTAAATCCCCCCTCTTCCGGTGAAGACCCAACTCGCTCCCTCAGTTGCATTGCAGCGAGGGAATCCTCAGACGTCAGAACGGGGTGAGAAACCCAGAAAGGGGATCAGATCAGAAACAATCTGGGCAAAATCCTGAAAAACCTTTTTGATGAGAGGAGAAAGTGGGGTGAGCGCATGGCGGTGGCTTTCAGATCAGATGCCTGTGCCGTGGCAGGGCCACCTCCCCGCTGCAGCATGAGGCGCCTGCAGTCTCAGGTGAGGGAAGGGCAGCCAGGGGAGGCCCATGTCTGCCTTCTCCACATCTGCACATTCCCAGATCTGCAACATTTACTGCCCTGAACATAAATTTACTGCCAGGGATGGCAGAGGGCGCAGACTGAATGTCTCCCGAAGTCGGGCCTTTTAGTTCAAAAGCCTTCTTTATGAGAACGATTTTTCCCACTTAAGCTAACCGCCTATATATAGACCCGAGGGGGCTACCTGTGCCTTTTGTTCTCTTCTCCTGCAGGCATTCAAGCAAAATACACGATCCTTCTGCTTGCAACTAACAGCTGCTCCGGGCCTTCCGGCCTCAGAGACTTTGGTCAAGCTACCTTCTAATAATCCTGGCAAATAGATGGGGAAGAAATGGAGATAGTGACAGATTTTGTTTTCCTGGGCTCCAAGATCACTGCAGATGGGGACTGCAGCAAAGAAATTAAAAGACGCTTGCTCCTGGGGAGGAAAGCTATGGCAAATCTAGACAGCATCCTAAAAAGCAGAGACATCACCCTGCCAACAAAAGTGCATCTAAGCAAGGCTATGCTATTCCCAGTTGCAATGTATGGCTGCGAAAGTTGGACCATAAGGAAGGCCGAGCGTCAAAGAATTGAGGCTTTTGAACTCTGGTGCTGGAGAAGACTCTTGTGAGTCCCTTGGACTGCAAGGCGAACAAACCGGTCAATCCTAGAGGAGATCAGCCCTGACTGCTCTTTAGAAGGCCAGATCCTGAAGATGAAACTCAAATACTTTGGCCACCTCATGAGAAGGAAGAACTCCCTGGAGAAGAGCCTAATGCTGGGATTGATCGAGGGCAAAAGAAGAAGGGGACGACAGAGAATGAGGTGGCTGGATGGAGCAGTCGGTGCAAACTTAAATGGACTCCGGGGAATGGTAGAGGACAGGAAGGACTGGAGGATCATTGTCCATGGGGTCGCGATGGGTCGGACACGACTTTGCACATAACAACAACCTTCTAATAAAGATAGGTGGAATGCTCTACTAAATCTACTTTTGATGGGCCCCAGGTGAATCTCCGGGAATTTCGTCACCTGGAGATAGAATACCTAACCCTCCCACATACACACACCCCACCTCGCTGGTGGCTGTGAGAACTGGGCCAAGCCTGTCTGAGATAGAGATTTTATTGCTTGTTTGCCGTATTCATTTCAGATGTTATTTTAACAGCCATGTTTCTGTGGTGATAATCAGTGCGGTGTTTTGCCACCACAGGTATCGTCTCCAAGTAAAACGAGCCAGACCGACGTGAACCCACCATTTCAAGGAACAGATTCAGGATTTTTAAAGTGGTTCATCGCAGAACTTTATTGCTCAAAGGTGGTTTTAGTACAAAATAAGCAAAATGGTTTCTCCACCGTGCCTCCAATGGAACGACACAAAAATAAATATCCACATAAATAAATAAATAAGTACCGGTATAACAAAAATAATAATAGACATTGGCGAGATTCTTTTTTTCCCTTTTGAAAATATTGATCTCGCAGCCGTGTATAGATATATATAGCATTTCAATATAAAAATAGTTTTCCCCCCAAAATGAGGATATCTTTTTTTTATCTTTGATACAAACAGCTTCCAACAGAGAGAAAACAAAACAAAAAAAAATTCCCCTCTTAGAAAACTCAAGTAAAAGGCAGGAGTCCTGGTTTCCATTTTCATCCCCCACAAAAATTCAGGGATGTTCGACATAAGATACATCATGAAATCGATGTTCAATGACTTTTATAGCAGATATACACAGTATACACACACGTGAATTGAAGGAGAGGACGTAGGTGGATTCTAAAAAGCACCAACTTCAAGGTTTTTGGGGGGGTTTCGGGGAGAGCGTTTTATTTATTTTGATTTATTTTTGGATTTATAACCCACTCTTCCCCAGGGGGCTCATTCCAGCATTCTCTCTCTCTCTCTCTCTCTCTCTCTCTCTCTCTCTCTCACACACACACACACACACACACACACACATTCGCACGGACATAAAAATTATCCGTGTTTCCTCATGCACACTCATGAGCCTAGAAAACGCGCAAGTATCCCCCGCCCCGTCCTCTCAGGCCTCCAACAATACTGTCATGGAATGGATAAATATATATATATAAATAAATAAATAAAGATTAAAAAACGACTAATAGCTAATCATTACAATATCGTCCTCCCGTAACCTCGCACAGTTCTGTCTCTTCATTTGCAACGTTTTTCAAGCCCGGAAAAGGGATTTCAAGTTCCCATCTCCTCCTTTTCGCCGGTTATCCTACCCGCGAGAAGTGCTGAGGCCTTTGAACGGTGGGACGAGAATCAGAGGAATGCGGGGAAGGGCTGGGTGGAGCCTGAATCGAGAGGGCCTCTTAATCCAGTTTGATGGCCCCAAAATACACCTGCCCCTCTCGTTCCCAGTTCAGGTATTTGGCCTCGTGGGTGTCCGACAGCAGCTTGTCCCCCGCTTGCAGCTGAAAAGCGGCCCCTTGGTAGATGGATTCAAACCACAGCTTGTTGTGGTTGGCGTTTCCGCTCTCGCAGACGGATTTGATGTTCTTCATCAGTTCCACCTTGCCTCCGTTGAACTCCCTGGACATGCTGTAGACGGTGTGGGTGAGCAGCAGAGAGTGTCCGGTGTGTTCTCGGCAGCTGTTTCCGTGGAACAAGAGCTGAGAGTAGACAAAGTACAGCCCAGTGGACGGGACCACGAGAGCGTTGGCTTCCTCATCCAGCTCCATGCCGTCCTTTGTCATGGCGGGGATCACCCGGGTCGTCCAGACTAGCTTGTCATGGTGAGTTCTGGAGGCTGTCAAGGTAGGAGAGAAGGAGAACCAATTAGCATAAAGAATCATGCTTGATGCGCCTCTACTAATAGCGTTGCCAGCCTGCAGGCGGAGTCTGGAGGTCGTTCGCCATTTCAGGCCATCTCTGGATGACAGAAATCAGTTCTTCCAAAGAAGAGCCCTGTTTTGGGGGGCAGACTTTACGGTCCTAGACCTTGTTGACTCTGTCTTCTCCACAAAACCTTGTCCTCCCCAGGATTCACCTTTCCAAATCACCAGGTACCTCCCAAACCCAATCCGGCAACCCTTTGTGCTAAGGTCGGGCCTACGAGATTCAAGTGCTATTCCCTTTCAGGAATTTTGTTGGCCTCTCCTTTGAGAAGCTTGCTCTTGATTCATGTCTATGTAAGTAGCAGCCAAGAAAAGAAGGAATACAAGCCCAAAAGGCCTGAATTTTCATGCTTGTGTGATCGTGAAAGCTAAGCAAGAACAACCCTGGTTAGAATTTGGATGGGAGACCTCCAAGGAAGAGGAGGGTTATGACACAGACCCCGGGCCATGGCAAATCACCTCTATCCAGGGGGTAGCTATAAATCAGCTGCAACTGGGCAGCAATTCCCTCCCCTCCAAACCCAGAGGTCTTTCCTCTTTTTGGCTCACTTTTCTTCTAGTTTCCAAGCTCTGGCAAGCCCAGGGTGAGCCGGGCTCTTCAAACTGTTTGAGATAGTTTAGAGATTGGAAATTCTGCTTAGGAAGATCGAAGCCTGTTGACAAGGACAGCTCCCTCTTTGCCAGGGCTGCCTCATGAGGAGGCTAGATGCCCCGTTACAGAGGGCCTCACCTGTCAGAGCAGTCACCTTATTTCCTTCCCCACATTGTCCCTTTGGGGGACCGTTTCCATCAAGCCAGGGACAATTTCAGCGTGAAACAGGCCTCCCTATGCCTCAGTCCCCCCCTGAAGAAGCCCCTCTTACCAATGGCGTGGATGGCTGGCTTCCCAGAGGCAGCGGCTCGTACCCTCAGTGTCTGGGGCATACCTTCTGTAAAGACAAAATCAAGACAGGTGTTGTCAGATCAGGGGCTTTCTCACCGCCGCTTTAAAATTCAGATAGCCTAGCTAACAGCGGACGGTAATGACTGCGGAAGGCACTGGCAAACCACCCCGTATTGAGTCTGCCATGAAAACGCTGGAGGGCGTCACCCCAAGGGTCAGACATGACCCGGTGCTTGCACAGGGGATACCTTTACCTTTACTTTTAGCTAACAGCGGAAGCAAATCTAAACGTACTGTAGGTGGGGAGGGAAGAGTGTCTAGCTCTGACTGGGAATTCTAGGAGGGAGGGATGTAGTGGCTTGCCAACCTCCAGGTGGTATCTGGAGATAGCCCACTATTCCAATTGACCTCTTCAGGTATGGCCACTCTGTGGCTCTCCTGATGTTCGTGGACTCCAGTTCCCAAGGGCCCCTGCCAGCAAGGCCAACTGGCAAAGGCTCATGGGAATAGTAGTCCGTGAACATCAGGAGAGCCACCGTTTGACCACCCCTGCCTAGATGCCCGAGATCGCTCCCCTTGAAGAAAATGGCTGCTTTGAAGGGTGGACTTTATGTCCTTACACCCTTCTGAGATCCCTTCCCTCCCCAAACCCTGTCCTCCCCAGGCTGCAGCTCCCAAATCTCCAGATATTTCCCAACCCAGAACTGAAAATCCTAACAGGGAGGTTCTCCAGAATGAGGGAGGATTTGGGGGTTCTTCAGAATGAGGAGGAGATGCCCCATGATTTACACTCCCTGAGATTCCAGCCAAGACTGCTCTGATAGACTGAAATTTCTATTTTTAAAAAAGAATTATGGAGAAGAACTTACCAGGAAATGGGTCCTTGGAATCCTGGAAAAGAAATAGGGAGACGAGGTCAACAAAATGGTTGAAAATCTGATTAGTACTATTATCGGGGGTGTAATTAAACAGCATGCACCTGGTCAGATGGAGGCACGAGTGAGACAGCCACATTTACAAATAGCCAAGTGCACAAGAGGCGTAGGGGGTGGGGGACCCACAAGGTGAGTGTCCTGCATAGTGCAGGGGGTTGGACTAGATGACCCAGGAGGTCCCTCCCAACTCTATGATTCCGATTCTATGATTCTAAGGCTGCCTGGGGGAAGGCCAGGCAAAGTGTCAAATCTATTCTAGAGCAAAGGGAAGTGAAACCTGGCCTTTGTCTGCTCAGCAGACATCTTTTGACAAGCGCTTTCATTTCGGTAGGCAAAGGCTACACTTAAAGAAACAATACATTAAAAAAAGAAAGAAATGCAGATGCAAAATTCGGCCTCTCCCGAGAGTGAAAAAATAAACGTGCCCAGAGAGAGGGAAGTTGAAGCTGCCCGTCTCTATGCTTGGCCACCGGCTCAACTGAAGTCCGGCTGGAGAGCATCAAGATGGAATAAAGCTCTTGCCTTGCTTGATGTGTTAGTTGCCCATTGCCTCCCTCTGCAAAGCCGTCCTTGGTGGTCGCCCATCCGCACAACGACCCCACTTAGCTTCCAAGAGGTGACGAGATCAGGCTGTATCATGCTGTTTCACATCACAGCGACACAGGTAGTCCTGAAGAAAACTTCGCTCTTCTCCAGGTGGGCTCCTGGGAAGAGCTATGGAGCATCTAGGGCTCCTCTAGCTCTGGCCTCACCTGCAGAATTTGGCCCACTATGCTGAGTCAAGTGGATTGCACCCCTGGACAAGGAGTTGAGGGATTGTCTGACAAAGACCTCTGCTTGCGAATGCGATTTGGGGCTTTGAGTTCACTGTCCTGCCTGGGACGCCGCAGGCTAGCCTGATCTCATCCTTGGAGCCCTGGCTCATCCTTGGATGAGAAGCCAGCCAAGAAAGTCACAGGATCATAGAATCTGGAATCATAGAGTGGGAAGTGACCTCTCTGTTCATCTAGTCCGATCCCTTGCAAAAGGCAGGAGATTCACCACTACAAGAGAAAAGCCATAACAAACCACCTGTTGATCTCTTGCCTTGAAACACCCTACAGCAGGGGTAGGCAAACTGTGGCCCTCCAGATGTCCGTGGACTACAATTCCCATGAGCCCCTGCCAGCAAGCTGGCAGGGGCTCATGGGAATTGTAGTCCACGGACATCTGGAGGGCCACAGTTTGCCTACCCTGGCCCTACAAGGTCACCGTAAGCCAGCTACGTAATAAAGATTTCTCCCCTTAGCTCCTTCTGCTCCGAAAACCCACCAGAGCCTCCTCCCAAGGCAGCTCCCCATCCTTGACGCATTACCTGGTTCGACGAAGGACCGAACGCTCCGAACTGCAGCAGGGCGAAAACGGTGACGGCTCCAATGAGGAGCAGGAAAGAGGAGATGCTCAGGCACTTCCAGTGGCTCTCTTTGCGTGGCGGGTCGTGCACCACGATCACGTGGCTGCCTTTCTCCACGTCGTAGACCAACTGCTCCGAGCTCATGTCTTGGGGATGGGTTTCAAGCGAGAGGCAGGTCAGGTTTTCTTCCGGTGAGCCGGAGCCGTCTAGGGAGGCCTCCAAGATGGCGGCTGGGATGTGGCGGGCGGTGGTCTCCAGTTGGCTCAGTTCAGACAGGTGTCAGGAATGGGCTTAGTGGTAATTTTTTTTTTTTTTAAATGGAAAACAAAGGCAGTCGCTTCAGGCTGGTGGGCGTTCTTCAAGTCGATCCTGTTCTTCCAGCTGCCAAATGCTTCTGAAGGCTTCCTTCCGTCTCGTTTTCTTCTCGAATCGAAGTTACTTGCTGTGGTCTTGTTGGGGAGCAGAGGCGGATGAATGCTCCAGGGCTGCTGGCTCTTCGTTATATACCTCCCAGCCGGCAAACTTCCCCGTCCGGTGCTACCGGTGAGGAAATGCATATTTTCCCCCCGCCCACAGCCCAAAGGAAAAAACTGTAACAGAAAGAGTCACTCAAAAGCGGAAGAGAGCCGCCTGGTGCTCGTGGGGCATCTCCAAGTCAACGACGGAGAACACCCCGCTGCAACCAGCCCGTGTGGGATGTGGTGGGGAGGGGATGTGGTGGTTTGGGGGAGAATCCTCCAAGCGTCTCACATTTCTCAGAGAAAAAAGGGACAGGAGAGGAAAGTTTGAGGGAGGCAAGATGATTAGCAGCTGAGAGAATGGCCTGAGAGATTTCTGATGTGGTTATGTTTTTTTTTAAATAAAACTTGTTTTATATTATCATTAATAGGGGTATTTATTAAATTTATATACCGACTTCCCGATATGACTCAGGGCATTCCGTGTCTCCCCCAAGGGGACCCCGGATGGCTCACGTCACTCTCTTATCCTCCGTTCTGTCTTCACAACAGCCCTGGGAGGTAGGTCAAGCTGAGTGGGCATGGCTGGGCCAAGGTCACTCAGCGAGCTTCCCTGACAGAGCAGAGATGCGAGCTGGCATCTTCCAGATCCTAATCCAGGACTCTCAACACTACCTCGCAACGTCAAGTCACAACTGACTGGCGACGACCCTGCAGGGCTTTCGAGGCAAGCGATTAAACAGGGGCAATGGACCATTAGCTGACTCTGCAGATTTTTCTTTGTCAATCCGTCTCCCTGCCAAGTTTCCAGAATCTGACAAGATCAGGCTGTGCCGTGTGGCCTCTCATCCCCCCCTATGATGTCTCTCATCCCCCTATACCAGGGATGGCCAAATGGTGGCTCAGATGTCCATGGACTACAATTCCCATGAGCCACCGTTTGGCCACCCCTGCCCTATACCTTTGCACTGACCTGTCCTCCATCAACCTCTTTGCCTATATTGTATCTGGCCTCTGCCCTTCTGCCTTTTCAGCACCAAGACAAAACATCTCTCTTTTTTTTAACCAGGCTTTTTGATTTAACGGGTTCGATCTCTCAAAACAACATTTAAGCGGATGACAAGTCTTATGCTCGGTTTTTACGCCGGCCTTGGAAATGGTTTTTGCCACTTGGAAGAATTTGAATGGGGTTGCCTATTTATTGTGTTTTGGATCATTAGCCACCTTGTGAACGTAGGCAGACTGCGAGTGGGTGAGCAGGAAGGGTCTTGGCTTGGCTCTTGTGGCCCTTTCTTGCACGTCCAGGGAAATGCCGCTTTGGGGTCAGGAGACAAATTTCTTCCAGGCCAGACTGGCCAAGGATTCTGGTTTTCAGGGGTGGGGGGCATTATCTAGGCATGGAATTAGGGTCACTGTGGGTGAGCAGGTAGTTGTGAATTTCCTGCATTGTGCAGGGGGCTGGACTAGATGACTCAGGAGGTCCCTTCTAACTCCATGATTCTATGATTCTGTTCCTGCACTTAAATCTAACTTTTAACATCCAATCTGTGTGAGTTGATTTAAGGGGGGGGTGCAAAATCTCTTGGAAATCCTGCAAGTGTGAAGTGTGTGTGTGTGTGGGCAAACATTAGCATATAAACAACCATGCATCCATGAGGATTGTCGTGGGTAACGCTGATAAATGCGACCTGTGCTATCCTGAAGATGAATCCACACTAAACCCTACCCTGGCCATTCCCCTGTGTTTTGAGGGAAGCCAAAGATGCTGGCTGATCTGAAGCAAGGGCAGCCGCCATAATCGGGTTGCCAGCTCTGGCTGGAAGATTTTGTGGGTGTACCCCCCCCTCCCCAAAGCAGTGGGAACGGCTCTCTGCCATCGGGAGGTCTGCTGTAAATGCAGAAGATCTCCAGGACTCCCCTGGAGGCTGGAAACCCTCCTACATAGTCTCCCAAGGGTGCCGTGTAATCTAAGAAGAAGAAAAAGGGCCCTGAAAACCCTCTTTTTCCTCGGTTTGGATTGAGCAGTCAGGAAAATCCCTGATATTGCACTAAACAATACCTCACTGGAGGATTTTCCTCCCCGCCCCCATCCCTTTTCAGATTTCTACTTCTCCGCCAGGGTGGTGACCGTGAATGAACAGACCGGTTGCTTTCTGTTCTGCCTGGGCGATTCCAAACCGGCTTCCCTTTCCCAAGAAAAGTTTTCAAAACTGAAACAGCCCCTCCCCCCTCCGCCCCGTGGGGGACTTTTGTTGCAGGAAAGGCTGCTCTGCTTGCAAAATAAAAAAAAGTATCATGGGGTTGCCAGCTCTGGGTTGGGAATGACCTGGAAACTTTGGGGGTGGAGCTAGGAATGGCCAGGATTGGGGAGGGGGAGGGACCTCAGTGGAGTATAAGGCTATCGATACCACCCTCCAAAAAAGCCATCCCCCCCCCGCCCCGAGGAACCGATCTCTGTCACCTGATCCCCAAGTCCCACCTGGAGGCTGGCATCCCTATGGGGGGAAAGAACTTTCTCTACGGAAAGGGTTAAAGCAACCTGGACTGTTCGGCTTAGATAGAAGATCACTAGGGAAGGGACGACAGAGAATGAGGTGGCTAGATGGGGTCACTGAAGCAGTCGGTGCAAACTTAAATGGACTCCGGGGATTGGTAGAGGACAGGAAGGCCTGGAGGATCGCTGTCCATGAGGTCACAACTTTGCACCTAACAACAACAACAGGGGAAGGGGTATAGTAGAGATTTATAAAAACAGACATAAAATGTCTCACAGTGGAAGCCCAAGTCACAAAAGTAGTGCAGCTGGCATTCTATCACCTTCGCCAAGCCAAGCTACTAGCGCCCTACCTGGCCCCGGAGTACCTAGCCACAGTGATCCACATGACGGTCACCTCTAGACTAGACTTCTGTAACTTGCTCTACGCAGGCCTGCTTTTAACCTTGATCCGGAAACTACAGCCGGTCCAAAACGCAGCGGCCAGGATTCTCACAGCAACACTGTGAAGGACCCACATTTGGCCCATTCTCCATCAACTGCAGTGGTCACCAGTTGAATTCCGGATCAAGCTAAAGGATCATTTTTAAGGCCATATGCGGTCAAGGCCCAGTGTACCTGAGGGACCGGTCTCCCTGCCTATGCCCCCAGAAGAGCTCTACACTCCGCTGCCACCAACCATCTAATGATCCCTGGCCCTAAAGAAGCCCGCCTGGCCTCAACCTCGCCAGAGCTTTCTCCATCCTGGCCCCCACCTGGTGGAACGAGCTCCCGGAGGAGATCAGGGCCCTGACGAAGCTGAAACAGTTCCGCAGGGCCTGCAAAAGGGAGCTCTTCCCCCAGGCATTTGGTTGAGACCAGATAACCAGCAACATCAACAGGGCCCCTGCTCCCTCTCAGAAACCCACCCATGTGTTCTGCTCTGGACTTATTTGCATTGTTATAACTCTGTTACTTCTGTTATAGTTTAATGTTGATGTTATTGTTACCGTCAAAAGATGAGTTCCATGTATTGTATTCTGCGTTTTATGTAAACTTCCCTGAGCCCCAGGGGAGGGCAGTAAACAAACAAACAAACAAATTTAAAAAACAGAGAAAACTGTAAAACAAGAAGAGCTGGTTTTTCTAACTCACTTTTGCCTGTGGGACCTGGCAGGATCGGATTTCAGGATAACGCAGCATGTGCAGAATGCCTTTTTTGCCTCAGCGCTTTACAACTGTAATCAGGCATCGTGCTGATAAAATTAGGAGTGGGAAGAGGGTGTGCTTGCCAAATAAGAGGCTACCTATCTTCTTTTTTTTCAAAATTCATCCCACCTTGGGATAGACAGATGGGAAACTGCTGCCCCCTGCTGGTTATCAAGCCGAAGCCCAGTGCTGCCTGGTTAGTCTTAGAACATTTATTTCACAATGAGCTTAGAACATTTATTTCACAATGAGCTTAGAACATTTATTTCACTTCTTCAGGTAGATATGTGGAAGGGAAATCCGGTGCATGGGAGAAATCAGGCAGAGGTGCTTGTTGTGAATTCCACCGTAAATCTTTCAAGTGTACATTCTCACTGCAAGGAGGAGTGGGGAAGAGTCAAGGGAGAAAGTTTAAGGGTGAGTCCCATGCTAAATCTGAATTTGTCTTCCAGAGAGCGTTACACTCTTCCCGTTCCAACAGGCTGGTAGACCCCGGCCCAAGAGAAGTTCACCTGGCCTCGACCAGGGTCAGGGACTTTTCAGTCCTGGCCCCTACCTGGTGGAATGAGCTCCTGGAGGAGATGCAGGTCCCGTCGGAACTCACCAAATTCTGCAGGGCCTGCAAAACGGAAGTTCTTCCGCCAGGCACCTGGTTGAGCCTGGGCCCCCAGAAACATTTAAGAGCCCCTCCTCAAAACACTCTCCCTCGTAACATCTGGATCTGGCAAATAACGCAAGAGATTGATGCGGGGGAACAGTCTGAAGAGGTCCAGAAGCAAGGGGCACCAACGCCGTTTAAAATGGGTTAATCCGGTCTGGTTTGAACGCGGTTCTTTCAACAAAATGTTGTTGTACGCTGTCTCGAGACTCCTGGGCTAAGAGGAGTGATCCTATAACCAGCAGTTCTCAACCTTCTTCCACTGCGACCCCAACTGCAGGGGGGGGCGGCGGCAGCGTGTGTGGGGTGTGTGTGTGTAGGCACAGAACTATCAAGGCCCTGTGGTGGCGGCCATTGCCGTGACTCTTACGCTGCCGGGCGCGCCGGGCACCACTACCACTCTCCCCTACCTCCTGCTACCTCCCACTGCCGCCTGCTGGCGCCATTCGGCGGGTTCAGATCAACATTGCGCCCGTCGGAGCAGCCGCTGGGAGCGTCAGGCAGGTGGGCAGCCAAGGCGGGGTGGGGCCAGCAAGGATGGGGCTGTACCGCCCAGAGGAGGCTCTGGAGGGGCCGGCCTGAGGGCAAGGCTTGGCAGTGGGGCAGCGCAGGCAGACGGGACGCACCAGCAGCAGATGCTGCCGGCCGCCTGATACTGCCACCTCCACCCACCACCGCACGCCGCCGCCACCCGCCGCCCACCAATCTAGCGACCCCAGGCAAGGGTCCAGGCGACCCCAATTGGGGTCAGGACCCCAAGGTTGAGAACCACTGCTATAAACAGACAGACAGACAGACAGACAGACAGACAGCAGAAGAAGAAGAAGAAGAAGAAGAAGAAGAAGAAGAAGAAGAAGAAGAAGAAGAAGAAGAAGAAGAAGAAGAAGAAGAAGAAGAAGAAGAAGAAGAAGAGTTGGTTCTTACATGCCACTTTTCTCTACCCAAAGGAGTCTCAGAGTGGCTTACAAACGCCTTCCCTTTCCTCTCCCCACAACAGACACCCTGTGGGGTGGGTGAGGCTGAGAGAGCGCTGATATCACTGCTCGGTCAGAACAGTTTTATCAGTGCCGTGGCGAGCCCAAGGTCACCCAGCTGGTTGCATGTGGGGGAGTGCAGAATCGAACTTGGCATGCCAGATTAGAAGTCCGCACTCCTAACCACTACACCAAACTCGCACTTACACATGGTGAGAGCAGTCAAAACCAGTGTACTACTTTGAATCTTCCTTTGGCTTTTATTTGAGGCCGGGCTGGACACTCTTATGAAACTTAATCCAAAGCCAGTAGCTGATGTTGGGCGTGCACAAATTGGGGGGGGGAGAGGATTAATCTTGCTCCAGGAGGCGGGGGGGGGATGTGTGTGAGAGAGTTTTGCCACACTTCTATTTCCTCCCCCTGCCTTTTTATCTTGATGTTTTGAAGAGCCGGATTCTCTTCCCTCTGAAGTTTGCTGGAGCGGGATTCGCACGGGATACCTGCGGCAATGCCCTGAGAATGCCAGAGTGGCCCTACTGGTCTGGGCAGTTCCTTGTTCTGTTCCAGCCCCATCTGGAAACCGGTATCCATGACTCAGAGGAGGAGCATGAATGCAGGGAGCCTCCTCCCGTTCGGTCCCTGGTATTTCGAGTTCCAGCAGGACTGCCAGGAGCCAGTGTCAAGGAGCAGGAACTTTCCCAGGGACTGAGAAACTGCAGAGCCACTACCAGAGAAAGCAGCTGGAGCTGGATATGACTCCGCAGTGGTGTGGATTCGACCTGAGGCCTGTGGGTGTCAAATTTCAAATGTATTTAATACAGCGCTGCAGCCAGATAAAACAGACAGCAAAGAACATTTCCCCGCAGAAATTACGTAATCAGGGAACCGATACCAGATTTAAAATGATTTTAAATGATTTAATATGGCATGATTGATAGGTACGTTTATAAAACACGCGTAGTAAAATTCCTCCAAAACACCTTTACTTAAGCTTAAGTTGTCTTTCCCATGTGCACAAAATTTGGCAACCTGCTTAATAATATGGCCCCTACTATTCCACAGGAGGAATTTAACTTTTCCTTTGGAGGAATCCCTGAGTAATGGGAGGATGGATTTATTTCTTGCAGAGTTGAAGGTAGGGCACCTTAAGAGGACGTGTTCGATTGACTCTATCTCCCCGGAATTACAGGGGCAGAGTCTTTCAGCTACTGGGGTTTTCTTGAAGCGGCCCACCAGCATGGCAGAAGGTAACACAGAGCATCTTACTAGTGTCAATGCTCTATAACAGGGGTAGTCACCCTGCGGTCCTCCAGATGTTCATGGACTACAATTCCCACGAGCCCCTGCCAGCAAACGCTGGCAGGGGCTCGTGGGAATTGTAGTCCATGGACATCTGGAGGACCACAGGTTGACTACCTGCTGCTCTATAATATTTTGTTTCTAAACAGGAGAGATAGTCTGCTGAGGCTTGAATATATCTGGAACACAGTGGTGCGCCATACCGAGGGGAGCGAGAAAGGAATAGTCTCGAGTAACAGTGAGAAGAGAAACTGACCCAGGGGATTTCGTGTATCACTTCTCGAGGCATACATTTCAATCCTTCCCCGGTGCCTGTTTTGCAGTCAACATTGGTGGTGGTGGGGAGAAACAGGGGAATTTGGGTCACTCTCCATGCATTTGACAGGATTGCAGAGGGGGCGGGGGGAGAACCATGGTTCAGCAGCAGAGTAGCAACTTCAGCATGCAGAAAGTCCAAGGTTCAAATCCCCGACTTTGCCAGTTATAAAAACTCCGGTAGCAAGTGACACAAAAGACCACCAAGTCAGTTTGGTTCAGTGGTTAGGAGCAGTAGCCAAGTTTGATTCTCTGCTCCCCCTGGAGAACCGGGTTGGATTCCCTGCTCCCCCCTTCATGTACAGCCAGCTGGGTGACTTTGGGCCACTCACAGTTCTCTCAGAGCTCCCAAACTCACCTACCTCACAGGGGTCTGTTGTGGGGAGAGGAAAGAGAAGGTGATTGTAAACCGCTTTGAGCCTCCTGTCCCTTTTTTCTCAGAGAAAAAAAGAAGAGTTGGTTCTTATATGCCGCTTTTCTCTATCAGAAGGAGTCTCAAAGCGGCTTACAATCGCCTTCCCTTTCCTCTCCCCCCAACAGGCACCCTGTGAGGGAGGGGAGGCTGAGAGAGCCCTGATATTACTGAAGTAGAAGAAGAGTTGGTTCTTATATGCCACTTTTCTCTACCCGAAGGAGGCTCAAAGCAGCTTACATTCACCTTCCCCTTCCTCTCCCCCCAACAGACACCCTGTGAGGTGGGTGAGGCTGAGAGAGCCCTGATATCACTGCTCAGTCAGAACAGCTTTATCAGGACTGTGGTGAGCCCAAGGTCACCCGGCTGGCTGCATGTGGAAGAGTTCAGAATCGAATCCGGCTCGCCAGGTTTTCCTCGGCCCGGCCTCCCTCAGCCAAACGCCTGGTGGAAGAGCTCTGTCTTACAGGCCCTGATGAACTGTGATAGTTCCGACAGGTCCCTTGGCTCTTCCAGGAGCTCATCCTACCCAGCAGGGGCCAGGACTGAGAAGGGTTCTTTTCAGGATTCTTGAGGGAATACGGGCGAAATGCTCTGAATGCACTTTGTGTATTTACTCTTCTTTCCCTCCTGCTCCAGCCACCTTAGAGTCGGCAACAAAGGATTAAAACTGTGCTGTAGGAGGAAAATATTAAAAGAGAGATCGGTCGATAGATGAGTGTTTTGAAACGCCGGTGTAAGATATGTAGATAAGCACATTATAGCATATTCTATTAACAGCCTGAGGGAAAATACTTTTGATTTCCTTCACCGGCTCCGGGGCCTATTTTTAGCTCCTTATGCCGCTTTCAAACTTTGGAGAGCTATTTCCTCAAGCCAGACGCCACGAGGTGAAGTAATAGGGCTTTGTCCGGGATTATTCAACATGTGCTAGAGAAGCTCTCATCTTGCCTCGAAGGATTATTTTTAGATTCTGAGGAAATGACGCCACCTCACTTCTGCTTCCTGATTCCGCACTGGGGCACCCACAGCTCTCGTTGGATCTGCCGCGAAAGCCCAGCGATGGCGCTCATGGAAATGAGCTCCCAGTTCCTCTTGAAGGTTGCCTCAATCCTGGTTTCTCCAGATCTGTGTAAGGAAGCCAGGGACCAAATTAGATCTGCCTAGTGAGAGAGGAGCTTCAAGGGCTGAAAATAATCATTGCCGAGTGAAGTCACCAAATGCCCCGCATGTCCACAGTTCCGCCAATGAGATTACATTGCTGCCAGAACTGGATTCGCATCCCCGCCAAGGCACTCAGCCAAAGGCATCTTGAAGCCAGCCACTCTCCCTCGAACAAGCCTACCCCACAGGGGTGTCGTGAGAATCAAAGGAGGGAGGGGGAACCATGTCGGCCACCCGGAGTTTTGGGAAGGAAGGATGGGATAAAAATGTATTTGTTAGTCACTGCGTAGCAGACTTCCTCAACGCTGGGGGTTCTTAATGGCCCTGGAAGGATTTCCTGAACGGGTGGGAGTTAATTTATTATATATTTAAAATTTGTTAAACATTTATCGGGGGATAGGAGCATATAGGGTCATGTTGTCCCACCCCTCCCTCAAAAATGCCCATGTGGGGCTTCTCAGGGGTTTCTCAATGGTAAAAAAGTTGACAAAGACTGCTCTAACCCAATCATTCTCAACCAGGGTGACTCCAGAGCCCTGGAGGGGTTACTCCAGAGGAGGGGGGAATTAATTATATATATATTCTCCTAAAAAGCAGAGACATCACCCTGCCAACGAAAGTGTGTCTAGTCAAGGCTATGGCCTTCCCAGTTGCAATGTATGGCTGTGAAAGTTGGACCATAAGGAAGGCCGAGCGTCAAAGAATTGAGGCTTTTGAACTTTTATTTATTTAGATTTATATTTATTTAGATTTTGGTGCTGGAGAAGACTCTTGCGAGTCCCTTGGACTGCAAGGCGAACAAACCGGTCAGTCCTAAAGGAGATCAGCCCTGCCTGCTCCTTAGAAGGCCAGATCCTGAAGATGTAACTCAAATACTTTGGCCACCTCATGAGAAGGAAGGACTCCCTGGAGAAGAGCCTAATGCTGGGAGTGATTGAGGGCAAAAGAAGAAGGGGACGACAGAGAATGAGGTGGTCGGATAGAGTCACTGAAGCAGTCGGTGTGAACTTAAATGGACTCCGGGGAATGGTAGAGGACAGGAAGGCCTGGAGGATCATTGTCCATGGGGTTGCGATGGGCCGGACACGACTTTGCACCTAACAACAACAACAACAACAACAACAACAACAACAAATCTTCTCCCACAACATGCTCATGTGGTGCAGTGGTTAGAGCAGCCTTTCTCAACCTTTGGATCTTGGAGTAACCCCTGAAATAGTCTTCAGGCTTTGAGTAACCCCAGAAGTGATGCCAGCTGGCCACCTCCCTGCCCTCTCCAAGGAAGTCACATGTTTACATCATTAATAAAATGAAATGCTTGGTAAAGTTCCAAAGTGCTTGGAAAAACAAGAGAATAAACCAATAATACATCTATAAATAGATTCAATTAGTACTTTTCAAGCAAAGGGGACATTCATTCATTCATTCATTCATTCATTCATTCATTCCATTTATATACTGCCCTCCCCTAAGGTTCAAGGTGGTTCACGTGGAATGAAAACAAAAAGCAGTACATTGAACTCCATGCCCCACCCACCCTATAATCTAAGGTTGCCAGCTCTGGGTTGGCAAATACCTGGAGATTTTTAGGATGGAGCCGGGAGGGGGGGCGGAGCCATTTTCTCCAAGGGGAACTGATCACTGTTACCAGGAGACAAGCTGCAAAACCAGGGGATCCTTCTCTGTGAAGACACGGGCAGCCTCCTGACTAGGACAAATAAGGCTCCTTTCCTCACAGAATCTAGGCTGTTTCTGCTCCAGAAAACAGTGCAAAGGGGAAAGCAGAATGGAGTTCCACCTCCCCCTGTGTCATATTCCCTGTCCAAATCAGGCCCCCACTGCACTTGTACTCAGGACTTGCTACTGGGGCCTCACTGCTGCAGGATGACTGCAAGTCCCCATGGCAAACTCTAGTAAAGTGTAACTAAGGGACCCGGCTCCAGCTTGGGAAATTCCCGGAGAACTGTGTTGATCTGGGGCAGGAGCTCTGCAGGATAAGTTTCCCCAGAGTCCACCCTCCGACGAGCCCAGTCCAGACCAGTTACAATTCTGGGAGAATGCCAGGCCTCACCTGAAAGCTGGCAACCATAAAACCTGTAGTTTGCCCTTCTGAGACTGCTCAGAGCAATGCAGCATGACTCGGGGAGGGGGGAGGTAATCTATCTATCTATCTATCTATCTATCTATCTATCTATCTATCTATCTATCTATCTATCTATCTATCTATCTATCTATCTATCCATCCCGCCCTTCCCTACGGCTCTTGGCGGTTTACATAAAGCATTTTGGAACATTTACATAGAACACTATCCAAATCAATATATAACAATATAACAAGAACAATAACATGCCAACTAGAACAACTAGAACATCTGGTTCTGACAGTGGGACGGGCTTGTGTGGTTTCCCTATTGCCGGTCAAATACATACTAAGAGATGTACAAAAGTGTCCATATAGTTATTCCACAGTACATTAAAAGCGAATTTTGGTCTGCACAAAAGCCTCCATAACCCACAGAATCAGCCCAGAAAAGATGATAGCTGTGGAGTCACCTAATTACTGCTAGGGTGGCAGGGGCTCGTGGGAATTGTAGTCCATGGACATCTGGAGAGCTACAGTTTGGCCACCCCTGTAACTTGTCCTTTAGCGCCACCTGCTGAGGTAGTGCTGCATCAACACACACCCTCCAGCCTCTCCAGGGATGGACAGCCTTAAATAACTGAGATGTAATTTCTGTAACATAAAGGGTTTGTTTCCAGCTTGAACTAAAGCTGACAACCTTATGTAATGTAAAGCAGGGGTAGTCAACCTGTAGTCCTCCAGATGTCCATGGACTACAATTCCCATGAGCCCCTGCCAGCAAACACTGTTAGGGGCTCATGGGAATTGTAGTCCATGGATATCTGGAGGACCACAGGTTGACTACCCCTGATGTAAAGGACTTGAATAGGCTATATCAGGGGTAGTCAAGCTGCGGCCCTCCAGATGTCCATGGACTACAATTCCCATGAGCCCCTGCCAGCAAATGCTGGCAGGGGCTCATGGGAATTGTAGTCCATGGATATCTGGAGGGCCGAAGTTTGACTACCCCTGGGCTCTATCAAATTTTTGCGATTCTCAATGAATGCAAATCGACAAATAGGAGTAAACCAAAAGCTAGCAAAAAAAGACAAGGGCGAAATCTCAGCATGCCCACTAGATAATCACTCAAGGATAATGCACAATAGTGATATTATAATGAAACTTCAGGTTTTATTATACTAATTATATTTGTTCCGTAACTGCCCTGAAGTCTCGATATAATATCCGATGTGCCAGAAGTGTTCCACAAAATGAACGCCTCCCTGAATCTTTTCTTAAAACGCTTCTTACAAAAACGCTTAAAACGCTTCTTACAAAAACGGCCTTCTGAGTTTGGGCACTGCTGCCCTCCAGTGGCCATGCCGTGGCACAGCACACCGAGCTGTTGCCCTCTCAGCCTCGTGCTTCTTTACATTTGGTGCAGAAATAACGGGTGGATGAAAACTGGGTGCAAAAAAGTGGCATGCTAACATGACCATCCCAGTGTGAAAAGTCACATTGCAGAGGCAAAGACAGATAGGAAGAAGAAGAGTTGGCTCTTATATGCCGCTTTTCTCTACCCAAAGGAGTCTCAAAGCGGCTTACAATCTCCTTCCCTTTCCTCTCCCCACAACAGACACCCTGCGAGGGAGGTGAGGCCGAGAGAGCCCTGAGATTACTGAAGAAGAAGAAGAGCTGGTTCTTATGTGCCGCTTTTCTCTACCCGAAGGAGTCTCAGAACGGCTTACAGTTGCCTTCCCTTCCTCTCCCTACATCAGATACCCTGTGAGGTGGGTGAGGCTGAGAGAGCCCTGAGATTACTGCTTGATCTGAGTGTGGGAATGCTTCAAGGTCTCTAGGTAGGAGCATCACCCTTTCCCTGTCCTTGGTGCCTTATATCAGGCAGAAGTTCAGTAGGTGCAACCTACTGCCTCCCCAAAATGCTGGTGCCACAAATCCCTCCCAACTGCCCTTCCAAGCCACTCCCACCATGCTTCCCCTTGACTCTACTTGCCTGAATCCCCTACCCCTAATTCTGCCTACTGAAGTCCAGTCAAGCAAAACAGAACCTTCATGTTCAGTGGCAGTGTACCTTCGTATATCAGATGCTTTTTGATAAAAATGTTGTTGCCACCATGTCCTGCTTCCCAGCTTCCCAGAAGCATCTGGGTGTCTGCTGCTGGCCTCAGAGTTACCGGACTAGATAAAGACTTGCCCACAACCATCTAAGCTCAAAGGAAGGGCCCGACCTCCAAACCTCTCCACGGAGGGCACATTTGCTGCCACGGAATCCGTCACAGAAGACACAAAACTGAGTGCAAGCCAGACGGCAGGGCTTAACCCCTCCCAAACATCATACACACACACCCTGCATGTATCCTTCCCAGTGTTATGGGATCCCATGCTTTTGGGTTGCTCTTCTTTTCTTCCTTCCACCTAACTCCGAAAGAAAGAAAAAATTGAACCCTTCACAAAATACAAATCTGTATACGTGGCTTCCATCCCCCCTTGCCTCTCCCCACTTTCCCGCTCTTCCACAAGCACCCAACTGGGTGATCTTGGGCCACTGATAGAATTGTTCTGACCAAGCTGTAATCTCAGGGCTCTCTCAGCCTCACCTCCCTCACAGGGTGTCTGTTGTGGGGAGAGGAAGGGAAGACGAATGTGAGCCACTTTGACACCCCTTTCTGGTGGAGAAAGGTGGCATATAAGAACCAGCTCTTCTTCTTCAGTAAACTCGGGGCTCTCTCAGCCTCACCTCCCTCACAGGAGGTCTGTAGTGGGGAGATAGATTCAAGTGGGTAGCCATGTGGGACTGAAGCCGCACAACAAAGCAAAATCAGAGTCCAGTGACACCTTTAAGACCAACAAAGATTTATTCAAGGCGCAAGCTTGCACTCAAAAGCTCACTCAAAAGCTTGCACTCAAAAGCTCACACCTTGCACTCAAAAGCTTGCACTCTTGCACTCAAAAGCTTGCACTCAAAAGCTCACCCCTTGAATAAATCTTTGTTGGTCTTACAGGTACCACTGGACTCTGATTTTGTTTTGCAGTGGGGAGAGTTGAGAGAAATTGTAAGCCAGTTTGAGACTGGGGAGGGAAAGGGGGGACTGGGGAGGGAAAGGAGTCTGTGTCTGGGAGGGGGAGGGACCAGGAAGGGCATTGGGGAAGCATGAGGTAAGGGGGGGGGGAGAGGCAAGAGAAAAGGGGGGGGGAAGGAGTCTGCATCTATGTGTGCACAAGAGTGTCTGTGATAGAGAGGGAGGGGGCCAGGACGAAGGAACCCCAGAGCAGGTATGTGTTCTGTGATAGACTCTCATTAGAATGTATTTGTACTTGTTGGTGTGCATATAAATCAAATAATAAATGCATTAAATCAAATTTTTTAAAAAACTAGGAGAGAAGGTGGGTGGCATCGAATTGCAGCTATGTGCAGTAAAGCCGGTTGGGTGTTTGCATCCTTGCAGGCAGGCACTCTGCATATTGGAGGGAGGAGGGCGGTGCACACCGGGCAAATTCTAACTGTTGTGTTTTGTCGGTTAGTGTCAGTTAAAGCGTTAGTTAACAAAATCTCTCTCGGTCAGTCCCGTGAGCGCCTCATTACCTCAAAACAAAATGTCCCCACTTGGTTCTGTGGAGTCTAAAGGCTATCGCACAGAAGTGCTCTCACACTGAGGACATCGGCTCAAATCACCAACCCAGCCCAAAAATCAGATTTTTACAACCAAGGGAGCTCCCCTGGGCCAGCTCCCCTGCCTCAGTTAATGGCCTTCTTGCCCCACTGATAACAAACCAGCACCCCCCCAGGAGTTTTGCTGTGGGCTAGAGCCATCCCCTTTGTGGGACCACCGAAAACTGACTTAGCAAAATCCCTCAATAAAGCTTTAATTGAATATAGCTTGGTCCAAGTTTCTAGAAACCAGACGTCCTGGAGAAGCCATGAGCTGCGAGCAAGAGAGTCACGTATGCTGCCTGAATTCCACGCGCAAAGAGGACCAAAAGGGTCTATCGCAGTTTGCAAAAGGCCTCACGATAGCCTTCGAGGATGAAATGTTGCAGGTCTAGGAATGTGCATGTGTACAGGACAGACTTCCTCGGCTTTTTAACCAATGAGAAACCCCTGAAACATCAGGCTTTGCAAAACCCCAGAAGTGGCGCAATCATGCAGAATATGGTTGGGAAGCAGAGCTGTGGACATGCCCACCTGGGGCCCCTCGCCTTCCCACCCCCTCCAGGCCCATCATTGGCCATGGGGGATGAGGAGGTCAACATGACCTTATTGTTGGAACAGACAATGTCTGGTGTACAAAGAAGAAGAGAAGAAGACCCTGCAGGGGCAGCAAGAAGACTGTTAGTGAGGATAGTGAGGTCAGGACCTCCTCTCCTGCTAAGTGTCATTCTTTGTTTGTCTTCACATTTCTACTCTTAGCGGCAATTTTCTGCTTCTTCTCGGAAGCCACGGTTCGAATCTCTCTCTTTCTTAGTCGAGCATGTAGTCAGCTCCTGTCTCTGTCTCTCCTCTGCACTATCGAGTATGGTAATTCCTTAATAAACCTTTTCTTATTCTTAAATCAGGGTGTGCAACCTCACCGCCTTATTTCCTCTGCTAGCACACACATGGTCATATCACCTGATAAATGTTTAACCCATTTGAAAAATATACTAAAAATTATTTAACTCCCACTCCTTCAGGAAACCCAGGGCCATCGAGAAACCCTAGGGCAGGGGTAGTCAAACTGGCAGGGGCTCATAGGAATTGTAGTCCATGGACATCTGGAGGGCCGCAGTTTGACTACACCTGCCCTAGAGCAGCGGTAGTCAACCTGTGGACCTCCCAGATATGCATGGACTACAATTCCCATGAGCCTGGCAGGGGGCTCATGGGAATTGTAGTCCATGAACATCTGGAGGACCACAGGTGGATTAACCCCTCCCTAGAGTGTCACGAAACCCTGGTTGAGAAAGCCTGCCCTCCAGGGCTGCTGTAAGCCAGCTGTAACTTGAAGGCACGAGAAAGAAAAAAAGGAACCAGCATTGTATAAATAATGTTTAATGCGGCAATAATAAATACCTACATGGCTTTCAATAAATCAATAAATAGAACTCTGAGGTAGAAAGCATCGTCAGCATAGCTGAAAACTTGAAATTCTTAGCAATGACGATTACAGAGCCGGGTGCAATTTTGTTTTAAAGTGCAGTACAAATGATTAACCAGTAATGTGAATTTTATTATTAATAATAATAATAATTAATATTAATAATAATCACACTCCACCATATCCTGAGGCTGAGCAACAGGAAAACACACACATAGCAGCAGCATAAGTTGAATTTGTATCTTCAAGGGCATGCGCACACTCTTATGAACACACACACACACACACACAGGCTAGAAAGCTTAACAAGGCCATGCCAAGGAGGGGGGGGGAATCTTCCTACTCCTCTATTTCATTGGGAAAAACATGATGCCAGATCTGTTCTCTGAAACGGCTGTTCCTGTTTCAAAGCCGTGCGCACAACATCAGTCCACTGCAGCTCAGGAACAACTACAGTGCAAAGACGGCAGAGGATGTGGGAGAGATGAGCATTATGTGCCGCTTGAGGCCCACACTCAAAACAGCTGGCCCCTTGAGGAGGGGTGGGGGCTAGGTGGTAAAGGCACCTGCCTGGCATGCAGAAGGTCCCAGGTTCAACCCGCAGTATCTCCAGTTTAAAAAACCGGGCATGAGGTGATGTGGGAGTTCTCCAGCTTGGTGTAGTGGTTAGGAGTGCGGACTTCTAATCTGGCGAGCCGGGTTTGATTCCACGCTCCCCCACATGACCTTGGGCTCACCACAGCACTGATAAAGCTGTTCTGACTGAGCAGTAATATCAGGGCTCTCTCAGCCTCACCCATCTCACAAGGTGTCTGTTGTGGGGAGAGGAAAGGGAAGGCAACTGGAAGCCACTTTGAGACTCTTTGGGTAGAGAAAGTGGCATGTAAGAACCACCTCTTCTTCTTCAGTAATCTCAGGGCTCTCTCAGCCTCACCTCCCTCACAGGGTGTCTGCTGTAGGGAAAGGGAAGGGAAGGCGACTGTAAGCCGCTTTGAGACTCCCTCGGGTAGAGAAAAGCGGCATATAAGAACCAACTCTTCTTCTTCTTCCTGACACCCTGGAAAGCTGCTGCCAGTCTGGGTAGGCACCACTGAACTTGAAGGACCAAAGTTCTTCATTCAGAACGAGGCAGCTCCAAGTATCCTGTCCCAGTCGGGTAAGATGGACACGGAACGTAGCCCCCATTCTCTCTCCTGGGCATCCCTGTTCTCAAAACATCAAAACTGCCTGTTTACATTTTTTTTATCCTGGTCTTCTTCCAATGAGTTCAGGGTGGGTCACTGGAAGGTAGGAAAAAGGAGAACGTGGCTAGCTGAAGGCCACCTCAAGTTTGGAGCCTTGTTGGACACTCTAACCCAGGGGTAGTCAAACTGCGGCCCTCCAGATGTCCGTGGACTACAATTCCCAGGAGCCCCTGCCAGCAAATGCTGGCTGGGGCTTCTGGGAATTGTAGTCCATGGACATCTGAAGGGCCGCAGTTTGACTACCCCTGCTCTAACCACTATACCACACCGTGCATAATGCAATCTTGAAGAGTGAGAAGCCACCGGGAGCTGTGCATTGATGAGCAAGAGCAGATTTCCACCAATGGTCCAGTAGCGATAGAGACATCAGTCATCTCGGAAAGCTCAGAAGTGTCCCTCGCAGGCTGGTATTTCACAAATCACGGAACAAAGATCTGGGAGTCTCACATAAGAGGTAGCTAAATATCCACCCTGGAATGGGATTTGTAGTGGTCGCAGTTGAGAGGACAGGCAGAAGGGAAGGAGATCCAGAGAGCTTTGGAAAGCTAAGGGCCCAAGGACAACTGTTCATTCCGCCTCAGGGATTTGGGGTCGCAACTTCCGTTCCTGCTGAGTCCACCACGACCTTGAGGTAGAGTACATCGTCCTTGAGGTATCTGGGGACCTGTGCTTTGCAGGCAAAGAGAGGGCTCCCGCTGGCGACGTTGAGCCTCTCGCACGGCTGGTGGAAGGAGGCGCTGTGGGGATCGGGCAGGAAGGTCTCCTTCAGGGGCGGCTGCCTTCGCGTGGGGTCCAGGAGGACGAAGGTGACCTTTTGCTGGAAGGGCCAGGGCAAGACGTCATCGTAGGGCCCCCTGGCGACCGCGAGGAAGAGCGACAGGTGGCTGCCCTTGCCGATGCCGTCTCCATCAGGGTACATCCGGACACAGAGGTGGTATCCAAAAGGGTGGGTGGCAAAGACTGGGGAATAGACAGAACGTTTCTTCCCAGATGTGGCGTCCCTCAGGAGCTTGGAGAAGTTCTCCACTTTCCACACCAGCATGCCGTTGGTGCTGATTAACTCTGAGGACGTCGGTATGGACCCTTTGGGGCTCCTGTGCCCTTCTGGAGTGGTCTTCAGTAGCTTCTCATACTGGGAACAGCAGCGCTGAAGAGACTTCACCATGGCTACCTGGTTATTCAGCTGCCTCCGCAGAGAAACCACCATCAGCTCCAGGGACTCCACACGCAGCACGACAGCTTCTGTAGTCAAAGAAGAGCCGCCCTATGGATTGGAGAGATTCAAAAGTTGACTTTGGGTTCATGTTTGGTTGAAGGACTCAAGCCTGACACTGGTCTCTTGAACCAGGATTGTGAGGGATTATCCAATTTTTGGCCACAAGAGGGAGCTAGAGGATGGCCAGCAAAGCAGGCCAGAGTAGGCTAGGGCAGGGTTAGTCAACCTGTGGTCTCCAGATGTCCATGGACTACAATTCCATGGCAATTGTAGTCCATGAACATCTGGAGGACCACAGGTTGACTACCCCTGGGCTAGGGAACAAGGCCAACCCCTTCCTCCCCATGAAAAACCTCCAGTTCAGATTTGCTGATCTTTGACCAAGCAACAAAGGAGCTTTGCTCCTGTTTCTCACCCCCACCCATCCTTGTCCTTAGGATAGAATAATGATTGGAAAATTGTGGTCCACTTTTCTCAAAGTGGGAAATAAAGTGGTAAATTATTAGTGCTGCCAAACTCCTGATGGGGGCAGGGGATACCCTGCCCTCAGATCCTGTTAAATGGGGGGAAGGCCTCATCTACTTACAGGAAGTTCTTACTATAGAGTTTCTGGCTATTCATAGTTCTAGGCAGAAGTGACAAATGGTAGCTCTAGGAACCACCTGAAACTCTGTAGTTAGAACGTCCGACTTTAACATCCTAGAACTAAGCTTTGTTTCTTCCGGGTAGCTCTAGGAATCACCAGGAACTCTATCGTTAGAACTTCACATAAGTAAACAAGGTCCTATTTTTATTATTGGTTTTCTCCTGGGGTGGTGCTCCCCCGCAATCCAACAAATTAATGTGTGCAGGTGTAGGGTCTGACGTCTACATTTGTCCAATACCCGTCTTGCTGAATCTTCTTCCGCATCCTTGGTCTGCTAAAGCAGGGGTAGTCAACCCGTGGTCCTCCAGATGTTCATGGACTACAATTCCCATGTGCCCCTAAAGGACTTACTTCGCTGCTGTTTTTGCTGGTCCAGGTGAGTCCCTTTTCTTCAACTGCTTCTTGATCCCTGAGAGCCAAGGCAGATTCCTTTGCAGTTCCAAACGGACCCTCAGGGGGGCAGACATGATCCTGCATCAGAACAAGCCAGAGAGTCAGGAAAGTTGAAAGGGGAGAGGGGGAAGGCGTGAGAGAAATTGCTTCCCATCTCCTTTGTGCAGACAATATTTCTGTCCAACTACGACAGCCATCTTCCCTTAATTAATGAGCTGCCAGCTGGTGCTCTAAGGGCAGATCAAGACCAGAGCTGCTGTCGAAATGATCTGCCAAAGCCGGCCTAGAGAGCTCTTTGCAAGCAAGGATTTTCTGGCTCACAGCTTGCATGCTGGACTGTGCAAACTGGCGGGTGACTTCTCAGAGGGGCCTTTGACCTGGGAAGAGCCTTCCTCCCAACCCAGCAGGAGAGCATCCAAGGCTCCGGTGGAGTTTTCACATCACCTAAACCAGGGGTAGTCAAACTGCGGCCCTCCAGATGTCCATGGACTACAATTCCCAGGAGCCCCTGCCAGCGAAAGCTGGCAGGGGCTCCTGGGAATTGTAGTCCATGGACATCTGGAGGGCCGCAGTTTGACTACCCCTGACCTAAACATTTCAACCTGCCACGGGGTCACCCTGGGGCGGGAGGCCGGGGTTCAGTGGTAGAGTATCTGCTTGACATGCAGAAAGTCCCAGGATGTGAACGCCTAACTTGAAATGTCATGGCAATTTCCCTCCCCTTCCAACTTGTGCTTTTTGTTTTGGAGAAGGCCCTGTGCCCATCGGACTACGAAAGAGAGGCGGGAGGAAAGGGCAGTCCTGAAAATGCTCTGGAACCCCCTCCCTTCCAAGGTCCCTGGGCTGTGTTGCTAAGGAGAGGACGGGGGAGAGAAATCTTCATGAAATACCTGATAGGATTTCAGTGTTCCAGACCAGGCGCATCCAAAATTTGGGCAAGCCACTTCTGTGGCGAGTGCATCATTCTCTGCAGCTTTGTCACTGTGGAACTGAGGAGAGAGAAATTCAGGAGGTTCGCTGGTGGTTCTCTAAAGTCTGTTTCGCATCCTTTTGCCACAGCCCAAACAACTTACACCTTAAACGCGTTACTGCCAGTGAAAATGGCAGCCCTGCGGTTCACCGCCCTTCTAACTCATAGGACGGTTTCCCTACGTTTCCTTTCCAGTCCAAACCAATGGCAGCCAACAATATGGGGCAAGGAACTGCACAAGGCTGTAAGATCAAGATGCACAGTTCTCCATTGTTTTGGAACGGCAAGAGGAAATCCAATGGAGTTTTCAGAGGCAATTGTGCATTTAAAGTATGAAGTTTACTAAAATTCCACTCACCTGTCTGGGGCTCAGTTCTTGTCTACAAGCATGACACAGCACCTTGTCCGTGTCCCTGTGGCGGGAAGAAAAACAGGAACTTAATATTGTGCAAATTGAAATAGAAATGTTAGCTTTTAAGGCTTCTCCCCCTCCCACTCATAAAGTTCCATTTTCTTTATGTGAATATCCTCCACACTATGTTGTCGTACGCATGCACAAGTCCCGTACACTTGTTCATTCTAGTGAAAGATATTTGCGTGCATTGTCAACGCTTGGCATATCATCTATGCCCATTGGCCACCTCTATACATTTGTGCATTATATACATATGTGTCCTTGGCATTTCCATTAGAAATGGGCTCTGGACATCATAGAATCATAGAACCATAGAGTTGGAAAGGGCCATACAGGCCATCTAGTCCAACCCCCTGCTCAATGCAGGATCAGCCCAAAGCATCCTAAAGCATCCAAGAAAAGTGTGCATCCAACCTTTGCTTGAAGACTGCCAGTGAGGGGGAGCTCACCACCTCCTTAGGCAGCCTATTCCACTGCTGAACTACTCTGACTGTGAAATTTTTTTTCCTGATATCTAGCCTATATCGTTGTACTTGAAGTTTAAACCCATTACTCCTCTCCTCTGCAGCCAACGGAAACAGCATCCTGCCCTCCTCCAAGTGACAACCTTTCAAATACTTAAAGAGGGCTATCATGTCCCCTCTCAACCTCCTTTTCTCCAGGCTGAACATTCCCAAGTCCCTCAACCTATCTTCATAGGGCTTGGTCCCTTGGCCCCAGATCATCCTCCTCACTCTCCTCTGTACCCTTTCAATTTTGTCTACGTCCTTCTTGAAGTGAGGCCTCCAGAACTGCACACAGTACTCCAGGTGTGGTCTGACCAGTGCCGTATACAATGGGACTATGACATCTCGTGATTTTGATGTGACCCTAACCTCCTTCAACACCATTAGGTCGTCGCGAAGTAAGTCAATGAACAATCAAACCATCCAAGAAGCGCTTTTTAAAAAACCGGGACAACCCACCAGAAACACACGTAGACTGAAAAGCTAGACAGAGGTGAGCAGTGCTAGAACAGTAAGTGGCTTCTAGACCAAACTGAGCCTGAATTCTGCCTCGAAGTGAAAATGAATAAACAGAGGTGAGATTATTTTATTCAGCCCCTGAAGAGTTTTCAAGGCAAAAGATGCTCAGAGGTGGTTTAGCCTTGGCTGCTTCTTCATTGTGACCCTGGGATCCCTTGGAGGTCTCCCATCCAAATTCTTGCCAGGGCCAACCCTGCTTAAGCTTGCAAGAACAAGAATGAGCTAGCTTTGACAGGGGCCCAGAACGCCTCAAGTAACAACTCCAGCAAAAAGATCTGGCCACGAGTAAGTGTGCCTGCACACAAAAAGCTGAAATGATAGAATCATAGAGTTGGGAGGGACCTCCTGGGTCATCTAGCCCAACCCCTGCACTAGGCAGGACACTCACAACCCTACCGCTCATCCACTGTCACCTGCCACCCCCTTGAACCTTCACAGAATCAGCCTCTCCATCAGAGGGCTATCCAGCCTTTGTTTTAAAATTTACAAAGATGGAGAACCCACCACCACCCGAGGAACCCAGAACTAAACTTTGCTGGTCTTGAAGGTACCACCGGACTCAAACTTTGTTCTGTCGCTAGGCGGTCAAAAACACAAAGGAGAACACACCCTGACCCAAACAAAAGCCAAGGACCTAAAAAGGTCAATAAGGAAATGAACTTTAAGCCTATACAGGGTGGAACACAATGATAATACCAGTGTGTATTAACCAAATTAAAAAACCCAAGGCTTTTCGCATAGCCTCGATAAGATCAATCCATGTATACACACCAATGCCTCCGCTACCACCTTTATCAACGGTCAGGTATCACATAAAACCAGCAGGTATGAAATGCACAATAATTGTTACAGCCCATTGGCTCCTTTACAGAAAAAAAAGATATAATCAGGACACTACCAAGCACCAGGAGAAGGCGGCATATAAATGTATAACAAAATAAACAAACAAACTTCGGACCTCTAGTCCTGGGGTAGTCAACCTGTGGTCCTCCAGATGTCCATGGGCTACAATTCCCATGAGCCCCTGCCAGCGTTTGCTGGCAGGGGCTCATGGCAATTGTGGTCCATGGACATCTGGAGGACCACAGGCTGACTACCCCTGCCTAGCCAATTCTGTGGGCCAGCGGAAGGCCAGAGAAAACTATTGGAGACAACCACCGTTTCAAAAACACATCAAAGCAATAACACCAGAGTCCAGCAGCACCTTTAAGACCAACAAAGATTCATTCAAGGCGAGAGCCTTGAATGAATCTTTGCTGGTCTTAAAGGTGCTACTTCAGACCAACACGGACCAACAGGGCTGCATCGCGTCAAAGCAAGCCCTTTGAGCGCCCCACAGGCAAGCAGCGTGTGACATTTAGAAGCCGCTTGTGACGCCGGGAGGCAGGAGCGAGAGAGCGCGCCACCGACCCACCTGAAGAGCCTCTTGACGCAGCCCAGGCAGTAGCGGTGGCCGCATTCCGCCTGCTGCGGGGCGATGAGCAGGAAGCCGCAGGCCTGGCACAGCAAGCCGGCGTTGGCGACGGGGTCGACGGGCATCAAGGCGCCCCTGCGCAGCTTGCCCATCATCCGAGCCGCGAAAGCAGCAGCGGCAGCAGCAGCCAACAAAGCTCCAAAGCGGCCTGCGCCGAGGCGGTTGTGAGCGCTGCGAGGCCGGGCGGAGTCTTTTTAAAGGCGGGCCAGCCCCGGGCCTTGACTCAGCGAGGACGCGCCAGGGAATCCCGCGCCTGACTCATCACGCGTGCCTCGCAGCGCTGGGGAAATGCCTCTGACTTCAACCCGTTGCGAAAAGGGGAGCCTCGGGACGGGAAGCCAATGTGGGGAGACCCTGCTCCTTCCAGCCCAGGCTCGAGCAATCCTCCCCGGGCTCGGGGGTCGCCTTTCCCCCGGGCCTTGGTCCTCTCCCTTGAATGAATCTTTGGTTAAAGACACGGATGGAAAAGGGGAGAATGGCATAAGTTGAGTATTTGAGGCACAATAAAGCAGAAGAAGAAAATAAAGCCCAATGCTGCAGGGGTAGTCAACCTGTGGTCCTCCGGATGTGCATGGACTACAATTCCCATGAGCCCCTGCCAGCAAACGCAGCCCTCCCCCATCCCCATCCCAAACAGCTCTTTCCTCCAGGGGAACTGATCTCTGGAGTCCGGAGAGGAGCTTTCATTCTGGAGCAGGGGTAGTCAACTTGTGGTCCTCCAGATGTGCATGGACTACAATTCCCATGAGCCCCTGCCAGCAAACGCAGCCCTCCCCATCCCCATCCCAAACAGCTCTTTCCTCCAGGGGAACTGATCTCTGGAGTCCGGAGAGGAGCTTTCATTCTGGAGCAGGGGTAGTCAACCTGTGGTCCTCCAGATGTCCATGGACTACAATTCCCATGAGCCCCTGCCAGCGTTTGCTGGCAGGGGCTCATGGGAATTGTGGTCCATGGACATCTGGAGGACCACAGGTTCTACCGGACTATATTGAACAGTAAAACGTTGAGGTGGAACGAAATAATCGAATGTTAGACTGTGTGTACTAGCTGGGCGGGAAATGCAAATTCCGGGGAGAAATGCCGTATGTGGTACGTGATATTAAGGGGATGTTGCTTCCCAACCATGCTCTGCACCGTTGCACCATTTTGGGGGTTTTCCTGACGCCTGAAGAATGTTTCAGGGCTTTCTCAACGGCTTTCTCAACGGTAAAATTTGCCCTGGAGGCAAATAACATTACCTACAAAATAACGTCCTATTAAGCCTCTGTTAGAATGACTCCGCACTTTTCTCCAGGCCTGTTGGCAACTCTGTCCCTTCGAGAAGAGCACGTTCCTCTCCTGAGGTGACACGCGTTGATCACCAAAACCAAGGACGGTATGCTTTTATCCTTCAGGGATGTCTGACACTTACACATTTTTCTTCCTCCCAAAAGCAGTCGGTCACGGTTCTGTCCTCCCATTTTATCCTCATAAAAGAGCCCCTCCATTTTGTCCTCACAAGAATCCTGTGAGGTCAGTGAGCTTGAGTGGTCTAAATTTACCCTCTGAGGCAGGGGTAGCCAACCTGTGGTCCTCCAGATGCCCATGGACTACAATTCCCATGAGCCCCTGCCAGCACACGCTGGCAGGGGCTCATGGGAATTGTAGTCCATGGACATCTGGAGGACCACAGGTTGACTACCCCTGCTCTAAGGTATTAAGGCAGAGAGGCAAGGGAACTGAAAATGACAGCGTCGTCCTAAGCAGAATTATGCCTCTTGGAGCACTGTTTTTTTTTAGATAAGGCCTGTCCCAGGTGGGAAATTGAAACATAAAATAAATAATATTTATTTATTACATTTTTCTATACTGCCCTCCCTTACAGCTCAGGGTGGTTTGCAATAAACAGTTCTAGCTTGCACATTATACGTTATGGCTCATGGTACATAGCACACGAGAACACAATAACATTGAATAACACTTTGAACATAGCAGAATAGAGAATATCGACAATTTTGACTTAACAATTCCAAACTTAACCGCAATTTACAGTTTATAACAGGGGTAGTCAAACTGCGGCCCTCCAGATGTCCATGGACTGCAATTCCCAGGAGCCCCCTGCCAGCAACCTGTGGTCCTCCAGATGTCCATGGACCACAATTCCCATGAGCAAATGCTGGCAGGGGGCTCCTGGGAATTGTAGTCCATGGACATCTGGAGGGCCGCAGTTTGACTACCCCTGGTTTATAACATGCAGAGGCCTGTCAGGTGTTGCCCTATGGTGTTTCTGTGGGCAAAGCTGGTGATTTGGGGTGGGGTGGGGGGCTTCTAGGTTGCTGTTCTTCTGCCGGCCTCAACCAAAGGCTCCGTGGAAGAGCTCCATTTTGCAGGCCCGGCGGAACTGTTTGAGTTCCTGCAGGGCTCTGATCTCATCTGGACATTCATTCCACCAAGTGGGAGCCAGGACAGAGAAGGCCCTGGTTCTGGTGGCAGCCAGGCTCGCTTCTTTGGGGCCAGGGATCACCAGTTTATTGTTGCTCGAGGAGCATAGAGCTCTTTGTGGGGAGGCTGAGCAGAGAGGCGGTCCCTCAAGTATGCAGGGCCCAGACCACGTGGATTCAACCGGCAGCCAGTGCCGCTGTTGGAGGACGGGCTGAGGGGGCAACTGTGCTTAGGAAGTCACTGTGGGTTTGCAAAGTGGTAGTCTGATGCAACTCCCCCATGCCAAAGGAGAGTCTGTTGTCGTCATCTTTCTCCCTATGCAAATATTATTATTATTTTATTATTATTATTAATGATGGTTTATTTCGTTAGTTTCTATACTGCCCTCCCAGCAAACCAGCTCAGGCCCTATGGAGTTTAGTTCACGGACGCGTGTAGATTAATCACCAAATCGTAGAATATATAGCCCCAGTCACAGAAGGTTTTACTGCTCTTTTTTTTACATTTTATATTTTAGAATGGTCAGTCCACTTAAGAATCTGAGGCCGTTATCTTATCTACCTAGTTGAAGCATCCCTGAACAGAGAAGAACTTTTATGCTGTTTTGTTATAATATGCTTTCAGTGAAGGCTTATTTAAAAAAAAACACACACACACACACACACAACCACCTATGCACAAGCAATTATGTATCTGTAAAGATGGGAGCATTGAAACACCAGAACATGTTTTGTTTCAATGCCAACTGTGTGATCAAATGCGAAGAGAACTTAATTCATCTGTTCCACAAACTAGGCTTGTTTCTGAGACGTTTAAAAGTCATGCTGTCAGATAAAAATATTGAACTAGCCTCTGCCGTGGCTAAATTTGCATGGAGAGCGGCCAAAATAAGGGTGAATCCGGAGCAAAGATAGAGTTACTTAGCTGTATTATGTTTTAGTTTGACATTTTATTAACTTTCATGGTTTGGAATCTCCCCCCCCCCCCTTTTAACCTTTGTTCATCACGCATATTTGTTCTGTAATTTGAATTCTGGTCTAGTACCGCATTAATAAATATTGATTGAGAATAGTAAGCCACCGGGAGCCACGAGAGAAAGGCTGGGGCATTCCAGTTTCAGCAAAGAAAATTATTTACTTTGGCAGAGTTACACGCAGAGTTATGGCAGAGTTACACGCAGGGAGCATGTGATAATATAAAACATGGCAGAGTTATACGCAGGGAGCATGTATGGCAGAGTTACACGCAGGGAACATGTGATAATATAAAACATGTAGCCAAGTAGGTGGGAAAAGCTATGCAGACAGATTGGGCAATCCCCCCTAAATACTAATATAGAAGAATTCAATCCACCCAATCGCAGCTGAGAAGAGTTCAAAATGCTCCAGGGCTTTTCTTTCCCTGGAAGGCACGACACTCACGTTCCTGTGGCAGGCTGTATCACAATCCCTTTGGGACCCGGAAGTAAATTAATTAAAAAGTGCCGGAAAGTTGGGCATCGTTTACATATAAATAAGTATAGATTCAAATGGGTAACACAGCCTACTGAAGTAACAGAATTGATTTTTGCTATATATTCCCAGTCATGTAAGGAGATCATAGTCTGACGAAGAGTGCTTGCACTGGAAAGCTCACGCCTTGAATAGGTCTTTGTTGGTCTTAAAGGTGCTACTTGACTCTGAATTTATTATATAAACAAGTCTACCCCCCTCAGAAAGAAAGACTCATTTAAATAGGTAAGCTTGTGGAACCAAGGGCAAGAAAATAGCCCTGCAACGACAGTTGTGGGTATGCTGGAATGCAAAAGGAAGAAGAGACAGGAGGATTTTTGTTTATTTGTTTATTTATTCTTTTGATTTTTATCCAACCACTCCCCACATCGCAGGCCCATGGTCTCAACCAGGGGCCTGTGGGAACTCCGGAGGTGGTCTGCCTTTCCCCTCCTGCCTTTATGAACTCAGCCACAAGCTAAGGTAGTCAACCTGTGGTCCTCCAGATGTTCATGGACTCTAATCCCCATGAGCCCCTGCCAACAATGCATGAACATCTGGAGGACCACAGGTTGACTACCCCTGAGCTAGAGAACTGTCCACTACCATTGCTCTCCCCCCCCCCCTCTGAGAATGAGTGAATTCTCTCATGGTTTGTGTGCCTAGGAGAGGGCGGAGCCTGCACACCTGCTCCCACCTTAAACCAGCACCTGGCTTTCCTCCTCCGTCCTGCCCAAGCCTACCACTTCCAGGAGGCATGAGCAAAACAATTGTTTTAAAGCTGCCGATGGCAAATAACAGATTATTCCCCTGTAAAACGATTTCTCAGACTTCCAAATGATCAAGACGAACTGCTAGGTGTTTTTTCGTTTTCGGTATCTTCGTCCGTGATGTGAGATACCCTTTAACTTTTATCAATCAGTCCTCTTTAAATGAATTCTTATAATCTTAATCCTGTGGTGATATGTATATGATTCTTCCTCCAAATTGTTCTATAGTATCCAATATACAAAGTTGTACAAGTATTAGCATCGTAAAGTGTGAATGCTCTTTAGGAGTGACTTAGAAGTTTGAGAAATTGTTTTACAATGAATAAACTCTTATTTGCCACTGCCAGCTTGAAAATCACTATTTTGCTTGTATCACGGCTGACGGGTCTTCAGCTGGGACAGCCTTCCTGATTGGTGGTTAGGCTATGAATCCCAACTCCTCCCAGCACCCTCTTACCGTTTTATTAAGAGGTGCAGATTCTTGACTATTTAACACAATTGTTTTATGAAATTCCATAAGCAGCCCTGGGTGTTCCTGTGATAAGGTAAAGGTAAGGGTATCCCCTGTGCAAGCACCGAGTCATGTCTGACCCTTGGGGTGACGCCCTCTAGCGTTTTCTTGGCAGACTCAATACGGGGTGGTTTGCCAGTGCCTTCCCCAGTCATCACCGTTTACCCCCCCAGCAAGCTGGGTACTCATTTTACCGACCTCGGAAGGGAAGGTTGAGTCAACCTTGAGCCGGCTGCTGGGATCAAACTCCCAGCCTCATGGGCAGAGCTCTCAGACTGTATGTCTACTGCCTTACCACTCTGCGCCACTCTGTGATATCACCTATCAAATCCAAAAGCAGACATAGAGACATACTAGGTGCTCTCTCCTACGAATGCATATGTTGTTGAACATATAAAAAAACCCACATATTTTCCCTTGAAACAAAACTATTGCCAAGGTTTTTATCTTGATTCAGATTTTTGATAGGGCTGCCCTGGGCTAGATATTATCAAGTCAGCAGTTACAGTCTCAGTTCACCATCTCAGGGGATATCCCACACTCGGCGTTCAGGAGAAGAAATGATTCATACCAGTTTTCTTTTGAAAAACTTTCAACCTTCATTTCACAAGTTGCCAGGGCATAACTGCTTTTCAGCTGCCAATTACAATGTAGGGAAGAAGTTCAGTTTCCTCAGGACAAATTCTAGTACTCCCGGTACTGGGAAAATAAAATATATTTGCACGTCAAGGAAACGTACCTTGGCGTAACTGTGCAATGAATGACTAACAGGCAAATCATGTTAAAACAAATGAAAATCTGGAAATGCCCTTGGAGAGCACATTTCATATTCATACATGATCTGGAAGCAAGGGTTAGCCACAGGGTCGCCAAGGTCACATTTTGGGGGTGGGGGGAGCCCCAAGAAGACTGTGAAGAACTGCAAGCTGCTGTCTCCCAACTGGATTAACAAGCCGTCGGATGGCAGATCGCATTCGATATGAGGAAATCCACAATAATGTAAATCGGGGCACAAATTTCAGTCGTCATATACATGCGTATTTGGGATTTGAAGTGGCTAGGATGCCCCAGGAAAGATACTGGGGTGATGCTGTATCTCCCTTTCTTTCCCCCTGCTGAAAAAACAGAGTGGGAAAATAGATCGGGGACAATTACCAAGGTGGTGGTAGTAAGTGGTTAAAAAGGTAAAGGTATCCCCTGTGCAAGCACCGAGTCATGTCTGACCCTTGGGGTGACACCCTCTAGCGTTTTCATGGCAGACTCAATACGGGGTGGTTTGCCATTCCCTTCCCCAGTCATTACCGTTTACCCCCCAGCAAGCTGGGTGCTCATTTTACCGACCTCGGAAGGATGGAAGGCTGAGTCAACCTTGCGCCGGCTGCTGGGATCGAACTCCCAGCCTCATAGGCAGAGCTTTCAGACTGCATGTCTGCTGCCTTACCACTCTGCGCCACAAGAGGCTCTTGTGAGTGGTTAGAGTAGGCATTCCCAACATGGCCTTTACCGATGTATATTTTGAAAATTACTCCTCTTGTCCACTTGGGCTTGCTCTCTGTGTGTGTCTCTGCCTCGTACGGTGGCCTTTTTGTGGTTGACTCCACCTCCCATGGCAGTGGTTCTGCAGTTGTGGACACCGAACCGATCCTCCCAATGAGGAAGGCCCAAAGTGCTTGGCGCTTCTCAGCTGACATGACCTAAGGACCAGGAGGACACGATGGAGGTCCATAACGTTCTAAATGCTGGGGAGAAAGTGAATCGCAACCGTTTTTCCTTTCTCTCATAATAGCAGAACTGACCCTAACCTTTTTCATATAATTAACACCGGCATTACCTTATTCACATTATTAACATTCTGCATGGAATTTACCTCAGGCTTTGGTAATAGCCATTTGCTTAGACAGCGTTTAAGAGGTACACATGTGGATCCATAGCTTCTTTTCTAGCTTGTTTGACAATGGTATCCAAGGATGTTATTGCCTTCACCTTTGTCTGAGGATGGTGGCTCAGGATGCTGCCCCCCCCAGATTTTCTTCCATTCTCCCCCGCTGCCACTTGCTCTATTAACCCCTTTCTGTACCCGCTGTCTCTGTTATTCCTCCTCACATCTTTCTATTCTGGCTCTCTACAAGCGGAAGTCTCTCATTTTGTCTCAGCAACGCAAGCTGCCCACTGAAATCTCTTGTTGTCCTTTCCCAAGGTCTCACACAGCAAGGAATAGTGTTCCATGCTGTGGTGTTCTGCACTAAGATTATTTTGCTTGATTTTTCAGGGAAGGGACTTTCCTCTGCATTTCCCCAGCCGCCAATATTGAGGGCTTTTTGGCAATCCTGAGGTTTCCTACCAACTTCCACCTTAAAACTGCATGGCTCCACAGTGTAGATTTTTTGATCTGCAGATTAGGACCTTTCATGATTATTACAAGTCTGATAAAGGCACACTTTTAGAGGCTAGATCTATCAGTAGTTTTATGCAGTTGCAGTTTGCTTCCTTCCCACATTTAATCTCCCCAGCCATGTAACATGGTAAGTCCCACGCATTTCTTTGCAGTCTCAAGTAAACATTTTAAACAGGATGTTTATCAAAACTCTGATGGACTACCAGATACGGTTGCTAAGCAGTTTGCAGCTTTATGGACTTGTATAAGTTGGCCGGGCCCTCTATAAACCATGATTGCTAAATGGAACCTGAACATTCAAGAGCAGTATACCTCCAAGTACCAGAAGCTGAGACCAGTTAACAGGAGTCAGTTACTTTCTTCACAATCTGTTCACAAGCAACCCAGATTAGGTCAGATGACAGAATTCTAAAGCAGGGAGATCTTGTTCTCATCCCACGGAGACAAGGCATGTCTTCCTATTTGTAAATGAGGTTGATTTATTTGAACCAAGACAATTTAAAATCACTTTAAAAATCATATTTGCATCACTTGGGAGGGGGAGGAGGCCAATTTCAATCAATCTTCTCCATTGTTGGTGAGGGATTTCCTCAATTAAAAGTGGCTAACTAATTTGTTGCTTTAGCATTAAAGGAATATTAGCCTGAACAGCCTTAATATAATTAAGTGGGCAAAACTTTGCTCAGGATGCCCAGCCCCAAAGAAATGCAATAGACCTGGAACAGGAACAGGGCTTTTTCGGCCCTTGTCATGTCCTGGTGGAATCATAGAATCATAGAGTTGGAAGGGGCCATACAGGCCATCTAGTCCAACCCCCTGCTCAACGCAGGATCAGCCCTAAGCATCCTAAAGCAAAATGCTTTGCCTAATGAGATCAGGATCCTGCAGGACCTTAAACAGTTCCACAGACCATATAAAACAGAGTTGTTTTGCCTAGCTTGTGGTTGAGGCCCTGGAATAATATCTAAAAATGTATTGGCCTCCCTATCCAAAGTAGCTCAAGTAACCTCTTTCATATCCATTTTATCTTGCATATCCTCTCCCCACCCCCCACCCCCAATGGGGAATCGATTAAGAGCGGCAGCTTCTAATCTGGCGAGCCGGGTGTGATTCCCCGCTCCTCCACATATGACCTGCTGGGTGACCTTGGGGTTGTCACAGCCCTGTTCTCACTGAGCAGTGCTGTCAGAGCTCTCTCAGCCCTGCTGATCTTTCAGGGTGTCTGTTGTGAGCTGCTCTGAGATTCTTTCGGGCAGTGAAAACAGGGCATAAAAACTTCTTTCTTATTAAGGATGCAGTGCTGGGGAAATCAGCTTCTTTGTTGGAATTTTTAAAATATAAAATGTTTCCATTTTGTAAATTTTCAATTTGTTTTTTTTTAAATGTTGTAATCCACCCTGAGCTTGAAGGACCGACTAGAAAAGTAGGAGAAATAGGAGTAGGACTACCGCTGCTACAACTGCTGCTACAACTGCTGCTACTACTACTACTACTACTACTACTACTAGTACTCCTCCTACTACTACTAAATATAGTTGCAGAATGCAGTGTACTGCGTCTCTTAAAGTACAGCCTTTTTCTTACTACTTTAGAATGTGATGTACATTGTATTGTTTGCTTTTAGAGATGCTTTCTGCTCAGGAATCCAAATAGGAACTCTTTCTCATCCTGCAGCCATGACAGGTTTTCTGGAGAAGGACGGCACAAAGAATTTCCTTCTTTCCAGTATCCTTTTCAGTTTCGGGCTTCCCTTTCCCCTTCCACTGCCCTGTCCTGCCACACCCAACAAAACGGAATGACAGTATTAGCTAGAAATACAGCTAACAGTTACAGCGCAGATGAGGAGAAAAAAGATCACCCAAATAGATAGTGTAGGCTTTCATGAAACCCTGAGTTTTCTTGGGTGGGGAGGGTGGGAAGGGGAGGAGCCCCAGGTGGGCGTGTCCACAGCTCTGCTTCCCAACCATATTCTGCATGATCCTGCCACTTCTGGGGTTTCTCAAAGCCTGAAGAACGTTTCAGGGCTTTCTCCATGGTAAAAATATTGAGAATTGTTGAGATACTGGATGAGATTTCAGAGGCTTGCCAGCACACACCCATCTCCCCCACCCCCATCCTAAGACGTATTATACAAAATAAGAGCTGGGGGGGAGGAAGTTGTACCCCACTACAAGCTATTGTGATGTCTGATAACTTGTCCAAGATATTCCCCCCCCCAGTCTTTTCTTTACATAAAAAGTAGCCTTTTGTAAATTCATAACTGGGTTATGTGTTCGGTTTGTACAGAGTTCAGTTTTTATTTCAAGCTGGGTTTCTTTGGGGGAGATTTCTTTTTTTTGAGAGAGAAACTTTTGTTGCGGCCGAAGCTGTTTGGAAACCCCATTAAACATATGATTAAAAGAAACAGTGACTTTGTATCTCTTCCCTCTTCACCCGTTTCAGATCGCTTCAAATGCCTTATGAAAGCTGGGTGGCGGGCCAGTTAAGTTTGGTTTTTATTTTGATAGCTCAGGATGAATCGTTGTAACTCTTTTCATCTGTAAACCACCCCACACAGGACTGTGGACTACAGCGGCATGTACATTTCCTAAACAGATCAAAAGTACTAGAATAAGCCAAATGTACATGCCGTAAAAAGGCTTAAACAATTCATTCCGTTTGACTCGAGGGGTGGGGGGACAACCCTTCCTTAGATTCAAAATACGGCGGTCTGATAAATCCAAAGCTTAGGTACAAGATGGAACAAGAATATTCATCCACTTGTGTTGAGTGCTTTCAGTTTAGCTGAGTTATCTATGATCGACAGTTCTCTTCAACTCTCCAATGCAGGGGTAGTCAACCTGCGGCCCTCCAGATGTCCATGGACTACAATTGTAGTCCATGGACATCTGGAGGGCCGCAGGTTGACTACCCCTGCTCCAATGGGTATCTCCCTCCACTTCCATTTTATCCTCATAGTGACTCTGTGAGGTCAATTAAGTTGTGTGCCTATATGACCGAGTTAAGGTGAGCTTCGTGGCAGAGATGGGTCTTGTACCCAGAGACTTCCCGATCCTAATCCAATGCTTAGTGACCTCACACTGACTGTGACAGCCCAGATGGATGTGATTAATTCCTGTCACAAAACCGTGCGTCAACTTGGAAACAGAAACACAAAGACGCCTAAAAGAACACAAGTCTCTCTCCAAGCAGAAATTGGAAAATGTTTAGGTTTCTTTACCAGCAACGTGCCCTCTGCAGACACACACACACACTGACACACACACACACACGTACACCTCTTCTTCCCTGCAGATTAGAAAACATGCTGTTCTCAGTGAGCTGTTGAGAAACAATGGGGCCGACAGAAGATGAGTCAAGCTTAGGGGTGTGAGTCTGCATTCAAGAAAATTCCAGAGGAGATGGCCTTGCAGCTGGGGGTTGTCCGTGGGAACCGGTTATATAAACTTAAGGACACTTTATGTATGCCAGAGCGAAACAAAAGGTGTGAGTCCTGACTTGTGTGACGTAAGGGTTCTTACACACGGGAGGATTCCCCATTTTAGATGGACATGTCTCTCTGGGACAGGGAACCTAGATGTGTTCATAGGGGCAACAGAGGGGCAACCATCTGCAAGGTCATTGTCTGTATTTTCTGTGCTACCTTTTATGGAAAGCTTTCTCAACTAAGTTTTTGTGAAACCCCGGGGTTTCTTGACGGCCCTGGGAAGGTTTCTTGAATGGGTAGGAATTAACTAAAAGTTTTTTACATTTGTTAACATTTATTGGGTGATATGACCACATATTTCCCCCCAAAACACACACAAATGGCCACTGGGCCTCGAGGGGTTGGAACAAGGAGAGGTGTGTATACAGCTATGCTTCCCAACCATATTCTGCACGATTGGGCCACTTCTAGGGTTTCTCGAAGCCCGAAGAATGCTTCAGGGGTTTCTCGATAATAAAAAAAAAACTTGAGAAAGGCAGTTGTAAAGTCTGCCACTCAGATGGTCCAGTCTCCGTGTGCCACTTTTTGCCCTCCAAAATGTCCTCATGTTAAACTGATTCTCTTCCCCACCCCAATATTCTTCCTGCAGAGACATCCTCCTTTCCCCATGGCCTCCCCATTTCACTCTGCAAAACGCACTGTTGGTGGGCAAGGCCCTTTGCCCTTGAGTCCTGCTATGGACTTCACTGGAGGCCATTTACGCTCACGCAAGGCCTTTCCCCAGTTTGCTTCCTCTTGGTGCCACATGAGGCTGTGCTGGGGGAATTCTAGGGCCTACATAGCTGCCCCGTTTCATGAGAGATTTCCCCCTGTTGCTGGATCCAATTTACAACCTCCTCGGTGCCCGTCAGCCTGATGCCGGGACTGGCCAGCATGGAATTTCACTTAATCATCGTCATCTGCATGGCGCGCCACAGAGCTGCCTGCAGAACATGACAATCCTGCCCGTAAAAGGGAGGCTGGGGATATCACCGTCTCTTCTTTCACTTCCCCATAGCCTGAGAACTCTGGGCTTTTGTTGGTCAACAATGCAGAGACAAAAAATACAGCTGGGACTTCTTCCTCGTCAGGGTTCATTCCACACTGCAGCCCAATAGCTCTTCTAGGCTGGGCTTTGTTTACGAAATGCACCGTCCAGTCTCCTGAGGGTGTAGATAGCCGGAAGAAAATTCGGTAAGGCTTATTCCCAGGCATGAATTCACAGATTTGTGCCTCTGGGGAAAATCTGAGCTGTCCTTTGTCATAAGTGTCTACGTTTTAAAAAGGGCTCTGTCAGAGCCTCTGCTGTGCTCATGCTGGGGGAGAAATAAAAGTCCTTTACTCATATGCCTACCCAATGAACAAAAATACCCCGCCTCTCATTATTATTATTATTATTATTATTATTATTATTATTATTATTATTATTATTATTATTATTATTATTATTATTATTATGTGAAATTTCATAATGTTCCATGTAAACCGCCCAGAGCTGTAAAGAATCAGCAGTATAAAAATTGAAATAAATAAATAATAGTAATAGTAATAGTAATAGTAATAGTAATAGTAATAGTAATAGTAATAGTAATAGTAATAGTAATAGTAATAGTAATAGTAATAATTATTATTATTCTGCACCACTCCTGGAGCTGGCTCATGTCGGGTTACAGATGTCCCATTAAACCCCCATTAAAAAGGACACAAAAACTCAAAACACAGATCACAATAAAAATGAGATACATGGCCAAATATTACCCTACCCAACCCTGCCTCTAGAGGGGGGAGGAAGGAGGGTTAAGAAGATTTAGTTGTTGCTTCACGCTTTCATAGACAGTTGGTTTTTTATTTAACTCCATGCCGTGGACATTTTCAGCTACCTACTTCTACACATCTTACTGATTTACTGATTGATTGATTGATTGTCTGACTGACTGACTGGTTGATTTTTATACTGCTGCTCTTCCATTGGTCTCGCGGCGGTTTACACAAGAAAAAAACAGTAATAATACAATGAATCCCCAGAAAACACCCTTTACAGCACGGTAAAGGTAAAGGTAAAGGTATCCCCTGTGCAAGCACCGGGTCATGTCTGACCCTTGGGGTGACGCCCTCTAGCGTTTTCATGGCAGACTCAATACGGGGTGGTTTGCCAGTGCCTTCCCCAGTCATTACCGTTTACCCCCCAGCAAGTTGGGTACTCATTTTACTGACCTCGGAAGGATGGAAGGCTGAGTCAACCTTGAGCCAGCTGCTGGGATCGAACTCCCAGCCTCATGGGCAGAGCTTTCAGACTGCATGTCTGCTGCCTTACCACCCTGCGCCACAAGAGGCTCATTTACAGCACGATAGCAAATAGTAAAATAGATGGCAGCCTCTCACTCAACTTGTCTAATATCCATCCTCTTCCCCGTTCAGCCGGAGGGAGCGAGGAGCCAGATCTGATAGGCACCAAGGTCATCGAGGGGGGGATCTATTAAAGAGGTGGGATTATTTTGGGTCTGGCCTCTTGGCAACCCTAAACTGGCAAGTCATTTTGTTTAAGCCATGGTCTGCGCCAGCCACAGAGAATGCGGAATGGCATGAGTCAGTCAGAGCATCCATGCTGCCCATTCTGAATAAAGAGCCCTTTGCCCCTATGCCCACTCGATGGGCAACATCAGCAGGCCTCAAGCTATATGGGACGGGGACAAGCCGATCTGTGGGTCCTGCCCCACGTCAAACTAGTCCATCTGACTGCCTGCTGTTCCACCCTATGCCGTATGGCGTTATATGGGCAGTGGGGTGGGGGAGTTGGGGAGTTATTTCTGGGTTTTTTGTCCGTCATCTTGTTATTGCTATTAGGTTGATTGGTTTATGTTTTAATTGGGGGGGGGAGTATTGATTTTATTGTTTTATTATATGGACTATTGTAAAGGCCACTTGCCTTTTTATTTGTAAGCGACTCCGAGTCAACTTCTTGGGAGGGGCGGGATATAAACCTACAATAAACATAAACACAAACACATAAACAAGCCCTTTTATTTAAGCGAAGATCTGTTCTAGTCATGAGAATGTAGCAATAGCTGCTCAGGGCAGTGCTGGTTAATGAGCCCTTTGCCCACCTGTTGGCTGATTGCTGCAGTATAGCTCAGGCAAGAAGAAGAAGAAGAAGAAGAAGAAGAAGAAGAAGAAGAAGAAGAAGAAGAAGAAGAAGAAGAAGAAGAAGAGTTGGTTTTTATACCCCTCTCTTCACTACCAAAAGGAGTCTCAACGTGGCTTATCATCGCCCTCCCTTCCTCTTCCCAATAGGCTCCCTGTCAGTCAGGTTATGCTGGGAGAGCTCTGATAGAACTGCTCTGTAAGAACAGTTCTAAAAGGATTGTGACTGGTCCAAAGTCATTCAGCTGTATGTAGTCTAAATGTACGTCGGGTCCAATCACATATTAGGGGCTTCTGATTCTTAGAAGCACACGGGTAAGAAGAACTGAACCCTTCTGTACCCATCACTTAACCTCGCTGTTGTCTTTCTCCCCAAGCATTTTTGCTGACTTCTTTTAATCAACAAAGAATTTATTTGTCATATGATGCACTGTAGCAGGCAAGAGAGTTTTTTTTTAATGAATTAATTCATTTCAAGTTTTTATGCCCCCCTTTCCTGAGGGAAGCTTGCAATACGTCCATACAATAAAACAGTTTTTTAAAATGTAAATATTAAAATCCGGTTTACATTTTAAAACTAGGGAGCTCACTGCCTTCTGTCCTGTGGGAGGAAGGGGGAGTATGATGCTTTGGCGGGTGGTGTGCAAATCAAAGAATCATAGAGTTGGAAGAGACCTACAGGGTCATCTAGTCCAACCCTCTGCAGAATGCAGGAAATTCACAACTTCCTGCCCACTACAGTGAACCCAATTCCGTGTCCAGGTGATAACCCTCCCCCCCCTCGAATCCCTGGCCAATCGAAAGAAATTCACCTTCTGACCCCAAAGTGGCAATGGCATTTCCCTGGGCATGCAAGAAAGGGCCACAAGAGTCAAGCTCAGATGCCATCCCTTCTGCCCACCCTCTTACAACCTGCCTAATTTCACAGAATCGGCATTCCTGTCAGATGGCTATCTAGCCTCTGCTTTAAAACATCTAAAGAAGGAAAAACTCCCACCTCCCGAGGAAGCTTGTTCCACTGAGGAACCGCTCTAACTGTCAGGAACTTCTTCCGGATGTTTAGCTGAAAAGTCTTTTGAATTAATTTCATTCCATTCATTCTGATCCAACCCGGAAAACAACTCTGCTCCATCCACTATGTGGCAGCCCTTCAAGTACTTGAAGATGGCTACCATATCACCTCTTAGTCGCCTCCTCTCCAGGCTAAACAGTCCAAGCTCCCTCAACCTTTCCTCATACAACTTAGTCTCCAAACCCCTCATCATTTTCATTGCCCTCCTCTGTGTTGCCCATGCAGAGAGGCCAGTCTGTTGGTGTTCTGTGGAGGTAATTATCCATTGGAGGTGGTTTGCCATTGCCTATAATACACCCCAAGAGCCTCTTGTGGCGCAGAGTGGTAAGGCAGCCGTCTGAAAGCTTTGCCCATGAGGCTGGGAGTTCAATCCCAGCAGCCGGCTCAAGGTTGACTCAGCCTTCCATCCTTCCGAGGTCGGTAAAATGAGTACCCAGCTTGCTGGGGGGTAAACGGTAATGACTGGGGAAGGCCCTGGCAAACCACCCCGTATTGAGTCTGCCATGAAAACGCTGGAGGGTGTCACCCCAAGGGTCAAGACATGACTCGGTGCTTGCACAGGGGATACCTTTACCTTTACCTTTATAATACACTCCAGGTATGTCCTTCGCTGTGCAAAGAGGAAAGCACCTGCAATCCTCCATTTTATCTCTCGTTCACTACTAGCAAAACAGCTCAGGCCAAGACAAACCTACTCATAATACTTTGCATGTCAGAAATAAGCCCAAAGCAGGCTCTATGTGGAGCCGATCTCGAGCAAGCGATTTCCTGGCTGTCACAAGAGTGATGCAATGAATCTGCACTGAAAGGGATGGGCCATGTGATCTTTCCTCCACCCTAGCGCAACAGGAACAAAGAAATAGGATAACACCTGGACCGGTGACTGATCTTATCAACGACCCTGTATAGTTTCACCTGAATGTCTCTTCCTGGTGAAGTAATTCTTCCGGTATCTTCCTCCTGTCCTTTAATTACTAGCACATCAAAATCCCATTCGCAAGGGGTCCACCGCACTTGGACTCCCCTTCCAGCCAAAATGCAGATGTAGTCCCCTCCCAGGGCATGCCTGGAGTCCTTCACCAGCTCCAGAGTTTGTCTAATAGCCCATTAGTATTTCTGTGTCAGAGACTGATTCAACCATTAATGAACCTTCAATTTCTGCGACGTTACTCAATTGATAACATCAGGCTTTGCCGCAAGGTTCCTTGCCCTGCCTCTAGCTCCCAAGGTCCAAAACTTGCTATCCTAACCCCGCCCGTGGCACCGCAGGCGCTGCGGACTAAATAAAGCTGTAAGGGCTTAGGGGGAGGAGTTAGGCGGGCTCTGTCCAGGATGAGGAAGGGTGCCGATTGGCCCCTTCCTCCGGACAGACCATCAGCCTCGCCAATTCCCGCCCTGCCGACAAGGGAGCAACTGCGAGCCGCGCGTAGCTGGCGGGCTGGCATAGCAGCGCGGCTGGCGGGGGCTCCCTTGCCTAGCGCCCGCTGTATTGTTATTACAGCGGGCTTAATTACTAGTAAAGCTATAAAATAAAAGCAGTGACTAGCTCTCTTTGCTCTGTTTGGCTCTTTCTTATGCAAAATTCAGCTTGCTGGTGAGCTCTTCTTTCCAGGTCCACCCTTCCCATCAGATGGTAAATATATTTTCCCAATCATCTCTTTACTTTCACCTGTATGGTTGTGTTTAGATTATATTGTATGTGTGTTGTTAGGGATCCCTTTTGTTTTTTTAAAATAAAAACGCTTTTAAAATTAATTTTTAGAACTTCTGTCTAAGATTTCTGACCAGATACTCTGTATACACTGGTGGAGTATCTCACCCATTACCCCTCTTTTCTTGCTTATTTGTCTTTTAGAACTGCTAATTCCGACATCATAAATTTAGCAGACATGTCTAGTTCAGGTAACACCTGCTTCTGTGTGGTGTGAACCTTAAAAAAAACAAAGATTATTGTGTTTAGAAGAAGGATTATCTTTTGGTTGGTATGCTTATATTAGGTATAGTAAAGAAAAAAATCAATAAACATTTTGGCCAGCATCCTTTAAGAACTGCTCTAAGTAGAATTTGGAGTAAAAGCAAAAAAACTTAATTACCAAGATTCCGTTATGGTTGTCACCACATGAAGTTCTGTTTAGAAGTCGTACACATGCAGAAGAGATATGGTATGCCTATAAAAATTTACTTGTCCAAACAATGGAGAAAGCTAGGGCTGAATATAGATTAAAATCTTTAGAAACCCTAAAAAGGAAGGTATTTGAGTGTGGCTATATGCTCAGATTAAAGATAGATATGATAAGAATAGAAAAGAATTTTGTTTTGAATTCGAACCTACGATTTTGTTACCTTTTGGGAAATCAAGAACATTTGATTAATAGAATATATGAGGAATGTTTAAAAATAGAAACAGAGAAAAAAATTGTGAAAGATTTGATGAGAACATGGGCTAGAAACAATGGCCATGATATCCAATTGAATGGTTGGCGTTGTATGTGGGAAAATAGTTTAAAATTTTCCGCCAGTTATTATATAAAAGAAAATGTATATTAAATGTAATATAGATGGTACCCTACACCTTCTAAGCTTTCTAAGATGAAAAAATCAAAAGAAAGTTGCAGTTGGAAGTGTACTAGGTACTTTTTATCATCAATGGTAGTCTTGTGACAAAGCAAAAATTAATTGGAGAAATATTCACATGGAAATAAAGAACATTTTAGGAAAAAAAGATTAAATTCAAACCAGAAATTTATTTACAGGGTAACTTAGATATTAATTTAGATAGGCAAGTTGGAGTTCTTTTTAGATATTTTTCAACTGCAGCAAGAATAGCATAGACAAGGAAGTGGAAGCTCGAGGAAGCTTCTACAATATTAGAATGGGGTCAGCTATAATTGCAAAATTAACAAATTATCCAGAAGAAAATTGGACTTCAGACTTGGGATTCATGGGTGAAATATATAGATCAAATATTCGATGACAAGAACATGACCTTGGGTTTTGCACATGGATAAATGTTGGTTGCATATATAATTTGGAGCGATTGAGGGCAAAAGAAGAAGGGGACGACAGAGAATGAGGTGGCTGGATGGAGTCACTGAAGCAGCCGGTGCAAGCTTAAACTCTGGGGAATGGTAGAGGACAGGAAGGCCTGGAGGATCATTGTCCACGGGGTCGCGATGGGTCGGACATGACTTGGCACCTAACAACAATAACAACAATAATTTGGAAGGCGTATGGATAATATTTGGAATTGTGGAAATGAACAATATACAGAGCTCTTCCACCAGGCTTTTGGTTGGGGCCAAAGCTAAACATCTACCTATTTCATGGCTTCGCCCATCCATCAATTACCAACCTTGAGTGGAAGAAGCTCCAAATCACTGCCAGACCCTTGCCTGCTCTTGAGGATGAGAAGCCACTGCTGTTTTTAACCTGTTGTGCCAATGTCTTTTTAGAAAGAATTTTAAGATTAAATTTTGTTTTAACTTCTTTATTTAAACTTTTATGTTGTATATTGCCCTGAGCCAGTTTCCTGGATACAGCGGTATAGAAATCAATCAATCAATCAATCAATCAATCAATCAATCGGATGGATGGATAGATGGATAGATGGATAGATGGATAGATGGATAGATAGAATTAGTATATTTGACTTCTTTGTATAACATGCTGGAAGTCTCACACATTTTTCTCTTCTTCTCTTTCCTCCTTTTTCCATCTCTTTTCTTAGTTCTTTCATTTTTCATTTCTTTTTCCCCTCTTTTCTTATCAGCGTATTCATTTTATACGTACCCGTGATACTGCTAGTTCTGTTTCGTTGTTGTAATTGCCACAACTGTTCCTTTGGATAACTAGCATTTTCTAACAGGCACAGATACAGGTGATATAAGAATTAGATGGATGTACAGCAGCATCTTGACGACCAAAAGGTGTTTCGGGGTATAAACTATCAAGAATCAAAGCTCACTCCTTAGGCACAGCATAGATAAAGTTGTCAGACCCCCAGCTTGGGTGAGGGGGGTCCCCCGCTTTCAGGCAGTACCTCTCCCCCCCATTAACCCCCTTTTTGGGAAGAATGCTGGAAATTAACATGATGTGCCTATATGATCCAGAAGTCACATAGGCACATTAGGAAAGTCAGGAGGCCATGCTCTGTTCTTTGGGCAAAACTCTATGGTTACAAGCTAATTCTGCCTTTGAGATTCTCCCCAGAAGCCAGAGCATTGCCCCCCAACTTCTCTGACATGCCTATGTTACTTCCAGGTGATGTGGGCATGTCACATTAATTTACAACACTCCTTCCTTCCAGCAGCTCCGAGGTGATTTGATAACCCAGGGAAGAGGATATGGACTTCCTGCACATTTTCCTCAGAGGTCAGATTGTTAGGTTGTTTTATCCCCCTCCAGAATGCCTCCCGGATTTCCAGACAGTAACTTTTGCATGAAATATATACAGAGACCTGCTGCTTCTCCAGCCAGTCAGAAGCTTTTAATTGGCATAAAACATATATAAATACAACTTTAAAGATTCAGTTAGATAATAGAATGGAATTAAATAACAGAACAGGCCATAAAATGGTCAAACAAACCATAAAATATAAAATACAAGATAAACACCACTTTACAGGAACAACTTAGATGCTGCTTCTTTTCCCTGTGAGTGAGAGACGGCAAAATCATTTTACAAGCCACAGACGAGGAGAGGCTGAAGGCTCCCAGACTGACCCCTTGGCAATTCCATTTAAAGCAGTGGTCCCCAACCTGTGGGCTGCTGCCCGGTGCCGGGCCGTGAAGGCCATGGCGCCAGGCCGCGGCTCCCTCTCCCCGCCCCCCCGCAGTAAAAAACTGAAAGAGGAAATCAGGGCCGCACCTGCGCATAGTGCATGCACTGGCCGTGCCACGCATCGTGCATGCACGAATGCATCATTTGTGACCGAAATCGCGCATGCGCGGCACTTTTGCGCATGCACACATGCGCGAAACTGCCGCGCATGCGCAGTTTCGGCTGCAAATGGCGCATGCGCGCATGCGCGATGCGTGGGCCACAGGTGCGGCCCGCTGCCCTGCCGGTCCCCAGCCTCAGAAAGGTTGGGGACCACTGATTTAAAGGATCTATCCAGGGCTGAATCTGCACTGAGCTTTTTCCCCCCTGCCGATCTTGCAGAATTTAGATTGATCTGAACCCGAGCCTTTGTGCTTCCCCCCTCCACCTAGACTTGAAATAGAAACCCATCTGCACTTGAGCGTGAGGCTGCAACTGAGCTGGTGAGTGGGGGGGGGGAAGCTGAGACAAGTGGAGACGAGCCAGCAGCAGCCTTTCACAGAAAGAGGCAAATCTCTGCTGCGAGAAGTGTAGATTCTGGAGCACAGTCACCTTAATCCTTAAAAAAAAATAAACCTTCCAACCAGGAACTAGGAATTCTTGGAACTGGCACCCAGCCAATCAGGGATAGACTGCTGACGTTATTCCGGGGAAACACAGATCTGCCCTTTAATCCTGGGAGCCTCAAAACGGCTTGATCATTTATATCAAGTTGACTCAGCTCCTGGATATCTCGGGGGGAGGGGGGAAATAGTGTCACTGCAGCTCAATCAGATGGTTTGCAGATGGCAAATTTAAATCACCCCAAATCAAAATGGAAATTGCATTCAGTGTAGATGGCAGGGATCTGGGATTGGACTAAAAGCTCCATGCAAATTCAGCCAAGGTTTCAGGTGTTGGCGAAGCCCTTTCTCTGCCAGCCTGAGCAGGCGAGACTGAACTAGGCAGAGCGAGGGTCTGACTCAGTACGGAGCAATTTTGTATGAGTCAAATTTAGTAGATGGCTGATGTCAGTCAAGGCTTCTCCTCAGAAAACAAAGCCATCTCTCCTTTCTTTGTTCATGATGGAGAAAGTAGGGGTGGGGTGAAAAGGGCAATGAACTTCTGACATATTTCCTAGGGAACCGAAGTTGTGTTTGCCAACAAAACTGCACAGGCAGGCAAGAGGAGGAGTGACACAATAGTAAGTAGCATCATGACCTGAAGCAGAAGTCAACACGAATACTAACATTGCATCAAGAGACAGAGGTCAGGCCATGGGCTTGACCAAGACGTATGAGGAAAGGTTGGGGGAGCTTGGTCTGTTTAGCCTAGAGAGGAGACGACTGAGAGGGGATCTGATAGCCATCTTAAAGTATTTAAAAGGGTGCCATAGAGGATGGAGCAAAGTTGCTGTCTCTTGCCCCAGAGGCCAGATCCAATGGGGTGAAATTAATTCAAAATAAATTCCGTCTAAACATCCGGGAGAAGTTCCTGGCAGTTAGAGCGGTTCCTCAGTGGAACAGGCTTTCTTGGGAGGTGGTGAGTTCTCCATCTTTGGAAATTCGTCATCCATCTGACGGATGAGGCTGATTCTGTGAATGTTCAAGGGGGTGGCAGGTTACAGTGGACAAGCAATAGGGTTGTGAGTGTCCTGCATAGTGCAGGGGGTTGGACTAGATGACCCATGAGGTACCTTCCAACAAAACCCCTGTAGGAAGCCATATTAGTCCACTGGAAAAATTCCCAACACCTCTGTTGTGTAAGACAAAGACCGAATCAAATGTCACAGATCAGTGAGCAGGATTCCTAGAACTCTTAGTCTCACGGGCAGTTTTTGCTTAACAGGTTGCCCTAATGAAGAATTTGGGGGTGGGGGGGGACTTGCATGCTAATTTATGATGCACATCGACTCAGGTGTGTTATCCTGAATCCACCCTGAGATAGGGAAGAATAGAAGTTAAATCAATAATAATAAAATAAATAATAATCTGCCATCCCCTTATGACACACACACGCACAAACGCACAAGGAATTTCAGGGAGTTACTGGAATACCAGCTCGGTGACTCACAGCAACCTCAATATTTACACATTCGATGAAAACTATGTGACACCAGCTAACACAAGTTGTGGGGAGAGGAAGGGGAAGGCGACTGTAAGCCGCTTTGAGCCTCCTTCAGTTAGGGAAAAGTGGCATATAAGAACCAACTCTTCTTCTTCTACACTAGAAGCGCCTTATTGGATCCGTTATTTAATTGCAAGGAGAGAAACCCAGAATGGCACAGTGTGTCCATGCTAATAAGCTGGAACTCCCCGGCCTGCTTGATGTTCAGCTGGTCTCGACCAGGATCGGGGCATTTTCGACCTTGGCTCCCACCTGGTGGAATGAGCTCCTGGAAGAACTGAGGGCTCTGATGGAACTTATGCGGTTCCGCAGGGTCTATAAGACGGAATTCTTCCTCCAGGCGGTTGAGGCCGGGCGGAAGTAAGATCTTAGCCCTTCCTTCAATATGTCCACCGCATCTATGACATTCAGGGAGGTGGGGTGGGGGAAGACTGGCATGGGGATGTGGGTGGGTTTTTTTGTACTTTTTTGTACTTTTATGAATGTTTTGTATTTTGTGTTGTAAGCCACCACGAGCTGGCAGGCTGGGAGTGGCGGCCTACAAACTGAATTAATGAATTAGGGGAGGGGAGGGGTCAGGAAGCCAATGGAGGGGTCTGACCCTTAGGAGGAGGTCTGAGCAACAGGAGATGATGGATTGTTACAGATTAATTTCACGCAAACTGGGATGGGGGCGAGTGACTTATTTTTCTCTGTGATTCATTGCGGAAAACTGCAAATAATGAACAGATTTCAACACAACTCATTCTTTTGCAAGCAGGCTCAAGAGTAAATATTTTTGGCCGACATGAGGGAGGCATTTCCCGCCATGACAGCCGGGCCCTCGGTTCATTGCTGGGAAAATCTGGCCTTGCTCATGGTTTAGACTGGAATCTGGGTGATTTCAGTGGTCCAATTGCAGCTTTTCCCCCATGTGATTCCTGGCCCCTATTGGCATCTGAGTTCTTGAGATTCATAAGATACTTGGTCACTCCCCACCCACTCTCATCTTGGTCTCAAGGTCACCCTGAGGTTTCCATTCTAGAAAGGGGTAGGCAAGCTATTCTATTGCTTGGTCTTGTGGCACCTTAAAGACCACCAGAATTAGTGCAGCATAAACATGGGTGGGCTAGACACCACTGCATCTGACGTACGACATGTTTACATCCATCTGACACCACTTTATCTGATGGACAACATGTTTACATCCACCTGGCAAGGCTATACCTATCACTATAAACAGCAGAAATATGTGTGGGAAGGTTATTATGAATCGAGGCAATAGGGCCAGTTTTCTATGCAGTGGATAACATTTAACTGCACTATAGTTCATTTCTTCTTCTGAGGGTGCAGTTGATGATGGGAGGGCCCTCTGAGCTACAGGGGAGGGGGGTTACTTGTTTCGACCGAACGCCTGGTGGGAGAGCTCCATTTTGCAGACCCCGAGGAACTGTTTTAGCTCTGCCAGGGCCCTGATGTCGTCTGGAAGCTCATTCCACCAGATTGGGGCCAGGACAGAGAAAGCCCTGGTTCTGCATGAGGTCAGACGACCTTCCCTGGGGCCAGGGATCGCCAGCTTGTCGATGTTAGGAGAGCGTAGGGGGCATAGGTAGGCAGGGAAACGAAACAGACACAGGTGAGATGATGCGAGAGGGGATATAAATTTATTGATTGATTATATTTCTATATCGCCCTCCCCGAAGAGAAAACTATATCTACCTTCGCGGCATACAGAAGTTCCAAAGAAACAGCGAAAATGACCAGTGCTCTGGGTGTATGTGGGATATACAGAAGAGAGATTCTAGTGCCAGGGCTTCCTCAGCCTCACCTCCCTCACAGGGTGTTTGTTGTGGGGAGAGGAAGGGAAGGCGATTGTCAGCCGCTTTGAGACTCCGTCAGCTAATGAAAAGTGGGGTATAAAAAACAGTTTTTCTTCTTCTCTTTCCAGAGCCTTGGTGTTGGAGTTGCATCTTGGCAAACCACTGATCATCTGCAAATTCTCCCTTCTACAGTTGTTTCATTGCAGCATGTACAGATTTGACAACAGACACCCTGTGGGGTGGGTGAGGCCGAGAGAGCCCTAATATCTCTGCTCGGTCAGAACAGTTTTAACAGTGCCGTGGTGAGCCCAAGGTCACCCAGCTGGCTGCATGTGGGGGAGCGCAGAATCGAACCTGCCATGCCAGATTAGACGTCCGCACTCCTAACCACGACACCAAACTGGCTCTGTAGTGGTTCTCAACCTTCCTAATGCCGTGACTCTTTAATATAGTTCCCCATGTTGTGGTGACCCCCAACCATAAAATTATGCAAGTGTTCTTTCACAGAAGTTAAACCAAAATTGACCAATGGTGTGAAGATCCATTGTTCATGATTGTATATAAATTGTTTTTTTTTTTTTGCAGGGGTTTCTCAGCTCAGCTCTGCCTCTTGTCCCACCATGCCGATCTCACTCTTTCCCGCTGTTCCAGACAGACGAACACACTATCTCAATCTACCCTGCAAGGCTGTTGTGTGGATGGCAACTCCCCCAGCCAAGCTGCTTGCCCTGCCGCAACCCCTGTGAAAGGGTCATTCGACCCCCCAAAGGGGTCCCGACCCCCAGGTTGAGAACCACTGTACTAGTGGATCTGATTCCACCTGTTACGTCTCTGGTTTCTCGCAAAGAAATGCGCTTCTCAAGAACAGAACAATTTCTTTATTCAGTCATTTTGAACATAACAGGGGAGGGGCAGAAAGAACTGCAGGCACATTTGGAATTCGGACACAAAATGGTGGGCACAGCAACAAAATGGCCACCCCAAGCGACGGAGTCAGCCACAAAATAATTGCCACAGCTTAACCCAGCCTTTGTCTGTGGAAGAGCCCCTGAAATAATTTTTCAGGCTTCAAGGAGCCCCGGAAGTCATTTCGACTGGCCATGCCCAAAAGTGGCATGTCATCAGAAGTGATTTCAACACCTGTTGAAATCCGGGAGTAGGTGTGCCCTCCCAGGCAAAGATACCACAAGAGAACTCACTCACGCTTATTCAAAAATCCAAGTAAAACCTTTTTGTTTAATCGAGTCAACAAAAGTGATGTGGGTTTTTCCTTTTTTTTCCTTTCTTTTTATAGATACTGGGCTAAAGTTTATACTGTTTGGTTGTTGTTTTGCTTTTCTTGCCTGGTGAAGTATTAGTTAAAATTGCTGAGCTATTAAAAAAAGGTAAAATTGACATCTACAGGCAACAGAAAACCAACTGAAGAATTTCAAGAATAGTGGGATTTTTCTCTGGAGCATTTGGCAAAATGAAACTTCAAGCAAATGGGGACTCTGGGGGGGGGGGTGTAGAGGGATGGGGTGATATTGTAACCAATAGTATTAATTTTTGGTATTTTTTTCTATCTGTATAAAAATAAAACATAATAAATAAATAAATAAGTGATGATCTAGCACAGTGGTCCCCAACCTGCGGGCCGCGCCATGGCGCTGGGCCGCGGCTCCCTCTCCCCGCCCCCCTGCAGTAAAAAACTTCCCGAAGCTTCTTACTGCAGGAGGGCGGGGAGAGGGAATCAGGGCCGTGCCCGCGCACTGCGCATGCGTGGCCGCGCCGCGCATATGCACCATGCGCGGCCGAAATCGCGCATGCGTGGCACTTTTGCGCGGGCGGGGCAGTTGCCCTGCCGGTCCCCAGCCTCAGAAAGGTTAGGGACCACTGATCTAGCATGAGGAGCTTTTTAGTGTCTGATAGCCACTTCACAGGAATCTCTGATACCATATTTATTAACTACTTCACGGTTCTGTAAATTCTTTATGCAAGGGGTGGGCTTGAGGAAGTGACACCAGTTTCCCAATGTCTGGTTTAAAATTACTTAGCAGAAGTCTTAAGTCGCTATGTTTAGTAATCTGGAGTCGATTTCTTTGCTTGGCGATAAGTTGGATGTCCGCACTCAAAACCACACGAAAAACCACACCCCACAAATGCAGGAACGGGCTTCTTCACCCGCCTCTGTAGGGGAGGAGAGTTATCAGGAAAAAAATTTCCTTCTGTTACAAAAACTCTTTGAGACAATTGCATAACCATTGGCTTCCGTCCAATGTCATGTTGTATCTCAGTGAGTTCTTCCTCCATTACCCCAGCTTCCTTAATATTTGAAAGTGGATTTATCACCCCATCTGGAATTTCCATTGAAAGAAGCTCTTCCGAGCTCTCAGACGTGTCTTCATGCAGCGTATCCAAATGGTCCCACACAAAACCCCCCAATTTGTAGGTCTTGTATTCTCTTCATCTCTTTAAGCTCAGACAGGCTCAAAAACTGGAATAGCTCTCAAATAGCTCTCTGAGGCTTGGGGAGGGCGGTATATAAGGATGATAAATAAAATAAAATAAATAAATAAATGCCTATATTGCCTTGGAACAAAGGTAACTGTGAAATAAACATAGGAACAACAGATGCCTTTCTCATCTTTTTTACCACCGAGAAATCCCTGAAACCTTGTTCAGGCTTTGAGAAAACCAGAAGTGGCGCATTTGTGCAGAATATGGTTGGGAAGCAGAGCTGTGGACACGCCCACCCGGGGCTCCTCCCCTTCTCCTCCCCTTCCCATCCCCCCAGGCCCATCATTGGCCACTTAGAGGGAGGCAGGTCGACATGACCATTGTATGGTCATATCACCTGATAAAAGTTTTTTTTTTAATTAAAAAAATATATATACAAAATTAATTCCCACCCATTTGGGAAATCCTACTGGGGCCATCAAGAAAGCCTGCTTTAATAAAACTGACCTCTGCAACTGCAAATTAACGTAATTGAACTTTGAAAATAGTTCTGATAAATAAACAATGCCATGCTTGCTTCCTTTTGAGTCCATTACGGAGCCAAGCATTCCCGTCTTCAAAAAACTCCACGGTGTGTGGAAAAGGTGATAAAAGCATTTCATACAGCTGCCTTTCGATGGCCCATGAAGTTCAGTAGGAAGCCACAAATGTCTAAAGAGCCAGTTTGGTGTAGTGGTTAGGAGTGTGGATTTCTAATCTGGCATGTCGGGTTCGATTCCGCGCTCCCCCACATGCAGCCAGCTGGGTGACCTTGGGCTCACCATGGCACTGATAAAACTGTTCTGACCGAGCAGTGATATCAGGGCTCTCTCAGCCTCACCTACCTCACAGGGTGTCTGTGGTGGGGAGAGGAAAGGGAAGGTGACTGTAAGCCGCTTTGAGCCTCCTTTGGGTAGAGAAAAGCGGCACATAAGAACCAACTCTTCAATTTCACTCCCAATGTGTAATGACTTGTGTGGTCGATCACTGAGTCTTTTGCCACCAAATGTCGGCAGAGAATGACACAGTAAAAGGCAAAAGGATTTTCATTGACCGGCAAAGTTGACTCATGCATCTGCAATGCAAATTCTGTCCATATGCTGCACAATATATCTTCCACATTTTCAGCCACTTCATGACTCTCTGGGGTGCTGGGGGTGCTCCTGAGGTTTTTGCGATGCTGCAGACCTCTGGAGTAGGGAACTGGGGCACGAACCAAAGTTTCCCCCCAAAACGCCCTGGTTTGCGCCCCTGCCACAAATGTTGTTGGTCTTTCAGGTGCTGCTGGACTCTCGCGCTGCTGCAGGCAGACTAACCCGTCTTGATCTGTTTTCGGAAGTCACTGTTAGATGCCCTCAGCTCCTTTGATGCAGAAAAGGTGGAGTAAACATGTTCTAAAAGCTCTACGTTCGGCTTTCTCAACCAGGGTTTCATGAAACCCCGGGCTTTCTTGATGGATTTCCTGAATGAGCAGGAGTGAGTTAATCTTTCATAGAATTTTTAAATGTGCTTATCATTAATCAAGTGATATGACCATATAGAGTCGTGTCGATCCACCCCCACCCCCTCCCAAAATGGACGGTGATGGGCCTGAAGGGGATGGAAAAGGGAGGGGTCCCAGGTGGGTGTGTACCCAGGTGTTTGTCCCACCCATATTCTGCACCATTGCGCCACTTACGGGGTTTCTCAAAGCCTGAAGAATATTTCAGGGATTTCTCAATGGTAAAAAAGGGCCAGCAAAAGGAAGCTCCTCCACCAGGCATTTGCCTGAGACCGACCACAGCCCTCCCTCAGACTTCCCCTCCATGGCCTGAACCAGTCTGGCCTCTCTAGGGGGTTTAGCTAAGTTTCTATTCCTGTTATATTGCTGTTGTTTGGGATCACTGAGTTTGTATTGTTTAGAACCACAGTTGGATTGTTGTTGTTGGAATAGACCAGATGTAGTCAAACTGCGGCCCACCAGATGTCCATGGACTATAATTCCCAGAAGCCCCTGCCAGCATTCACTGGCAGGGGCTTCTGGGAATTGTGGTCCATGGACATCTGGAGGGCCGCAGTTTGACTACCCCTGGAATAGACTATGTTGTATGTTGATTCGTTCCACGTATCCCCCGTGACGTTGCATGTAAACCGCCCTGAGCCATATGGAAGGGCGGTATAGAAATCAAATGATAAATACGTAAGTAAATAAATAAATGAATAAATGAATGAATGAATAATTCGGGATTCAGACCCGAAGTAAAACATCATCAGGACTTCCTCTCCACCCGCTAGTAGTGGGAGGGGGGGAAGTTGAGCTGCCGTTCTTTGCCATGCTGGTAATATTGGTAACGTTATTATTGTTTTAATGGGGTTTAATGGGGATTCTGGGATGCTGTTACCTGCCATGAGCCGCAAGGGAGTGGCGGGAAATAAATATAATAATAATAATAATAATAATAATAATAATAATAATAATAATAATAATAATAATAATAATGTTGTTATGTTGTTGTTATGTGCGAAGTCGTGTCCGACCCATCGCGACCCCATGGACAATGATCCTCCAGGCCTTCCTGTCCTCTACCATTCCCTGGAGTCCTTTTAAGTTTGCACCTACTGCTTCAGTGACTCCATCCATCCACCTCATTCTCTGTCGTCCCCTTCTTCTTTTGCCCTCGATCACTCCCAGCATTAGGCTCTTATCCAGGGAGTCCTTCCTTCTCATGAGGTGGCCAAAGTATTTGAGTTTTGTCTTCAGGATCTGGCCTTCTAAGGAGCAGTCAGGGCTGATCTCCTCTAGGACTGACCGGTTTGTTCGCCTTGCAGTCCAAGGGACGCGCAAGAGTCTTCTCCAGCACCAGAGTTCAAAAGCCTCAATTCTTTAATAATAACAATAACAATAACAACAACAACAACAACAACAATAATAATAATAATAATAATAATAATAAACTGTCCCAAGCCCCCAATAGCCTCATTGCCATTAAATAATAACAAAACCCCCAAGTTCCTTGTGCTCAGGCCGGAGGCCAGGAAGTGAATGTGCAGGCTTCGTCTTGCGCAATCTCCTCCACCCATGCGCAGAAGCCTGGACAGGAAGGGCTCTGATGCGTCCGTGCACCAGAATGGCAGATAAGGACAAGAAGAGCAGCACCGGATGACGCTGCCTCCGAGGAAAAAAGAGGAACAGAGGCCCTGAATGTTAACCGGACGCCTGCCGTGGGAATTTTGGTCATGGTCTTTAAGCAATGAGTGTTGCACGAACGCATTTTCTTCTTGCTCCATGCTTAAAACTTGCAGAGGATGCCGCAGTACAGCCATTTCCTGGGGGTGTGGGAAACCAAACCACTGAACCAGGGGCAGTCAGAAGGGCAGCCCTCCAGACGTCCATGGACTACAATTCCCACAAGCCCCTGCCAGCAAACCATGGACCTCTGCGAAAAGAAAGGGGGGTCATCAAAAGGGAGTCACACATGAACACAAACATGAAGCTGCCATCCTTGGTCCACCAAGGATGGTATCGTCTACTCTAGAGCAGAGGTAGTCAACCTGTGGTCCTCCAGATGTTCATGGACAACGATTCCCATGAGCCCCTGCCAGCGAACGCTGGCAGGGGCTCCTGGGAATTGTAGTCCATGGACATCTGGAGGGCCGCAGTTTGACTACCCCTGCACTAAACCATCCCTTTGCCATAGATTTGACTCTGGCCGCTGGGCAGATTGGCTGCCTACGCTGCCTTTCCTGGAGACCTTTTAGATTTCCTTTCCTAACAGCCTGAATGGGGGAATTGGAAGAAAATCGGTCCCTGGAGCTCTGCACTGCATACCCCGCAGTCATCCTCATTCCCGCCCCAACTGCAGCTGCACTTTACTCCATGTCCCTCCCCTCCCCAGACCCTGCCTCCCCAGTCCCTCCCCCACCCCTCCCCAGACCCCCAAAATCCCCAGGTATTTCCCAACTCAGCTTTGGTTATGCTAATGGGGCATTTTGAAAAGCTCAAAAGAAAGCTCTGGTCTCAGGGACGCTGTCCGGCCGGCCTCAGTTGGGCCCTCAGCTGTGAGGACTCTAAATCAGTTAATTTCTCTCAGTCTCACCTCAAAGGAAAAATGGTGGGCACATGTATCTCCCTGAGGGGGCAAAAATTGATGTGGACAGAACGGAGACGGGGCAGATGGGAGTGACGGGGATAATCCGGGACCTGGGGCCAAGGCCTGAGGAAAGGTTAAGAGGTGAGGGAATGTTCAGCCTGGAGAAGAGGTGGTAGAGAGGGGACAGGATGGCTTTCTTTCGGGATTTGAGAGGTTGTCGCTTAGACTCATAGAGTTGGAAGGGGCCATACAGGCCATCTAGTCCAACCCCCTGCTCAACGCAGGATCAGCCCTAAGCATCCTAAAGCATCCAAGAAAAGTGTGCATCCAACCTTTGCTTGAAGACTGCCAGTGAGGGGGAGCTCACCACCTCCTTAGGCAGCCTATTCCACTGCTGAACTATTCTGACTGTGAAAAATTTTCCCCTGATATCTAGCCTATATCATTGTACTTGTAGTGTAAACCCATTACTGCGTGTCCTTTCCTCTGCAGACAACAGAAACAGCATCCTGCCCTCCTCCAAATGACAACCTTTCAAATACTTAAAGAGGGCTATCATGTCCCCTCTCAACCTCCTTTTCTCCAGGCTGAACATTCCCAAGTCCCTCAACCTATCTTCATAGGGCTTGGTCCCTTGGCCCCAGATCATCCTCGTCGCTCTCCTCTGTACCCTTTCAATTTTATCCACGTCCTTCTTGAAGTGAGGCCTCCAGAACTGCACACAGTACTCCAGGAGGAGGAGCAGGAGGAGGGCAGGGAGCTTGGAGGAGGGCAGGGAGCCGTTAATGTGAGGATGATCCACAGCCTGGGGACCAAGCCCTATGAGGAAAGGCTAAAGGACTTGGGAATGTTCGGCCTGGAGAAGAGGAGGTGGAGAGGGGACAGGATGGCTGTCTTGAAGTATCTGAAAAGTTGGCACTTGGAGGAGGCTGGCAGCAGAGGATTGTTCCTGCTGGCAGCAGAGGATTGAACCCACAGTAATGGGTTTAAATACATGTAGGATGGTACTGGATGGGGTCACTGAAGCAGTCGGTGCAAACTTAAATGGACTTCGAGGAATGGTAGAGGACAGGAAGGCCTGGAGGATCATTGTCCATGAGGTCTCGATGGGTCATTCATGACTTTGCACCTAACAACAACAGGATGGTACATAACAAGAAACAAGAAAATTGTTTTCATAGTTCAGCAGTGGAACAGGCTGCCTAAGGAGGTGGTGAGTTCTCCCTCACTGGTAGTCTTCAAGCAGCAGCTGGACAGATCCTTATCCTGGAAGCTTAGGGCTGATCCTGCATTGAGCAGGGGATTGAGCTAGATGGCCTGCATGGCCCCTTCCAACTCCTGTGATCCTATACATAACCAAAGTGTTAGGGAGAGGCAGGTGTCATTTCCCTGTCGTTGTTGTTGCCGATGCAGTGCAGTGGCAACAGGACCACTACATGGCAGGTTTTCCTCATCGTCTCCCTGCCGCAGAACCCTGGCAATGCCGCTGGCCCTCTGTACCACCACCAGGACCTTTTTAAATTTAAAAAAATGACCCTGGCAACTGAATATCATAATATCGACATAACAATAGGACAACCTGTGTGTCAGATTCTTTGACTTGCCTGCTTTTTTTTTAAAGCCTCCAGCCTTGTGCAGAAAGCGTATCTTTGCAATAAAAGGGGCCAGAGACTTTAAAAGAAACAAACAAACCAAACGCCTGGGGAATTCAGAAAGACGGTATGTTATACTTATATGACAGCATGGCTTCTAATCGAAGAGAGTCTCCCAGTGGCAGAAGGGAAGGAAATGGTCACTGTGGGGAAAATAGCTGCTGAGAAAATGAGAAATTACCCACCCACACAGCAGTCATTCTGGGGTTGGCTGCGATCTTGTCCCAAACTTTGCGGGAACGGAGGCATGGGAAAGATTGGGGGGAATCCGGTAAATGCCCAAGGGGAAGGGGTACACAGATATTCCATGAAGCTGTGGGGAACTGTGTGTGGGGTGGGGGAGAGAGAATACTTCCCAACAGCACTGAACCTGTGGCAAACCATTGTGGAAATGGTCAAAATTTCCCCCAAATGTTCCACTTCTTAGGTGCTTAAGGTCCCATGGGACCCGTGTATTAAATTCATGGGTTCAGGGTGGCCAAGGGAAGTAGAAGAAGGAGAACGCCCACTACCACCACCATCACCCCCGACCCCATGTTTCTCTACCTGAAGTTGGTTCTTATATGCCGCTTGTCTCTATCCGAAAATGGCGTACATTCGCCTTCCCTTCCCTCTCCCCGAAACAGACACCCTGTGAGGGAGGGGAGGCTTAGGGAGCCCTGAGATTACTGAAGAAAAGTTGGTTCTTAGATGCTACTTTTCTCTACCAGAAGGAGTCACAACGTGGCTTCCAATCACCTTCCCTTTCCTCTCCCCACAACGGGCACCCTGTGAGGTAGGTGAGGCTGAGAGAGCTCTGACAGGGCTGCTCTGTGAGAACAGCTCTATCAGGACTGTGGCGAGCCCAAGGTCACCCAGCTGGCTGCATGTGGGGGAGCATGGAATCAAACCCGGCTCGCCAGATTAGAAGACGCCACTCTTAATCACTACATCAAGCAGAACTGCACAAGAAAGCTACAACCAACCCCAGCTTATATACACAAGCCCCATAATAGATCTTCCTACCAGTGTACACTAGTGGCCATCTCCACTTTAAACTAACTGGATCCGGCTGGTAAATTAAGACTGCCCACTTCGATTTCGCTTTGGACTTCAAGCTTAATTCTTGCTACAGAAATAACACAAATAAAGAGTGTAGTGTAGTGGTTAAGAGCAGCAGCCTCCAATCTGGAGAGCCAGGTGTGATTTCCTGCTCCTCCGCATGCAGCCAGCTGGGTGACCTTGGGCTCATCACAGTCCTGATAGAGCTGTTCTCACAGAGCAATCCTGTCAAAGCTCTCCCAGCTTCCCCTACCTCACAGGGTGTCTGTTATGGGGAGGGGAAGGGAAGGCGTTTGTAAACCACTTAAGAGACTCCTTCAGGCAGTGAAAGCAGGTTATAAAAACCTTCTTCTACAGTGCTATGGAGACCATCCTCCAAAGCATCCCTGTAGTGTGATTAGCTGGGGATCCCCAGGTCCCAGCTGGAGGCCGGCATCCCTAAGGAATTTCCCAACCCGGACTTAGCAATTCCTCTGCCACCAGGAACAAGGCCCCACATCCTCCTTCTGTGGTTTTATGTGGCCTCCCTGATCACCAGACTGATGCCTCGTGTGCAAGGAAGCTACAGACCCCACCCAAGGGCGCAATCCGTCAGTAGATCTTCCTACTCAGACCTCAAGAGATACGTACAGGTGCTGTGCAAGAGCACTTCTGGGAAAGGGATGTGGGTGGGGAGCGGCAGAAACAGAGGCTGGGCGACCACACCTGGCTGAATCGGGAGGCCACCTTAAAAGCCCAACCAAAAGGTTCATCAGCAGACAATTATCCCATGCTCTGTCCTCAAAGACAGGCGGTCTGCGGGTTGGAGACGGCCTCCTTGGTTTGAGTGCCTACCGAAGGCCCTTGGCCAGACCAAGAAGCCATCTGTACGTGAGGGGCAGCCGACCCAAATATAACATGATAAGAAGGAGAGAGAAGAACCCCCTTTTTACATCCCAGGAAAGCAGCTGGTTTGCTCAGCTGTGCCACCTAGTGGGGCCGAGGGGAAATACACGCTGACCGCCATTTTCATTTATTACCCTTGTGCTCCGAAACGCCCGCAAGGTGGGCCCTGGCCTTCCGAAAGAGGCTTAAACACAAAGTTCAGTGGATATTACCATATAAGATGGATAAGCCCTGGAGCATATCCATCGCACGTTAAAACCCCCACTAGCGTAGCAGGGAATGGTGGTACAGGGAGAGGCGCACCACACCAATTCCTTGACCAGAAGACGCTCACCGCAGGAGAGGAACTGTCTGCAGCCACCAGTGGGAAGCCACAAAGGGAGAAGTACCTTCAGCCTCAGGTGGGAGAGATTTCCATAGCTGCCTGTCGGAGAAGGCAGTTCGGAGATCCACAGATTCATGGCCAGACCTTGTATAAAGTGGCTCATCAAAACCCTGCTTCACCAGCTTTTGCCATTTCCATGTTACTCCTGACTTTCGCCCAGAGGCTCATGGGATTTGTAGTTCATGGACATCTGGAGAGCTACAGTTTGGCCAAATGAGGCACAGACAATCCCTAATCATGGGACGTGGTCCAGGCGTGAATGTGGTACACTTGCCTTCTTTGGCTTACGTTTATTTAAATTCTGCTGTGATTGGGTTAGAAAAAGAGGTCGAGAAAAAGAGTACCACTTTCTACTATCCAAGTGGTAAGGCAGCAGACATGCAGAGTGGTAAGGCAGCAGACGTGCAGTCTGAAAGCTCTGCCCATGAGGCTGGGAGTTCGATCCCAGCAGCCGGCTCAAGGTCGACTCAGCCTTCCATCCTTCCGAGGTCGGTAAAATGAGTACCCAGCTTGCTGGGGGGTAAACGGTAATGACTGGGGAAGGGAATGGCAAACCACCCCGTATTGAGTCTGCCATGAAAACGCTGGAGGGTGTCACCCCAACGGTCAAGCATGACCCGGTGCTTGCACTGGGGATACCTTTACCTTTACCTTCTACTACCCGAAGGAGTCCCAAAGCGGCTTCCCGTCGCCTCCCCTTCCTCCCCCCACAACAGGCACTCGGTGAGGGAGGTGAGGCTGAGGGAGTTCTGAGAGAACTGTGACTGGCCCAAGGCCGCCCAGCTGGCTGCACGTGGAGGAGCTGGGAATCGAACCCGGTTCTCCAGATCGGAGGCCGCTGCTCCGAACCGTTATGCCAAGCGGTCTCTCAACTCTGCTCAGTGTTAACAAGCTGCTCCCGGCTTCACAGCAAATACTAAATTTATTTAAATTTGAACCGGAAACTCCCCCGGAAAACCGACTGGACCGTTGCCTCTTCTTAGCACTGCTTGTCTCAGAAGAAAGATCGTCTTGTGAACCCCTGATCACATCAAGTGGTTCCTGTTTCCTCATCCCATGCTTCTTCGGAAGCCCCAAAGAAACCCCCAGAAAAGCCATTTTTAACAGCAGACCTCCGACGGTTCTTCTTTTCTCTCCCCCCCCCTTCCCCACTCCCGGCATCCTCAGAGACAAAACTGAATCAACCCGCAACGGAGGGGACAGCGTTACGCCTCACTTGGCCGCTTCGGCTAGCCGGTTGAAAGCCTGGGATAAGGCCGTGACCGTGTCCAAGATCCGCTGGCGGTCCCTCGCGGCTAAGCGTGCGCCGCAGCGCTGAGCAAACTTGTCCGGGTGCCACAGGGCCTGCTGGCGCCGGAGGAAGCGCCGGTAAGCCGCTCTGTCAGAGGGATCGGTGCCGTGGAGGGCCACCGCGGCCATCTCCTCGGCCGTCCCCCTCGGGCACGGCCAGGGAATGTCGGCATAACTCAGAAGACGGGAACCATCGTCGGTGAAGACCCGGCTGCAGCCTTCCTCGTAACGGGCTCTTTTGGCCGCCTTCAATTCTTCTTCTTTGGCCCGGGCGCGCTTCTCGTAGAGGAGGTGCTCCTCTTGGAGTTTCCGGAGCTTCAGGGCAGGTTTCTGGGCTTCCGCCCGAGGCTTCCGCTGGTGGGGGTGGGGACCTTCCGCTCGCCTACGTTTCTGGCTGTATTCGCGGGAGATGCGATCAGCCCAGTCCTCGTAGGTTTCTGGGTTCGGACCGGTCGTGTAGAAATCCTCTAGAGAACGGGGCGAAAAGAAAGGGGGGGTCATCAAAAGGGAGTCACACATGAACACAAACATGAAGCTGCTATCCTATTTCCGTCTACTCTCGTCTACTCTAGAGCAGGGGTAGTCAACCTGTGGTCCTCCAGATGTCCATGGACTACAATTCCCATGAGCCCCTGCCAGCGTTTGCTGGCAGGGGCTCATGGGAATTGTAGTCCACGGACATCTGGAGGACCACAGGTTGACTACCCCTGCTCTAGAGGTTCCTGGACTTTAGAGCTTGTGGACACATTTGGGATCCTGACACCACAGTGGGCGCAATCCTAAAACGCCTGCCACAATTTCCCTTCATTCACACACTGATGACCTTAGTGGGGTAATGACAGTGGCTGCCCAAAGCAGCATTAAACAATAATCTGCGTGGCCAATCAGGTTGCCAGAATCCCCATCATCCAGGCTGGCGAGCAGAAGGTTTCCTGGTTTGCCACAAACCGCTCTTTGCTGTGGCCTTGGAGCGGCCAACTACGGTTTGTTCCGTGTCTAGGGATGAGGACTCTAAACCAGTGTTGAGCATTTGAGGCTGAGGACTTCCAAGGCTCATTCCCACTCTGGTTGGGTTGGGGGACTGTGGATCGGTAGCACAGCATCTGCTCGGCACGCCAAAGTTCATGGGTTCAATCCCCAGCAACCCCACTTAAAAGGACCAGCAGCAGGTGACGTGAAAGATCTGTAACACGAGGCCCTGGAGAGCAGCTGCCACTCAGGACAGGTAACATGATGGAGTCTAAGGCTGCTTGTGGCTACACCTGATTGCTGTCGATGGGGAACCTGAAATGTAGGCGACAACTCTCTTCTTCACCTTCATACCGCCAGCAGGTCTCCTGGTACTCGTCTTCTAATTCGCCCAGGAGTTTGCGATTCCACTCCCTGTCGGCCTCCCGTTTTGCATCGAGGTCTTCCAGCATCTCCTGAGGGCACTGCAGAAAACAACAGGATTTCCACGTTTGGGGAAAATGACTTTTTCTTTTTTCGCATTGCATCTGAAGATAAATATTGATTTATTTATGTGATTTCTACATTGCCCTATCCAGGCTCGGGGTGATGTACAACATAAAAGTTTAACTACGGAATTTAAAACAAATACAATTTAAACTTAATTTTAAAAGCCATTGGCACAACAGGTTAAATACAGCAGTGGCCTCTCAACCCTCAGAGCAGGCAAGAATCTGGCAGTGATTTGGAGTTTCTTCTACTCAAGGTTGGTAACTGATAGATGGGTGAGGCCATGAAATAGGTAGGATGTTGTTTAGTTTTGGGCCCAACCAAAAGCCTGGAGGAAGAGCTCAAACCCTGCGGAACTGTGCTAGTTCTAAGAGGGCTCGAATGTGTTCCGGAAGCTCCTTCCGCCAGGTAGGGGCCAGGACAGAAAATGCCCTGAGGTAGCTCTTTGAGGCCAGGGACCTCCTAAGCCTCATATCCAGCCCTCCCCTTACACTCTTCCCCTACTGGGCTGCATTTCTACCTGTTTGTCTTCCGCCTGTCCCAAAAGCTCCCCTGGTGTCTTTCCATCTCTGTTTCTGATGCTCAAGGCAGTTGGGCACTGATTTCGCAACGGAACGAAAAGGTCTTCGTACACTACGGGAGGGAGAAAAAAGGAGATTAATGATGCCACTCTGACCGAGGAAAATAAGAGATGGATGCAAGACATTCATAGTTTGGACCTGGACAAGAAAGGATCTGATAAACATCTTCAAATATTTTAAAAGGCTGCCTTGTAGAGCAGTGGCCCCCAACCTTTTTCGGGCTGGGGAACGGGGGTGGGGAGGGAGGACTGGGGACCGGGGGGGGGCACCCGCGCCTCCCCCCCCCCACCGCAGCCTGGTACCGAGGCCTCCATGGCCCGGTAACAAACCGCAGCCCAGTGGTCGGGGAACACTGTTGTAGAGGATGGAGCAGAGTCGTTCTCTCTTGCCCCGGAGGGACGGACCAGAACCAATGGGTTGAAATTAATTCAAAAGAAATTCCATCTAAACATCCAGAAAAAGTTCCTGACAGTGAGAGCGGTTTCTCAGTGGAACAGGCTTCCTCGGGAGGTGGTGGGTTCTCCATGTTTGGAGATTTTTAAACAGAGGCTGGATAGCCATCTGACAGAGAGGCTGATTCTGTGAAGGTTCAAGGGGGTGGCAGGTTACAGGGGATGAGCAATTGGGATGGGAGTGTCCTGCATTGTGTGGGGGTTGGACTAGATGACCCAGGAGGTCCCTTCCAATTCTGTTACTCTATGATTTTATGATTTAGCAGTTTTTTTCAACAATTCATGCCCTGCAATCAACTGTATTCCTAATGGTCATACTGAGAAACTCCACATTCAGATCTGAGAAAGGGCCAGAGCTGGTATACAGTATGGAGTCTCCTTGTGCTTTAGTACCTTTCTACGCATGATGTTCACCAAGCATGGCCAGCCCTGGTTAGTGCTTGGGTGGGAGACTGCTAAGCAAGTCCCTGATTACTATGTAGAGGCAGCTACCAGCCAGCCCCTTCTTTTCATTTCTTCCCTTGAAAACCTTACGGAGTCACCTGAAACTTGACAGCAATTTCGTCCACCATGGCTCTTATGGCCATCTAGAAGAAGAAGAAGAAGAGTTGGTTCTTATATGTCGCTTTTCCCTACCCAAAGGAGGCTCAAAGCGGCTTACAGTCGCCTTCCCGTTCCTCTCCCCACAACAGACACCCTGTGGGGTGGGTGAGGCTGAGAGAGCCCTGATATCACTGCTTGGTCAGAACAGCTCTATCAGTGCTGTGGCGAGCCCAAGATCACCCAGCTGGATGCATGTGGGGGAGTGCAGAATCTAACCCAGCATGCCAGATTAAAATTCCGCACTCCTAACCACTACACCAAACTGGCTCTATCCCTTAGAAAGGGAAGGAAGAGGGACCACGCAACCCAGACTCCACTCAAACCAGGGAGTTCCCTTGGACCTCCCCACTTGAACCCATGCGACAGATATGACCAACCATAGGCCTGTTAAAAACAGGGATATTCAACCTGTGGTCCTCCAGCTGTTCATGGACTACAATTCCCATGAGCCCTTGCCAGCATTTGCTGGCAGGGGCTCATGGGAATTGTAGTCCATGGACATCTGGAGGACCACAGGTTGACTACCCCTGTGTTAGATTGTTTGCCATGTTAAAATATTATTCCTCTGTTCATTATTACTGGCATGCCAGATTATATTATTATAATAATAACTGAGTTCAATGTATTATCCTGTTTAGTTCTATATGAGCCACCCTGAGCCTTAGGGGAGGGCGGTATAGAAATGTAATTAATAATAATAATAATAATAAACTCCTAAAGGTTTGCAATAGTTGAGTGGACGAACGTCTCCCCACCCTACTTAAGGCAAGTTGCATCAGGACAGGCTACCAAGATACAAAATGAGGGGAAGGATAGAGATCCTCCGTCCTGCCTCCCAGGGCAAACAACCCCAGATCCCCACCTGCAGAGGAAGCCGGGGGCTCAACTGCTGGGTCTCACCTGTGCCTCCTTTACGCGCCACTTGCCGGGCAGCTACGTGCAGGGCCGTGTCTCCACGCTGATCCACAAGGAAGGGGTCCGCTCCATACTTCATCAAGAGGAGGGCGGTTTTGTGGTCCTGCCGGGCGCAGGATCGGTGCAGGGGGGTCCGGCTTTTGCGCTCCGCGGCCTCCCCCAGATCCAGCGCTCGCCTGTGACGCCGCAGCAGCCTGCGCAGCTTGCGCCGACGACTCGCATCGACGTAGCGCCACAGGCGATGCTGGTACCCCGATGCCATGAGGACAGGCATTTAGTCCCGAGGGCTGGAGTTGGACAGGCTGTGGGGAAGAGACAGGTTTAGCAGCAGTTACAGGGTGGGAAGTCAGGACGGATATCGATTCCATGAGATTCCGACACCTGAGGTTGCCAAGTCTTGGAGATTTGGGTGGGTGGCAGGATTTTGGGAGGGTAGAGAGCCAGCTTAGTGGTGGTGGTGGTGATGAAGAAGAAGAGGAAGTGGAAGAAGGAAGAAGAGTTGGTTCTTATATGCCGCTTTTCTCTACCCGAAGGAGGCTCAAAGCCGCTTACAGTCGCCTTCCCTTTCCTCTCCCCACAACAGACACCCTGTGAGGGAGGTGAGGCTGAGGGAGCCCTGAGATTACTGAAGAAGAAGAAGAATTGGGTCTTATATGCTGCTTTTCTCCACCCAAAGGAGTCTCAACGTGGTTTACATTTGCCTTCCCCTTCCTCTCCCCACAACAGACACCTTGTGAGGGAGATGAGGCTGAGGGAGCCCTGAGATTACTGAAGAAGAAGAGTTGGTTAGTATATGCTGCTTTTCCCTACCCGAAGGAGTCTCAAAGTGGCTTACATTCGCCTTCCCCTTCCTCTCCCCACAACAGACACCCTGTGAGGTGGGTGAGGCTGAGAGAGCCCTGATATTCCTGCTCAGTCAGAACAGCTTTATCAGTGCTGTGGCGAGCCCAAGTTCACCCAGCTGGCTGCATGTGGGGGAGTGGGATCTACTTGTAGGAATGTTTCACACTTGTATGGAGACAGATGGGGCCAGCAGCAAATGGCTGATCAGTGACATAGACAGTTTTATTTCTCTTATACAACTGAATTCTAGGAGACTGATTGGCTGTTTTAGCAAATAATTATCATATGGCTCTATTTGGACGTTGTGACACAGTTTACTTAACAGGATTAACTTTTGCTTATATATTCCCACTGTCACGAGGGTCAGTTCATAGTCTGAGGAAGAGTGCTTGCCCTCGAAAGCTCACGCCTTGAATAAATCTTTGTTGGTCTTAAAGGTGGCACTGGACTCTGAAGCTGTTCGTTGTTTAACTATGGGGCCCTCATTTTTTCTCAGCCTAATCTACTTTGGTAGCTTCTTGTGGCGCAGAGTGGTAAGGCAGCTATCTGAAAGCTTTGCCCATGAGGCTGGGAGTTCAATCCCAGCAGCCGGCTAAAGGTTGACTCAGCCTTCCATCCTTCCGAGGTCGGTAAAATGAGTACCCAGCATGCTGGGGGGTAAACGGTCATGACTGGGGAAGGCACTGGCAAACCACCCCGTATTGAGTCTGCCATGAAAACGCTGGAGGGTGTCACCCCAAGGGTCAGACATGACCCAGTGCTTGCACAGGGGATACCTTTACCTTTACCTTTAATCTACTTTATAGAGTTGTGAAGATAAAGACGGGGGAAAGAGCCAAGTGGGACTGTACCACCACCATCCCCAGTAATAATTATACAATAACTTTCCCCCTTCATGGGGGAAAGGCGACTGTAAGCCGCTTTGAGCCTCCTTCGGGTAGGGAAAAGCGGCATATAAGAACCAACTCTTCTTCTTCTTCTCCTCCTTTTCTTGCTGACTTCTCCACGTGTCCCCCTCCCTAAATCCCACTGAATCACGATTACCTTATCAAGTCTCCACGCAGCATAGCGCACTTCGTCTTTGGCCAGTGCGATGTTCACAGGGGAAGAGGAAAACAGAACACCCTGAGTTGAGGGCGGATGTGACTTCATTTAATCATCTAAAAGTGGAGCGATTCTTCTTTTGCCCATACTTGGTGCTCCGTGTTTTAGGGCTCGTGTGGAAAATCTGAGCTGGAACCAGAATAAATTATTTTTTAGGACGGGCAGGGTGACGGCACCCGCCCTTCTCACTCTCATACCCAACTGTGCTGGGGTGTTGCAAGGACGACTGAAGTCATGCGTATGTGAAGCGCTCGAAGGAGCTGTCTTTAGCAATTTTTAATACCTGCGGACAGAAGCGGCCGCTCTCTGTAGAGTTGAGTTTCACAGGGGAATGCATAAAACCGGGCACGAAGTGAGGGCGGATGTGGCTTCAGGGCTCTTCCTTATTTTCTTTTCTCTCTCCAGTACTGGTTGGGTGTTGAATGTTTTAAGATCTCAGCCAGTGTTGATGCAACACAATTTGTGTAAGAAAAGCTCTTTGTTTCCCAAATTCTAGGGGGGGGGGGGGACTGTGGACGGCATTTTTTTTAAAGTTGGCTTTCAGTGAAGAGCAATTCAACGCCTGAAACTTTTCTTACTGGACTAGAGAGTCAGAACTTGGTCAGGATTTCGCACATCTGGAGTTGCGAATGAGCGCCTGTCTTTGTTTGGGGACCAACCAGTCTCCTGATTGAACTCAGTTCAGAATGGTTCAGGGGTAGTCAAACTGTGGCCCTCCAGATGTCCATGGACTACAATTCCCAGGAGCCCCCTGCCAGCGAATGCTGGCAGGGGGCTCCTGGGAATTGTAGTCCATGGACATCTGGAGGGCCGCAGTTTGACAACCCCGGGTTACGTGATTGTACAGCCTAATTATTTAATTTATATGTCACTATTCTTTGTGCTATGTATTTGCATTTATTACTGTTTTACGGATGGGTGGGTAACAACATCAACAATTTCAATCGGCTACAAAGAAAAACTAACAAAGCGATACAGTTCCATGCACGCCTATTCGGAGGAAAGTTTCATTAAGTTTAAATGGACAAAGGTCATACTAAGCACTGATTCAGGTGGCTAACCCTGTTGGTTTGAGGCAGCAGCCCAAATTTTGAGTCCAGCGGCGCCTTTAAGATCAACACAGTTTGAGTCAACGTGTGAGCATTCGTGGGCACGCACAGTTCCTCAGACAAATGAAATAGAAATCAGCAGACTATACAGAATAAATTAGCAGTAAATTATTAAACAAAACCATGGAACCGTAGTTGATAGGGACCATCCAGGTCATCTAGTCTAACCCCCTGCTCAATGCGGGATCAGCCTCAAGCATCCGTGAAAATATCTAGCAAATGTATGCAGTGTCATGAAGTTTAGCCGAATCAAGTGCCTCGCTATAATAAAATGATTTTAGAAGAGTGGGCTTTTATATGCCGCTTTTCTCTACCCGAAGGGGTCTCAAAGCGGCTTACAGTCGCCTTCCCTTTCCTCTCCCCACATCAGGCACCCTGTGAGGGAGGTGAGGCTGAGAGAGCCCTGACAGGACTGCACAGTCAGAACAGCCCGATCAGGGCTGTGACGAGCCCAAGGTCACCCAGCTGGCTGTCAAGAATCAAATCCCGCTTGGCGCCTTAGAAACCTCGCCTCTTAACCAGTACACCACGCTGGGGTTTTTAGTCCTTTGGGTTCAATTCCAGTCCCCCCCCCCCCCAAACACACACACACACACACACAGAAGGGGAATAAAGAAGTTAGGATTAGGGATCCCCAGTTGTGGAAAGCAGCACTTTAGCTGCAAACAACTCCTAGTTTGGCTGCCGGAGGTTTTCAGTAAACCAGAGTAGTCGATCCCTGCCCGTCGCGTCTATCCCCGTTAGCAGGAAAGAGGAGGGCGGGTGGATTTCGCACTGAGTTGATCTCCGGGAGGATCCGGCTTTGCCTCCGGGCGATCACATGGGAGGAAGCGGAAAACACGGGACGGGCTTCCCTAGGAAACAGCAAGGGGGAAACGGCGAACCCGTGCACCGTTTATATGGGATTTAGTGTAAACAGACAGTCCGGTTCCATTGATCTGCGATCTTGGAGATTTGTGAAGACAATAGATAAGAGGCGGCGAGAATCGCCCATGCAGAAAAGCAGAGGGAGGAACGGCGGCGGCAGCCACGGAGGGATCTACTGCGCTGGAGAGCGAGCGATCGAGTCTGCTGGTGAGAGATGTGGGCAGGGGAGGGAACCTGCATTCATTGGGTTGATTCTGTGCATTTAATGGTAATTTTCCTTTTTTCCTCTGACAAAAAAAGAGGAACTATTGGTAGGTGTCCTTTACTTAACCAGCTGAACAGACCAATCTGGAACAGTTTCACTGTATAATATAAAAAGCTAAGGCCTCACGCCTTCCGATTGGTCCAAAGATCGGACTGACCCAGCCCCCCAGACTTTGGACCAATAGGGAGGCGACACAGCTTGCCCCTCTCCCCAGCTGGGCCAGGGGCAATCTGGCAAGCTCACAGCCAGTTTGCCCCTGGCTGCTGACAGGGATCCAGTAAGTGGGTTGGGAAGAAGATCTCCTTTCCCCCTTAGGCTGGGAAGCCCTCATGCTGCCCCTGCGAGGCGGCATGAGGGCTTCCTGGCCCGACTGCCGGCCCAACGGATGCTGTTGTGGAGGTTCTTTTGCCTCCTGTTTCATCTGCATAACAACAACCCTGTGCAGTAGGCCTCAAATCTGCAGAGAATTGAAACACACATGGCTTGGCTGTTTCTTCCCTCCAGCAGCCAGGCCAGCCGGAGCAGCATTTTAAGGGAGAAGGGGCTTTTCTGCGGCCTCCCTGTCAACCAGCGGTTAGGCAGAAGGGGGAAGCTTCCCCCCCTCAAAAGGAAAGCACAAGTAGCCCCACAGACTCCCCTGTGTTCCTCTCGGAAACTCTTCCCTCACCTCAATCAGGGGCTGTCAGAGGCTCCTGGTGTGAGTTCCCCCCCCCCCAAAAAAAGAAACACGCCAAACTGGAAAACCTTTTATGTTTTTTATTTTAGCTGCAGCAAGAAAAAGACGTCACACACACACACACACAAAAACCTCATGTTCTTACAACCTGTGTCCTTGTCCCTTTAGTTTACAAAGGAAGAAGATATTCTGTTTTGGGTTTTTAAAATCTTTATTTAAACTCCATTCAGCAGTGTATTAGCTGCCTTCCGTCTCCCGGAACAAGAGCCCGTCGAAGATCGTTCAGGCCCTCTCTTGTTGGCTTTGACCCGAGGCGGGAGCGTCTCTTCCGTCTCTTCCGTCTCTTCCGTCTCTTCCGTTTCCCATCTCAAACCTCAGTTGCCCGTCTTCTTCCACTTCAATTCTCTCTTGCCCGTTCTCAGTGATTTTCCGCGCGGTTATTCGTCGCCCGTTGACCACTTTATTGCACGTTGAGATGGATTTGCAGTGGTGCCTTCCGCTGCTGTCGATCGTCCTGCGGGAATCCATGGTGTACTCCCCGGGCCCCAAGGAACTGAGTTCAAAGTCTCCTCCGCTGTTGTCCGTGGCAAAGAAGTCCATATCTACGAAGAACTCTTGGAAAATCTCTTCTGGACTAGGGCCGTGAGAGGGAGATGTCCCTCCGTGGCGTGGTTCTTGGACGGACCTGTCATGGAGAGAGCTCTTCTGGCGGGCCTGACGAGATGTCTTAGGCCTTGGCCGTGGGTCTGAATTTCTTCTCGGCTTCTTTTCGCAAGGGCTCTGGCCAGTGGGCCTTTCTGATCTCTTCTTGCGAGGCATTTTGATGTGGTCCAGAGGATTTTGTAAACCGATGGAGCTAGAGATTATCTGGCTGGTTTTCTAGAGGCGACCAGATGTTAATCGTTCTCTTGCCAAAGGGCCAAGACCCTTGCTCCTTAGCACCATTGTGAAGTCAGAAGGATCTCATCAAATCAGCACGCGTTTGACTTTTTTTAAAATGAAAGATTTTTTTATTTTGGAAAAAAAAGAGGAATATGATAGGGATGCAGAAGGGAAAGGGGGTTATGCAGTGGTTGGGGTCACGGTTAGGAGCGGCAGCTTCTGAACTGGAGAACTGGATTTGATTCCCCACTCCTCCACGTGCACGTTGAGCTAGTCACAATCCTGATAGTGCTGTTCTCACAGAGCCAGGAATATCAGGGCTCTTTTGGCCCCACTTACCTCACAGGGTGTCTGTAGTGGGGAGGGGAAGGGAAGGTAATTGTAAGCTGCTTTGAGAATCCTTCTGGGAGAGAAAAGCAGGATATAAAACCAACTTTTCATATTATACCAAAGTTCCTATACATTTCAAGTTAAATAAAACAGACAAGCAAAAAAGACACATTTCTTCCCACCACCCTCCTTGTCAGAAACTTATTTAAAAAACAAGATAAGAATTAAGCAAAAAAGATCTCCCCATCTTCTCCAAATCAAAATCTTATCAATAATGAATATTTATCAATCACTGTAATGTAATTATTAGCTCTTACTTCAATTTTTTTAGCCTAAACTGCTTTACAACTATATTGTTAATTTTCATCATTTCTTCTATCTTATACCTCCATATATCTACCTTAGCATCTTTCACATTTTAACTATAATCATTAGAATTTAGGGATGGACACGATCTGGCGGAAGCTCAGTCAAGTTGAGGTTTGGTGGGTGTCCCTCCCCCATGATCGTAGAGACCCCAAAACTGCAGGTCATCTCCCCAGAATGCCCCCTAGATGCCCCTGGGTTTTGTGAGGATTGGACTTGGGGGGGGGGAGGTCCCCAAACAGAGTGCCACTAGAAGGGTGCTTTTCCAGGAGATGTCAAGGTGTAGATTCAGGACTGGACAGAATAGAACCTGGGTGAGCTACAGGCTTCCAACCTGCAACACCCCTCCCTGGGGTGCACCCCTGAGCACCCACCAAGTTCCTTGAGGATTTTAGCCTGCAGTCTCTGCAGTCCATTTAAACGCCTTGTGTGCGTTCGACCCTTGTGTGTGCTCTTTTAGCATGCAATCTCTCATTCCCAGGAAGGGGGGAAACGGAGGAGTTTAAATGGGGCAAAGTTTGCAGGCTAAAAGGGCACCTTGATCGAGGGTCCATAATTTGCACACACACACACACACTCCCAAGTCCAATCCTCGCAAAACTTGGTGGGTAGGCAGGTGAGCATCCCAGAAAGCATTCTGTATTGTTCCTGGGTTTTTGTGTGTCTGTGTGGAAGGGTTTTGGGCAGTTAAGTACATCAGTGTTTGCATAATCCACACCTTTCTCTCTTGTTCTCTCTCTCTGAGAGCAGGGTAAATATTTAATATTGGGATACCTGAGTTCAACTCATGGCTCTTGAACAACCTTTAGTACCTGGTGTCAGGGGCGGGGAGGGGGGGTTCTTGCTGCATTCAGACTGTTTTGTTTTGGTCACAGGCACAATTGCAACGGCTTGTTGCAGTAAAACATTTCCCTGCCTACTCACTTTGCACATAGAGTCTGGTCATAAAGAGTTGGAAGGGACCTCCTGGGTCATCTAGTCCAGCCCCCTGCACTATGCAGGACACTCACAACCCTCTCGCTCATCCACTGTAACCTGCCACCCCCTTGAACCGTCACAGATCCAGCCTCTCCGTCAGATGGCTCTCCAGCCTCTGTTTAAAAATCTCCACAGATGGAGAACCCACCACCTCCTGAGGAAGCCTGTTCCACTGAGGAACCCCTCTAACTGTCAGGAACTTCTTCGGGATGTTGAGACAGAATTTCTTTTGCATTAATTCCATCCCATTGGTTCTGGTCCATCCCTCGGGGGCAAATTAAACTTTGTAATTCGGGAATGCTTTGTTTTGCTTCGGAGGAGAATTCCCCTCCACGAATTCCTCTTTACCATGATCACCCCCAAGTTCAAGCATCTGAGGAAACTGGACATTTTTTTCCTCCCAACAAACCGGCATTCTAAAACAGTTTTTATTTTCTGGGGTGGGGGGGAGGAAATATACTAGAATCCTAGAATCATAGAACCATAGAGTTGGAAGGGGCCATACAGGCCATCTAGTCCAACCCCCTGCTCAACGCAGGATCAGCCCTAAGCATCCTAAAGCAATACTCCCTTTGCTCAAACCACCCTCCTTCTGTCATCATAGGAAAGTGTTTTGAGTGGAGTTTTCCCAAATCAGGAAGCTTTTCAATCACAGAATTTGTGGCTACTGTGTGTGTCCCTTTCACAGACCAGCAGGTTTCACTTCCTATCAGAATTTAGGCATTCAGATAGCTAGACCCAACTGTTCTTCCCAGTGAGGACACAGAGCAGTTTACAACGTTCTCCCCTTCTGTTTTATCCTCACAACAACCCTATGAGGTAGCTTAGGCTGAGAGCATGTGACTGGCACAAGCAAACTTCCACAGTGGGTGAGGGGGGTGTTTGAACCTGCATACTCATCTCTCAGATACTGGTGTGACACTCTAGCAATGTGTGAAAGTCAAATAGAGGTGGGGGTGGGTGAACCTAATAGATATGTCAGTTCTGGTGACACAGGACTTCCTGTGACGTGGGAGAGGTCTGGTGATGGGACATCCAGCGGGAACATCTGGGTGATGTAACTTCCGGGGACCTGGGACATCTGGGGGTGTGGCCAGCTGACATAACTTCCGGGAGTCCTCAATGCCCGGAGAATATTTTAGGGCGTCTTCCATGGTTGAAAGATTCATAAATATTGCTCTAACCACTATGCCTCATTGACTCTGAGGTTCTGAAGAACAATTGCCAGTCATTAATACTAAGCTAGGAGGTAAGGTCTGACTTTTTTTAAGGCAGCTTTGTACATTCACCTGTGAAATCCCATCTGACATCTCCCCATTGTTTTTGTTTGTTTTTTCTGCCCCTTACAGGATGTGGGGGGGAAGTCTGTTGATCACCTGTGGATTTAGGACAGGGAAATGCAGGCAGCAGATCCGGTTCAGGTATGTTGGTTTTATGGATTGTCAAACTCGTTTGGGGTGGGGATAAAGTGTATGTGTGTGCATGTGACAGAAAGAAAGAATATAATACTCGTACACCCCCCCCATCCCTGCATAGTGCAGGGGGTTGGACTAGATGACCCAAGAGGCCCCTTCCAACTCTATGATTCTATGATCGCACCTCCTGGCATGATAGTTTCAAGGACACTGTAATGGCTATTGGCAGATTCTGAGAGGGAATGGTTGAGGCCTCGGAATACCATCAACTGTCTGTCCTCCCTGCTGGAGACACCCAAAATACCCACCTATTGATCAGTAAAGATCCACTTTATGTGCTCCTCACTCTAAGTAGGGATTCCTAACCAGGGCTAGGGGGAGAGCTCTCCAGGGATTATGCGAAATTTGGATGGCCGCTGACATCACTGGAACCCACTTCCCTTGTTGCTCTACCAGCCTAGCCTCTTCCTCCAGAGTGGAAATGGCAAATGATTGATTGATTGATTGATTTATTGGCTGGCTCCCGCATATTCCTCTGCACCCACTTTTCTGAAGGGGCCACATCACCACTTTCAGGCTTCCTTGAAGCTTGAAAAATATTTCAGGGGTTCCTCTTTAGTCAGGAGGTCGAAAAAGGCTCTAAGGAGAAGGAAACTGTTGGGTTTTAATCTTTAATTTTAATGAACTCAATTAGGACTTCTTATTTTATTATGTAATGCTGTATTATTATGTTGTATAGAATCATGGAGTTGGAAGGGGCCATATAGGCCAACCCCCTGCTCACTGCACAATCAACCTAAAGCATCCAGGAAAGGTATCTGTCCAGCTGCTGCTTGAAGTCCACCAGTGAGGGAGAGCTCACCACCTCCTCAGGCAGCCCCTTCCATTAATGAACTTCTCTGACTGTGAAATTGCCCCCCCCCCAATATCTAGCCCAGGGGTAGTCCAACTGCGGCCCTCCAGATGTCCATGGACTACAATTCCCAGGAGCCCCCTGCCAGCATTCGCTGGCAGGGGGCTCCTGGGAATTGTAGTCCATGGACATCTGGAGGGCCGCAGTTGGACTACCCCTGATCTAGCCGATATCGTTTCCCACGTAGTTTAAACTCATTACTGTGGGTCCTGTCCTCTGCTGCCAACAGGAACCTTTCCCTGCCCTCCTCCAAGTGACAACCTTTCAAATTCTTAAAAGACAGCCATCCTGTCCCCTCTCCACTTCTCCAGGCTGAGCATTCCCAAGTCCCTCAGCCTTTCTTCACAGGGCTTGGATCCCAGGCCCCGGACATTTCATCACTCTCCTCTGAACCCTCTCAATTTTGTCCACGTCCTTTTTGAAGCGAGGCGTCCCTGAGTCCCCAAGAGAAATAGAAATAAAATAAATATTTCGTGGTGGAGGGGGGGGGGGAAGCTAGTGGGGCGATTCCAGTCACTGCAATTACTTCTGCACAGAGGGACTTAGAAGTTTCAGTGCCGGACGTGACAGGGTCTTTTCTAAGAGTTAAAACCAATGTACTTTTCTCTTTCAGGCACAGGTGGCCTTTGAGGATGTAGCTGTGTATTTCACAGAAGAGCAGTGGGCTTTGCTAGATCAGAGTCAAAGAGCTTTGTACCGAGATGTCATGCAGGAAAATTATGAGACTGTGGCTTCTTTAGGTAAGGAAACAAAAACGGTTTCCTTCACTTCTGCTGGTCTGCTCTGTTCCTCCTAAATATCCAGTAGATTTGGACACAGGTGCCCCTCAGTGACTGAAAAACTAGCCTTTCTGAATTAGAATGTCTCCCTTTTAAAGAATTTTGTGCTTGGGTCCTTAACTATGTCCACTGGCGGTGAATTCCGCAGCTGAGTGAAGAACCATAAGGGAAATCTTCTGCTAATGGCAATAAAGCCTTCGTGGTGTTTTCTGAGAGGACTTGTGCCGCCCGTAACAATCCTGCAGAGGCAGTGAAGATCATGTTGCCTTTCGTAGCTGGGGAGGATGAAGAGTTAGGCACAAGATGGCGATAACAAGGAAAAAGGAATCATGTATTTAGGGAAGTTAATTGTTTTCGCTCCATAGAATTGCCTTGGGAAAGCCGTATCAAGTGGCAATGAATGGGGCTGCTCTGATGAGAAATTTTACTTGGCCAGAAACAACCTCCACAGTTCGGTAGTCTTGCCCCATCAATTTTGCCTCACTTCCGAGGTTCTGAAGAGACTGGTGAATTATAGCCTTTCTGAGGAGGACAGAGTTTTTATACCAGGCCGTTCTGAGGAATTCTGTTCTTCAGGAAGCTTATCTACCGTTGATTTACAGAATTGGTATCCTGCATTTCTGCCCTCATAAACGTCACCAAAGCAGCAAACAAATTAAAGCATACACAATAACATCACGTTTTAAAACCAGAACCTTCCAGTTTCGTCTCAAGAAATTGCCTCTGCTTTAAATTTATTTAGGTTCTTCCAGGGAGAAGCCTGTATTTATATTTAAGGGTTTTTAATCCCCGCCCTGTTGTTCTCTCCAGTGGGGACCCAAATTTCGCCACAAAAATACTCTAACTGTGGCTCAGTCAAGGCTGCAACCCTTTTGACGCCGGCCCTTCGGCTCATGCCTGCAGCCACAAGCAAACTTCCTTCTTGGATAAGTTTACCAGCTGCAGGTTGGGAAATACTTGAAGATTTTGAGAGCAGAACTTGAGGAGGGTGGCTTTTGAGGAGGGGAGGGACTTCAACGGGGTATAAAGCTATAGAGTCCACCGTCCAAAGTGGGCGTTTTCCCCGGGAGAACTGATCTCTGCCAGTTGTAATCCAGAAGTTCTCCAGCCACTACATGGATAGTGTAGACAAGAAAAAGGTAGTTTTCAAGCTGGCAATGGGCAAAGATTCTAAGATTCCCTAGAGCAGGGGTAGTCAACCTGTGGTCCTCCAGATGTTCATGGACTACAATTCCCATGAGCTCATGGGAATTGTAGTCCATGAACATCTGGAGGACCACAGGTTGACTACCCATGCCCTAGAGGATGGTTACCTTGTTGGACCTTAGATATTAGTAGATATCTTAAAATATAGTAGTTGTCTTAAAATATAAGCTTGTGTGTTGAAGACTAACTTTGCTAGTATCCTTGTAAAAACCAATTTAAATACTACACTGTATTGATAAGTTCACTGATGACGTAAAAAATGAAAATGAGACTGCTGTACCTAGGAACTCGTTCTTATATTGTTTGAATAAAGTTTTTGCCTTCGCCAGCTTGAAAATTACCTTTTTCTTGTCTACTCATCTTCGGCTGACGGGTCGTCTCTGCTACCACATGGAAAGTGGATGGAAAGTTATTGTGCATGCTTTAACTTGATTGCTTTAACTTGATTTATTGTGCATGCTTTAACTTGATCCATTATGGTTCTTCTCCTAAAATTGCCAGGTTTACTGGCTGTACAGTGCTCTAGCTTGTATGCATATTCCAGCTGGATTTCACGGAGCCGGGCTAGAAGGCTGGCCAATCCTGACGGCAAATGTCCATTGGCTGTGTTCTTTTGCTCTCGAGCAGGGCTTCCCATTCCCGGACCTGACTCGATCTCCCGTCTCCAGCAAAGAGAAGAGCCACGGATCGAGGCCCAGCCGGTCTTGGAGGGAATTGACGTCTCCTCCGATGATGATTTAGGTGAGGTGGGAGCAAGAAAAACAGCCTGCAAATTGATAACCCCTGGATTCTCAGAGGCACTCAAGCCGATTGTAATTAATTAATCAGTTAATTAAATTATGAAACACTGGTCCCTATAAAAAGAGGAATTCAAAGTCTGGCACATGTAATAATATTGGCTAATATTGTCATAGCAGCCTAATTGTTCTGTCTAGACCGGCCTTTCTCAACTTTATCGTTGAGAAATTCTGGAAACATTCTTCGGGCTTCGAGAAACCCCAGAAGTGGTGCAATCATGAAGAATACAGTTGGGAAGCCTAGCTCTGTCCACGCCCACCCACGGCCCCTCCCCACCCCCTCGAGGCCCATCATAGGCCATTTGGGGAGGCGTGGGTGAGTCAACATGGCCATATATGGTCACATCACCTAATAAATGTTTTAACAATTAAAAATATATATATATATAAACAATTAATTAACTCCCACCCATTCGAGAAGCCCTTAAAGCGCCATCAAGCTCTTCCGCCAGGCATTTCTCCCCTCTCCCCTTAGGGTTGGGGCCAGTACTAGACTGGCCTGGCTCGACAGCTCCCCAGTGACAACATCCCAATTTCCATCGGCCGTCTTTGGTCCACCCACTGGGCTTGTGTGGGATGTAAATTTAAGAGCCAGTTTGGTGTAGTGGTTAGGAGTGCGGACTTCTAATCTGGCATGCCGGGTTCGATTCTGCGCTCCCCCACATGCAACCAGCTGGGTGACCTTGGGCTCACCACAGCACTGAGAAAGCTGTTCTGACCGAGCAGGAATATCAGGGCTCTCTCAGCCTCACCCACCCCACAGGGTGTCTGTTGTGGGGAGAGGAACGGGAAGGCGACTGTAAGCCGTTTTGAGCCTCCTTCGGGTAGGGAAAAGCGGCATATAAGAACCAACTCTTCTTCTTCTTCTAATTGTGTATCGCCATTGATTGGCTTGAGTTTTAGAATGTTATTTAATGGGATTTTTAAGGGGGGTGTATTGTTATTGTCTGGATTGTATATCAAAATTGTAAACCACCGCGAGCCAGCCTTGGGAGCGGCGGTCATACAAATCCAATAATAAATAAATAAATCAAGAAACCCCAGGGTTTCACAAAACCCAGGATGAGAAAGCCTGGTCTAGACCGATCTCATCAGATCCCGGAAGCTATGCCGAGTCAGCCCTGGTTAGTACTTGTTTGGGAGACCAAGAAAGTCCAGAGTTACTCTGCAGAGGTAGGCCATGGCCATCTTCTACGGCTCCTCTCTTATCTTGAAAACCACGTGATCCTGGGGTCCCTGTGAGTTGACCGTGACCTGGTGGGACACACTTATTAACAATGCAATACATGAGTGGTCAGAATGCTAGTGGTCACCCATCACCATTTCCAGGTTTGCCTGTGGATGCGAAAGCATGCCAACCCCCCTTTTTGCTTCTGGCCAGGGTACCCCGATGTGCTGATCAAGCTGGAAGAAGACGATGAAGAGCCACGGAACTCGGAATGGGAGGGGAAAAACCAGGCTTTCTCCGGTACGTCCTCAGGTGAGGGTGTGAGTTTTGCTAACGCAAAGTGCTGAGGTAATTTACTTCCCAACCTGTTAGGGGTTTTTGTTTACAAAATAACTCACGTCGCCTCTCCTGTCATTTCCAAGATTCTCAGGGAGTGTGGGTTGGAGCCAGCCAACTCTTCTGTTAGTCTAAAACGGAGGAGATCTGGGAGGGTCTCCCCTGACTCCCTTCTAAAGTTCAAAATGATTGGTCCAAAGGGTCCAACTGCTGGGGTCCCAAAGAAGGCTCCCCCTTCCCTCTATTATATACTATGAAATCTGGAGGGGAGGCCCCGGGAAAGGTGGGAAAGCCGAAATCCCCATTATAGTCAATGGCGCCATTGACTTTAATGGGTGCCAAAGCCGAATCAGCCGGATCGGGCCCTTAGTGCACAAGCCTAGTACTAAACTTTCCGTTGGTGCAAGAGTGAGACGTGGGTGAATTTGGCCTAATTCCCCCTCTTCACTGCAGCTTGCAGCACTCAGGGGCTTTCCCCCGGGGGGGATTCCCACAACCGTGCCTTTGGGGAGGTTGGGCTGGGCTGGGCTGGGGAGGAAAGGGGAAAAATCGGCCACTGTGAGTGCCTTCCCTTTGGCCAACCACAGAACCCGACCCAACGTGTAGAACAGGGGTAGTCAAACTGCGGCCCTCCAGATGTCCGTGGACTACAATTCCCAGGAGCCCCTGCCACCATTGCTGGCAGGGGCTCCTGGGAATTGTAGTCCACGGACATCTGGAGGGCCGCAGTTTGACTACCCCTGGTGTAGAAGCTAGAGAAGATCATGTGTCAGAAGGTAAATTAATGCTGAAGCCGGTGTTTGTGTTGTTGCGACATAATATTTGCCTGCACATCTTGGTTCCCTTGGTCGATACACACAGTCCTTTAAAAATATCTCCAGGTTATTTGGATCTTTTGATGTAACAGTGGGCTAAGATCCAGTGGATCATTTCCACAAGATTCCCATCCGCACAGCAGGACTTCCTTTCCTCCCCACCGCTGCTGAAGCCCCAGATGCCTCCAGTGACGTGGGGGGCTGTCTTTGTGCTGCAGTGCGTATTTTATTTGTTCATTTATATTTCAGCTTATATACTGCCGCTCTCAGAGACTCATAGCAGTTTACAATAAAAGAATAAAACAACCCATCCCATAAACCCCCCCCCCCCAATTACATTAAAAGATGGAGAGCTAGTTTGGTGTAGTTTTAGGAGTGTGGACTTCTAATCTGGCGTGCCAGGTTCGATTCTGCACTCCCCCACATGCAGCCAGCTGGGTGACCTTGGGCTCACCACAGCACTGAGAAAACTGCTCTGACTGAGCAATAATATCAGGGCTCTCTTAGCCTCGCCCACCTCACACGGTGTCTGTTGTGGGGAGAGGAAAGGGAAGGTGACTATAAGACACCTTGAGACTCCCTCGGGTAGAGAAAAGCGGCAGATAAGAACCAACTCTTCTTCTTCTCTTCTTCTATTCATTGGAGTCAACTCCCCATCTCCCCTCCTCTGTCCAGTTGAAGTCAAGAGCTCTTTCGTTAGGAGTGAAGGTCCTGATCTAGCTAATTTTAGGGGATCCACCGATAGTATGCCAGAGAGAAAGTCATGCTTGGCAGAAATAAATCAATCTGTCTTCAGAAATGCTCTGCTGGAGCCAGCCTGCTTTTGCCGTCATGAAAAAAGCACCCTACATTCCTTCCAGAGAAGAGTATGCTGAGAATGAGAATTCTGCACACAGAGGAAAGAAATCCTCTTTAGATGTATTTCACACGCTGATTGTGCCGTCCTCTTTGGCCCCTGAGCAGAATACTTGAAAAATTTTTAAACCTAACTTTGTTTCCCAGTTTTTACAAGGGATCCCTATAGATTCCAGATTAGCAGCTTTTTGAAGAAAACTGAACACTGCCAGATCCCAGCGGTGGGGAGGGAAGTCAGAAGTCTTGCTCTCGGGAAAATATTATTGTCCAATAGAATTAGGCCTGTGGTTTTCTCATCTGTTGTCGGCTGCTTTTGAGTTCATGAGCAGCGAAGAAAACTGGGGTAGAAGTATCCAAATAAATGCGATTTGCTCCAACTGAAGACAAAATTAATGTCTTCCAGTGCTTCTCCTGATGACATCGTATGCTTATTCTCTCCTTTTCTGTCTCTTACAATCAGACCTTTTGGATACAGTGATCACAGTGGTGAAAGAAGAGAACTTCTGGGTACCAGTTAATCCTTATTCTAAGGAAAGCAAGGCTTCCCCAGGTGAGGATTATGTTCATATAACAGTTGATTCAGCAGTTGTCTCCCCAATTACATGTCTCTTGCTTTTCCTTCAAGGATCATACTGTGGTGGACTATTTTACGTTTGTAGTGGTATACCATAATACCATAAGGGAGACAGCGTGATGTAGTGGTTAGGAGCAGCAGCTTGTAATCTGGTGAGCTAAGTGTGATTCCTCGACCATCCTCCACATGCAGCCAGCTGGGTCGCCTTGGGCTACTCACAGCCCTGATAGTGCTGTTCTCATGAAGCAGTTCTGTCAGAGCTCTCTCAGCCTCACCTCCCTCCCAGGGTGTCTGTTGTGGGGAGAAAAAAGGGAAGGTGAATGGAAGCCGCTTTGAGACTCCTTCGGGTAGAGAAAAGTGGCATATAAGAACCAACTCTTCTTCTTCTTCAGTAATATCAGGGCTCTCTCAGCCTCACCTCCCTCACAGGGTGTCTGTTGTGGGGAGAGGAAAGGGAAGGTGACTGGAAGCCGCTTTGAGACTCCGTCTTGTAGAGAAAAGTGGCATATAAGAACCAACCCTTCTTCTTCTCCAGTAATATACTCTGAAAGATTTTTAAAAATATATTTGACATTTATCTGTAGCTTGTATGTGAATTTTAAGACTGCCCCTCTCTTAGTGTTGCTTTTGGTGGCATGCCTAGAAGAAAAAACCCACACCCCTCCTCTGTTTGTGTCAATATTGTAGAATTCGCAACCACCTATTATGTCTCTGTTGACGTTTGTGCCATGGAACTTCCTAACATCTTTTGTTTTGTTCCCAACGTCAAGGGCCTGTGAAGGAGGAAGAAGAGCAGACTCTTCTGTCCGAGGACCTAAAGCAAGTGGATTGCGACAGGCTGCTATTAGGAATTGTCAACGGGGGAATTCTCCATTGTCCGGGGAAAACAGAGACCTGTGAGAGCCTGTTCTTTGCGGAGGAAGGGAAGGAAATCCCTGAGGGGCAGAAACAAGAAAAAATGTCACCGGAGACAAGTGGCAGCAAAGTGGGGAGACAAAAGAGGGTTAAAGCGTCTGGGAAGAAGCACCCTGGGGGCCCTCTCACCTGTGTGCCGAAACGAAACCATACAGGAGACAGACGGTATAAATGCTTCCACTGTGGGAAAAGCTTCCCCTGGCGATCTCTCCTGATCGTACACGAGAGAAAACACGCGGGGGAGAAACCACATAAATGCTTGGACTGCGGAAAGAGCTTCCATCAAAGAACCACCCTCATTAATCACGAACGGACCCATTCGGGAGAGAAGCCGTATCAGTGTTCCCTCTGCGGGAAGAGCTTCAGCCAGGCGGCGAACCTGACGAAGCACGAAATAATCCATACCGGGGAGAAGCCCTACGCTTGCTCGGTCTGCGGGAAAAGCTTCAGCCAAAGGTCCTATCTCATTAGCCACGAAGGAACGCATACGGGAGTCAAGCCATTCTCCTGCTCCGTCTGCGGGAAGAGCTATTACTGGAAATCGCTTTTTGTTGAACACGAGAGGACCCACGTGGGACCAAAGCAGTATACATGCGCGGACTGTGGCAAGAGCTTCAACTGGAGGAATCACCTGTTTATCCATCGAAGGAGCCATACGGGGGAGAAACCCTATAAATGCTCCCTCTGTGGGAAGAGTTTCTATCAGAGTTCAGCACTCTTTGCCCATGAGAGGACACACTCAGAAGAAAAACCGTATCAGTGCTCGGTCTGCGGTAAACGCTTCAAAGGGCGGTCAAACCTTCTCCTTCACGAAGGAAGCCACGCGGGAGTAAAACCGTATGCCTGCCCGGTTTGTGGGAAGAGCTTCAGTCAAAGATCAAATCTCCTCACGCACAAGGGGACCCACACAGGAGAAAAACCACACCCCTGCTTAATCTGTGGGAAAAGTTTTGGCCAGAAATCGAACTTGATTAGCCACGAAAGGGTGCACACAAAGGAAAAACCGTACCCGTGTCCAATCTGTGGGAAAAGCTTCAGTCAGAAATCCAATCTGATCACTCACGGAAGGATCCACACGAAGGAAAGGCCCTACGTGTGCTCGGTTTGTGGGAAGAGTTTCAGTCAGAGGACGAACCTTATCACGCACGGGAAAACCCACACGGCCGAGAGGCCGTTTATGTGCTTGATCTGTAGCAAAAGTTTCAAACACCGATCAAGTCTGGTGAGTCACGAGAAGATCCACACCGAAGAAAAGCCCCACATTTGTGCGGTCTGCGGTAAAAGTTTCGTCCAGCGATCGGGGCTGATCGCGCACGGCCGAACCCACACTGGAGAAAAACCATATACGTGCTCGATCTGTGGGAAGTTTTTCAGGCAACGATCGGGCCTGAGTATACATGAAGGGATGCACACGGGAGAGAAACCTTACAGGTGCTTAATCTGTGGGAAGGCCTTTGGGCAAAGATCAAGCCTTCTTAGTCACGAGAGAATCCACACCGAGGAAAAGCCATACCGATGCTCGGCCTGTGGCAAAAGCTTCAAGCGGAGATCCAACCTCATGACTCACGAGAGAACTCACACAGGGGAAAAACCATATGCATGCTCCGTCTGTGGGAAGAGCTTCGGCCAAAGAGCGACTCATCTTAGGCATGAAAAAACCCACACGGAAGAAAAACCACACACGTGCACCGTCTGTGGTAAAATCTTCAGCCGTAAAACAAACCTTATTTCCCACGAGCGAATCCATTCCGGAGAGAAGCCCTACAAATGCCCTGAATGTGGAAAGTGTTTCACTGACAGCTCTAGCTTTATTAGGCACAGGAGAACCCACACAGGGGAGAAACTGTGTAGATGCTCCAGGTGTGACAAAAGCTTTACTAAAAGATCGCAGCTGCTCATGCATGAAAGAACCCATACTGGGGAGAAGCCATACAGATGTTCATTTTGTGGTAAAAGCTTCACGCAAACATCCAACCTGAATAGACATGAGAGGACCCACATCGGGGAGAAAACATATTCATGCTCTGACTCCGGTGAAAGATTCAGTCATAAATCAGGCCTTGTTCCTCAGGAGGGACCCATACAGGAGAAACCCCATGTATGTGCACACCCTGTGGGGAAAACCTCAGTCACAGATCTAACCTCATTACCCATATAAGCACCCTCCCGGGCGAGAAACCCTATGGATTTTCAGAATGCAGTGAAAGCTTCAGTGGGGCAGTAAATCTTGTTAGATATAGGCAAATCCATATAGGTGGGGAAAGTTTCAGTTAGAGATCAACAGTAGGTATGAAAAGACTCCTCCAGGAGAGAAACCACATTTATGTTCAAAGTGTGGTAAAAGGTTTATTTGTAAAACGCATCTTAAGGCATGAGCCAGTCTATTCAGAACAAGATAGGTTGTGAAACCCGAGAATGAGGGGAAACCTGTTTGTGCTAAGATTGTACAGGTCATGAGTTTTGGGATAAAAAAGGACATAGATCATCAGGAAGATGTCAGTCATATTTTTTCTACAAAGGCTTAGATGTTTGTGAGGAAAAGAATTTAACCAGAAGTGGTTCCTGATAAGTCCACCGCGGAAGAGACAAATGTAAATACATTGGAATTTTTAAATATATATATATGTACCTTTTTAGAGTCTAACTCTTCAGCCAAAAGCTCCCCAGGAGGAGGAGGAAATGAAATCATAAATTATTTGTGCCCCTTGGTGAAATACACAGCAAATGTCTCATATTACATTTAACACATGTACAGCTCAATGAGTGATTGAAACCAGGTGTTACTTCCAGGGTTCATTTGTAAAGTGAATATGTGTTGATTAATTCTTACAAATAGATGTAAGCACACATTTGCAGGGTGTCTGTTTGTCCCCTGCCCCCCCCCCTCCCAAGTTTCCAAACAAGACGACATCTGCTTTTAGGGTAAAATCCACATTTAATCCAACACAGGAGAAACCTGACATTCCTACTTTTGAGAAGGTCGTCCTCAGAGATCTTGAGGATATGGAACAAGATCTGAGAAAAGCTTTGAATTTAACTAAAGGCGAGTTCAAGGCTTTAAGAGAATGATTCAGAAATTGTCACGAAACCAGCAGACAAGCGAGGGGAAATAGTTATTTTGAGAAAGGAGGATTATTATAATGAGATCAATAGGCAGTTATCTGATCCCAGATACTCTAAACCAGGGGTAATCAAACTGCGAATGCTGGCAGGGGCTTCTGGGAATTGTAGTCCATGGACATCTGGAGGGCCGCAGTTTGACTACCCCTGCTCTAAACAAATCAGCTATAGTAAAATCGATGAGGTCATGAGAGTTATCAGAATGGTGGCCAATGAAGGATCGGGTCTTAATTATATTACAAAATCTGAGGCCCAATTTTTGGAGAATAAATTCCCCAACATTCCAAAATTCTATATCCTCCCAGAGATCCGTCAGAATAGAATTCCTCTTCCAGGCGGGCCTATAATTTCCCAGCAAGGGATCCTTTATATAAATATGGGGGCAAATACGGCGGTATATAAATATAATAAATAAATAAATATAAATAAATAAATTTATGGCAGTGGTCCCCAACCTTTTTCAGGCTGGGGACCGGCAGCAGCAGGGAGGGCGATTGGGCCCTGCTTCCCTCTCCCCCCCCCCCCCCCACACACAGTAAGAAGCTTGCGGGGACCACCGCTTTATGGGACCTTTATCAAAATCCTTGGATTTTCATTTGCCACCATCTACTTCTGTGGTCCCCAGCCTTTTTATCACCGGGGACCGGTCAACGTTTGACAATTTTACTGAGACCCGGGGGGGGGGGGGTAGTCTTTTGCCACAGAAGCCTTTTTCCTCCCCCCCCTGATGGCAAAAGGCTTCTGCAGGCCCGGGGATGCCGGTTTGGACTGACAAGGAGCTTGGCTGACACTTTGCGCCTCCCGATTGGGCCCTCCGCTTGTCAGTCCAGGGGAAGGGGCCAATGGGCACCTTTCCTCACCCGGGACAGGGCCCGCCCTCAGGGCCCTTACTCTATTATTTTATCCGCTCGTCAGGAGCAGTTAAAGATACCATTCACTTACTAAGCTACTAATTCATTACTAGTTCGTTATAGACTAATACTGCGTTTCCCCGAAAATAAGCCGTAGCAGGATTTCTAAGCATTTGCGGAATATACACCATGCCCCAAAAATAAGGGTGTCCTCAGGGGGAGGAAGTCAAGCTGTGTCTGCCATTTTACTCAGCACTGTGGGTCTTGCTCACCTAGCACCAACCGGCAACAGCCTGTGGTACAGCTGCTTAGACGCTCACGGATGCCCAAGACAACTAGCGCCACGGCACGGAGGAGAGGAGTGGCGCCGGTACTGGCACGCCAACCAGCACCCACACACAGGCGCAGAGCTCTGCGCCTGTGCGGGCATCGGTTGGTGCGCCACCCGTATCAGCTGGTGCACGCCAGCATTGGCACCCCCTTCCCTCTGCGCTGTGGCACTGGCCATCCCAGTCTCTCTCAACCTCCACAAACACCAGTAAAGCTGCAGCTCCCCAGCACTGACCAGCAACAGTCTGTGGGTGTCTCTTACCCCCCACAAAGACCTTTGTTGACGGCATTGACTTTTCTAAATACCAACAAGACATCCCCTGAAAATAAGCCACAGTGTGTCTTCTTGAGGAAAAATAAATGTGTCTTATTTTCGGGGAAATACGGTATCCCACACAACGGAGCCAGGTGTGTGGTGGCTAATTTTCTTAACACAGTGCTTCTCTCTCACACACGCACCCCATACCCATTTTCTGTTAGATTTATTGGACATCATTCTGGGAAATAATTGTTTTGAGTCTGACGAATCTTTGTCCTTCGAGACCTGTGGGCTCTCGATGGGGAGCGCCATCGTGTCTGTAGTAGTTAATTTATTTGAGAAAGTTTGGTTATACAAACCTAATGTCAATCCATTTTTTTGAATGTATTTTTTGCCTACGCGTGTTTTCTCTTGAGGACATCTTTTATTATTTTCACGGCCGAGACCAGATTTCGGGACTGTATTGATTGGGCAAATGGCCAACATAATGCAATTCTTAACACAGTGCTTTAGGATGCTTTGGGCTGATCCTGCATTGAGCAGGGGGTTGGACTAGATGGCCTGGATGACCCCCCAAAAACCCTAAAAACAATAAAAACGAATACAAATAAAATAGCCTATCAGACCCAAAAGTTGTGGTGAAAAAACTCATCCTAGACCAGGGGTAGTCAACCTGTGGTCCTCCAGATGTCCATGGACTACAATTCCCATGAGCCCCTGCCAGCAACTGCTCAGTTTGCAGGAAAGGCCTGTTGTAGCCACCCATATCCTCATCTCGCACCCGAGCCAATACTCCTCACTGGTTGATTTAGAAGAGGAAGAAGAAGAGTTGCTTTTTATACCCTGTTTTCCACAAGCTAAAGGAGTCTCAAAGCAGGTTACCATCAAGCCGACACTGACCCCAGCGCTAAGCGGAAAGTCCCAAAACGTCACGAGATGCAAAGCTTAGAATGTGGCAGCTCACAAGAATCCTAGGCCGAGGCCCAGGAGGTGAAGGAGTAGACCAGGGGTGGGCAAACTGTGGCCCTCCAGATGTCCATGGACTACAAGTCCCATGAGCCCCTGCCAGTGGGCAGGGGCCTCATGGGACATGTAGTCCATGGACATCTGGAGGGCCACTTGTAGTCCATGGCCACCGTTTGCCCACCCCTGGAGCAGACCATGGTTTGGAGAAACCAAGGGGGAAGAAGCAACTTCTCAACAAAAATAAACCACGTACAAAAGGTCCACACAGCCTCTTTATATTCTGTGGTCGTCTGTGCTTAAATTCAGCCTTCCTTCTTGCCCCAGCTCCTGGCTATCAGCTCCCACCACCCCCTCGGGGATATCCGGTACTGGATTCCATCCTTGGAGCCGAACACTCTGACCTGATTCTCTCCTTTCCCAGAGACCAGTTCGATGGTTTCCCCGCTGGCCGCGATCACCAGCTTGGCATTCTCCTGGATCCAACTGGGTTCCTTGGCGAAGGTTAACACGGCCACGTCGAAGCAGTCATGGAGGTCTTCCTGCCACCTCCCTAGCCTATCCCTCACCATCTTTAGGTTCTCCAGGGTCAGCGGCACGATCCCCGCGCGGAGACGCTCTAGGAACACGTACCAGCTCTTCACTTCGACATCGTATTGGGGGACGTCGTCTGCGGAGAGGAAGACGGAAATCTCGCAGGACCCTTGACCGGAGACGAATTCCACCACCCGTCCTTCGCACTCCACCAGCATTCGGGCATCTTGCTTCACGACACTGGGCTCCATCAGGAAGCCCTCCACGGCCCGGTCGAAGCAAGCCAAGGAAGGTGCCTCACCCGCTGAACCCCACAGGCACAGCTGGCTACGGGTCTTGAGGAGGTTGCCAAGGCTCAAGGGGTAGGATTGGGAGCAGAGGCGGGAGAGGTACTGCCTCCACTCGGCCGCATAGGTGTAATAGTGGGGCTTGCCTTGGCTGTGGAAGATCACAATCTCGCAGCCGCCTTTCCCGGAGATCCACTCTTTCAGCGTGTGATTGGCGGCGACGGTGAGCCGGGCGTTGTTTCGTATGCAGGGTGGCTCCAGGCTCAGCTTTTCCAAGGCAAGGTCCAGGCAGGAGAATAACTCTCCGCTACGCTTCGCCCTGTTCCGAAGGGACAGCAAGGCGGAGAAGCTGAGTTCTTCCATCTGGGAGGCCATGACTTCCGCTAAACACCTACGGAAGGCTCAGCTGCGTGGGTTCTGCCTGCACTAGGGGAGGGCGGGAGGCGGGCAGAGGGGAAGGGAAATAATTGTAGGGCGCTGCTTGTACACTGGGCTTCTCCTCTGTCCTGGGAGCAGTAGGGGGGCCTCGCTGCTTTGACGGCCCCCTGCAAAAAGATCTTGGGATGCGGTTTTGCTCAAGGCAGACGGTGCTGCCCCTGTCTCAGAGGCACGATGACAGGGGGCAAGAGAAGGGATTCTTGAAGTACGGAGGCCAAAGCTGTTTAAGAAAAAAAAAAGAGAGAAAGGAGAGGAGGTTGAGAGGGGACATGATAGCCCTCTTTAAGTATTTGAAAGGTTGTCACTTGGAGGAGGGCAGGATGCTGTTTCTGCTGGCTGCAGAGGAGAGGACACGCAGTAATGGGTTTAAACTTCAAGTACAACGATATAGGCTAGATATCAGGAAAAAGTTTTTCGCAGTCAGAGTAGTTCAGCAGTGGAATAGGCTGCCTAAGGAGGTGGTGAGCTCCCCCTCACTGGCAGTCTTCAAGCAAAGGTTGGATGCACATTTTTCTTGGATGCTTTAGGATGCTTAGGGCTGATCCTGCGTTGAGCAGGGGGTTGGACTAGATGGCCTGCATGGCCCCTTCCAACTCTATGATTCTAAGATTTAAAGACCTGCCCCTTGCACTGTGTCTAGAATTGTACAAGGCAATAAAGTATCCTTTCTCAGCTTTTTTTTTTTTACACTGGGAAACCCCTGAAATATTTTTCAGGGTTCAGGAAACCCCAGAGGTGGCAGAATATGGTTGGGAAGCACAGTTGGGCACCCACCCACCTGGGGACCCTTCCCGCCCCCTCCAGGCCCATCACTGGCCATTTTGGGAGGTGGGTTGGTATGAGCATATATGGTCATATCACCCGATAAATGTTTAACATATTTAAAAAAATATATTAAAAATGAATTCCCACCCATTCAGGAAACCTTTCCAGGATAATCAAGAAACCTCCGGGTTTCATGAAACTCTAGCCGAGAAAGCCTGAGGTACAGGACTGGGAGGGAAATTAGGCTGATCACAGGGCCAAACAGGAGGCCTTCTGATTCCCCCAAATGTCTTCTGCAGACGTGTCTAAATCATATGGCTCTCTTGAGAATAGGAGTTGGCTTTCTACCCGTCTCAAAGCGGGTTACAAACACCTTTCCCTTCCTCTCCCCACAACAGACACCCTGTGAGGGAGGAGAGGCTGGGAGAGCTCTGACAGAACTGCTCTGTGAGAACAGATCTAACAGGACGGTGACTAGCTCAAGGTCACCCAGTTGGGGAAATCAAACGCAGCTGCCCAGATCACAGGCTGTTGCTCTTAATTGTTAGACCAGCTGGCTCTTGGAATAGGGGTGCCAGCTCTGTGGAGCAGGAAAAGGAAATAGTGGGGGGGGGGAGCCCCAGTTGAGTGGGTGGAAGTGACAGCATGGGTGCAATAATAAGGAATTTCCCAAATATTTATGGCATTGACCATAGAGACTGGAGAAATGGGCTCCATCAGTCCCTGTCCTCAGGATTCGCCTCTGAATTGCTTCCCAAGACTGGGAGCAGAGAAGCAGGTATTGATGACATTTGTAAAAGGGAAACAAACTGATGAGCCTTCAGAGGAAAGTTCAAGGAGAAGGGAAACTGAGGCATTTCCTTGGGTTTACTCACGCCTAGTTGCTTGCAGATGAAGACCCAGGGAGAAAGTCAGACAACACACGGTGTTTAGACCCGTGCGGGACGATCGTGAATCAGCAGTTAAGGCATCTGTGGCTTTAAAACAGTCAGCATAATCTGCACATCATCCTGTGATACCCTGCCGCTTAGAGCATGCTCTGTCCCTTTACGGTGTACCCATTGATGACCACAAGGTGGCATTCATTTCAGGCTCACAAAGATCTGTGGGACTGAGAACAGGAAATACAGGCTTCTCGAGGTAGAAGAAGAAGAAGAGTTGGTTCTTATATGCCGCTTTTCTCTACCCGAAGGAGGCTCAGAGCGGCTTACAGTCGCCTTCCCATTCCTCTCCCCACAACAGACACCCTGTGAGGTGGGTGAGGCTGAGAGAGCACTGATATCACTGCCCGGTCAGAACAGTTTTATCAGTGCCATGACGAGCCCAAGGTCACCCAGCTGGTTGCATGTGGGGGAGTGCAGAATCGAACCCGGCATGCCAGATTAGAAGTCTGCACTCCTAACCACTACACCAAACTGGCTCTCTAGAATTGTACAAGGCATAACCGAGATTCCTCCCCTTTCGCTAATATACACACGCACAGGGGGCGGATATGCAAATAAGCATATTGGAAACAATTCCTCATCTTTTCGGGGAGATCCCACCCTTCCCAGATAGTTCAGCTGGTAGAAATGGTGCTAGATGGATTTTGGAGGCGAGATGCCCAAAAATCTGAAGGCAATAATTTTACCTAGGTGACATTAATCACAGTGACATTAATCTTTGCTATGAAGTGGAAGCAAATTAAAACTACAACAACAGAAAAGCACCGATTCCATGACGGGCTGGTGAATCTAAAAATGATTCAAAATGGAATTTCACAGGCATATAAAGTCAAATCAAATATTCATTTATTCTTCTAGCAGTCATTTCTCAGTGGAACCCAATCAGAACTGGTTCCTGGGTTACTCAGATCCCCACTTCCTCTGTCTTCTCCAGTGATTGTGAGGCTTCCAATATTTTCGAGTTGAAGCGTAGCCATTATCCCCTTGGCTCTCAGCTCATCAAATTTTGGAGTCCTTACTATGACGAACGGGGAACTGCGTAACCCGGGAACCCGTTCTGATTGTGTTCTAATGAGAATTGACTACTAGAAGAATAAATGTTTGATTTGACTATATATGCCTGTAGAATTCCATTTTGAATCATATTTGATATACAAGGAATTGACGGCTCTTTCGGGACGGGTGCAACCAAAAAGCCGACCAGCAAAACAAAGAGACTTCCAAATAAAAACCTGGCATGGTTCAAAGTTATGGGAAGAATTGAGCAGGTCACAAAATGAAATGAGAGTCCTGAATTTCAAAGAGGTTTTTATGGCTGGATAGACACGTTGGTTTTTATACCTGTAACATCAGGTGCCTGGTTTTATTTAAGACACATGGAAAGCTCAGGGGAAATAGGGAGATGGAAGTCTTCCGTTCTTAAATTCAAGCTATTAAGAGTGCTAAGTTGTAAATATTGAGCCTCTTGTGGTGCAGGGTAGCAAGGCGGCCGACATGCAGTCTGAAGCTCTGACCATGAGGCTGGGAGTTCGATCCCAGCAGCCGGCTCAAGGTCGACTCGACCTTCCATCCTTCTGAGGTCGGTAAAATGAGTACCCAGCTTGCTGGGGGGGGGGGGGAACGGTAATGACTGGGGAAGGAAATGGCAAAACCACCCTGTATTGAGTCTGCTAAGAAAAGACTAGAGGGCGTCACCCCAAGAGTCAAACATGACCCGGTGCTTGCACAGGGGAGACCTTTACCTTCTATATATATATTCCCACCCATGGAGCGCGCCAGACAATGAGGGCCCAGCCAGCAGCCAAGCCAGCCACAGGAACCCAGGCAGCTGCTGCACAACCTGTGGGGGCTGAGTCAATGTTGGAGGAACAGGTAAGCAGGAAGGGGGAGGGGGGAAGGGTGCGTGTGTTTGTTTGCTTGGGAGAGAGGTAGGCTGGAAAATCAACAGGCAACATGGGGAACAGGCATGAACAGGAAATGGGAGAAATGTGGGGGAGTCTCTCTCTGTGTGTGTTTGCGAGAGAGGGGGGAGGAATTTGGGAAACCAAAAGGTAAGGGGAGGGGGAAGGGAGTCTGTGTTTGTATGTTTATGTGTGTTTACGATGGAGGGAGGGGCCCAAACCAAGTAGCCCCAGAGCAGGTATCTCACTGGTTCTAAGCAGTGTTCTCCTTTCACAAAGTAAGCTGCTGTACCCTCCTTAGTATGAATAAAACAGCTTTGGCCTTTTATACAAGAAATGTCTCAGTCTGTTTTGCATCCTTCAGGAGAGCATTCCAGGTCCGTGACAACACCTTGAGAAAAACTTTATTGAACCTAAAGGTACCATTGGCAAGTATGACGCAGGGGTGCCTCAAGATGGAATTCCTGGACAAGGGAGAAACATTTGAAGAAGAGTTAGTTTATTTATTTATTTAGATTTCTCGACCGCCCATTTCTTTGCAGCTCGGGGCAGCTTACTATACGTTGGTTCTTATACGTCACTTTTCTTTACTAGGAGTCTCAAAGCGGCCTACAATCGCCTTCTCTTCCTCTCCCCATAACAGACACCCGGCGAGGGAGGTGAGAGAGAGCCCTGCTCGGTCAGAACAGTGCTATCAGGGCTGTGATGAGCCCAAGGTCACCCAGCGGGCTGCATGTGGAGAAGCAGAGAATCAAGCCCGGCTTGCAAGATTAGATGCTGGCGCTCCTGACCACCACGCCAACCTGGCTCTTGGTACTGAGCACTAAGACAAAGTCTCAAGACTCCTGCTGCAAACAACCTTTTATTTATTGATCCGCGTTTAGAAGCGGGCACAGCAAGTTTGTCAAAGGAAAACATTCCCACCTTCCTTCCCTTCCAGCTGTCTCCCTCACGCAGTCCAATCCCAAGCCTCTAAGGCAGGGGTAGTCAAACTGCGGCCCTCCAGATGTCCATGGACTACAATTCCCAGGAGCCCTTGCCAGCATTCGCCAGCGAATGCTGGCAAGGGCTCCTGGGAATTGTAATCCATGGACAACTGGAGGGCCGCAGTTTGACTACCCCTGCTCTAAGGCAAGGGAAGGCAGGGCAGTGTGATGCAAGAGTTCAAAGGTCAAGGTTCATGTAAGTGCGGAAGTTGCGCTCCCAAGTGTTGGCTTCTCGGCGCCGGGCCTCCCGTTTCGCCACCGTGGCGGCCCTTTCCTTCCGAGGCCGCTGGCCTTGGGGCTGCTCCACGGCGCTACGGTCGTGGGCGTCGAAGTGGGTCACCTTGGGCCTGAGGTCGCTGCGGAAGCCGAGGCCCTTCTGATCTCGCTTGAGGACGGTCTGGATGGGAAACTTGCGGCCGGCGCCCTCCGGCCCCAAGCCGGCCTCCTGGTCCCAGCCCCCCTTGACCATCAGCTGGAAGCCCACGTTGTTTTCGGGGATGTGGTAGCGTGTCGGCGGGAGGGGATCGCGCCGGTTGAAGAGGTGGGCGGTGGAGCGCTCGTGGAGGGCCACTGTGTCCTCGCTGTAATGAATCTGGCACACCGTGCAGTATTTTCTCAGAGGTGGCGTTTGCGAACTGCGGGGAAAGGAAGAGAAAAGGGTTGAGGATAAAGAGGGCCACGGCCTGGCTGAGAGGGAGGGAGAGTTGCTTATGTTCATGAACAGCATTTCTATAAGAAACCTCCAGGTTGAGAAATACTGCAGCTCTGATCCTCTGGACCAGGGGTAGTCAAACTGTGGCCCTCCAGATGTCCATGCACTACAATTCCCAGGAGCCCCCTGCCAGCAAATGCTGGCAGGGAGCTCCTGGGAATTGTAGTCCATGGACATCTGGAGGGCCGCAGTTTGACTACCCCTGCTCTGGACAATGCTCAGGGGACAAGGAGTATTTGGGCTGGATACTTCACATATTCAAAATATTCTGCACAGGTTCTTAGCTTCTTTTCCTTTGGGTTAATCTACACAGCCATATTTTTTTCTGCATGCCCAGGTAGCCCCACATCTAAGGATGCCCCTGCCTTGTCACAGGGTGGTCAATCAATATTTTACAGTCCTTCAGACCAAAATTCTGAATTCAGGAGTTGAAATTCCTGTTTTGCCCTGGAAGGTTTTCACTCCCTCCCCACCTTTGAGAAGGTAAAGGTATCCCCTGTGCAAGCACCGAGTCATGTCTGACCCTTGGGGTGACGCCCTCTAGCGTTTTCATGGCAGACTCAATGTGGTTTGTCAGTGCCTTCCTCAGTCATTACCGTTTTACCCCCCAGCAAGCTGGGTACTCATTTTACCGACCTCGGAAGGATGGAAGGTTGAGTCAACCTTGAACCGGCTGCTGGGGTCAAACTCCCAGCCTCATGGGCAGAGCTTTCAGACGGCTGCCTTACCACTCTGCGCCACAAGAGGCTCTTACCTTAGAGAAGACGACTGCTCAAACTCCCAGACCCAAGAAAACCTACCTGGAGGGCTCCTCCTTCACCCGAGGCCTTCCGTACTCCTGGAGAATTTCCACCACCTCCTGGTGACCTGCTTCTTCTGCCAAATCCTCAGCATCCCGGCCTTGAGTCTCGCACACCCCCACCCATGCAGCGCCTTGGCTCACGAGATACCTTACAGCCTCCGCCTGCCCAGCATAAGCGGCACACATTGTGGCCGTCCAATAAAAATCGTCCCTGTAGTTCACGTCGCACCCGTCCTTCTCCACCAACGCCCGCAGGGCCTTCAGATTCCCCTCTTGGGCAGCTTTCAAGAGCTGGTTTCCTTTGCGCGTGTCTGTCTGTGCAGGCGGGTTCTGGGTGCGAATGGCCTCCGCTGCCAGCCGGCGTGCAGAAGGCGCCTTGCGTTTCCTCCGTGAGGCTCTCCTGGGAGCGCTCGAGAGTAAGAGGCTCTCGTAGAAGCTGCGTGCCGCTTCGCCATCCGCGCTCCCTTCCCCCTGGCCAGGGACAGGCGCGACTCGGTGGCTTTTCTTCTGAACTCGCCCATCTCGCCAGAGATCCGATTCCTCCCGGGCACGAGTGAAAGCGATCAGCTGTGGGCCGCGGTTCATGGCGACGCAGAGCAGGGCTGGCTATGAAGTGGAAAGTGTAACTGCGGGCTTCTCAGCCTGTTAAGAGGTGGAGGGGGGGGAAGAGAGAGAGAGATTGACATCTGTGGACAGGGCTGTGAATAGGCAACTGGTTGGGTGCTTTAGGCTGGTCCTGCATTGAGCAGGGGGTTGGACTAGATGGCCTCTATGGCCATCCCTTCCAACTCTAGGATTCTATGGTTGCAGAAGTCAGCTTCCTAAAAATCTCAACTTTCTTAAAACAAACAAAAAAAAAAACCCTCCAAACAACTTTCTGCTCATTCTGGCTGCAAAGACAGGGTTTAGAAGGGGTGGCCAAAACTGTGGCTCTTCAGATATCCATGGATTACAATTCCCATGAGCTGCTGCCAGCATATCCTGGCGGGGTCTCATGGGAATTGTAGTCTGTGGACATCTGGAGAGCCAGTTTGGCCACCCCTGCCTTAAAGGAGAGGGACAACCCTTGCTGAAATCTCAAATGCCAGAGAAATGACTGAATTCGATCTCATTGATTCAGGACCACACATTGTCTCGTGCCATTCCCTACAGCAGGCAAAAGCAGAACGATACAAAATAAAAGGTATTGGGAAATACACAATTTAATAGATTAGCACTCCCCCTAGCCTTTTTTCTTGGTGCGTATTTATGAATCTGTGATTTTTTAAAAAAATCTTTTCTTCTTTGCGATGTCAATGCAAAATTGATTTGCACATAATTTATTCCGCTAAGAGGCAAAACAGAACCCCAGTCCTGTGAACCCCTGAAATCCACCTCTACCCCATTTTGGCTTCTGAGACTGCATCTCCATGATGCCACACTGATTCCCATCTTGCCGTGTACCCCTCCCGAAAATGAGGAGACCACCAACACACAGTCTGGAAACCCCACCACAGACTTTAAAGCTCATGTTAATTGTTTGGAACGTTTTTTGTTTGACAATTTCACCCCCCCCCCTCAGAATGGTCCCTGGTCACACCTGGAGAAAGGAGAAATACAATTTTTGGACAGAGGTCAACTGTAAGAGATAGAAGTTGGGAGCAAGGCAGAAAGTTTAAGACAAAGCCACTGGAAGTGAAGGGGACAGAATGAGACGGAGAGGGAAATCTTTGGAAAGAAAAAAAGAACTCAAAGCCTCCCCCACAGGCACTAGTGATCCAACGGGCTGCACTGTCCACAATCAAATTTCCAATGCCCTGTTCCTCCAAGAAGACTGAGGTAGCAGATTTCCCTAACTTCCATCTTCAAGCACTCTTCCTCAGACTAAGCTCACACCTTAAATAAATCTTTGTCGGTCTTAAAGGTGCTACTGGACTCTGATTTTACTGTACTGCTACAGACCAACACGGCTACCCATTTGATTCCATCTTCATAATAACCCTGTAAGGTAGGACAGCCAAAGATTGTCTGTCTAGCCCACCCTGAGTGGTGAGTGGAGGCCAAATCTCGCCAGCCCTCTCCTGCCCACCCGCACACAGCCTGCGGCCTGATACAAACAAACCCAGTTGCCAGGCAACGCCTTGATCCCCCTGGAGACCCCTTCCCGAGACACCCCCATGTTCCAAAATACCATAGAGAGCCAGGCATCGGCGATTCCAGAGCGACGACGAAAACAACCGCGCCGCCAACATCGGGAATTCCGTCCACGGAAGCGGCCAAGAAGGAGACCAGAATCCTTGTTCTTATTATCACTTCCGGTTTGAAAAACCTACAGGGTTTCCACTCTTCCGGTCGTAGCCCCCCCCCCCCCAGTCCTGACGCAAGCGGTCGTTTTCAACCGGAAGTGGAGAGCGCCTGCCTTGTTTTTCCTCAGTCTGGCTTCCAAACGTCACAGAGGCGCTTTTACGCATGTGCACGGAGCGTTGCCCGGTGACAGTCGGAAACGCTACGCATGCGCAACAGCCATCCCTGTCCTTAGCGGGGTTGGGGGCGCTTCGGAGCGTCTTGCCCCCACCTAGACGCACGGCTACTTCCCGAGTAAGTGAAGGAACAAACGTGGCCGTCCTTGCTCTGAGAGGCGTGAACGTAAAATACATTTAGGAGTCATTCGGGCTTCAAGTCAGGGGAAATGGCAGGGAGACTTCACGGAAGAAGAGATGCCAGGATTCCGCACGAGCGCCACGGACGCTAGAAACGTTGGGGGGGGGGGGGGGCAGGCAGGAGGCGCATGCGCACTTAGGCATCCGAGGCAGGGAGGTATTTGGTTTACTGTTGCCTCGTGCCCTTTCCCGCTTCTCCCAGCGGGCCGCGTTCTCGCGGTAACCGTTTCCTCAGTGACCGTTGGTCTGATTGGGATACGCGCGCTTTTTTCAATGGGGCGTTTTAATTAAAAACTGCGCCTGGTGGCACTGCGCCCTATACCTGAAAGATGATTTCCCCAAAGGACCCAAGTTATGTGTTCTTTTTTAAATATAATCAGGATGCGTTAGAAAGATGAACGCCTCTCCCTGCCCAAATCGTTGCACAAACATCAGAATTTTAAAAAAATGTTCAGAATTGCTTCCTCACAGAAAAGAGACACCCATCCTGTGAGCTTCGTTTGAAGTTGCTAACAAATCTCATAGCTGGCAATATATATCCATAAATCAAACTATTAAAAAAATCCCACTGGAGGGGGAAAAATCAATGTATCTGTAGATCGAAGAATAAAAACATCCACACCAGAGAAAAAAACAAAATTAAAGTTTTTTTTTTACGTTAATGTTAGGTAGAAGACAAAAAACCCCAACAAGTTGTTTGAAAAATTAAATATTCTGTACTTCAATGCCATTTGCTAAAAAGAAAAACATTCAAAAATTCATATTGAGAAAGGCTCCACAACCTCTACCCCTACCCCACCAGTGTTAAGATTGTCAGATCAATATCTGTTGAGGGTCCCCCCCCCAGGACCCTGGCCCAGCCTGGTGAAATGCTCTGCTGAAAAACATCAAGCCCCCTTGCAGTACCTTAAACCAGTTCCCCAGGGTCTGTAAAATAGAGCTGTTCCATAAGATTTATTGTCAAGGCCAAGGACCACCAGGAAATACTAGCCTTGCTACTGGAAATTGAAGATTTCCTGTATAAACTGGTTTTTGATGTTGTGATTTTAACTATTTGTTTCAACAGTTTTGTTACCTGCCCTGAGCTGCACAGGAAGGGCAGGTTAGAAAAATAAAGATTAATTTATTTTAGGTACATGGTTTGTGTGTATTCTGTATGAATTGTTCATCTTCATTTTATTTATTCCTCTTCACAGGAATGGGGAATTAACAGAGGAATCGAGTTATGACAGCCATGCCAAGGACTGGCAATGCAGACAGAATGAGCCGGCGAAGCAGTACCAGCATCAGGGATGGTAACTCACTGGGAAAGGGGAATCTTTTTCTATCTAGAGCACACCAAAATAGGGCTGTACCACCTTTTCTATTTCAAGAAATACAAAAGCCAATTTCACTCCACTGACCTGATTTAAAGGTTTTCCTGTGAAGCTTTCATGCTCCCAGAGTCTTGTTTAATGTAGAGGAGCACCCATGTTACGTCTGTTGCGGCAAAAAGAAACAGGAGTCTTGGAGTATCATAAAAACTAACAAGTTTTTCTTCTAGCATAAGCTTTTCTGGACTTAAAACAAAGAGGTCAGAAAATAAGACCTAGAATAAGACTTTTGTTGGTGCCAGCTAACTAAGGTTGCACGTGCCATTTAAATGGGATGGCAGGCATGTATAAGGATCATGTTGTAATTGGGCCTGAGTGAAATCAGTTCCTTTGGGTGTCTGTACAAGCACTGTCAGGAATGAGAATGGTGGAAAAGACGGTCCAGAGAGAAGAGCCAGTAGCAATGACTGCACTTAAAAACTACAGTTGTGAGGTGGGCTTCTGCTTGGAAAAGCCTTGTCACTGTCAAGCCTAAAATCTTCGAGTAAATGCACAAAAGCCAAGATATCAAAAATTCCAATAATCCAAAATAAGTCAGGCGAGAAAACATCTGGATGAAGCAAAGAGAAAAGTTTATTTTGCGCAAAATAGGGAGATCAGGACAGCACAGCAAAGGTGGTTGAAACCGTGACCTCCGACCTCCCAGGGCCGGAGAAAAGGTTTTAATACTTTGCATTCCCATACTTCTACAGTATCCAGTATTGATTGGGACATTCGCGGATACAAAATATTTAGGACAGTATTGGGTTGGTCAGGTACCAGATCCACTGTTTGGATTTCGGTAGGTCAATAGAACTCTCACTCTGGTGTTAGGGGTGGGTGTCATAACATCATTTGCATGGGAATTGCCCTTTCAGTTTGTAACAATTACGATATGAAAGAACAGTGATTAGTCTCCCAAGAACCTAATTGGCTTCTTTGGATTAGTGCTACCGGATTCCATGAGGCACGCAGTGTACGTGCTGTCTCCGCTTACCCACAATGGCACCTCTTCACCTCCTGGGTGAACTTTGGTCATCCTGGACTCGAATCCATGCTAGTTACGATTCAGCTTAACAACTATACAAATCAGGGGCAATTAGTATTCTTACAAACTGTGGATCTAACAGGAAATAATCCTGCAAATTCTACAAGGCTAACTTGTCTGAAATATTTTCTCTCAGGCCTACCATACCCTTTTGTCAGGCCACCTGCTTTGGTGGTGGTGGGTGGGAAGAGGCACTCAGGAGAGGGGGAAATGTGCTGTTTTACCGCATCTTCTCAGCTCCACACCGTTTCAGTCCCAGTGATGGCAGCAGATGATTGTCCTTTGTTTCTTCTCCTCTGTGTTCTACAAGTTGTGAGTCACATGCCTTCCTTCTCCCATCTACTTACAATCTTTTTTTTAAAACGAGAGCACCAAATTGTAGGGGACCACTGTTTTGGAAGTCAGTCCTTGCAAAGCCAAGTCCCATGCTCATTGTTTAGCGCAGTTGTTCTCAGCCTTCCTAATGTCGCGACCCTTTAATACAGTTCATGTTGTGGTGACCCCCAACCATAAAATTAGGCCAGTGTTCTTTCACAGAAATTAAACCGAAACTGACCAATGGCGTGAAGATCCACTGTTCATGATTGGTTATAAATTGTATGTAAACTGTATATAAAATGGCAGGTGCCTTCAGGAGGAGCGGCAACAGTGCCCCCCTGCCAAGCTGCTAGCCCTGCCGTGACCCCTGTGAAAGGGTCATTCAACCCCCAAAGGGGTCCTGACTCCCAGGTTGAGAACCACTGGTTTAAGCGAGTCCGTTAAGCCATCCCAGCCAGCTGCAGTTAAATTGCTAGTCCTCCTGATCCTGCTTCAAGCCAGAGGGCAGGTGCACTACTACATTCCGCTGCTGGTTTTGGTGGAGATCAACCTAGCTCCACCATTTCTCCCATTTCTATCCCACCTTTCTTCCATTACGGAGTCTACCCAGGAGCACACAAAGGGGCTCCCAGGAGGTTTCCCCGCCAAGCACTGAGGGACCCAGACATGCCTCACTTCATCCGACCCTCCCTGGAGCCCAGTAGGACACCGGCTCTTCCAGAGAGGTTTCCAGGTGGGCAGCTGCGTTGGTCTGAAGCACCAAGGCATAGTCCGGGTCCAGTGGCGTCTTGAATACCAACAATGTTTTATTCAAGATAATAATGGCAAGAATATCTTGAATACAATTGTGTTGGTCTTTGAGATGCCAATGGACTCCAACATTCTTCACCAACTCTTCCAGATACTAGCAGGTACTCTGTGACACTCCAGAGAGCAACCAGAGTGTTCACTGCAGAGGGGGGGGGGGGGGGAGAATGCATTTTCCAAGCAAGTGAAGGCAGCTTCGGGGAGGTTAGGCTCCTGGAATCGCATGCTTTCCCCCCCAAGTCTCCCGGGGGCCTGATCCAGGGAGGTTGCGGGTGAGCTCATTCAGCGGCACCCCGTCTCCACTAGCTGCACCCAACTGCCCTGACGGGAATGCTCCACCTGCAGATTAGGGGGTTGGACTAGATGGCCTGTATGGCCCCTTCCAATGCTACCATTCTATGATTCTGTAACAGGCACCTCAAAGCTCAGGCTGACCCCAGTGACACAGGCCAAGGGATGCCATGGTTATGGGACACGGCTGCCCCTTCTCCCAATCGCCATCTCGTATACGAGGACCCAGTAGGCACACAATATGTTAGGCAACTTCCCTCTCTCTGAGCAGGGGGAGGCTCCCAGGGCGAGGCACCCTGAACCTAACAAGCAGGACAAAAAACGGGTCTCAATCAGGACGGGGATTTGGGGGAAGGTATCCTTTCAGAGGCTTGCTTAAAAACGGGCTTTCTGCGCGTGTCCCAAAAGTTCCCCTTCCCCCTTTTATTCCATGCCCCCCCACCCCGATCCCTGGCGCCATTCCCTCTTTGGGGTCCCTGCCGCCTCCTTAACTCCTCTGTTCCTCCTGGAAAGCAGTTCGCTTCCTCGCTCCTTTCTCTCCCCCCGTGGTCGCAACCAGCCCCCACGGAGTCCTCGGCGGGCCATACGAAGCACGTCCCCTTTTCTCGGCCTGATCCCTCCTAAGCCCCTCTAAGAGGGGGGGGGCTCCCCAGGCGGAGCAGGATGGCTCCCTCCCGCCCCCTATTCTGCCGCCCCTGTTTATGGGGGTAATCCCAGTCGGCTCTTCGCTTTGCCTCCCGCCCAGACTCGTAACAATTTAGCGCGAGTGACACCCTGCGCGGCCCTCCACCATCCCTTTCCCGCCGAGATCCCCACCAAGGGGGGCTGACCCGAGTGGCGCCTGGCCCACCAAGCCCGCATCCCTGCTCAGTGGCGGATGGGCTTCGCTCGGTCGTTCCGGGGGCTCGATCTTCCTCACTCCGAATCGCGCTTCGGAACACGTTTACTGGGGAGCGGTGATTTCTCACCGGGTGGACCCGAGAGGAGCGATGGGTAGGAAGTTGTCACCGAGGGGCCGTCTCGCGTCGCCTGGGATTTGTAGTTTTACCGACGCTCCTTGCAAAGGGTTTGGAGGGCGTCTGGACTACAACTCCCGGCGTGCCGCGCAGTCCCCCGTGCGCGTTGGGCCATTTCCCCTTGCCCGTTGCACTGTAGGATTGGTAGTTCTTTGCTTGTTTGCCCCCTCTTTCCATATCCTGAAGCGCCGCGATCCCGTGGTGCCCTTTTCGTTTCGGGAGAGAGGCGCGTGCGCGGTCGCAACCGGCGGAGGCCTTAGCGGTCCCGAGCCTGTTTGCATCCCCTGTTCCTCTCCTTGAGGCGATTGAGCCCCCTGGGGTGAGTTACTAGGGCATAAACCGAGGGAGCCGGTCAGCGGGAAGTAGGAGGGTTTCTCGGCAATGGCGCTTCCGCGACAAGGTTGTGGAAGGGGGTATGGGGCCCTGTTTCCGTGCACAAAAGTAGGAAAGGGAGAGCCGTGTCCCCACACTTCTGTGGACGGAGACGGGGTGTGGATATACTCTGTGATGCAGATTATTTTAGTATTAACGGACTGGGAGAATGGCCATTCGAGTATAGTGGAAGGGGTATGGGACTTGCTTCTACCGATGGTTTACCTGTAGGCACGCAGTAGTTTGGATTTCCACCCACCCTCTTTTTTAATCGCTGGAAGAGCACGACATCGCTATACCAGTAGGCGTACTTGGAAATATAATGCAGAATCCTTCTTGATTGCATTAGGAGAAAAAACAATGCAGAATGCTTCTGGGTTACATTGGGAGAACAGACATCATGGAAGGGGTGTGTGAGTTGAATGGATGCTGATTCTCCTCTCTGTTTCTAGAGGACGGGAAGATGAGTAGCTCCGAGGAAGTATCGTGGATTTCTTGGTTTTGTGGCTTGCGTGGCAATGAGTTCTTCTGCGAGGTGAGTCGGGCACGAGGGCTCCCCGAAAGCATCAGCGGTTTTTGCTGCTGATGGGTTGGTAAAGTCTGTCGCCTGAATGATGAGGTTACTGAGATTATGCCATGTGGGTGGGTCATTGAGGGGTGGGTTTACTGAATGGCTTGTTAAGAGCTGTTGGCATTTGTAGGAAGTTAGCGACCTGATTGAACTTTTGGGGAGCAAGTGGGTTGAGTATGTCTGAGAACTGAGTAAGGCTAGCTTGGTCGATGGCTGATTCCCATATTTTGTATCTCGGTTCTAGGTGGACGAAGATTACATTCAAGACAAATTCAATCTAACTGGTCTCAATGAGCAAGTTCCCCATTATCGCCAGGCCTTGGATATGATACTGGATTTGGAACCAGGTGAGAGGTCAGCGTAGAATCATGGAGTTGGAAGGGCTATACAGGCCATCTAGCCCAATCCTCTGCTCAATGCAGGATTAGCCTAAAATCTCTGTGATAAGTATCTGTCCACCCTCTTCTTGTAGACTGCCAGTGAGGGGGAGCTGACCACCTCCTCAGGCAGCCTATTCCACTGCTGAACTACTCTGACTGTGAATTTTTTTTCTTGATATCTAGCCGGTACCATTCTACAGGTAGTTTACTGCGGGTCCTATCCTCTGCTGCCAACAGAAATAGTTCCCTGCCCTCTTCCAAGTGACAAATTCTTTCAAATACTTGGAGACTAATCATGTCCCCTCTCAACCTCCTCTTCCCCAGCCTGAACATTCCCAAGTCCCTCAGCCTTTCCTCATAGGGCTTGGTCATCAGGCCCCAGCTCATCCTCATCACTCTCCTCTGTACCCTCTCTATTTTGTCCACATCATTTTTGAAGTGAGTCCTCCAGAACTGCAAACAGGACTCCAGGTGCGGTCTGACCAATATGTTATATAATGGGACTATGACTTCTTTCAGTGTGATATCTCTGTTGATACAGTCCAAGACTGCATTCAACTTTTTTACCACTTCATCACACTGTCTGCTCATATTTAGCTTACAATCCTCAAGTGCCCCAAAATCTTGTTCACACACAAACTGCTACCCAGAAGTATATCACCCATCCAGTATGCATGTTTCTCATTTTTGTAACCTAGATGTAGAACTCTGCACTTATCCTTACTGAATTGCATCACATTTGCTCCCTTTGCTCAGATCTCATTGAACTCTCTGTCTTCTGGGGTGTTTGTTGCTCCTCCCTATTTGGTGTCATCTGCAAATTTAATGTCTAGTCCCCCCAGCCCCTCATCCAGATCATTGATAAAAATGTTGAAAAGTACTAGTCCCAGCACTGAGCCCTATAGCATTCAAGTGCTCGCCTCCCTCCAGTCCAATGAAACACCTTTGACAACTATTCTTTGGGTTTTCTAACCAGTTCTCTTTCCACCTAACCTTCTGAAAATCCAGTCTGCACTCCTCCAGTTTCCCCATCAACATCAGGGGGAATGATGTCAAAGGCCTTACTGAAAACATTTCAACATCAACTGAGTTTCCGTGTTTTAGTAAGCCCGTCCCTTGGTCAAAGAAGGAAACCATGCTGGTCTGGCAAGTCCTCTTGGAGATAGATCCGTGCTGACTTCCCTGGATAATCAAGTTGTCCTTCAGATGTTTGCAGATTGCCCCCTTTAGTATCTGCTCCATTATCTTTCCTGCAACAGAGGTCAGACTCACTGGCCTGGCCTCTCCTCCCTTTTTTGAAGATTGGGAATAGCATTCGCTCTCCTCCAGTCCTCTAAGAGGTCTTGCAGATGTTGGACAAAGGTTTTGCAAGCTCTCCAGAAGGTTCTTTGAGCACTTGAGTGCACACCATCCGACCCAGGGGATTTTAACTCATCCAGTGTAGCCGGGTGTAGCCCGCTTCCAACCCCCCTTCTCAACAACCTCTTTGTCCGTGTTAGCCCTCCACCCAGATACTATACCTTGCCTACTACTATCTTAGATGTATTCACATTCTTCCAGGAAAAAAAACATAGGCAGCATAGGTACTGAGTGTTTCCGCATTTCTCTTTCCAACAGCGTTTCTCCCTCTTCACCCATCAGTGGGCCTATTGCCTTGTTTATCTTACGTTTGCTCCTCACATACAGTGGGCTTCCCTGGCCAGTCTCAGCTCATTCTCAGCTTTGGCCTCTCTGATGGCTGACCTACAGTGCCTAGTAACCTGCTGATACTCTCCTTTAGTGGCCTGACCTTCCCTCCATTTCTTGAATATTTCCCTTTTCTTCCTTAGCTCCTCCTGAACTTTTCTATTCATTTAAGTAGACTTGTTTCCCTCTTGCTGGGATAGTCATGGCTTGAGCATGCAACAGCTCTTGTTTAAGGAGAGCCTGCCTTTCACTTGCTCCTTTCGCTGACAGAGCCTCAGCCTCTATATGCCTTGCTGTTGGCTGCCCAGAGGAACTGGTTGGCCATTGTGTGGGGCAGGATGCTGGACTAGATGGACTATTGGTCCGACCCAGCAAGTCTCTTATGTTCATACCTCTGAGATTCTGGGATGTTTTCTCCTGCCTTCCCTTCTTCTGTTCCCTTAAGTGATGTTCAGATGCTTTCACCAGTGTTCCTTTTTGAGCACTATTGTTTTGGTTAAAGAATCTTAACTTTCTGCATGCCCATGAAGTTTCCATGAATATGTAGAGACCTTATCTGCAAGTGGTTTGGATTTGCTGGTTTACTATCCTTATCCATGGTTCCTGTTCCATGGGTCCTCTATATATTTGTGAAACAGCCTGGGGGGTGGAATGTGTCCGGCTGTCCAAGTTGGAATAGCTGGCTGCACCCTGATTGGCCCTGCCCCTGCAGCTCCTGCCCTCTGTCCCTGGACTCTAGCCTCTTTGCTCTCAGACGCGCCTCAGTGCCTGGAGCCAGCAGCAGGTAAGGGGAGAGGGCCCTGGGCAAAGGGTCATGGTGGAGGGCCTGCTAATGAGGGCTCCCCGGCCTGCTGACTGCCTGCTAAGGAGCTCTGTCCTGGGCCTGCTAATGAGCTCCCCAGCCCCTGCCTGCCCCATTTGATCTGGCTGCGAGCTGCGGCCGAAAGCCACCTTCTTAGGAACGGGCTTTGAAGCTAGTTATATATAAAGGATGATAGTTGAGAATTCCCCAAAAATGTAGGAATTATATACATTATTATGGACTTGGAACACTGTGTTGGAAACTCTACATGTCTCAGCAAAACAATTTTTCTAAGTGTCGGGGTATGCAAGATTGAGATGGATATATTCTTTGGTGTGCCCTGTAAAAACATTCATGATATTTGTTTCTTAAAACCTCCATGAATCTTGCTGTCACTGATGCATTACAGAATGCAAATAAAATCTGGAAAGCGAAGAAGGCAGCGCAAGATAGAAATATTGTTAGCTTTATACTTGCACAATATGGTGTTCTTGAGGTATAATTTGTCTTAGAGGTTGTTAATATCAATATTGCTTCAGTGATGGATTGAGGAATGATGTGGGGACCTCTTATTGTCACTGTATCTGTGGCATCCTCCTGTCCCCGTATGGTTCTACCTTCCTTGACTGTCTTCCTCTTCTCTTGAAGATGAGGAGCTTGAGGACAACCCTAACCAGAGTGACTTGATTGAACAGGCAGCTGAGATGCTGTATGGGCTCATCCACGCCCGCTATATCCTCACAAACCGCGGCATTGCCCAGATGGTATGTGGATTTATTTCTTAACACATTTAGATCCTGCTTTTCCTTTGTGGCTTAAGGTGTCTTACAAAACAAAATTAAAACCATTGTAGCTTGGATCATGGACCTGGTTCTGCATATACTTATCTCGGGGCACTGCCCTAAAGCAGGGGTAGTCAACCTGTGGTCCTCCCGATGTTCATGGACTACAATTCCCATGAACCCCTGCCGGCAAATGCTGGCAGGGGCTCATGGGAATTGTAGTCCATGAACATCGGGAGGACCACAGGTTGACTACCCCTGCCCTAGAGTTTACTTCCAAGGATTTTCAAAGTGGATATTGCAAGGGGACCTCCTGCACAGCACCTGGAGAGAAATGCATGCAGAACAAACATAGGATCCAAAATGCTTGCAGCTTATTCCCTATTAAAATCCCTAATCAATGAAATGGCATTGCAGTACCTCCGCAAAAACATCTGGAGTGGGCACCCCGTTGACCTTGGGGAGCCCATTCCATAAGGTGGGAACCATTATGGGAAAAGCACAGGCCATGTTCAATGCCAAGCATGCCACCTGAAGTGAGGGGGACGGCCTCTAGGTGACAACCTGAACACTAGTTGACGTGTGGGGTCATATGGGGAGAGATGGTACTTTATGCTGCCTAAAGGTCCTTGGAAGAAGGGTAGGAGAAAATCAGACAGTATTTGTGGTGACCATTGGGTGAATCTTTATGGGTTGTGCCCAGAGGCAGCCACTCAAAGATCAGAGCCAACGAGGCTCCTATGACATCAAAGTAATAACTGACGTAATTAACTCATGGTAACTCAGCTCTGGCACTCCTGAAATATCTCCCTGGTGATCAACTGAATGAACCAATCCTAGCTTGTAATTCCCCATAAAGTCCCTCCATTGTTGACCTTTTGTTCCTTTTATTCCTAGCTGGAGAAATATCAGCAAGGAGACTTTGGCTACTGCCCTCGAGTTTATTGTGAGAACCAGCCCATGTTGCCTATTGGTAAGTATGGGAAGGACAGGAAACCTGGGCAGAGTCTGCACTTACTTTCTTTATTCCATTGTCAATCCTGTTGAATTCAGATCGATTTGAACTCTTCTTCCTCTCCCCCCCTCCCCCCATTGAAACAGGAAAGTCTTCTGCACGTGGTTAGGGAGGCTCAGAAGGTGGGGGGAGGCAAGCCTCTTTTTTTCTTTTCTTGAAAGGGAGGGGGGGGGAGGAGCCAGGCAGGGAGCCTCTTTCTTTTCTGGGAGGAGAGAGGGAGAGGATCGAAAAGGCAGAGGAGGGAGGAAAAATCCAGGACCGACAGAAGTTGAGAGAAATTAGGGGCTTCTCCTTCAAGGCAAGTGTGTCACATGACCAGGTGTGGCCTATCAGAGGTTCTCTACCAATGAGCTTTCTTTCCCAAATGAATATTGAGGATTTTCAGCACTCTGAGATATTGCACACTAAAGGTAGAGTCACTCCGAATCAATCCTTCTTGCTGCAGAAGGAAAATTAAAATCGCCCCAAATCCGAACGGAAATCGCATTCTGTGTAGAGGGCAGGGACTGAATCGATCTGGGGCTGGAATAAAAGCTCCGTGCAGTTTACACCCTGGAGTGGAGCTGAAGTTGGGAGACCACGTAGTAGAATTCTTCAGGAAAGACTTACTAAGGTAGAGAGGATCTAGGTAGGAAGAGGAATGATAGGAGTCTAGGGGTTCTCAGGTAGGAGAATAAAATGCGGAGCTGTAAACATGGTTGCATGTTCTCTAGGCCTGAACTATTTCAGGCTTATCCTTTTGAATTCCATTATTTATAAAGGAGATTAGTGCTAGGAACCATATTGAACACGTTCATCCCAGAAGCTCTGGCGGCCTAATTTCTGAACTTTGCCTCCTCTTTTCTTCCCACTTAGGCTTGTCTGATATTCCTGGGGAAGCCATGGTCAAACTGTACTGCCCCAAATGCATGGATGTCTACACCCCCAAATCTTCCCGCCACCATCATACGGATGGGGCCTATTTTGGGACGGGCTTCCCCCACATGCTGTTCATGGTGCACCCCGAGTACCGGCCAAAACGGCCAGCCAACCAGTTTGTGCCCAGGTAAGATGGCTTTGATCCGACGGAGTGAATGCAAACATTGGTTAAAGGAAGAAGCTGGAGTGGGCCCCTATAGCTTCACTGAAAGGCAAAGAATTCAGGCTTCGTAGCCTCAGAAGTGAAGTCCTGTTTCATTTCTAGAACGGAAATGACCAGCTGGAGACCTGCCTGTATCTATTCCCCCCCACACATCTGGCAACTTAGAGGGCACCTGGCCCAGAAGCAGTGCATGGCTACTTTAGGTTGGTCAGGAAATGCCACAGACCTGTGTTAAGATTCTTACTTTTTCATAAAGCTCTCTGGGTGATCTCCAGCCAGTCTGGCTTTCTCTACCTTAACCCACATGTTGTGAGGATAAAATTGAGAGAGGGGAGCCACGGACTCTGTTCTGAGTGCCTTGAAGAATGCAGTCTGTCTTATAGGCTGCCTGTAAATTGCCCTTCAGCCTTTCCAGTGCTGGAACGGCAAAGGCATTGTTGTGAGCAAAGCTTTATTCTCTGTCTCTCACCTCCAGTTTAACCTGTCTTGCTTTCTGTTTCAGGCTTTATGGCTTCAAGATCCATCCCATGGCTTACCAGTTACAACTTCAGGCTGCCAGCAATTTCAAGAGCCCAGTCAAAACTATCCGTTGATCTTCTCCGTCCAGGTGCCCAGGGTCTTCCCCTGTCAACTCCCTTTACCCCCCACCCCCAGTCAGGGCTGCTCATACTTTAATTTTGGTGACATCCCCTGAGGTCCGTGCTTTCAGTCACCCTCCAGCCTGATTTTTAGTCTTACTCTGGTGTGTGGTTTAAATTAATAATAATCAATTTCTGTTAATTCCCAGAAACAGACTGTGACAGACATATTCAATAACCACCTTGAATGTCATGATTTTGTGGGGCTTTTTTTTCCTTTTTAAAAAATAAAATGAACTGAAAAACAACACGGATGAAAAGCAATTTTCTTTCCTCCCCTCTTGTTTGGTGAGGGATGGCTCGTTGAAGGGAAAATAGGGGGTGGGGAATGTGAAAAGGTTGCCAAACACATTTAAAGATGGGAGGGAGCCCATTGGATATATCCAGCATGTTGGAGACCTTGAAGCTAGCAGGTGTCACGCCAAATGCAATTGATATTCACTGAAAGTGCATCATCCAGCATGTGCTGAACATGCCCAGAGCCCATTATGCACAGGTTGAATAATGCACTTTAGAAGCAGTTTTTCTTGTTTTGCACAGGAAAATCCAGCTGCAAAAGCACATTGGAAACACATTATCCAACGTGTGGAAGGAGGCCAGGTTGGAATTGCGTAAGCAAATTGTGCCCACCCACCCCTGCATTCGAGCCTTCGACTATTGATTGAGTCTCAAAAACCCAGGCCAGGCATGTTTCCATTTGTCTTTCTGCAGGAAGGTGATGCTCGTAGACCAAGGAAGGAAGGAAGGGGAAGAGAGATGGGGTGGGGTGAGGCTTGGACGAAGTGAGGTGAATGGGGACATGCTGAATGAAGGAGATTATAAGGGATCCGAGGGAGTTAGCATACGTTGTTGGTCTGCCCAAAACAGCCGTCTGGGAAAACCAAGAAATCTCAGGAAATAAAAAGACTCTTTCGTCCACCAGGCCACTTATTCTGTGCCCCTCCATCGATAACAGTTCAGTACCGACTCTTGGCCTGACAGCAGCCATCTTGCCAGCTTTGGAAATGCAGAGATCCTTTCTTTAGCAAAGCGTTTTGAGTGGTCTCTATCGTCGAGCTACAGTGAGAATGGACTGCTGAGCAGCTTGAACTGAAAAGGGTCGCGAAGGGGCTTCAGTTCTCAACATTGTGCCGATGGCCAGAAGTTACCTTTGCCGAGCCCATTCGCGTTGGTCGCATCGTGTTTGTGTCCTTCCCCGGTGAGCTGCGGGCAGAGTTTGAACGTGACAAGGACTTAGGAGAGGCTGAAGCTTTCCAACCAAGTGGTAATCTCTCTCCCGATGGTGACAGCCAACAGTGTGGCAGTGCCAGAATACGACACTCGGCCTGCGATTCAGCTCCTCGATCTGTGGGTTCAAAGACCAGGATGCTGGGAATTCATTTCAGCTCTTTATTGTGACCCCAGCATGATGGTCGAAAGGCAAAAGCTGAGCCGAAGGTAACCCACAGCCAACCCCAACATATACAAAATACCCACAACAGCTCTTCCTGCCAGTCTACGCTGTAGGTCAGTTTTGCTTTAAACTGACTGGATCCTGCAGACGGGATCTAGCCATGCACTGGACAACCTCTCAGCAGAGCTACAGAAACAACAGAGTACTGGTAACTGAGGTCTTCCAGCTGTTGCTCTTAACCATTTGATTGCTGCTGTCCTGGCTTGGAGCTGGGATTGTGCTGAGTGAATATTTAACTCCTTTAGTGTCTTACCAGCTACAGAAAACATGCAGTTGTCCCTGCCCTAGGACGTATCTGCAAATCTGTAGAAAAATGCTAATAAGATTGAGTGCTGGGCTGGTCAATTAACCAGTAGCATTGCTAGGGTCCCCCCTGGCACGGTTGGGAGATGGTGGGCTTGCTAGATAAAGGTCGGGAAAGTGCTGAAGATTTGGGATGAGGCCTGGGGAGGACAAGGACCTCAGTGGGATGCTATGCCATAGAGTTCAAGCTCCAAAGCATCTATTTTCTCCAGAGAAACTGATTTCTGTTGTCTGGAGACTAGATATAATTCAGGAAGACCCCAGGTCCTACTTGGAGGTTGGCATCCCTGTTGACTGGACACACAATGTCAGGTATTTTTTTAAAAAAATATTAATTAGAATGAGCAAAAAATTCTTTAATTGTGGACAGATCTGATTCTCAACACTAATCTCAAAAACAAATTACCTCCTTTGAGTAGTAAAAAGTGGGGTACAAAAAGCTAGCAAAGAAAAAAGTACTTGAACGAAAAGCCGCCAGAGAAGTTTGACAATCATTAAAGTTAGATTCTATTATTTTAACTTTAATAATTGTCAAACTTCTTTGGTGGTTTTCCATCCAAATACATTTTTCTTTGCTAGCTTTTTGCCTCCCGCTTTTTACTACCCAAAGGAGAATCAAAGCAATTTACATTCGCCTTCCCTTTCCTCTCCCCACAACAGTCACCCTGAGAGGTGGGTGAGGCTGAGAAAGCCCTGATATTACTGAAGAAGAAGAAGAGTTGGGTCTTATATGCTGCTTTTCTCCACCCAAAGGAGTCTCAACGCGGCTTACATTTGCCTTCCCCTTTCTCTCCCCACAAAAGACACCCTGTGAGGGAGGTGAGGCTGAGACAGCCCTGATATTCCTGCTCAGTCAGAACAGCTTTCTCAGTGCTGTGGCGAGCCCAAGGTCACCCAGCTTGGCTGCATGTGGGGGAGCGCAGAATCAAACCCGGCTTGACAGATTAGAAGTCCGCACTCCTAACCACTAAAACAAACTGGCTCTCATGATCCAAAATAAAAGAGAGAATGCCTGTCAGTGTATTTATTTTTACTTTGCATTTTTTCCCCTCCTGATTCTTGAAATATTTTGACGTTAGAATGATTTTTTTAAAATCTTGACTGTAGCAAAATATGCCTGAGTTTCAATACAAGTGAAAAACTGTCAGTGGCAGATGGTGTCTTGACAGGATATTTCCCCTCCCCCTTTATTTTTACATTCCATTACATACAAAGTATGTTTACCCAATTTCACAGCAATATTTGTTAATGGGGGACTGGGTCTAAACGCACAACTTTCTGACCCCCGTTTGTCCACCAAAGGCCAGGCACAGAGCCCCCTCCTAAGTACAGAGTTGTGGAAAACTGCTGAATCAGTCTTCAAAGGTATATTCCCCAGTCCCCCTAGTTTCTCTTGTATGAACGTCTTCTGGTAAGTTTTATAATTTCACAAGAAACAAGAAGAATCCAAGAATAGGTGTAAGCCCGCAGGTTGTAGAGTCTGTAAATAATAATACAGTAACTTTCTCATTGTAACAGCAATTTGTGACGTCAGTAGTGCCAAATGATTTTGGGTAGATTAAATTTTAATGCCATTAATGAATTATTATTTTGCACAAAATTAATTACCATAACATGATTTTAAATCCTGGACAAATGTTCTAAAACAGGTGTTTTTAAAGGACATACGCCAAGTCACAACTGCAGATGTTAGAATCATAGAATCATAGAGTTAGAAGGGGCCATACAGGCCATCTAGTCCAACCCCCTGCTCAACGCAGGATCAGCCCAAAGCATCCTAAAGCATCCAAGAAAAGTGTCTATCCAACCTTTGCTCGAAGACTGCCAGTGAGGGGGAGCTCACCACCTCCTTAGGCAGCCTATTCCACTGCTGAACTACTCTGACTGTGAAAAAAAATTTTTTTTACCCAAGTCCTGGAGATTTGGGGAGGAAAGTGGGCTACACTGTTGCAGAGTCCTTTCTCCAAAGCAGCCCTTTTCTTCAGGTAATGAGGTATAATTCCAGGTGATCCCCACGTCCCACCTGGAGGCTGGCACCTGTTGGCATGAGCCCTGCTCTCCTTCCCCCATTTATTATAGATGCACATTTTGATTGTAAATGGTCAGAGGGCCAGCATAAAAATCAAATTCTAAATACATTAAAAAAGAAAAACAACAACAAAAAAGTGCAGGGGTAAGATAACTGGATCAAACCTTATTTTTGTACCGTGACATTTTGAATGGTTTCGGAAGTGCATTCGGGGAGACTTGTGCCATCCACACAACAGCCTTGCGGGGTAGATCGAGATAGAGTGTTTGTCTGTCTGGAGCAGTGGAAAAGAGTGAGATCAGCATGGTGGGACAAGAGGCAGAACTGAACTGAGAAACCCCAGGGGAAAAAACAATTTATATCCAATCATGAACAATGGATCTTCACGCCTTTGATCAGTTTTGGTTTATTTTCTGTGAAAGAACCCTTGCATAATTTTATAGCTGGGGGTCACCACAGCATGAGGAACTGTATTAAAGAGGGGCGGCATTAGGAAGGCTGAGAACCTCTGCCCTACAGGGTCGTAATAATTCAGCTGCGACCTGGCGGTGCCTTCCACAACCCACTGCCATGTGTGCTTTAATGAAGTTCCTCCTTTGCTTCTTTTTCTCCATTTGGGGGATTGACCTTTTGAATCTGCTTGCATTTTCCCTGTCGATCCTCTTTCTGGCACTTCTGCTTCCCTTTCTCAAAGGTCGGATGCTCCGACCACAAAAGCTGGCTGCTCCTCCTCCCCCTTCCCCTGCCGTTTCTATAAACACACCCTCGCAGAAGGACTTGAACGATGGAGATCGAAGAGGCATATGTGACGGGAATCCTCCAGAGATTCAGAATAGCTACAAGAGCATCGCCAAAGGAGACCCAAGGTATTGATTCCGCAACGTCAGGGCCGTCCGTCCTCTCCTAATTTCTGCTCCGAAATCTCTGCTTCACGGCCGAGCACAAAAGAGTTGCTTCCACGGTAGCCGTGTAAATGTGTTTTTTGCTGTAGGATTTCCAAGGCAAGAGACAGTCTAAGGTAGGCTGCCGTTGCCTTGCCTTAGTGTTGCCTCTGTGAGCCTGGGTATTTATGGTGGTCTCCCATCCAAATGCTAAGCATGGATTAGCAACGGAGAGCTGACATGATCGGGGTTAGCGATAGACATCCACAAAGCCCAAAACAACAGATCTGTAAAGACCAAGCAAATATCCTCAAAACCCTGAGCTAAGGCAAAGGGATAATCTTCAGTGAAAGAACACTATTTCACTATTCCTTTTGGGTTGTTGTTGTTGTTGTTATTTTATTTATTCCATTATCTGACATTTTAGTTCAGGGGTAGTCAAACTGCAGCCCTCCAGATGTCCATGGACTACAATTCCCACGAGCCCCTGCCAGCGAATGTCCATGGACATCTGGAGGGCCGCAGTTTGACTACCCCTGTTTTAGTTAATGAAAGATAAAACAAAACAAACCCAAAAAAGGAACAGTAAAATAATGTTCTTTCACTGAGTATTGTTATTTTTGCCTTTGTTCAGGTTTTTGGTGACAACAGCAATAGACATCAGCTATTCACCCAGTTTTTACGGAGATGTTGTGAAATTTTCCTCCTTCCTTTACTGTTTCTGCCGCTTACTTTAATTAGTTGCTTAAGGTGGTTCCCCCTCCCCTGAGCATCCTTATTCAGTTGTGGGAAGAACTGGGGTGGTATTAAGTACTCCCTCCCCCTTTAGAGCAGGGGTAGTCAACCTGTGGTCCTCCAGATGTCCATGGACTACAATTCCCAGGAGCTCCTGCCAGCATTTGCTGGCAGGGGCTCATGGGAATTGTAGTCCATGGACATCTGGAGGACCACAGGTTGACTACCCCTGCTTTAGAGCATACTAGGGTTGCCAGCTCTCAGTTGGGAAATACTTGAAAATTGTAGGATCTGGAGAATGCTGGGTTTGGGGAGGGGAGGGACATCAGCAAGGCACAATGTCTTCGATTTCACCCTCCGAAGCAGCCATTTTGCCAGGGGAACAGGTCTCTGTATTCTGCAGAACAGTTGTAAAAGCAGGAGACCTCCAGGCCTTCCCAGAAGGTGGGAAACCATACCCAGCAACGTTCTTTGGCAGGTTAGAGATTCCAAATTGGGTCTTCTTGTGGGTGGGTGTTAAGTGCCATCAATTCACTTCTGACTATATGAATGAACAACTTCCCAGACGTCCTGTTGTTAACACCTGCTCAGGTCTTACAAATGGAGGACTGTGCCTACCTTTATTCTCTAATCTGTTGGGCCATCGAGAGCCCATTAACTCACCTTGGACTAATCTCACCGATACCCAGCCTCACTTCCCTGCACCATCATTATAATCATGATCATTATTAATAACAATTACATGGATACCACCCTGAGACTCAGGATTGAAATAATAACTAAGACCTTAAGACCTTGGACTCAATCCATCAACACCCAGCCTCACTTCTTTACACCCATTTACCTTCCTTAAGCAATGATTGGTTCTATTCGCTTTCCCCATCCTGTACTTATAGAGTCATCAAGCATCATTTACAGCCCACCACAGGAAAACGCATCAATTTATCATTCAAGGGCCATTGTTCATTGGTCAATTGTCATTCAAGTGAACAAGGGCTGTTGCACAACTGTGGTTTCCTGTGCAGAAGTATTGTACAGGATAACAGCCTGGGAAAACATGGCCTGTGTTAATTCATGTGTGACATTTGGATGTTCTGCCACAAGCACCCAAATCCCTTGAGCTGTCTTTCATCCAGGACTATGACTCTCTTCTTGCTGGAAAAGGCAATGTCTGGTATATAAAGAAGAAGAGAAGAAATCCTTGCAGGGGGTAGCAAGAAGGCAATTCAATAGGACAGTGGGGTCAGCATCTTCTCTCCTGTTAAGAAGAAGAAGAAGAAGAGTTGGTTCTTATATGCCACTTTTCCCTACCCGAAGGAGGCTCAAAGCGGCTTACAGTCGCCTTCCCATTCCTCTCCCCACAACAGACACCCTGTGGGGTGGGTGAGGCTGAGACAGCCCTGATATTCCTGCTCGGTCAGAACAGTTTTCTCAGTGCCGTGGCGAGCCCAAAGTCACCCAGCTGGCTGCATGTGGGGGAGTGCAGAATCGAACCCGGCATGCCAGATAAGAAGTCCGCACTCCTAACCACTACACCAAACTGGCTCTCTTAAGTATCTTTCCTGGTATGCCTCTAGATTGCTCCTCTCAGGGCAATTTCCCCCTTCTTCTCCAAAGTGCTACCGGCAGTCTTACCCTCTCTCTCAGCTAGAGACAAAGTTAGGAACCTCTCTCTGCCTCTCGCCTTTCCTATCAAGTATGTTAATCCCCAAATAAACCTTTTACTAACTTTGCTGTGTTAGTTACTCTCCCAACGCTCCTTTCTGGCTGCTGACTTGAGAGTAAAAGCCATTTCTCCTCTCCTCCAGATTCTCACCACAATTTTTAATCCCACAGGCCCCACTCCAAAAATGTACAGAATAATGTTGGTAGTTCTTCTGACGCTGAGCGTGGCTCTGAAGCTGTATCTCCTTTACGTTCTGCTTCATCCAGGTACTTTTCTTTTCGGCTTTATCTCCGTAAATATCTGCCCATCCCCTCTTGGCCTAGTTTAAAATGCAGCTGTGGAAAAGAGCAACAATCCAGTAGCATCTCAAAAGACTAACAAAATGTGCAGGAGGGGAGGAGCTTTCCTGAATCACCACTCACTTCTTCAGATGTTTGTGAGCAGCGACTCACAGAAGCTCATACTCCGTCGCAAATTTTCTTACATGATCATTAAGGTAAGAGCCTCTTGTGGCGCAGAGTGGTAAGGCAGCAGACATGCAGTCTGAAAGCTCTGCCCATGAGGCTGGGAGTTCGATACCAGCATCCGGCTCAAGGTTGACTCAGCCTTCCATCCTTCCGAGGTCGGTAAAATGAGGACCCAGCTTGCTGGGGGGTAAACGGTAATGACTGGGGAAGGCACTGGCAAACCACCCCGTATTGAGTCTGCCATGAAAACGCTAGAGGGCGTCACCCCAAGGGTCAGACATGACTCAGGGATACCTTTACCTTTACCTTTTAATCATTAAGGTACTCCTAGACCCCTACTGTTGCTTCAGGTATATGATTCAAGTGGGTAGCCGTGTTGGTCTGAAGCAGCACAACAAAACAAAATCAGAGTCCAGGGGCACCTTTAAGACCAACAAAGATTTATTCAAGGCGTGAGCTTTCGAGGGCAAGCACTCTTCCTCAGACTGTGAACTGACCATCATGACAGCAGGAATATATAAGCAAAAGTGAATCGTGTTACATTAGTAAACTGTGTCACAGCATCCAATTACAGCCATATGACACTTCTTTGCTAAAACAGCCAATCAGACCCCACAAATTCAGTTGTAGTTCACAAAAACATAGGAGAAATAAAACTCTGTCAGTGACCAGGTAAATGAGCTTCACAGGTTTTTGTCGTTTAACACCCTTGCAAAACCTGTTAGACTAAAACAATGGGGGGTGGGGGAAACTATACACATACACAAACAACAGGGCAGAGAGTCTGAGGCCTTGATAAGAACATAGAATCATAGAACTGGGAGAATCCATACAGGCCATCTAGACCCCACATTGAGATGGCTTGGGGGGTGTTCTGAAGAGGGTTTCCCACCTCCAGATACCACCTGTAGGTCTCCTGTCAGACAGACTGCTACTTTCAAAAGGAAGAAGAAGAGTTGGTTCTTATATGCCGCTTTTCTCTACCCGAAGGAGGCTCAAAGCGGCTTACAGTTGCCTTCCCTTTCCTCTCCCCACAACAGACACCCTGTGAGGGAGGTGGGGCTGAGAGAGCCCTAATATTACTGAAGAAGAAGAAGAGTTGGTTCTTATATGCCGCTTTTCTCTACGCGAAGGAGGCTCAAAGCGGCTTCCAGTCGCCTTCCCTTCCTCTCCTCACAGCAGGCACCCTGTGAGGTGGGTGAGGCTGAGAGAGCCCTGATATTTCTGCTCGGTCAGAACAGCTTCATCAGCGCTGTGGTGAGCCCAAGGTCACCCAGCTGGCTGCATGTGGGGGAGCACAGAATCAAACCCGTCTCGCCAGATTTGAAGTCCGCACTCCTAACCACGACACCAAGCTGGCTGTGATGAAGCCCCTTTAATGCTTGCATGTTCAGTTGGCAGAAATGCCATTTGAAATCCTTCTTTTCATATCACAGTTGATAACCGGCATTTTTCAGGAGGGTAGGGAAGATTCGGCCCAGGTGTTGTCAACACTTACCACATACATTCACAGATATACTTGAAATATAATTTCTAGTGCTGTGAGGAGGTGTTAGCATCAGAACTGCTGTTCAATGGGACAGTGCCACCAAGCCTTATGCCACGAGCTTAGGTTGGGAAATTCCTGGAAAATTTGGGAGTGGACAGAGTTTGACAAGAGAAAGGAGCTCCACAGAATTGAAGTCCCTTGAAAAAGTTCTGGGAGTTCGCCAAGTGTCGTCTGGAAGTTGGCACGTTTAGCCTCAGGATTTGGGAAGTTGGGCCAAATCCTAAACTAACTGAAGATGTTTACAAGTTTTTCAGGATGACTCTTCAGAGACCAGCTCCGCTTCTGCTGTCTTATTTCATTCCTGCGAAATGGCCCATCGCAACTTAACAGGTAATCCCAGCTTTTTCTTAGAGCAGGAGTTACCACCAAGGTGTCTACCAAATTTTTGTAGAGACTGGGCTGGGCTGGGGAAGGGCAGGATTTTGCCCAGCAGGGACTTCTGAACGGCTGTGCAGATTTTTTAAAAGTCACTTCAGCAGCTTTCATCACAGCACCAGGATCTCCCTTGAATATAAACTGTCTATAGAAGAACATGTTGTTAAATGTTCATTATAAAAGGCATCCTGTTAAATGAGGTTTAAAACGCAGGATGGTAAACCTTGCGTTTGCAGCCCTCCTCACCGAGAGACCCCTCCCACGTATCCCTCTGCCCCGTTGCGGCTTATTGCCTCCCGAAGAGGCTGCAAAGAAAAACAAATCAAACTTCTCCCCCCCACACTCCTTGGCTTGTCAATCACAGCAAGCTACCAATCAGAGCACAGCAGTTCTCTCACGGACTGAAAGTTTCTTCCCCCTTGAGCCCTCAAATTTATATATACACAAATGGGATTGTGCCTGATCCTCAAAAGACCGAGAACACTTTAAAGAAAGTTTACCTTTGACAATGTAGCTTTGTGGTCAATGCAGACCATGGCATTAAAAAAAATGGAAATGGAGAGGGGAGGGGAGGTGCAAGGGCAGAATAACACTACAGATGGGATGCAAATAAAAATGGTAAATCCACTTTTTGTGATTCCCCTCATCCCAAGGCAAATCTGGGCAAAACTCGAGCCAGCCCTGGACAGCCTTAGGATGCAGGCGATATCATGTGGAGGGGGCTCTAAAACCAGCCAGCAACCAGAGGCTGTCCAGGAGCAGATTCCCCGTGCGGAAATGATGCTGGTAAAAACAAATTGCACAGGCTCAGATGTATTTTTTCTTAGTCTCTGGAATCTCCAAAAGGGACAGCTTCTCATTGTTCTGAGCCACATCAACATGTAGGTTATCCCAAACGGGTCTTTCCTTCTAGCCGACCCCACCCACCCATTTTTGTTCTTTCAGAGAACCTGACTTTGGATCCAGAGACAGCACATTACCAGCTGGTTGTGACAACAGACGGCAAACATGTGTGGCGTGGAAATAGTACAGTGGACACACTCCCCCAGAACAAAAAGAGATTTGACCATCTCCTCAGCATCCTGACCCGTGAGGGATTCAGTTCAGGGAAGCATTGCTGGAAGGTGGACACCACGAATGGCAGATATTGGGCTATGGGGGTGGCCAGAGAATCCGTGAGAAGAAAAGGAAGATTCAACATTAGTCCCAGGGATGGGTTCTGGGTGCTTCAGCAGTGGGATGGTGAATTCCAGGTTCTCACTTCCCCTATGGTGGATCTCTCTCTGAGAAACTTTCCCCGGATGATTTGGGTATATTTGGACTACGAAGAAGAGAAAGTGGCGTTTTTCAACCCTGTGACTGCTGATGCCATTTTCACTTTCCCAAAGGCTTTGTTTTCGGGAGAAAGAGTCTTTCCTTGGTTTGCAGTGTGGGCTTCTGGGTTCTACCTCACACTGCTGCCCTGAGAGGTTGACAGCTAGGCCTCTACTGACCAAAGGTACCTGGTCTTCATGGCTCCTAGAGGCACTTCTGGCTCCATGTTATGGCTGGTCGTATCCTTCACGTACAACACAAACAGGGGTGAGCCCTTCAGCATAGTTCGGCTGCCACAGTGTGGACAGGAGGGGTGGCGTTAGCATCAGCTCTGCGCCTAAATATGGCCGCCAGCTGGCACGATGACGACACCATCCCTCCTCTCCGCATTGCGATGCTGGCCGCCTCGGCGCTCTCCCCTAAACACAAAGGAACTGTGTTTTAAAAACCCGCAACCAAACCCAAAGACTGTCAAACCATATGAGGCCAAAAAAAAAAAAAAAACAGTTGGATGTTGGAAGGCTGTTTGTACCCTAGTCAGGAATTCAACAGGTACAGCACCATCCTAGAGATTCGGCAATAGATATGGTGGGACTGATTAATTTCTCTGGAATGTGTTGTTGTTGTTGTTGTTGTTAGGTGTGAAGTCATGTCCGACCCATCACGACCCCATGGACAATGGTCCTCCAGGCCTTCCTGTCCTCTACCATTCCCCGGAGTCCATTTAAGTTTGCACCGATTGCTTCAGTGACTCCATCCACCCACCTCATTCTCTGTCGTCCCCATCTTCTTTTGCCCTCAGTCGCTCCCAGCATTAGGCTCTTCTCCAGGGAGTCCTTCCTTCTCATGAGGTGGCCAAAGTATTTGAGTTTCATCTTCAGGATCTGGCCTTCTAAAGAGCAGTCAGGGCTGATCTCCTCTAGGACTGACCGGTTTGTTCGCCTTGCAGTCCAAGGGACTCGCAAGAGTCTTCCCCAGCACCAGAGTTCATGTACAGCGTGATAAAAGTACAGGAGGATCAGGGCTGCCAACTGGCCAGGAAAGGGGGGAAAAGTCCTGGCCCTTTAATAGGGGCTGAATGTCTGGAAATCTGGTCGAAATCATGTCTAAGGGGGAAGCTAGAGGAAGCAGTTTGAAAGTCACCTGAATACTAAAGAACACAGAACAGGCTACGAGGCAAGCTGTAGAGTTGGAACTTCAACCTCTTACTGAGGTCTCTTTCAATGAATTGCCCTCTCAAGCGTTCAAATCCCACTGGGGTTTCCCCAAACGAATTTCAAACATGAAATCCGTTTTCCTTTCAAGTCGATTTCTTCCAAAATACTCTGACTTACAGGTTGGCAGCAATGAAAAAGCCAAACTCCCTGCTGCCAATTATTGGGAAAGACATTGAAAATAAAACATCCAAGAGTGACTTGAAGGGTGCCCTGTCATCGGAGGCAGCAGACTTCTGAATACCAACAGGTAAAAGGTAATATCAGGGAGAAAGGCCTGATTGAAGCACAGGATACTCGCTTTAAAGACTCGATGGACCGCTGGTCTCATCTCACTGGATTCCTATTATATTCTCCCATTTTGAGTCTAGTTTAATTGATTTAATTAAGTTGAATTCTGGGTATTATTCTGCTCTCAAGGGTTCCAGACCAACACCCGAATCTAGCCTTCCCCCATTTATTTACTGCTTTCCCTCCTTTAACCTTCTTCAGCTTTCAGTTTGACCTTCTTTCTGTTCCCAGCTTAAAGAGATAGATCTTCTTGTAGAATAAAACAGTTCATCAAACAACAAGATTGCTAAGAATCACACCTGGTTCCCAAGTAATAGTCACTGCAACTCCTCATGACTAAGGCTGTGGGCTCAGGGTTAGGAAATACGTGGAGTGTTGGGGGATACAGCCAAATGGGGATGGGGTTTGGGGAGGGGCCTTGTTGGGGTTTAATGCCAGAGTCCTCCTTCCAAAGGGGCCATTTTCTCCAGGTGAGCTTATCTGTTGCCTGGAGACCAGTTGTAACCCCAGGAGAGCTCCAGACACCACCTGGAGGTTAGATAAAAATGAGTCTGCGCGAGGCAAGAAATGTAAATAAACAATTTTACTAGTGTGACTAAATAGCTTCTGTTTCGATACGAACAAAGCATGTTATGGAATCATTATAGGGCTTTTGTTCAATCTTTATTTCCCTTTGCATCGATGCGCCTCCCTGCAACGTCTCTCTTTCACACTGTCGATAGATACACTCACATTTTTGGCACCTGATAGGATCACACCTGCCAGAGGCCAGGCTAATTTTCCTGAAGAATCTGTCTGATCTTTTGGGGCTCCTCTTCACTCCCAACTAGGGCCATTCCCTGTTCCCTTCCCAATCACTGGCTCTCAAGACCATGGGGAACATCTGAAGGGGATATGTGGTCAGCATGAAATCCTGTTCATCCTCTCTTCGGCCCATTATGCACGGCCGCCAAAACGGCGATTTCGGGTCACATGGAAAACGCGGAGGGGAAATCCTGTTCATCCTCTCTTCAGCCCATTATGCACGGCCGCCGAAACAGCGATTTCGGGTCACATGGAAAACGCGATGCACACCGGTTATGCATGGGGCGGGGCGCGACAGCGGCAAAACCCAGAGTAAAGGATTATGCACGCGGCAATCCGGGCGCCGCTTCTGGTTGCGCTCTGGTCACCCGGAAGCTGCGCTTTCTTCTGCGTTTCGCAAACGCGGCTTTTTCGGAGGCATGCACCGTAGCTGCGGCCGGTTGCAGCTGACACCGTGCGTTATCGGTGATTTGAGTCGCCGCCATTCCACCCAGAATGTGCGCTAAAACCCCCGTGCATAATGCGTCATAGAGAGTCTTGTAGTTTAAAGGAACTCTCAAGAGGGAAGTCATCTCATACCTGGACTCCATGTCAAAATGAACCCTTCCTTGGTTCACCATTTTAACACTAGGGAAAACCAGGGGATTGGAAGGGCTAAAATGTCAACCGTTGTTTGCCCTGCAAAATCCCATGAGCCAACGACTTAATGTTTCCCCAAGAAGCTACCACCATTACATATTAAAATAAACACACTCAAAATGTATCAGATATAGCCAATAGGGAGAGAAGAATATATTTATTGAAGATAGTTCAGTTTTAATGGTAAGTAATACTGCAGGATAATGAGTAGGATTTGTTTTAATGAAAAACAAAAGCCTTGAAGTCCACCTGTGACCGGGCTTCCCCTGGATGGGGTGGCACCAGGCTATGTGAAGTACAATTGCGAAGTTTGGTTGTGTGTAGCCAAACCTTCTGTGCCACTTTCCTGGGTGATCACTGACCTTCTGATGCAGTTGCAGAGAGGAGCTGCAAGACAGAGGCTGGGTGGGATCTCTTGGGAAAGGGCACCCGTAATATGGACGGCTCCTCTTGGCCTTACAGTTACCAAAGAGGGAAGTCAGGTCATAGCTGGACTCTGGGCAAAAATGAACCCTTCCTTGGCTCAAAAATCTTTAAGACTCCAGTGAAAACCAGGGGATTGGAAAGGCTGATGTTTGAACTGCTGTTTGGCCTGCAAAATCTCCCAGTGGCAACTATTTCATGTTTCCACTAGAAGCTCACCTGTTTGGGAACAAACAACACATTCAAAAGGTATCGGTAAATACAGCCAAGAGGTGCAAAAACAATATATTTATGGCATAGAGTCCATTTTGAATTCTAAATAATACTGCAGGATCATTAGTGCGATTTTTTTTCAATACAATACAATACAATACCTTTATTGGCATAAAGCAGATAAGCAGGATAAACAAAGTTAGTCAGGATACGTCAGACAGTTTAAATTTAAAAACTGAGGATTTCTTTTCATGAAAAACAAAAACGCTAAAATCCATGAGGGACATCTGCTGGGCAGATCTGGAGTTGGCATCCAGACACTCTTTCTAGAGCAGGGGTAGTCAACCTGTGGTCCTCCAGATGTTCACGGACTACAATTCCCATGAGTCCCTGCCAGCAAGCGCTGGCAGGGGCTCATGGGAATTGTAGTCCACAAACATTTGGAGGACCACAGGTTGACTACTCCTAGAGCATGGAGAGAGGGCAATTCCCCCTCAAGTCTTCATGGAGCACCAATCAACGGGAAGAGATTCTAAGAGGCCCCATTTCAGTCTCAGCTGTTCAGACAAGGCTGCGTTCCTTGAAGAAGAGGAATCCACAGAGGAAGGAAGAAAAGGTTGCCACCAACTGCACTGTAGTCCTCTGGACCCCATTCATGGCCTTGGCTTCTCCACGAGACCAGCTGGGTACATTCCTGCAAGGCAAAACCAGGCGGTAAGCAGGGATCGTGGACTTCTCTCCGCCGGCATCTTCCAGGGACTTCCGCAGCCTTCAGTTGGCCAACTTCCACTGGTGCCTGGCTGCAGCATCCATGGACTTCAACCTGGGAATGGCTGCTGGGCCCATTCATCCATCCTCACTCATCCATTCATGCCAGTGCCCAATGCTGATGGTGGAAAGCCCCTCAGTGATGGAACACCCCCATTCACAAACACATTCACACACAGATGTACTCACACACACACATTCACACCAGTGCTCAATGCTGACGGCAGAAAGCCCCTCAGCAAAGGAACAACCCCATTCACACTCACAGTCACTCTCACATACATTCACACATTCATTCTCACACACTCAATTCACTCAGTTATGGCACTGTCAAAATTTATGAAAGCTCTGACTTCCCCTCTCTTACAAAGCTCTCAGGTGACACTGTGCCCCACCCGAATTCTTCACACCCCTCAAATTCTCCCACACATCAAAGGAGAAACAAAAACAACCCCCCCTGCATTTCCCCTGTAATATCTTGGAAGACACAGTTGCAGAGGCCTCTCACTATTAAGAACTTCGGAAGCTAAGGAAATAATTTACAATCACTCTTAGTAGCTTGAATTTAAGAACGGAAGACTTCCGTCTCCCTATTTACCCTGAGCTTTCCAGGGTCTTAAATAATAAATCCGGGCACCTGAACCTTCCCGTGATGTTCCAGAGCTGAGTTAAAAGACAAATTCTCTTTCAGACTCAGGGTGGGAGAGCCGGCATGATTAATCTCAATAAAGATATCACGTTAATTAGTTAACACAATCTATGGTGAAAGCCAGCCTCCCACACAGGTATTTTTGCTCTGTGCTCTAGAGAGAAAGGAGGGGCAGGTAATTCCTTGCTCATGTCCTTTCATATGCTAATTTTCCTGGCCAGGAAACAGGCACCTGGAGTGAGAGGGGAGAGCTTTCTTCTTCCCAGACATCCTGACGAAGAGGGGCTTCCTGTGGGGGGGGGGGGAATAGGCAGGTATACAGGTGCTCACCTTCAGGGCCATATGCGGTCAGGGTCCTGCGTTTCTCAAGGACCGTCTGTTTGTCTATACTCCCCAAAGAGCAACTCGCTCTATTCCAACAACCTGGTAATCCCTGGTCTTAAAGAAATTTGCCTGACCACAACCAGAGCCAGAGCCTTCTCCTCCGTGGCCACAACCTGCTGAAATGAGCTCCCCAAAGAGATCAAGGCCCTACCGGAACTCAAACAGTAGGGCCTGGAGCTTTTTCAGCAAGTTTCTGGATAAGACCAACTATGAGGGCCTCGACCTGAACCAGCCACCAGGAAACTGTAATACCAGCGACCAAATGTCCCCATCTGATAGACCATTCTTTGTGATTGGTTATTTGTTACACCAGTTATATCTCCTCCTTCGATTGATTACAAATGTTATAAACGTTACAGTGTGTTTTTCTAGTTTTTCTTGTTCTATGTTCCATGTACACTGCGGTATCGAAATCGAATGAATGAATAAATAAACAAGCACATGGAGCTGGGTAAGGATAAGGAAAAGGAAGCCAGTGCTCGGACAAGAACCCCTCTGAGACCCCCCCCCCCACTGAGCTCACTCCTACAAGGAAACTCATCCAGCATGCAATGGGAGACTGCCCCGGAGGAAACGGGGATCCTATCAGGAGCAAGGGGGCCAGTCCCCAATTAGCCCTCTGGTGAACTACAGACCGTGGTGTTTAACTGAACAATTGTGGATCAAAGCCCAAAACTTAATTTGGATGACAGCTTGCCCCAAAGAGATGCCTTTTGCTTCAGTCGGTTTAGCTGCCGTGAGAAGCAGGACTCATTCAGTATAGAAACTATCATTCAATATTGTGGGGTCGGAGACAGACAAATGCAAATCTAGCAAAAACAATTTCTTGCTTTAATATTGGTGTATTTGGCGGATTTCAACATCTTTAAGTTTACAGACCAGTCCGTCTTGAGGACTATGTTCCCTTTCCAGTTTCCATAAGCAATCAATATATTAGCAGCTCTGAATGGACTTCTGGTTCTGGATAGTTTCAAAGATTACAGGAAGGTATGGTGCACCACCATCCATTAGCTGTGATAACTACATAGAACCTCCGTGTCCAAGATTATACTTCTGCTTCTGAAAGAGTGGTCACACCAGGAGAAGACGGACTCAAGTATTTTAAAGGCTGCCATGTAGAGTATGGAGCAGAGTTGTTCTCTCTTGCCCCAGAGGGACAGACCAGAATGAATGGGATGAAATTAATTCAAAAGAAATCCATCTAAACATCCGGAAGAAGTTCCTGACAGTCAGAGCGGTTCCTCAGTGGAACAGGCTTCCTCGGGAGGTGGTGGGTTCTCCATCTTTGGACATTTTTAAACAGAAGCTAGATAGCCATCTGACAAAGAGACTGATTCTGTGAAGGCAAAGGGGTGGCAGGTTACAGTAGATGAGCGATTGGGATGTGAGTATCCTGCATAGTGCAAGGGGTTGGACTAGATGACCCATGAGGTCCCTTCCAACTCTATTATTCTATGATTCTGATTCTGAAGCTCAAGTTGGACACAGGTATTGCCAGAAACAGTTCTCAGCTCCTTCCCTTCAAGACCACAGTTCTCATGAGGCTACTTTGAAACTCTGAAAGCAAAAGGGAGAGGAACAGGTGGGGCACAGCCTTCTGGGAATTCTAGTTCAGTGTTCCTAGAAGGGCGTGGCAAGGAGGAGAGGGCTATATAGTTCATGAGAAGAGGTGCTTCTTAGTTGTGGAGAGGGGTCTTCTGTGCTTTGGTGGGTAATGGCTTGCTTTTGTAGCTGTAGCTGTAGCTATTCTGAATGGGAGGGCTCTGGCTGCTGGGTTGTAAATTGAACAGCTTGAGTGTTTGTTTTCTTTTTTGGTGTTGCTGTTGTGTGCAAACCTGAGCTGAGGCGTGGTACTTCTTGTTCATAGCTAAAAATGCCACAAAAGCTAGTCCTTTTGCTCCTTCAGTAGACCTTAGCATGTGTGGGGTGTAGCTTTCTTATATATGCAGAGTTTGAGTGTGAATGTGCCTCTCTTAGGACTGTAGCTATCCTAAGAGTGTGTGTTGAAGGACTGCGTGGGGCTTTTAAAACTTAAATCCTGTCTTTACTCTTTAGTACTGTTGTTTTGTCTTGGTTCAATCAATTAACTGTTCTATGCCTGTAGTATCCATAATGGGAGTAAAATTCTTCTTGAGCTGAATGCCTTGGTTTGAAACAAATTCCAAATTTCCTAGTGCTTTTCCCCCTCAATAATATTTGGTACTTTAAGAAACACAAAATGCTCCAGTTGAGTTGGAGCTCGCTGGTTCAAGATGGGTTATTTGTTTCTTCAGCTAGTCTGGTCCTCCTTCTCCTCCTCTCCCAGTGTATAGTATCTCCAGCTGGTAGTAAGTACCTGAGGTATTTTTAATGGGTCTCAGAGTTACCTTGCTGTGTTTAACAGCAGGCCTGCGATGGAACAAGTCAGAAAGTAGTCCTGAATATACCTCTCCAAAAGGCAAAGGAACACCCACACATATCTCAATGTAGACTTCTAACCAGTGAGTAGCCATGTCCTGATAGTAAGGCTGTAGTAGTTGCAAGACTGATTGGTTTGTTCAGATTTTTAGAGAAACAAACTCCATTGGTGTTCTCTTACCATGCTGTACCAGGACTGGTACCATGTGAGTGGAAACTTCAGGTACTTCACAGGCTGTGGGCTTCTCTGAGTGGCCTTGCTAATCTCCAGGTGGGGCTTTGAAGTAAGGTTGCCACTTGCCAGCTTCAGGGTGGGAAATAACTGGAGATTTTGGGATGTGGAGCCTGGAGAGGCCTCAGTTGGGTACAAAGCTATAGAGCCCACCTTCTAGAACAGCCATTTACTCCAGGGGAACTGAATGTTGTAGTCTGGAGATAGATTGTAAAAGCAGGAGGCCTCCAGGGCCCACCTGGAAATTGGGAACCCTACATTGGAGTTCTTCTGGCATTACAACCGATCTCCAAACTACAGAGATCAGTTCTCCTGGTGGAAAAATTTGTTTTGGAGGGTGGAGTCTATTGGCATTAAACGGCAAGGTCCTTCCCTGGATTTTGCCCCCAAATCCCAGCAGTTTCCCAAACAGGAGTGGACAACCCTATTTCTGAGCCCTTTGGACTTCACCCCCATTTTTTCCCTATTCAAGATTTTGCTCCTCTCAAGCCGTTCCTGGTAACCTCTGCCAGCAAGACCTACTGGTGCTCCAGACAGCGACGTTCACCTTTGCTTGTCTGACTCATGGACCTTTTCAAGACAAAGCTGCGGGAGGAGGCCACATGCTCCATCTGCTTGGAGTTCTACATCGACCCAGTCCTTCTGGACTGCGGGCACAATTTCTGTCGTTGCTGCATCAACCGGTGCTGGATGGAGTTTCCCACCAACCCTGTCTGCCCTCAGTGCAGGAAGGCCATCCCCACGATGAGCTGTAGGCCAAACAGGTCGTTGGCTAATGTGGTCGAGATACTCAAGAACCTCAATAGCCAGGAAAAGGAAGAGGGCGAAGACAAACCCTGCAAGAAGCACTCGGAACCCTCTGAGATTGTCTTTTGCAAAGATGACAAAGTCTCCCTCTGCCTGGCGTGCGAGGGGTCTGAGGAGCACAGAAGTCACCACTTGGTTTCTCTGAAGGAAGCTGCCCAGGAGTATAAGGTAGGGAGGGAGTGGCGTGCCTGACGATAAGTTAAATGAAGGCTGGTTAAGAAAAGCAGGGCGTTGGCTGAGGAGGAGAGTTGAAGTCAAGGAAGTGTGTGAGAGGATTAAGGTTGACAGCTCTGGTTTGGGAAATACCTGGAGATGGGTGGGTGGAGTCAGGGGAGTGGCACAGCCTTTTGGTAACTGTAGTTCAGTGTTCCTGGAAGGACGTGGCCAGGAGGCCCCTCCTGCCCTCCCTGTTCCTCCCTGAGCACTTCTTCAGTGGGGTGCTGCCTTTGCACTGCCCAAGGGTAGGAGACATCATAGAATCATAGAGTTGGAAGGGGCCATACAGGCCATCTAGTCCAACCCCCTGCTCAACGCAGGATCAGCCCTAAGCATCCTAAAGCATCCAAGAAAAGTGTGTATCCAACCTTTGCTTGAAGACTGTCAGTGATCATGCCATATTGTTATAATACAAGTCCTGTTTTGTAATAGACTTAATTACAGAGAACTGTTTTAGATGGGGGAGTAGTTATTTCCCTTGTATTTTGATTTTCACTCTTTCTTTTCTTTGGATATTCAGTGTAGGGGGAGACAAAGGATAAGTGGGAGTAGGATTATTTTTGTTATTTAGTGAAGATAATGCAATAATAACAGTATAACGTAACATATGTTATTTTATTGTATTATGTATTATGTTTTTTGAAGCTATACAGTAGATTATCTGCAACTAAAAAAGTAGAAAATGTATTGATTTCTTTTTCAGATGGAAACTTTTTCTTTTCTTTTTCATATTAATGTTTCAAGTAATATTTTGGATTAATATACCTTTGAATTTTTTTTAAGAAAAAAGATTAAATATGTGAAATTTAATGTTGCTAAAATTGGCAGCTAAATTATATTTTGTGTCATTTGGCAATATGGGATGTGAGAAAAGGCAGACCATCTTGTCATATTCTGATTTAAAGACTTGTTCTCAACTAAAACGTTTTGTGTTTGGATATATGATGTATAAGGGAAGACAATACCTTGGATGAATTTCAGATCGTAATTCGAAAAATTGTTATTAAGTGATAATAAGAATGGATGTAAAGGGAGAATGTAACCATCAATAATATGATGCAAGTTTTATTTACAAGCTGCGTTTTACTTCATTTTTTTTAATAAGATTTTTTCCTCAAAAGCTAAGAAATTGGGGCTTGAGGGAAGGATGGATAAAAGGAAGGCTCTTGAGGAAGAAAGCAGAAGTAGATGCTCTCCAGGGGTGGCTAAACTGTGGCTCTCCAGATGTTCATGGACTACAAGTCCCATGATCCCCTGCCAGCAACATTCTCATGAGCATTGTAGTCCGTGGACATCTGAAGAGCCAGTGATCCTGCATTGAGCCCCAGGGGGTTGGACTAGATGGCCTGTATGGCCCCTTCCCAGTATAGGATTCTAATGGTTCTTTTTGCCAGTGTTTAATACATTAACACAGCCAATTGTTTCCCCTTCCCTTTCTCAGGATTCTTTTTATAGCCATGTGCAGGCCCTACAGAGTGAGAAGAGAGAAATTCTAGCACATAAATTAAATGCTATACGGGAAAACGAAGAGTCGATGGTAGGTGTCTATTTCTGGAAACTGCCTGAATTGACCTCTGAGGGAGGTGTGGGGTGCATGGAGAGAAGATCAGCCTTCCCTCAAGGGGACCACAGAATCTCACTGAAAGACTAATCCTTTTCAGAAAAAAACCCCCTTTATCAGCAGATTGTCATGGGGTCAGCGGGCGGGCAGAAGGGATTGTGTGGGTGCTTGGCTCTTGTCCCCGTTTCTTGCACGCCCAGGGAGATTCCGATCGCCACTTTCGGATCAGAAGGTGAATTTCTTCCCGGCTACACTGGCCAGGGGTTCTGGTCGGGGGGAGGATAACCTGGGCATGGAATTGGGGTCCCTGTGGGGTGGGCACGGAGTTGTGCTGCCAAGGGTAAGGTGACCAGATTGTCCCACTTTTGGAGGGACATCTGAGAGCACCTGGCAAATTGAACTTATGTTGCAATTAAAAAATTTATATTTACAATACGATTCTTGCGTTCTATGAAACTTTTTGCTGCTCCATATAGACCAAATTTTAAATTAGGAACACACACACACACACACACACACACACACACACACACACACACACACACACACACACACACGGTCAATGGTGTCCTGCTTTACCAATGTTAAAATCTGGTCACCTTAGGCAAGGGGCTCATGCTCTCAATGCACGGGGAGTGCATCTTTGACATCTTGACTCCGCAGTCCTGGTCTCCTTTTGCAGGCACCAACCTGTTTTTCTGTTGCAGAAACTTGCAGAAACAGAGAAGCAAAAGACACTGCTGGAGTTCAGGCAGCTGCAGCAATTCCTGGCGGATCAGGAGAGCTTCCTGCTGACCAAGATCCAGGTTGTGGGCAGGGACCTCGCCAGCCAAAAGAACGAGCAGTTGTGCCAACTCTCCGCCGAGCTCTTCTCTCTTCAGAACGCCATCCAGCGGCTGGAGGAGAGATGTCTGGAAGCCGACAATAACCTTTTGAAGGTGAGACCAGGGGCTGTTCCAACGGAGATCTTCTCCGGGAGAAGGGCAGGACCGAAACTTGCATGCCCTCCTTAGGTAACCGTCCATCCCAGGAACGAAGGAGGCTGATGGGAAATGCATTTGAGGCTGCTCAGATGGTGCTACTGGGGGACTCTGAGTGGTAATCCTTGTGGCAAAATGCAGAACAAACGGCTGAAACTGTTGTGTAATCCCGCTGGACGGCGTTCTCGGACAAATCAGCTGAGGATCGTATGACTGTAAAATGCATTGAGCATCCTCTTGCAGCCTCAGTTTTTCTTGGGGCCAGACAGGGAAAGAGGGGCAGGGTTTAGAAGAAGAAGTTGGTTCTTACATGCCGCTTTTCTCTCCCTGAAGGAGTCTCAGAGAGGCTTACAGTCACCTTCCCCTTCCTCTCCCCACAACAGACACCCTGTGGTGACGTTGAGAGAGCCCTGATATTTCTGCTCGGTCAGAACAGTTTTATCAGCGCTGTGGCGAGCCCAAGGTCACCCAGCTGGCTGCATGTGGGGGAATGTGGAACCAAACCCGGTTTGCCAGATCAGAAGTCCGCACTCCTAACCACTACACCAAGCTGGCTCTCATTCAGTTTCTCTGTTTGAGTCTGATTTTCCTGATTTGCTGTTAGCAATTTTAAGGGAGAAATGCCTTACAGCAGGGGTAGTCAACCTGTGGTCCTCCAGATGTCCATGGACTACAATTCCCTCGGACTATGAACTGGCCATCATGACAGAGGGGATACAGTCTGAGAAAGAGTGCTTGCCCTCGAAAGCTCACATCTTGAATAAATCTTTGTTGGGCTTAAAGGTGCCACTGGACTCTTGATTTTATTGTGCTACTTCAGACCAACACGGCTACCCGTTTGAATGAACGAAAGCACTCATCTTACATCTGCAAATGTACAGCAAGAGATTGAATTTGAAGTCAAACCAGTTTGGGGAAGAGCTTTTGCAGTCTTGTGGGGACGATTTATTTACGACATGCAATATCACCCTTCGGGCAAATTCTGCTGTATTAACCAAATATGCCCATAAGGGCAGCCAGGGCCGGGCATTGAACGTTCTCTCTCTCTTTTTAGGATGCTGAGAAGACCTTGGAAGAGTAAGTATAATTAAATTCCTCGTGCCGCGTCGATGACCGCAGGGCTAACTTGTTGTGGGAATCTCAAAGAACTGTTCAGATAACAACCCCCTCCACATGGGGGTGGGAAAAGCAGCATGTGGATACCAGCAGCATGTGGGCTAAAGTGGCCTTTCTCAACTTTTTTAGCACTGAGAACCGCCTGAAGGGGACACGATCCCTCTCGGCTAGCCTCCTCCATTTGCACAACGTGCCCACCACCCTCGGAAGTCTCTGCCCCGCTCTCTCTCTCTCTTCCAGGTTCACAGTTACAAGTAGGGCAGGACATCGCAAGCTGCTACCCTTTGCACCTCTTTTAAAATGTAGAGATGTGATCATTTCACACCTCAGGGAGTCTCTCTCACTTAAAGAAGACATCAGCTGACAAGGGAGCCCAGCCCACTTTAGCCATAAGCCTTCATTGACAGAGATTTGGCACAGGGCTCAGACCCTGTTCCATTCATATGGTGCTACCATTTATTCATGTCTTATTATGTACACCAGGGGTAGTCAAACTGCGGCCCTCCAGATGTCCATGGACTCCAATTCCCAGGAGCCCCTGCCAGCATTCGCTGGCAGGGGCTCCTGGGAATTGGAGTCCATGGACATCTGGAGGGCCGCAGTTTGACTACCCCTGATATATACACATACAATATGCACCACCAAGGTATTCAATTGTGTGCATGTTTCTTTCCTTTAGCCAGGCAGCCCCATAGGGTTGAACAAAACATGAAGTTTGTTTTTGTTTATGGCAGAGGGGTGGCCGGATTGTGGCTCTCCAGATGTCAATGGACTACAATTCCCATGAGCCCCTGCCAGCTGGAAGGGCTCATGGGGAGTGTAGTCCATGGATATCTGGAGAGCCACAGTCTTTGAGAAGCACTATCAGACCCTTAAAGCATGGAGAAGAGTTTTGTGCGGGGGGAAAAACCATCTGTAAATCATTACTGTTTCTCCAGCTGGCAGGGGATCATGGGAACTGTAGTTTGGCTACCCCTGATTTATGGCATCAGCATAAGAAAGCAAGGTAGAACTTACAAATTTTGGCTTCCTCTGAATTTTGGAACTGTGGCCCTCTTCCCGCTGCTGGGAGCTCTTTGTTACAAGCTGATCCAAGGCAGCTCTTCTGCACAGTTTCACTTCGTTGGATACCCTCCTTCCCCCCCTCAACTCCTCAGCTGCCGACTCCCAACTATTGTCCTTAACTGCTGTTTTCCACCTGCTACGGTAATGACTGGGGAAGGCACTGGCAAACCACCCCATATTGAGTCTGCCATGAAAACGCTAGAGGGCGTCACCCCAAGGGTCAGACATGACCCGGTGCTTGCACAGGGGAGACCTTTCCCTTTTTTACTCTTCAACATTCCATCAGCTCTCATTGGCTGCTCTGAGGGAGAGGCAGAACCTACCCTGCCCTATCACAGACTTGCTTTGGGAGGGCAGGAAAGCAGGACTGGTATTGCATGAACAGGTCTTGTTCTTCATTCCTTTTTTCCTGGCTGTTCCCGGGAGTTCTGGAGGGTCATGGAGTGTCTATTGTTTCCTTCCAGCTGCAAGAAAAAGCCAAAGATTAAACTTCCCAAGGCAATTCCGCTTCAACTGAAATGGAGGACTTGGGAGCTGTGTGAGTTCAATGTCCTTCTGGAAGGTGCAGCAGCGCATTTCAAAAGTAAGGGGGAGGAATAGCACCAAAGTTATGCCTGCATCCTCTGTCTAACAGCCAAGTAATACTCCTTGTGCTGATCAGTTTGGGGGGGGGAGTGGCAGAGGACTTCAATATGTTTCTGTAAGCCCAAATGTAAATGCTGGATTTGCAGGAAAATTTAGAAAGTCAAAACGTGAGACTATCAAAAAAGCCAACCAACAAATCAAAAACAACAGCCCACAAACCTCAAAATACCCAGTCACCTATGGCTACAGTTTTAGGCTGCCATAATGGTTTCTGACAATACGATAATGAAGCTGAAAGGTAGAGGGGAGGAGATTGGGTGTATGTGTGTCTAGGGAGAAGAAAATTTGGGTTTGTCTGAACCACGGTCAGGAAGGGCCCTAAATGAATTCCCCCTCTTTGAGCCAGGTGTTTCTGATATACATCCCAGTTTATTAGTCTGGCTTGTTGGATTGTTAGATTAGAACAGTGGTTCTCAACCTGGGGGTTGAAATACCCTTTCACAGGGGTCACGGCAGGGCAAGCAGCTTCGCCGGGGGGGGGGGGAAGGCCCCATCCACACAACAGCCTTGCAGGGTAGATCGAGATAGAGTCTTTGTCTGTCTGGAGCAGCGGAAAAGAGCGAGATCGGCCTGGTGGGACAAGAGGCAGAACTAAACTGAGAAACTCCAGGAAAAAAGCATGAACAATGTATCTTCATGCCATTGGTCAATTTCAGTTTAATTTCTGTGAAAGAACACTTGCATAATTTTATGGTTGGAGGTCACCACAACACAATGAACTGTATTAAAAGGTCGTGGCATTAGGAAGGTTGAGAACCACCTGTCTAGAACAAAGAGGGCCAATAGGAATTAGATGGTTTTAATTGAATTTTAGAATTTTTATTTGGATGTATTGTATTTTGGATTCTTTTTACTGGTATACCCCACCCTGAGACCAATTTTTTGAGATGAGCAGAAACCAGTGTGAATGAATGAATGGACGAATCAATCAATCCGTCAATATGGTACCACAAATGCCATGGGCTCTTTTCTCTCCCACCAATGGGACTTTGAATATTTACAAGCTTTTGGCGAGCTCATCACTTGAACAAATAACTTATTTATAGGCCAGTAAAGGTTTTGGATTTGAATTTGACGAATATCTTATCTCAAGGTAAGAGAGACAGATTTCTGAAACCGTGATATGGCGTTTAACCCCTGTCATTTTTCTTCTTCTTCAGATACTCTGCAATATGGGATACAGCCACGGGAAGGTAGGCAACAGTTGGGATTTCCAGGAGATCTCTTACCTGGTATCTCTGATTTCTCCCCAAATTCTGCCCTTCACAGCTCCCCACCCCAAATCTCTAGGAATTCTCTAGGCCAGAGTTGACAGTTCTGTCCCTCAGACAAGGGCTCCTTTAGCCACAGGTAGTCAACCTGTGGTCCTCCAGTTGTTCATGAACTACAATTCCCATGAGCCTCTGACAGAAAACTACCCCTGCTCTAGTCTCCTTCTGAAGCCAGAGGCCTTCACTTCCAACCATAATGGCTACATATCATCCGTATTCTATCTGGGGGCCATGATGTCCTGCCACTGCCTCTGTCTTCTCCCTCTTCTCGCCAGCCAACGTGATTTTGGATCCTGAGTCGGCTCATTCCCAGTTGGTCCTGTCTAGTGACGGGAAAAGCGTGAGGTGGACCGAGACGGAGCAAGACGTGCCCGAGACGCCCAAGAGATTTAAGAAGCAGTTTTGTGTGATGGGGTGTCAGCAGTTCACCGCCGGCAGGCACTTCTGGGATGTGACCGTGGAAGGCCAGGAGGACTGGGCCGTGGGGGTCGCCACCAGCTCTGTGGACAGAAAGGCCTTTCACTCTTTTACTGCCGAAGCGGGGTTCTTCGCTATGGGGAAGCCGTCCAAGGAGTACAGGCCTCCCAGCTTCCCGGAGCAGAACGAAGATATCAAGAAGATCCGGATCTTTCTGAACTGCACAGGAGGGCGGCTGGTCTTTTACAATGCGGAAACGGCAAAGAAGCTCTACAGTTTTACTCACACCTCCATCCAAAGGGAGACCCTTCAGGCTTTCTTCTGGCTGAGGGGAGACGCCCGGCTCCGTCTGTGAACCAGACGGAGCTCCTTGACCTGCTTTTTGGCCCCTTGGGCCTGGCTTCCTTCCCCCCCCCCATGTCCACCCTTTCTTCTGCAAGTCTTCTATGAGCATTAGAGGAACAGGCTTGGTGTGACTCAAGAGGCAAAATCACAATACGCAACGAGCCTCCCTTCTGTTTACAGTACAGATTCCTGGAGCTTTCATGCGTTGCCGTGCAGTAAGGGAGTGAAGGAGTTTTGGGGATTGGGGGTGGGTTAATCCGAAAGGGGGTGGGGGATTGTGATTCTTAAATCTGTTTTGTAAAAACCTTGCAGCAGTTAAGTGGATGAAACCCATTTTGTCCTGCGCAGTGTTTTTTTTTAAACTATTGGAATAAAGGTTTTGCTTCTTGCTTCTTTTGTGTGTTTTCTGTGTCCTGACACAAGTGCTGCTGTGGTAGTTTTTATTTATTTATTATCTCTTCCTTTTCTGTTCATGGGGAAAGCAACCCGGGAGGAGGCAACCTATTGAGCTTTGTGGCTGGATGGTGATTGGACCCCCAACTCCTGCATCTAATTATCTTGGTCCTTTTTCACATGGGACAGGTGAAACCCCAGTCTCCTTGCAGCTGCCAGGCCAGGGCAGCAGCAACAGGGCTACCAGTTGGTGATTTCCCCAGACTTTCCCTGGTGGCCATCTCCCCTCTTATCAAGAATATAATTTTCTCCGAGAGCCAGCATGGCACAGTGGTCAAAAGCGGAGGCTTCTAATCTAGCAAGGCAGGTTTGATTCCCTGCTCTTCCACATGCAGCCAGCAGATTGACCTTGGGCTTGTCACAGTCTTGATAGTGCTGTTCTCACAGAGCGGTCCTGTCAGGGCTCTCTCAGACCCACCTACCTCACAGGGTGTCTTGCTGTGGGGAGAGGAAGGGAAGGGGATTGTAAGCCATTTGGAGACTCCTTCAGGTAGTGAAAAGCAGGGTATAAAAACCATTTGTTCTTTTAAAATCAGTAATGAATGTAGTTGCTAGGATTATTGTTACATTTATTTTCTGCCTAGAATCTCCTCGGCTTTCCTCCTCAGTGTTTGGACGTGCAGCCTTACCAAAGCCCTGGGCTTTGTGGGGGTGGCAGGGGGTGGTGGCTTAAAAATCTAGTTCCTAATTCCTTCCACACCTCCCGATCCTTTCCTCTCCATTTTGTAAGCTACTTCCAACCACTACGAATCTTGGAAACCAAATAGCCCATTGGGGCATGGATTATCTAGGACAGTGGTCCCCAACCTTTTTATCACCGGGGACCACTCAACGCGTGACAATTTTACTGAGGCCCGGTGGGGGGGGGGTAGTTTACTCCTCTACTCTCAACCACTGCCCTAACGCTCTCTGGTCGCTATGGTAATGTTTAAACATCCCCTCAAAATAAGATACAGACACGCCACAACAATGACCATAAAGAACATTTTATTTTCATGGAAACTTTAACTCATGACAATGACAAATCAATGGGAACCCTGAGCTTGTTTCTCTGCAACGAGATAGTCCCATCTGGGAGTGATGGGAGACAATGACACCCAAAGTGTGTTGTAAAGAACTGGGGGGGGGATGAAGTAAAGGGTCGGGGGGGGGGCGTCCTTCGGGGCCCACCTCCAATTAGTCGACGGACCACATGTGGTCCACGGCCCACAGGTTGGGGATCGCTAATCTAGGAGGTTCCTGAGCTGGAACCCAGGCCAGGAGACCCCAAAAGCCAGGCACCTTGAAGCCAGCCAGGTGGGACAATGTCTCCTGGGGACTCCTGAGAATTCAACATTGAACCGAACAAACTACAGAGGGAACACGGACCGTGCTCTAGGCAAACAGATACCGAAAGGTCGGTGTAATGAAAAGTCCGTGTAACTAACGTAACTAAATAATGCAGAACATACAGTGTATTTTTAGCAAGAATATTAATGAACAATATAATGAATAAGTAGAGTATGAACTGCAAGCATGGTTTTAACAAGCCAATAAAAATGTATACAACAGGCAATACGGTAATGAAGAATCCAGAGAAAGATAATGGAATGTCAGCACAGTTTGCCAGCCAAATACAAAGGGTGGCTCCTTTATCTTCTCATACAAAATGGTATCCAAGGAGAATTCATGCCCAGTGTGCTTTTTCACCCCATCAAGCTTCTTTAAGGGGCAGACCAGGGCTGTAAATGTGTATAAAGCTATGAATCAACAAAGTCTTCTAATGTTGTGACGAACCACTTGAAGAACATGATCAGTTTTGCAAAGTTAAACAGAGGAAATGGCCTTCTTGCTGGAAAGAAACCTCAGCATGCCCAAATTCCTCCCCAGTTCCTCAACATTGGGCAAAAGTATCCCCCTAAATCCAGGCACTGGATTAAAGGTAAAGGTATCCCCTGTGCAAGCACCAGGTCATGTCTGACCCTTGGGGTGACGCCCTCTAGCGTTTTCATGGCAGACTCAACACGGGGTGGTTTGCCATTCCCTTCCCCAGTCATTACCATTTACCCCCCAGCAAGCTGGGTACTCATTTTACCTACCTTGGAAGGATGGAAGGCTGAGTCAACCTTGAGCCGGCTGCTGGGATCGAACTCCCAACCTCATGGGCAGTCAGCTTCAGACAGCATGTCTGCTGCCTTACCACTCTGCACCACAAGAGGCTGTTACTGGATTAAAGCAGCTGGTAAAATCTGTGACTACCAGCAAATTACCATACAAACAGGATTGCTAGCAAACTGGTGCGAGAACGAAGTTTGAATCCAACTGCACCTTCAAGACCGACCAAATTCAATTCTGGGCACCAGCCAGAACTGACGCACAGCTACAGATACAACAGAGTTCCTCAGCAGTTACATATAGTTAAAAGGAGCTGGTTCCCGAGAAGGGGTTAATTAGAGTCAAGCTGGCTCAGTCCTCCCACGAAGCGACCTTCAAGCAACCGCAAAGTCAAGCTCCGGCTTCCCCAAAGGAACAGGCGTGGGGAGCAGGGAAAGAAAGATTCAAGTTGCAGACAGGTGTGACCCATCTCCTCCGCACCCTGCTCGGGCGGGGAGTCCCTAACGAGAGCCACCTGTTCCCATTTCAATCAGGAGCAAATTGCCCAAGCCGACTCTGGTTCCCATCAGGCCGCTCTGCGATTCTACAAGCGAAGCGAACCGGGGCAGGTGGAGCAGAGGCTCTTGGGAATTGTAGTTCTGCGCGTCTAACCAGGGCATGGGCGAAGAGTGTGGAGACAGACTAGAAAAGCGGCAGGTGCCGTCGCTCTCTGTGTTTTTCTTTTTGTGCGTGCTTTGGTGAGTAACTGGGTGAGCTTCTCTATGGGCAGCTTGTCTCCTGGGTCTTATGGTGGCCAACCACAGTGGCTTTTTAGATTCAGGTGGGTAGGTGTGTTGGTCTGCAGTCCAGTGGCATCTTTCAGACCAACAAAGTCTTGTTAGAGATGTGAGTTTTTGTGTGCGTGCACACTGTTCAGGTAAAAAGAATGCCCTTTTGCTCTGTTTGGTAAACTTGGGCGAGAGAGTAGTTTCTTTTTCTTGTATGCAAGGATGCAACTGGAATCACACCCCAATGTTATATCTTCTTTGGGTGGATAAAGCTTATGTTTTGGAAGGGGGTGGTTAAAGGCTTATTCTGGGTAGAAACATGACATTTGTTCCCAACACTGTTCCATACCAAAATAATAGAATCAGAGTCCAGCGGCACCTTTAAGACCAACAAAGATATATTCAAGGCGTCAGCTTTTGAGGGCAAGCACTCTTCCTCAGTTATGAACTGCCCACCATGACAGTGGGAATATATAAGCAAAAGTTAATCCTGTTGCATCAGTAAATTGTGCCACAACATCCAAATACAGCCATATAATTACATTATTCCCACTGTCATGATGGGTCAGTTCATAGTCTGAGGAAGAGTGCTTGCACTTGAAAGCTCACACCTTGAATACATTTTTGTTGGTCTTAAAGGTGCCACTGGACTCTGGTTTTATTGTGCTACTTCAGACCAACACAGCTGCCCATTTGAAACTGTTCCATACTGTTATTCTGCTACAGCCAAGAGAAATGGTATAGGGCCTACTTAATAGTCCGTACCTATAGGATATATAGAGCCTCTTGTGGCGCAGAGTGGTAGGCAGTCGTCTGGCAGCTTTGCCCATGAGGCTGGGAGTTCAATCCCAGCAGCCGGCTCAAGGTTGACTCAGCCTTCCGAGGTCGGTAAAATGAGTACCCAGCTTGCTGGGGGGTAAATGGTAATGACTGGGGAAGGCACTGGCAAACCACCCCGTATTGAGTCTGCCATGAAAACGCTAGAGGGCGTCACCCCAAGGGTCAGACATGACTCGGTTCTTGCACAGGGGATACCTTTACCTTTATAGGATATATAAGAGATGCATAGGGAAATCTGTTAACATGAGTAGAAGGCTTCTTACAGCCATAGAAGCTTGAATTTCACAGGGAGTTTTGCCTAAAAACAGGTAGCCATGGTTTCAGTTCAAATATTTGGGCTTATGAGGTGGAGGAAATCTCCATTTTATAGTGGGGCTTTCAATTTCTTTATGTCCCTTGTGAAGACTGGCTTCCTTCTCAGAGAGCCAGTATGGTGTAGTGGTTCAGAGTGGCAGCTTCTGTCTGGTGAGTTGGGTTTGATTCCCCGCTCTGCCTCCCATGTGCAGCCAGCTGAGTAGTCACCCTGGTCTAGTCACAGTCCTGATAGTGCTGTTCTGATTGAGCAGTCCTGTCACAGTCCTCTCAGTCACACCTCTACCTCACAGGGTGTTTGCAAGTTGTATCGCTTGCCTAGGGAGACAAAACGAACACCGAATCCGCACTCCTGCATTCATGATGCCAAAGCTGCGTTTACATTTTATTGCTGGGAATTCTTGAGTATTTTGGAAGCTGAGGATCTGTCTTATGGGACTTCAGCCTTTGTTACCTTTGCCTTTCTCAGACTTTTAACATTCTCTTCCTTTCTGCACCCCTTTCCCCACTCCCCAGACTGGAAGTTATTCCTTTCAGGCCGTTCCAGACAGGGAAAAAAATTGACGTACCTTTTTTTAAAACCGAGAGCAGTTAGAACTCTGGGAAGTAGGAAGTCACTTAAACAAAAAATAAAGAATCCGGTGCTGAAATCATGGCCAGTAACTGCGCTTGGAGGAAGCTACAGGAAGAAGCCACCTGCTTCATATGCTGGAAGTATTTTGCCAATCCGTTCATCGTGGACTGTGGGCACACTTTCTGCATGGACTGTGTCTCCCAGTGCTGGAAGGAGTTCCCCGAAGACACAGCCTGTCCCCAATGCAGAGCTCCAGTAGAGAAAATGAACTGCCGCCCGAACGCCATGATGACCAGTGTGGTTGGGATCACCAAGCAGATGAGCAGCCAGGTGAAGGGAGAGGAAGGAGGAGGAGGGAAGAAGTTCTGCAAGAAGCACCCAGAGCCCTCCGAAGCTCGCTTCTGCGTGAAAGACCAAGTCATCTTCTGCAAGGCCTGTGCGGGACCTGAGAAGCACAAAGATCATCAGGTGGCTTCTTTGGAGGAAGCTGCCAAGTTCCAGAAGGTAGGTGTTTTCTCTCTTTCTTTCTCTTACAAAGGAATCTCAAAGGGAGATTAGAAAGAGACGGCTCAATTGCATCTGATAATGGAGTTCGAGACGGTGCATCCTCCTGGCCTGAATCGAGACCTAGGCTTCCTTTCTTGTTACCAATGCTGATTTCTCCGTGCCTGCATATCATATCTAATCCAGTCATACCTGCTATTGTCAGTCACCTGCTCTGGTTATTTGGCATCTAAAATCACTCCACTCTCCAAAATGTAGGACCGGAAGCCTCACATTCTAGCTGTAGCTGATAAAGTAAGCAGTGGCTCACAAGAGCTCATCCCCAGCCACAAATTGTTAGTCTTTTAAGGCAGGGGTAGTCCATGAATATCTGGAGGACCACTGGTTGACTACCCCTGTTTTAAAGTGCTACTGACTCTTGCTCTCTTCGACTGCCGGAGATGGAATTGTTGGGTACACAGATGGATAAGGCTTGCTGAGGGAAAATCAGCATGGCTTCTGCAACAGGAAGTCATGCCTTACCAACCTTTTGGAGTTCTTTGAGAAAGCGAGCAAGGATATAGACAATGGTGACTTGGCTTAAATCATATGAGCTCCCCCTTGCTGGCAGCCTTCAAGCAGTGTCTGGACAGATCCTTATCCTGGATGCTTTAGGCTGATCCTGCACTGAGCAGGAGATTGGACTAGATGGCCCTTCAAACTCTATGATTCTATATACCTGGACTTTTAAAAGTAAGGGAGCCAGGGGTGCAGAGTTAACAGCAGCTGAGAATTATTTATTTATTACATTTATTATATCACCCTCCCAATATGGCTTGGGGCGGTGAATAAGAGGTGGGATGGATTGCACAAATGAACAGAGATTGGAGAAGACACTAGAGGAATGTTTTTAAGAGACATTTCTGCAGATGGACCCGATCGGAACACTGCTTGGCTTTCTAAAAATGTAGATTCTTTTTTTCTCTTTTCAGGATAAGTATTCCAGCTATATTGAGGACCTAAAGGAGGAGCGGGCAAAGATCATGAAGCTTAAATTCCACATTGCAGAGTGGGATGTACAGCTGAAGGTGGGTGCTGGCTGTTTTTGGGAACTGAATGAAATGGAAGGGTGCGGGGGAGAGAGAAGATCATTTATTGTATGGTGTGTGTAGTGTGGCCGGGACATCGGAGGCAAGGGATGCTTGGAGGAGGTTTGCCATGGCCTGCCTCTGGGTCATGACCCCTAGGGTTCCTTGGAGGAACTCCGTCCAAATAATTGGAGGGTCCCCCTTTCAAATAATAGGATCAGCCCTGCAGAGCTACCAAAGTCCGACAGGATCAGACTTGCCTGGGTTACAGAACTACAAGGGAACTACAATGTCATCCTCAACCAGGGCCTTTTCGGTCCTTGCGCACACCTGGTGGAATGAGCTCCCGGTAGAGTTGTGGTCCCTGTGGGAGCTTTTGGTGTCTTGCAGGGCCTGCAAAACAGAGCTCTTCGACCAGGTTTATGGTTGAGGCCAGCATGGCAAGAAGATCTGGTTCTCTCCCCCCCCCCCCCCCAGTGTTAAGCGATGTTAAGCCTTCTTTCATCTGTGCTGCCTTTTCCCACTCCTCTGTGCAGATGTCATGGGGGTGGGGTTAGGAGGTTGAATGCCGCCATGTCTTTTTGGGATATTGATTCTGCTTTATCAGTGCCTGTGAGCCCAAGGTCACCCAGCTGGCTGCATGTTGGGGGAGTGTGGAATCACATTAAAAGTCCACACTCCTAACCACCACACCAAGCTGGCTCTCTTTACCAGAGAGGCGAGCAGAATGAGTGTACACACCATATTTGTGAGCCTTCTTTAAAACTCTTCACCAGGTTACACACGGAGGGGTTGTTTTAGTTTGCTGTCCCAACGACAGTGGGTTTTTTAAAAGGAACATCCACATTATTTTACCCTCTTTTCCCACGTTTTCTCTTGCTTTTCCCAACCTGGTTTGTTCCATTGGAAAAATCAATCCAAGCAACTCTCTGGGAAAGGGTACATTACTGAGCATTCTTGCCCGCATCAGCACCCTTTTTTGCCTCAACCCCTGCAGTTCCTGTATATGTCAACAGAGGGCTTTTTTCAGGCTTTTTTGGTTGGTTGGTGGGTGGGTGGAAATAATTGCCAGGCCTCCTAACATTATAATGTTTCCTTGCTGTTATCTGTTAGTTCTTCTGCATTTCCAGCTTTCACCACTTAAAAAGTTTGTAGCCTTTTTTTATTGTGCGGGTGTAAAGGATGCTTCTTTCCTCTCGTATCTCCATAATGAAAAGGGCTCAAGTCTGAATTTCCTTCAAATGGAAGCTAGGGACTAACCCATGATGAAAGATTGCTGTCTCATCACAATACTTTAAGTTACTGATTTTTTTAAAGCCCTCTGTTAGCCTGGAGGAAAATGTTGGTCATGGGGGAAAGGAGGGGGCATATGTGGGGAGGAACTACTCTGTGGATGCTCTTTGAGTGCCTCTGCATTCACTACTGCGATAGCTGCGCTGAGAATTGCGATCATAAAGCAGCAGTGTCTCTTTCAGTTCTGGCTTTGGCATGAACTTGTCGAGTGTCCTTTAGGCAATCAGTTTTTGCAGGCCCAATTCCATCTGCAATGTAGTTGTGATGCTGTCCTACCTTGCCAAGCTGGTGTGATTCTTACTGTGAATGTAAGAGGAGGTGTGTTAAGTATTCAAAGGATCCTCCCCCTTATATGGGGAAGGTATTTTAGCGTCTTTCATCTGGACAGACTCCTTCATGGCTCCGGTCTGTGGTTTTCTTTTCACCTACTTCCTGCAGAGAAATTCAGTCATAGCGCGTGGAAAGCTAGCTGCTGGGTTCCGGAAACTGCACGATTTCCTGGACGTCCAAGAAGGCCATCTGCTGATGTGTTTAGAGCCTGTGCCCAGGGAAAGAGTTGAAAGAAGGAACAGTGACATCTTGGCCCATCTCTTCCTGGAGATCTGTGCTCTTGAGGATGACATTCGGCAGCTGGAGAAGGTGGCTTCCAAACCAGCGCTTGAATTAGTGGCGGTAAGACGGGGCTATTTCTGCTGGGTCCCCTCCCTTCCTCCTGGAAAAAGCTGGGGCGAAACCTTGGCTGCACCTGGGTATAGTCTGCATGGGGCTTTTTACTCACTCTCAGTTCGAATGAATCCCTGCCATCTACACTGAATTTGATTTCCACTTTGATTTGGGGTGCTTTAAATCAGTGGTCCCCAACCTGCGGGCCGCGGCCCGGTGCCAGGCCGCAAAGGCCATGGCGCCGGGCCGCAGCTCCCTCTCCCTGCCCCCCCCCCGCAGTAAAAAACTTCCCAGGCCGCAAGCTTGCGGCCCGGGAAGCTTCTTACTGCAGGAGGGCTGGGAGAGGGACGCGCGGGCGCGGCCCGATGTGTGGGCGTGGCCTGCACGGGCGTGGTCCCCGCGGGCGCGGCCCGATGCCCTGCCGGTCCCCAGCCTCATAAAGGTTGGGGACCACTGCTTTAAATTATCCCTCTGCCACATGCATGATTGATTTGTGGTGACCCTACCTTTGCCCCATGATATCCCGGAGTGGATATAAGCCTTGATACTTGAAAGACCACCATGAGTAAATGTGTAGGTGGCTCCTTTTTGTAAATTAATTTACTGGGAGACGAGGAGTCTTCCCTGATTGGCCAGGGCATCAATTCAAAGATTTCCTGGTTCCCGGTTGCAAGGCTACCCTTAAAGTGACTACGCTCCAGAAGCCCTAACTTCTCTCAGCTGAGATTTGCCTATTGGATTTATTCCCTGTCCTCTGTTGTCTCCAATCCTACCCCCCATTCAAGAAAAGGAAGAGCCTCCTGCTGCGCTTGACTCCCCTCCCCGTTCTGAGCTTTCCCAATCACGTGCAGAGAACACTTTCTATTTCAGTTGAGGGGGGGACAGAGGAAGACCTGAGTTCAAATCGATCGGAATTCAGCAGGATCCGCACCGGAATAAACAAAGTGCAGAATCAGCCCTGTTTAGTTAACTACCTGTCCCCCAAGTAAAGGAGGGAGGGCATCAAGGACATCTGTGGGTCATAAGAGGACACTCATGGGATATTTTGAAACTTGGCTGCAGAAGTGGAGTGTAGAAGTGAGGCCCATGTATGGTGGTTACATGGGGATAGGCTACCTTAATAGCTTGGCAGAAGGTAAACTTAAATCCCATGAAGCTGATACTTCTCTGCAGGTAATCCTTCTGTGGTTTTGCAGGATCCCCGCATGTGAATATAGTGGCATAATTCTGCGGGCCTTTTTTTTGGCACCGTTGTAGCTGCCGTGCAGCGTTTGACATGTCAATGGAGGGTTTAAATCATAGCTTGTAAGAGGAAACCCACTTTCACGAATGAGGCATAGCTGATCGCTGTTTCTGTGTTTGTTCTGAATTGGCAATGCAGTTCTTCCTGGGTGTTAAACGTTCGCAAGGCTCTTGGCTTAGAAGACCGTAGCTATTTAATGATTGCATTGGGACAAGAAGGCATCTGAAACATGGCAAATGTTCCTGGGATGAGCTTTCTCCTTGTTTTTATCCCCCAGGAAGGCATGAAGGCCATGCACAGGTAAGGACCCCAAAAGAATCCTTAGTTAAGTGTCTGGTCGATGTGGATTGATGTAAGCGGACCGGAAGAATCCGTAGAAATCTGATTCTAAAGAATTGTTTAAATTCGAACGATTCGCCTCTTGGGTAAGTAGTGCTGGGGACCTCCCAAAATCAAACTAAAAGATTGCTGTTTGCGAATGAATCTAGACCTTCGTTTTTTTTTCCCCAGGTGGGTAACTGTGTTGGTCTATAGTGCAAGGACTTCCAAATTATTTCTACCTGCATTCACCTTTGGAATTCTGATACTGGCTGGTGGGCATAGCTGCAGAATGGCCACTAAAAGATACAGAGCTGGCCCATCATGTATAACTAACAGTAATGCCAGCAGGTTCTGGAAGAAGCTCTGTTTTAACTGAATGCCTGCTTAAGTCCAGTAGCTCTTTAGACAGCACAGTTTCCCAGGGTATCAGCCTTGGTGAGCTAAAGCTCACAATCAGATAGTGTGTCATGGTTAGGAATGGGAAGGCAGGTCAATATAAAAGGTCCATATACAGTCATAAAGGTAAAGGTATCCCCTGTGCAAGCACCGGGTCATTCTGACCCTTGGGGTGACGACCTCTAGCGTTTTCATGGCAGACTCAATATGGGGTGGTTTGCCAGTGCCTTCCCCAGTCATTACTGTTTACCCCCCAGCAAGCTGGGTACTCATTTTACCAACCTTGGAAGGATGGAAGGCTGAGTCAACCCTGAGCCGGCTGCTGGGATTGAACTCCGAGCCTCATGGGCAGAGCTTCAGACTGTATGTCCGCTGCCTTACCACACTGCGCCACAAGAGGCTCATCATAAATGTTAATTAGTTAACTCCGCCTATTCGGGAAGCCCTTCCAGGGCCGTCAAGAACCTCTGGTTGGGAAAGGGTGGTTTAGTCCCACTGGCTGCAACTCTCCAGGGTTTCTGGCTGCCATCTTTCACATCACCTTTTACCGCCTGGTCCTTTTAAACTGGAGACGCCAGGAATTGAACCACAGACCTTCCGCATGAAGCATGTGGAGCTCATGTGCCCCCCCCTTGAGCCGCCCCCCCCTCTCCCTTGTCACCAGGTGTCAGAAGAGAGCGAGGGTGCCGATTATAGACGTCTCACAGGATCTGAAATGGGAATTTTGGAGACTGATGGAAACAACTGCCACGATGGAGTTCTTAGTAGACTACTTTAGAGGTAAAAGAAGAACCTTGTTTGTATTTTTCTGAAGCAGAAAGTGGCTGTTGCTGGCAGGCTGTCTCCTGGCAGGCCTTGCCTTCACCCGGGACTGGGTCAAAAGGGAGAATTTACAAGCAGGAACATGAATTCTTAGTGCAGAGTTCGGTAGCCCAGAGGTAGTCAACCTGTGGTCCTCCAGATGTCCATGGACTACAATTCCCATGAGCCCCTGCCAGTGTTTGCTGGCAGGGGCTCATGGGAATTGTAGTCCATGGACTTCTGGAGGACCACAGGTTGACTACTCCTGTGGTAGTCCACAGTCCCCCTGCAGGTTCTTAGTTTGGGTGGACTGAGACTGCAGTTGCCCTTTTGTATTTGACTTTGCACAGTGGAGTGTCAGGAGATTTTCAACCTCCTAGTCTGAGATACGTGCAGCTTTTTTCCTACTGCGGGATCCTCCTGTACAGACCAGGCAGTGTTTTTTTTTTATAGATTAAATATTTTTTTTTTATAAAGATATACAGAAAAGAAATGTTTTTTGTTTACAGTATGGCAAGACAGTCCAAGTAGAAGCTCCGCTGCTCCTGGAATTCTCCCCTTGGTCTTTTGTTGACTATAGAAATAAGCTTTGCCATTTTCACTAAATCAGTACGTTTATCCAACCGTAAGCCAATAGCTGGGATCTCCTGTGATTTCCAGTTTTTAGCCAGAACTCGTCTTGCCGCTGTGGCGTAACAGAAGAAAGTTCTAGCGTGTGAAGGGAGTAGCTCTGGATACAAACTTAACAACATGTATTCAGCTTTCATAGGAAACTTAATAGTACAGGCAGTGTTGAAATAAATTGACTGTACAGCGTCAGACTTTGGTGTTACAAGGAAGGGCAGGAGAGAGTTAGCCCTAGGGTAGGAAGGGTGCTCTGAACTTTCTTTTGCCCTCTCCTGTTACGGTCCCTTCGTTGCCCAGAATTCAACCCTCTGGGATTCTTTCCTTCTGTACCTTTCCCTCCTCTCTCTCTTCTCTGCTCACCATGAGGGCAGTCTCTCTCCATCCTAGCCTAGATAAGGTTGCCAGAAGCCTTTACACTGCCTTTCCTATCCATTTCTCTTAACTTAGAAAAGAGAGTGGAGCTTTTTATTGTGGCAAGCATAAGGGTAAACTTATCCTACAGCTAGCTATGGTATTCCGCTGGAAACAGCAAAGCAGGGAAAAACAGGAGAGAAGCAAAGAGGTTGAGGGACACAAAAGTATAAAATTACAGAACCAAAAAGATATATACTAGCACGGTGCTTATGCCCTGCTCTTGTTCCTCTTTCAGATACTCTGCATAAAGCATTTGCTGTGTCAAGAGGTAGGTTTCCGGGATGCATGGAGGGACTCCTGGAGCCAGAACAACTGTGTCTCTGTGTGTGTCCCATAACACATGATTATGTTGGAAGTAGGGCCAGTTCCAGGTTTTGGGGACCCCCAGGCAGAGTGTTCCCAGTCTGCTCACCACAGGCCCTCCTCTCATGCTATGGTATAGTGGCTAAGAGCAGCAGCTTCTAATCTGGCGAGCTAGGTGTGATTCCCTGCTCTCCTCCACATGCAGCTGTCTGGGTAACCTTGGGCTTTTCAAAGCCCCGTCAGAGCTCTCTCAGCCCCACCGATCTCACAAGGCGTTAGTTGAGGGGAGAGGAAGCCGCTTTGAGACTCATTCAGGCCGGGAGAAGCAGGAGATAAAAACCAACTCCTTCTATTTGCATATCTCTTGCTGGCCGGTGTTCTTTCCCTGCCTGCTTGGGAGCCCTCCCTTTGCCAATGCCCACAGCTCCCCGTAGCCCCTCTTCCAATGGCACTAGCAACAAGAATATCTTGGGAGCACAGATGGTACAAGTGCCAGCAAATGGCTTGGTGGGTTATAGTAGCAGGCCTTGTAAGAAGCCCTCGACCTTGGCAGCTGCCTTGCCTTGAAGGTATATGAATGCCAGTCCATTGCACAGTCCATGTCTCCAAAATGCGGAAGCCAAACAGTTGACACATGAAGAAGAGTTGGTTTTCACTGCCGGAAGGAGTCTCAAAGCGGCTTCTAATCGCCTTCCTTGCCTCTCCCCACAATAGTAGGTGGGCTAAGAGAGCTTTGAGAGAGCTGTGACATGGCCTGAGCGAAACTGGTAATGCAGTGAGATTGCGGCCTGTGGAGTGGTATGTGGGGCTCTGCGTTGGTAAATGGAATAGAAAAAAACGTAGGTGGCGTGGGAACTGATCTCGCTGCGGCCAGAAGGTCTCTGTGCTCCCACTAAACTCAGGAAATTGTTCTGCGAACTTCTGAGCAGATGCATCAGAACGACTGATGAATTCCCCCTGATGAGGCTGGATAGGCAGTTTTGCACACGGATATTATGACGAGTTTTGACTTAGCTTCTTGTTATATATTAGTAAATAAGCCCGCTGCAATCGGAATGCAGCAGAGCTGGCGAGGCTGTTGAGGCTGGCGGGTCATGCTGGGGCAGGGGCAGCTCAGCCTGGGGCCGGCCGGCCGGCATCGTGGGCGACCTCTTACCCAGAGCAGGAGGTTGGTCCGTGGTTGGTGGCGTCGGCGGGAAGGAGAGCGGCGGTGGCGGAGGGAGGGGCCTATAGGCACTCTTCCTCATCACGGACAGGGCCCGCCCTCGGGTCCCTTAACGAATTATTTAATCCGTGGAGCGGGTTAAAGATTATGTGGAACAGATATTATACAAGATGTAAATGCTAAACATCATTAACGTTCCAGCTAGGATCGTGAGGTAAATTGTTGTTGTTCGGCTTGCCATTTTCACCGCCTAACTTCTTCGTCCCCGTTTCCCAAATGGCAGTTCAAGTGACCTTGGACCGAACGTCAAACCATCCCCGACTCCTCGTGTCCCGCGACGGCCACAGCGTGAAATGGCAACATACAATGTCACAGGTGTGCAACACAAGGGCAAGATTTGAGAAACTTTGTTGTGTGTTGGGTAAGCAGGGGTTCACAATGGGGTGCCATTCTTGGGATGTCACTGTGGAAGGCCCGGGGGACTGGGCCGTGGGGGTTGCCAAACACTCTGTGAGGAGGAAGGGAGACGTCGGGCTTTGCGTCGAGGAAGGGATCTTCGCTGTGGGGAAGATTCGAGGAGAATTCAAAGTCCTCAGCGTTCCCAATTCGCTTACTCTGCTGTGGGATGCAGAGCTCAAGTTGATCCGGGTGTCTCTGAACTGCTCTGCGGGACAAGTGAACTTTTATGACGTCCGAAGGGCCATGAGAGTCTTTGGGTTCACAGGAGTCGGCCTCTTCCAAGAGACTTTCCTCCCCTTTTTCTGGCTCGATGGAGAATCCAAGCTCATTATTAATAAACCATAGGGCCGCACCGGCCTCTTGGACGTGGCTTTTCCCATAGTCCTTCAATTCAGGCTCTCCTTTTGCCATCAACGGTGGGGGAAAGCAGGTATCAAAACTTTTGTTGCTTTGGCGCTACCCATGGAGGCCAGCATGGCGTCTGAAGTAAAATTGTAATATCCAAGGTGGCTGTTTGCTTGAACCAGGATCCCTTGGCAAAGGAGGGCAGAACGATGGCATTTTTAACAAAGAATGAATTCTGGCTAGCTTGACTGGGGCCTACCTCTATCGGATGAGTCCTGCTCTGAGGGGATGGGTGGGATTTGATGGGGGCATGCCTGTTCACCTTTTTAAAGATTTGTAGCCTGCAGTTAAGCTGCCATAGCTGTGCTATTTTTTAAATAAAACCTGTGTGCTCTTTTGGGTAATACCGGTGTCTGTGGTATTTTTAACCAAAGGTCAAACTATTTTTGCTCTGACATCCTGTTGACTCTGCCATCCAGGTTCCATTTTCTCTCCCCCCCCCCCCATCCCTCCTGGGACAATACGTCATGTGGTGTTAGGGTGGTCCGGTCCCCCTTGGCCCCCAGCAAGGGGGTGGGGGTTAAGGCTGCCAGCTCCAGGTTGAGAAGCCCCCCTGGTGACTTGGAGGTGGATCCTGGAGGAGACAGGGGCCTCAGTTGGATACGGTGCCATGGAATCCATCCTCCAAAGCTTCCACTTTCTTCAGGGGAGCTGATCTCTAGTTTTAGGTTGTGCCACAGCCAGCCCCCAGTGCAGAGGAAAAACCCAGAGGGATCTACCAACTCTGAGCCAAAACCTTGCCTTATTGGTATGGGTGAAGGAAAGGCCCCGTTGCTAGTCTTATGGGGTTCTATAGGGTGTTATTATGTTATCTGCCTTAAGCCCAAGAAGGAAGGCAGACTATAAATTAAATAAATAAATAGTACGGGGAGACAGTTGAGACAGGCCTCTCCCATGAATGGCTTCAGGGATCCAAAACTGGCCAAGGGCTAGGGTTTGCCAGGTTCCCTTTGGTAGCCAGCAGGGGGTATCTAACTCATGGGTCAGATCGGAAACTGGCAAGTTAAGGGCTGAGGTGAGAATCTGTCTGTTGTCCATTTTGAAGTGGGTGACTGGCTGTATAAATTCTCCAGGTCCGTTTCCCCTAATGCATGACCAGTCTAGCGGGCAAAAGATGGTCCTGAGCTTCCTGCAGCGACAGGGTTTCTCTCCAGAACTTTTACATTTGGGCATGGGAAGGGCCTAATAGATACAAAAAGGCAGACAATGCTACACAAGATACGTTGCTGTACCTACATTTCCTTGATTCCAATAGTTTAAAAAGGGTATTTACACTAGCCTGAAGTAAGGCGTTGCCCTGTGCCATCTTCACCGGCAGTCTTCAGGCAAAGGCTGGATACACACTTTTCTTGGATGCTTTAGGATGCTTTGGGCTGATCCTGCTTTGAGAAGGGGGTTGGACTAGATGGCCTGTATGGCCCCTTCCAACTCTATGATCTTGGAAATGAAAATAAGACCCTGTTTACGGAGGGTTTGTAATTGCCTAAGGACATAGCCAATGCATTTAAGCTGTGGTCCCCAACCTTTTTATCCCCGGGGACCACTCAACGCCTTTTACTGAGGCCCGGTGGGGGGGGGGGGTAGTTTACTCCTCTACTCTCAACCACTGCCCTAACGCTCTCTGATCGCTATGGTAATGTTTAAACATCCCTTCAAAATAAGACACACCACAACAATGAACATAAGGAACATTTTATTTTCATGGAAATTTTAACTTGAGAAGGCATCCTTCGGGGCCCACCTCCAATTAGTCGAAGGACCACATGTGGTCCGCAGCCCACAGGTTGGGGATCGCTACATTTAAGGATTCAATGGAGGATGAGACAACCCTTGGGCCATCCCACGAAACATTCTAGCCCACTGCAATTCCCCCCACCCTCCCTGGTTCTCACCCCACAGCTTGCAACCTTAGGGGGGTAGTACAGCCTTTCCCTATTCCTCCCAAACATCCGCAAACTCCGAAACCAGAGTCGTCCGCCTTATGTTCCCCACCCAGGATTCCTGCACCAGCCTCTTCCAAATGTCCCTGTGTAAGCAGGAGCATCTTTCAGGCGCAAAATCTTTTATTTTCACTACCCGCCCTTAATAAACTCTGGAAACGTAAATTGAGGCGGGCAGCCGTGGTTTATCCATGGCACGCTTCCTCAGCCAATGGGACAGGAATCCTAGAATCATAGAGTTGGAAGGGGCCATACAGGCCATCTAGTCCAACCCCCTCCTCAACGCAGGATTAGCCCTAACCATCCTAGAATCATAGAGTTGGAAGGGGCCATACAGGCCATCTAGTCCAACCCCCTCCTCAACACAGGATTAGCCCTAAGCATCCTAGAATCATAGAGTTGGAAGGGGCCATACAGGCCATCTAGTCCAACCCCCTCCTCAACGCAGGATTAGCCCTAAGCATCCTAGAATCATAGAGTTGGAAGGGGCCATACAGGCCATCTAGTCCAACCCCCTCCTCAACGCAGGATTAGCCCTAACCATCCTAGAATCATAGAGTTGGAAGGGGCCATACAGGCCATTTAGTCCAACCCCCTGCTCAACGCAGGATTAGCCCTAACCATCCTAGAATCATAGAGTTGGAAGGGGCCATACAGGCCATCTAGTCCAACCCCCTCCTCAACGCAGGATTAGCCCTAACCATCCTAGAATCATAGAGTTGGAAGGGGCCATACAGGCCATCTAATCCAACCCCCTCCTCAACGCAGGATCAGCCCTAAGCATCCTAAAGCATCCAAGAAAAGTGTCCTCATAAGAGGACAGGTATAAGGAGAAGAGTAAATTAGTAGTAAAATTAGTAGTAAAATGGGCAAAGTGAACACAGGCGACCTTCCCACCGTGCGGTGACACTCATACCAAGGACCTCCCCGCCCCCTCTTTGAAAGTGGTCTGTCACTGGTGACCAAACTGTGGCTCTTTATAGTCCATGGACTCCAATTCCCTTGAGCCCCTACCGCATGTGCAGCTCCAGGCTTGGCGCTGCAGCTTGCAGGATTCTCTGGCAAGGGCTCATGGGAATTGCAGTCCACGGACCTCTGGAGAGCCAGTTTGGTCACCCCGTTTCCAAGCTTGGAGCTGCGCCTCTGGCTCCGGACTCTGGCATCGGAAGGGGACGGACTGCGCCCCATCTTAGTGCCACCTCCTTTTTGCACGAAAGGCGCCTTTCCCCGCTTTGCACCGCTTTCCATGCGGCGGGGGAAGCTTCCCTTTTTGCACCAGTTTGCACCAGTCCCAGAGTCCTTCCCACGAGCCAGGGCTCACCCACGCGTTGCCAAGCCGGCCGAGGGCAGCAGAGCCTTGCAGAGAGGGCGGGCCTTTCCGACGGGGGCGGTCCCGGCCGGCCGGGCTTGGCCTGGGCGGCGTTTCCCGCTCGCCATGGCGGAGGTCTTGGAGTTCCGCGTCCCGAGCGGCCCCGGCCGGACCCTCCTCGTCTTGGGGCTGGAGACAGACGCCACGGAGGCAAGGCACCCACCGGCCCCGGGGTTGGGACTCTTCCTCCCTGCCCTTCCCTTGTCCCCGCGGGTGGGGCTCTTTCCAGGGGGCAGCCTGCAGAAATCTCCCCGATGATGATGATTTGCTATTGTTGCAGAAATCTCCATGATGAAGCTGTTTATTTGCTATTGGTGTTGTTGTTGCTGCCCTGTATATTCTTAGCCGTACTTATTGCTTAGTGCAGGGGTAGTCAAACTGCGGCCCTCCAGATGTCCATGGAGCCCCTGGCTTAATGACTTCTGCACCTCGAATTTCCCCTCCTGGCAACAACTCTCAACTTGTAGCCTTTCTCACCTTATTTTTAATTGTTGGGTAACTCCTAGAATAATTCTGCAGGCTTCGAGAAATTCAAACAGGGGCACGATCGTGCAGAATATGCTTGGGAAGCGTAGCTGTGTACACGCCCACCTGGGACCCCCTTCCCTTCCCACCCCCTGCAGGCCCCTTACTGGCCGTTTTGGAAGAGGGTGGGTGGGTTGATGTGTGCATATCTGGTCATATCACCTGATAAACATTTAACAAATTAAAAGATATATATAAAATTAATTAACTCCTAGCATTTGGGTAACCCTTCCAGGGCCATCAAGAAACCTGAAACCCTGGATGAGAAAGCCTGCACTACCTATATAATTGTTGGTGGAGACTGTTTTAGCGTATCTGAAGAAGTATGCATGAGCGCTGAGTATATCACTCAGGTCTCACATATATCCTGAATTAAACTTTTGTTGGCCGTAAAGGTGCCACTGGACTCAAACTCTGTAAAATCTCCATTTTACTATTGTGTTGGGAGTCATGGCCTATTTGATGAATTGTCAAAGGCTGTGGGACTGTTCTGGTCATTTTAGTCCCTGATGTTTAGCCAATAACTGTGGCTGGCATCTTCAGAGGAAGAACGCGGCAAGATGGGAATCTCTCCCTGCCAAAGTGTGGTGGGTGTAAACAGTTGCTGGACATTTTATTTATTTCGTATATGTGTTTTTATATGTGTGTGTTTAATGTATCACGTTCCTGTCTTCTCCTGGAAGTCTCCAAGAGATGGATTTGTACTAAGAAGCACTTTCCCCCAAGTCTGAGTAGAGTTCATTAGCAAGTTAGGAAAAAGACTTCTTAATGGATTTGCTAATGAACTCTAACTAGATTCTTGGGGAATTCATGAAGATTTGGACACAGAGCGTATGGGGGGGGGGATTCAAGAAAAGGTTTCATGTTCAGCTACTCTGCCCTTCAAACTTAAGTGAGGCAGTTCCCGGTAGGCCGCTGACTTGAAGGGGGTCCTTTGGGCTGCACTCTCCCTGGGGCCTCCCAGTGTACCCCTGCAGGCTTGGTGGTCTTCTGGCAATCTCACTGGCATGCCTCCTCCTTGCCTTTCCTAAGAGAGCCCACTGCTTGCTTGTCTTTCCTTCCAGCACGCGCTGTATTTAGCGTTTTCTGCCTTTGGGCCTCTCTACTCTGTCCGGCTTCACAGAAATGCTGCAGTTGCCGGTCCCGGCTACTACGCCCTTGTGAAGTACTACTCCGCTAGAGATGCCAGAAGAGCACAACTCGCGTGCGACCGACAGCCGTTGTTTCAGAAATCTGCGTTGAAGGTAGTCCACCACATAGGATCAAGACTAGTCCGGGGTTGGTGGTGGTTATGCATCAGTGAGGCTAGGAAGGGCTATTTCCCATCCATTCCCAAGTGATCGTATTAGAGAAGAGCTGGGTTTTTATACTCCACTATTCACTATTCCCTTGGACTGCAAGGCGAACAAACTGGTCAGTCCTAGAGGAGATCAGCCCTGACTGCTCCTTAGAAGGCCAGATCCTGAAGATGAAACTCCAATACTTTGGCCACCTCATGAGAAGGAAGGACTCCCTGGAGAAGAGCCTAATGCTGGGAGCGATCGAGGGCAAAAGAAGAAGGGGGCGACAGAGAATGAGGTGGCTGGATGGAGTCACTGAAGCAGTAGGTGCAAACTTAAATGGACTCCGGGGAATGGTAGAGGACAGGAAGGCCTGGAGGATCATTGTCCATGGGGTCGCGATGGGTCAGACATGACTTTGCACCCAACAACAACAACAATTCATTACCAGGAGGAGTCTCAAAGCAACTTAAAAACACTTCCTCTCCCCACTCCAGATGCCAAGTGATGTACGTGAGCTCTAAGAGAACTGTCACCCATCTGGCTGCATGTGGAGAAAGGGGAGACATTATAGCACAATAGCAGTTAATGATTTTTGATTCCATAAAGAAGAAGAGCTGTTTTTTTTTTTTTTGGTACCCTGCTTTTTACTACTTGAAGCAGTGCCTTATAATTGCCTACCCTTCCTTTCCGCACAATGGACACCCTGTAAAATAGATGAGGGTGATCTGCAAGCACCGGGACTGGCCAAAGGTTTCCCAGCTGGCTGCGTGTAGAGGAGGAGTAAGGAAATCAAACCTGGTTCACCAGACTGGCTGTCTCTCTCTGGCACTGAGGCAGGGGAAATGGTGGCCAAAGAGATGGAAAATTGTTGTAGATTGTGGGCAGGGCTAGTTGACTAAATGAGGAACCTCCATGTTCATGGGCAACCATCTCTGAATACAGGGCGATGGGGTTGAACTAGGAAATGTGTGTCACCCCCTTGCCAGGTTCTAAACATGGTCAGAGCTCAGCTCTTTCTGTCGCCCCTCCCCAGAAGCAATCAGAATCTGCTTGCTTCAATTCATGCAACTCATTCAATATACTGATGGCTTTCTTTGTGTGTCTGTCCCCAGGTGTGCCTCTGTACCAGACAGAGGTCCTTTCTGCAGCAGAACTTGGCTTTGAACAGTTCCAAATGCCAGGAGTTGGCCAACCACTACCTCGGCTTCAACGGCTGGTCCAGTCGCATTGTCACGGTAAGGACCAGGGTCTCTGGTCTCCATCTCAGGCCGCTTTGACTTGTGAGGGAAAGTTGAGGAATGGCCCCAAAGTCTGTCTAGTGTTGACAGTGTCCCTGAAGAGTCCTTTGGGACTTCCCGGCCTGTGAGAGGCCATGGATCCATTTTGTCTGGTCACCTTTCTTTCTTTCTTTCTTTCTTTCTTTCTTTCTTTCTTTCTTTCTTTCTTTCTTTCTTTCTTTCTTTCTTTCTTTCTTTCTTTCTTTCTTTCTTTCTTTCTTTCTTTCTTTCTTTCTTTCTTTCTTTCTTTCATTCATTCATTTTCATTCATTCTTTCTTTCTTTCTTTCTTTCTTTCTTTCTCTCTTTCTCTCTTTCTCTCTTTCTTTCTCTCTCTCTCTCTCTCTCTTTCTCTCTTTCTCTCTCTCTCTCTCTCTCTCTCTCTCTCTTTCTCTCTTTCTCTCTTTCTTTCTCTCTCTCTCTCTCTCTCTCTCTCTCTCTCTCTCTCTCTCTCTCTCTCTCTCTCTCTCTCTCTTTCTCTCTTTCTCTCTCTCTCTCACTCACTCACTCACTCACTCACTCACTCACTCACTCACTCACTCACTCACTCATTCCTGCCACTCCCGAGACTGGCTCATGGCGGGCTACAGAACGTCCAATAAAACCCCAAATAAAAACCCATCAAAAACAGACAACAAAATCGTAACAGAGCTGGAACAACCTGAGGTAATTCCACAGTGCAATCCAACAGCCTTACTTTCCCGCCTTGGTTCAGGGGGTGATTTTTCACTTTGTGATGGGCTAAGAAGCAGCAAGAAACCTCCCAGTCTGAAGTACAAAGCAAAGCTCCCTTCTCCACTATCACCTTCCCTGGGAAGAGACTTGAGGGCAGCGTAGGTTCTTTCTATAGGTTTGAAGGTTTTTTAAAAAATAAGCCGCATAGAAACTTTTCCCCAGTATCTCTGACCCTCCATGTTTCCCTGTTATGCTGGTCAAGCCAATTACAAAGATGATCTGACTCCAGTGGTAACAAGAGAAAGAAATTTTACTTCCAAAAATAAGAGCGCCTCTTGCATGACGTATTCGTGCAGGGGCATTTATATTCCAGGTGCATTTAGAAGAAGAAGAAGAAGAAGAGTTGGTTCTTATATGCCGCTTTTCCCTACCCGAAGGAGGCTCAAAGCGGCTTACAGTCGCCTTCCCTTTACTCTCCCCACAACAGACACCCTGTGGGGTGGGTGAGGCTGAGAGAGCCCTGATATCACTGCTCGGTCAGAACAGTTTTATCAGTGCCGTGGCCAGCCCAAGGTCACCCAGCTGGTTGCATGTGGGGGAGCGCAGAATCGAACCCGGCATGCCAGATTAGAAGTCCGCACTCCTAACCACTACACCAAACTGGCTCTTTAACTCGCACTTCGTTTGAAGTTAAGGAACAGATTAACTTCAGAAAAGTTGACCTGCTGGTGGCTACAGCTCCGTGCCCAGCTAAGAGAGAAGAAGGGATAAGATAAAACACAGCAGGCAAGCAAGGGCCAAAGAGGCTTGGTATCTCACCAATAAGAGGGTGGTATATAAATTTAATAAATAATAATATGGACAGTACCAAAAGGTACCTCGAGATTACTGGGAGGGAAGCTGTGATTGGATGGATGGAGGCCGCTGGAGTGTTACTTCCCTTTCCCTGTGTCGCTCTTCCCCGTCCCAACAAGAACAGCTCCAGGATATCTCAGGCTTCGAAGGGGAGGAAAACGACGAGGAAGACGCAAGGGGCTCAACGGGGAGCCAGCGCTGCAAGTATCTGTGTGTCCGAGAATTAACTATCCCGCAGCACGGCATCTGTGTCAGAGGGCTTGGAGTGGCCGAGGTTCCTGTCGATCCCGGCGAAGGTAACCGTTTGTGTGTGTACAAGGTGAGGGGTGGAAATGAATGGGTGCGGGAGAGCACCTTCCGTCTGCAGTGACTCCAAGGAGGTTTTCAAGGCGAGAAACGTTCGGAGGGGGCTGATGTTGCCTGTCTCAGCGTCGCAACCCCGGACCTCTTCGCTGGTCCCCTTGTCCAAAGACTAACCAAGGCCCAACCCTGCTTAGTTTCTGTGATCTGAGAAAATCGGGCGAGCCTGAGCCATGCAGGCCAAGGGCAGAAAGCATTCAGACAGAACGGGAGCTGTGAATTATTTATTTTTAATATTTCTGTTCATCCCAGGAGTGTGTGTGATTAACCGTAGGGCTCAGGGCGGTTTACATACAACATCATAAGGGGGTACATGGAACGAGTTAACACACAACATAGGCAATATACAACAATAACAGCCCAGCAGAGTTTCTAAACAACAACATCAGTGGTCCCAAGAATAACAACATAACAAGCTTAAACTCCCTAAAGAGGTCAGGCTGCTTCAGGCCATGGAGGGGATGTCAGAGGTGGGGGGGGGGGGGTGGACCTGTGGTCGATCTCAGGCAAATGCCTGGTGGAGGGGAATTGGTTTGGTTAGAGCTGGGGTGGCCAAACCGTGGCTCTCCAGAGGCCCATGGACTACAGTTCCCATGAACCCCTAGGCCAGCAGTAGGGGCTCATGGTCATGGTAGTCTGTGGACATCTGGAGAGCCACATGGCTACCCTTGGCCTAGAGCAGCCTTCTCCATCCTCTTTACCAGGGGTAGTCAAACTGCGGCCCTCCAGATGTCCATGGACTACAATTCCCACGAGCCCCTGCCAGCATTCGCTGGCAGGGGGCTCCTGGGAACTGTAGTCCATGAACATCTGGAGGGCCGCAGTTTGACTACCCCTGCTCTTTACTGTTGAGAAATATTCTGCGGGCTTCAAGAACCCCCGGAAGGGATGCCAGCAGGCCACGCCTCCCTGGTATGCCTCAGAAGTCACGTTTATGACTGGCCCCCCTCCAGGACTCTGTGTGGCCATATAGGGGGGCTTGAAACAGAGATCTCAGCCCAGTTCTCCACAGTCTTAATCCAACCCTTGGTCTATGAGCCCCGCACTGTATGATCCCTCTGAATCAGAACCCTGCGGCGAAAGTGACTCCTTGGCAGACTGCAGGACAGACCAGTCTACCAGGGGACCATTTCTGTTGGCCAGATCTGGCTTTGCCTCAAAATCTGTGTTCTTAAAACCTTTAGGGATCAGTCAGACCCAGAATCACACTGGGCTGGAAGAGACGGCCATCCAGGCCAGCCCCCGACTTTCTCAGGGACTTAAAAAAAACAGACATTCTTGATAGGTGCTCAGCCAATCTTAAATACTTCCATTGGAGGAGAGTCCCCCACCCTCCGAGGTAGCATGTTCCATGTACGAACAGACCTCACCGTCAGAAAACGCTTCCTGATATTTCAGCGGAACCTTCTCTCCCGTAATTTGAATCCATTGGGAAACGAGGTTCCACTTAAATATTAGAAACTGCTTTTAGCCCCGACTGGACTCTGGCACATAGATCTCTCTAGCAATACTCTGGGATATTTGCTGGACAGGGGCCTCCGGAAACAGTTCCTCGCAGTTAGAGTGCTTCCTCAGTGGAACAGGTTTCCTCTGGAAGGGGTGGGTTCTCCTTCCTTGGCAGTTTTTAAGCAGAGGCTGGATAACTATCTGACGGAGAGGCTGATTCTGTGAACTTCAGCGGATTGTGAGTGGGTGGGCAGGAAGGGATTGTGTTGTTGCTTGGCTCTTGTGGCCCTTTCTTATTGGTCCAGGATAATGCCAATCACTGCTTTGGGGTTGGGAGGCAAGTTTCCTCCAGGCAAGACTGGCAAGGGATTCTGGGTTTTTTTTTTGGGGGGGGGGGTTTGGCACAGAGGCATCCTCTGGGCATGGAATTGGGGTCACAGTGGGTGAGCAGGTAGTTGTGAATTTCCTGCATTCTGCAGGGGGTTGGACTAGATGGCCCCAGAGGAACCTTCCAAGTCTCTGAATCTACGATTTTATGTTCTCTTTTTCCCCCCAGGGTTCCTCACAGCCATGCGCAGTGCTCAGAAGCTCGCAGTCCTGAAAGCTCTATCAGAGGCATTTCAGAAGATTCTCCTCGTAGTTCTAGGTAAAGCTTATTTTATCGATTTTCTCATCGAGTCCCACTGGTCTCCCATCCTGTGGAACCACTTGGGGTCTGCTTAGCTTCAGCATGGCTGATCCTGTAGGGCAGCGGTGGCCAAACTGTGACTCTCCATATGTCCATGGACGACAATTCCCACAAGCCCCTGCCTGCAGGGGCTTGTGGGAATTGTAGTCCATGGACCTCTGGGGAGCTATAGATTGACCAGCTTTTTTGAATTATTTGAATTATTTTAAAAACCAAAACCCTTGGCCTTCTTTCCTTGCTCGATTCAGAAAACGGGAAGGTGGCTGTGGAGTACGTCTCCTCGCAAGAGGACCTTGTTGACTGTTTAGCAGAAGAAGAACTTAAGGGGCTCCTCCAGGTAAGCCGAAACACAAGAGGGCGAATTCACGCAGACTGGGATGACTTTGGTCTAGCTTGCTCAGCTCTTGGAGGGCTTGTTTCCATACTGGGAACTTTGCCGCCCCAGCTCCTGTACAGGAGCACAAATCCAAGGCGGACGAGGTGCACCGGGCCAAATACTCCCCCGTGTGGGAGCAGGAAGAGGGCAGGCAGCCTGCCCCGGCTCAAACTCCACCCTGCAGCCTGGCACGGAGCCTCTAGTGCAGAAACAGTTATTGAGAGAATGCCAAGCAAAACAAAGCCAACGATGGCTAATGATCGAACGTCTGTATTTAGCGAGAGGCGCTGCAGTGAAGCAGCAGGGGGCGACCATCTCCATTTCCTTTTAGAGGCATCTAACTGCCAGATTAGAGGGGCCTGTGGCTGCATCCAGCAAGGACCCATCTGTTTCTTTCAACTAGTAGTGTGGCTTTTGTGCTCTTGGAGGCACAGCCAGGGTGGGATGAGAGAGAGCCAAGGGAAGGAGGTTCTCTTAGTTCTTCAGACAACCAGGCTGGCCTTTTCCAGAGTCTCGATTCTAGGGCAGAGAAGCAAGACGGGCGTGCAGCCTCCGAAGCCACCTCGCCCTTCTTTCAGAAGTTGGAACGTCGGAAATGGAGCTCTCGGTGACACCTGAGCCACCCCAGGTGGGCCTAGAGCCACACACGCACCTTTCCTTCTCCTCCTAGGTGACCGACTTGCCCTTCTTGCAGCTGAATCCTGACGGAGAGGAGGAGATCTTGTCTGACTTCAGCATGGAAGGAGACTAGCAGCTGGGTCCTTGATAAGAGCAGCCTTCTAAGAGAACTTCCCGGGCCGGAAGCCGATTCCATTTTGCGTTCCTAAAATTTGCACCTGAATCTGCGGAAACAACACCTCCCTGGCTGAAGGTTTAAACTCTACCGTAATGACCTGCTGATGTTTGAGTCGTGTACAGGGAGTGGTTCATTATTACACACCTTTCCCTTTTTATAATATATTTGTCAATAAAAAAATAATTGCGCACATGTGTTTTCATCCCAAGGGCATTGCTGTCTCTCAGCAAACAGGATGTAAGCCTACTTTCCACGCCAGCTCAGTAAAAGGCAGTGGGTAAATCATTTTTTCAAGGCAGTCTCTCCTCGCCCCATCCCAGTTTTTATCTTTATTGTCATTTAAGTTAGGGGTAGTCAACCTGTGGTCCTCCAGATGTTCATGGACTACAATTCCCATGAGCCCCTGCCAGCAACCTACATCCTGAGCCAGACTACAAGTATTGTTATTTATATGAAACTAAACACGTATATAGCCTTTTAAAATATTCAGACCTCTTTACGTACAGGATCTTGGTACAGAGTTGCCATCTCTGGGTAGGGAAATTCCTGAAGATTGGGGGGGGGGGCAGAGCCTGGGTTAGGGCAGGGTGTGGGGAGGGGGAGAGAGGTCACCAAGATGTAATGCTATAGCGTCCACCGTCCAAAGAAGCCATTTTATTTGGGGGGAATGATCTCTGTTGCCTGGAAATAAATTGTAGTTCTAGATCTCCAGCCCATACCTGGAAGTTGGCAAGCCTATCAATTGGTTCTTAAAAGCCACGCTGTGAATTTTTATTCCTTGACTGAGTTTGATCAAGAAAAAAACAAACAGGCAAGCATGCAGTTATATTCACAATCTATTAATCTGGCATTCGACAAACAAAAAATCCAGGTACAAAGGACCCCGTTTTAGCTGCAGGCTAAGTGCATTTTGTCCCCTGCTCCCCCCCCCCCCCCCCCCGCAGAAGAAAAAAAAGTATTTGGGACGTCCCTGTCTCCACTAGAAAGTTTCAGATGAGTTGGTCTGAAGCAGCAGATCAAACTTTGAGTCCAGGAGGGGCATCTTGGAGATCAGCAGTGTCTTTCTCAGTATACGCTTTCATGTGCAGGCACAGTTCTACCAGGAATAAAATTTTACCGCTCTTCAAGATCCCCCCAGCGTGCTCAAACTCTGTCCTTTCAGAAAGCGACCGCTAGGTGGCAGCAAATCCACCGTTTTACCGAAATGAAAGCGAAAGCAAGAAAAGAAAGCCCGGACGCCCATTGGACGTGGCCGCAGCTACTCTCGTCCAATTAGCAACGCCAGGAGTGAGAACCGTCGTCTGTGCTCATTAGACTTCAATCCCCATAATGCCTCTAAGCAGCGCTTCGAAAAAAACCCGGAGCAAAGCCTTTTGGGAGTCGTAGTTTTCTGGTATTTCGGCCCGCCGCCAGAGAAAAGCGGGAGGTGTATAAAGACGGGCGCTGCCTTTTGGCCGGAATTGCAAGGCTGGGCTCGCAGTTGGGGCTGCTGCTCTGCAGGGACTAAATCCAGGGGGGAGTGTACTGGTTTTTATCCAATTAATGTCGGGTACGATGCCTGGAAACTTTTATCCAGAGCGGAGCTTTGTTGGTATTAAGGGTGCCCCTGGGCACTAAGCTTGGCTTTACAGCTGCAGACCAAGAGGGTTGCTCACCTGAATCGACTGTACTGTTGGATTCAGGTGGGTAACCATCTTAGGGGTGCCAGTTCCCAAGTGGGACCTGGGGAATCCCCTTGAATTAGTCGCTCAGGTCTAGGCAACAAAGGTGAGTTCCCCTGGAGAAAGTGGCAGCTTTGGAGGGGGGACTGCATAGCCTTATACTCCACTGAGGCCCCACTCTGCCCCAAATTCTGCCCACTCCTGGCTCTCCCCCCCCCACACACAAGTCTCCAGGTATTTCCCAGCTCACAGCTGGTAACCCTAACCTGTGTTGGTCTAAAGCTACTAAAATAAAGTTTGAGTCCAGTGTAGGAGTTGTTTGATGGTGGTGCCCCCCAAGCAGCGTCAAAGCTCCAGAGGTGCCTGCAGGGTCAGAAAAGATGGGGAATCCTGTCCTGAACTAACATGGTTGACCATCTATAGCTACCTGTCTTTGCTCCAGGTGTGTTAGCACCATTACTAGTCATAGAATCATAGAGTCGGAAGGGGCCATACAGGCCATCGAGTCCAACTCCCTGCTCAATGCAGGATCAGCCCAAAGCATCCTAAAGCATCCCAGAAAAGTGTGTATCCAACCTTTGCTTGAAGACTGCCAGTGAGGGGGAGCTCACCACCTCCTTAGGCAGCCTATTCCACTGCTGAACTACTCTGACTTTGAAAAATGTTTTCCTGATATCTAGCCTATATCATTGTACTTGAAGTTTAAACCCATTACTGCGCATCCTCTCCTCTGCAGCCAACAGAAACAGCATCCTGCCTTCCTCCAAGTGACAACCTTTCAAATACTTAAAGAGGGCTATCATGTCAAATCTGGTCAACTCCCAACAACTTGGCTGGCTCCCAGTTGAATTCCAGATTAAGCTTAAGGTTTTCGTAACCACCTTTAAGGCCATATGCAGTTTGGGCCCAGTGTATTTGAGAGACTGCCTCCCTGCCTATACCCCCCAAAAAGCCTTATGCTCTGCCACCTCCAACTGGCTGCGGATCCCTGGCCCCAAAGAAGCATGTCAGACCTCAACAAGGGCCACAGTCTTCTCGGTCCTGGCCCCCACTTGGTGGAACGAGCTCCCTGAGGAGATCAGAGCCCTGCCTGAACTTCCACAGTTCTGCAGGGCCTGCAAAAGGGAGCTCTTCCACCAGGCATTTGCTTGAGGCTGACCAACTCAGAACATCTGCTGGGCCCCCTCCTCAGACACCCTCCCATGACTGAACAATTTGATCTCCCCAGTGTTGTTGTTATTCCAGGGAGAGGAATGGGAAGGTGACTGTAAGCCGCTTTGAGCCTCCTTTGGGTAGGGAAAAGCAGCATATAAGAACCAACTCCTCCTCCTCCTCCTCCTCCTCCTCCTTCTTGTTACCTGACAGATTGTTGTGATGTTCTATTGAAATTTGTATAATGTTATAGATTGTTATAATGTTCCATGTAAATATACGCCACGACCCATGTAAACTACCCAGAGCTGTAAAGAATGGGCGGTATAAAAATCCAAATAAATAAAATAAAATAAATAAGATAAAATGCCCTCTTGGCCACAGCTGCCTCCTTCTTATCCAGTAGTAGGCCTGGGTCCAAGAGCACCTTCCAACTAGGTCCCTGTGCTTTCTCATGCTCATTCCATCCCCTTGGAGAGGATGGATGCCTCTTCTGACAAGTTGATGCCCCTTTGGACAAGTTGAATAGGTGCAAAACCACAAAACATCTTGTGAAATCTCTTGGCAGTCCAGAACAAAGGAAGGCTGGTGAGGTTGTCCTTTGCCCCTTCAGGGTTGACGGAGCCTCCACGACCAGCGTCTAGCTAAGAAGAAGGTTGTGGATGTGATTCGTAGTTTGACCCACCGTGTGAGGGATGCGGAACTTGTCGAGATGTTTCCATGGAAGTGAACAGAAAACCCCCACGCATTGTGAAACTATTAAATCTAGAGGTTCTTCACATGTCCAAAAAACGATGCAGTGAACACGTTAGGTTGTATTCAAACAACTGTACATGTTAAACTTTAAAACCAAGTGGCCTATGGATATCTTATGTCATTATACATGCTACACTCTTCTGTATTGCTACTTTCTTTTCTAACGGGTGTGGAAGTAAGAAAGATTTAATCTAATAAAAGCCGGGGAAGGAAACTCTCAAGACCAAGCGTACAGATTGCAAATATTAAAAAGAATGTACTCCAGATCAGAGCCGATCTTTCTGTTTCATAATCAGTTGTTCCTTTGTATTCAGATGAGGCCTCAGTAGAATAATGTAGCATTTGGGGAAAAAGATGCATCCCAGTAAGCCCAAACTGGAAGCCAAGATGGAGAAGATCTGCACGGCAACCATGTATTTCCCCTTCGTGCTCAGGTAGGTGGGCACAAAGGACACCCACACACTGCAGAACACCAACATGCTGAAGGTGATCAGCTTGGCCTCATTGAAGGCCCCAGGCAGCTTCCTAGCCAGGAAGGCCACCGTGAAGCAGATGGTGGCCAGAAAACCCATGTAGCCAAGGGCAGCATAGAACATGGTGACGGACCCTTCGTTACATTGCAGTACGATCTCCCCAGGCTGGGAGTGCATGTCAGAGTCTGGGAAGGGGGGAGCGATGCCCAGCCAGAGAGTGCAGATGCCCACTTGAATGGTGGAACAGGAGATGACAATGGAGTTGGCCAAGCTCTTCCCCAGCCATTTCCTCATCCTGCTCCCAGGCTTTGAGGCCATGAAGGCCACCACCACAGTGACAGTTTTGGCCAACACAGAAGAAACGGCAACTGAGAAGATGATGCTGAAGGCAGTTTGTCGGACAAGGCAGGTCACCTTGTGAGGTTGACCAATGAAGAGAAAAGAGGAGAGAAAAGAAAGTAGGAGGGAAATGAGCAGAATGTAGGAGAGGTCCCGATTGTTGGCTTTGACCAATGGAGTATCTAAGTATTTAATGAAGATTCCCAAAACAAAACTCGTGGTTAGGATGAAGAGAAGAGTGAGAACATTGAGGAGGATCCCCAAAGGTTCTTCATAGGCTAGGAAGATGATCATCTTTGGAACACAGTGGTCTTGAATTGCATTTGGATACTGATCTTCTGGACATTTATTGCAATGATTGGCATCTGCAAGGAAATATTCAGTATCACCGTGGCTACTTTACATCCAACATAATCTTGTTCTTTTTCATTATTTCAGAAGCTAGGTTTGGAGACACACATACCGCATCAGGATAAGGTAAGGAGGAGGAGGAAGGCAGGAATTTACGAAGTTAGTTTGGTGGAGTGGTTAGGAATGCGGACTTCTAATCTGGCTAGTTGGATTTGATTCTGCCCTCTCCCTCATGCAACCAGCTGGGTGTCCTTGGGCTCACCACAGCACTGATAAAACTGCTCTGACCGGGCAGTGATATCAGCGCTCTCTCAGCCTCACTCACCCCACAGAGTGTCTGTTGTGGGGAGAGGAAAGGGATGGCAAATGTAAGCCACTTTGAGACTCCTTTGAGCAGAGAAAAGCGGCATATAAGAACCAACTCTTCTTCTTCAGTAATCTCAGGGCTCCCTCAGCCTCACCTCCCTCACAGGGTGTCTGTTGTGGGGAGAGGAAAGGGAAGGCGACTGTAAGCCGCTTTGAGACTCCTTCGGGTAGAGAAAAGCGGTGTATAAGAACCAACTCTTCTTCTAATAGGGATGAAGGAGAGAAACTTGCAGAGTCAGCCTGTAGACCTACATTGCAAGATGTCCTGGGTTTGATCCTTAGCCAAAACGATCTCAGGTAATGGTGCTGATACAGCCCTCAGACTCTAAACAGTGAATACCAATCAACGTAGGGAAATGCAGCCAAAATGCTCCTAAAATCTGACTTGGTTTAAGGTGCTCTGAACATATATTCCTGAGCCGCATGGAAGGGTGGTATAAAATTAAATAAATAAGTAAGCAAGCAAGCAAATAAATAAATAAAATTGTAGCAGAGTGACTGGTAGAGCGAGCCAAAGAGGAAGAACAATCTGGGACGGAAGCATTCTTTTTGCCCCATTCCCTCCCTTCAACTGGGACCCAGTAGAATGACCTACCTTCCTGCGTGGAGATAGTCCCGTCCCCACATGGAGCGCAGTCATAGCAGCAAAGTGGTTCTCCTTCCCTGATGACTTTCGTGTATCCAGGAGGACACATCTTGCTGCACCTAGAACGAGGCAGGGTCTAAGCACAAAGACAAGGAGATTGAAACAAATGTGTGTGAGATCTCTTATCCTCATGTGAATAAGACCTATCTAGGACCGCATTACAGTGCCATGGAAGGGCCACTGCTTTGGTGAATGCCCTTTTGCTGCTCTGCAGTGGCAGGTAAAAGGTAAAGGTAAAGGTATCCCCTGTGCAAGCACCGAGTCATATCTGACCCTTGGGGTGAAGCCCTCTAGCGTTTTCATGGCAGACTCAATACGGGGTGGTTTGCCAGTGCCTTCCCCAGTCATTACCGTTTACCCCCCAGCAAGCTGGGTACTCATTTTACCGACCTCGGAAGGATGGGAGGCTGAGTCAACCTTGAGCCGGCTGCTGGGATTGAACTCCCAGCCTCATGGGCAAAGCTTTCAGACGGCTGCCTTACCACTCTGCGCCACAAGAGGCTCTTCTGCAGTGGCAGGAGAAAGGGCAAAAGAAGGATCGGAATCTTCATTCCAGAGCTACGGTAGGAAAAGGATGTTTTAAGGAGTGGCAAACTTCACTTCAGAGGCTGTGTATCTCTCTACACTCCCGACTTTCACTCTAACAATAGCATGATTGGGTAAAAAGATAAAGGTAAAGGTATCCCCTGTGCAAGCACTGAGTCATGTCTGACCATTGGGGTGACGCCCTCCAGCGTTTTCATGGCAGACTCAATACGGGGTGATTTGCCAGTGCCTTCCCCAGTCATTGCCGTTTTACCCCCCAGCAAGCAAGCTGGGTACTCATTTTACCAAACTCGGAAGGATGGAAGGCTGAGTCAACCTTGAGCCGGCTGCTGGGATTGAACTCCCAGACTCATGGGCAAAGCTTTCAGACTGTAGTACCTGACAAACTATTAGAATGATTATTCACGGAAATAAAACGAAGTCAGTGTTTTCCCCACCTCATTAAACCATCTGGGCCACACAACGGCATCTTGATCAATGGTAAACTTTACTTCGGAGGCCGCGCGTCTCTCTACTCGCCCAACTTCCACTCCAACAATAGAATAATTGGGTAGCGCCATCCAATTGACAATGTCAAAGTCAACTGCCCTGTCCCCGTTCTCATCAAAATAAACTCTTTCCGTGGAACTGTTGTAAGAGCGGGAGTTTCTCAAGAAAGAATGAAGCTAGAATGGCATACAGAGAAACAGTTTAGAGAAACAGGAAACCATATTGGATTTCAGCCGTATGTATTTGGCATTAACTGGGTTCTGCAGGGCCTGCAAGATGGAGCTCTTCCACTAGGTGTTTGGCTGAGGCCGGGCGTGATGAGTACCAAACAGTGAGATCAGGTCCCGTCTCTTCCCCTGGTTCCGGGCTTAGGTATTAGACCAGCCTGGACCACTGACTGATCTAACCTGAGCTAGTTCTATTACTCCATGAAGTTGGCTTCATAAACCCAGAAATAACGTTGGTCTTTTCCAGATGGTCAAGGGTACTCTTGAGTACAGGCAGTGTACCACAGGGAATTTAGCAATACCTGTGTATGCACTGACTGCATCTCACATTCTACATGGATATGGTAAGTTCTGGGGAACTGTCCAAGCCCTTGAAAGCCATCCGCGTAGGTTTGCAAAAGGTCATCTTTAGAAGCCAAGGCAGGCCGCGACATACTATGAACTTTCCTACGAAGGTCAAGGGCCATGCAGGCTGGCTTTCCAAGCAGAGGGAGCTCGTCATCTTCCGTGACACAGAAGGTCAACGTGGCTGTTCGAGAGCCAACTGTGCAGGGTGTTGTGAGTCTTGCTTTCAGCCTCCAAGGCTCTAACATTTGCTGAAGCTTCCTGCACGGTCACCAGCAAGGTAGAGACCATGCCCTGAGTTAAGATACTGGTTGACCCACCCACTCCCCAAGTGGAGAGGCTCCTGCCAGGCATGGCAAACCCGAAGAACTGGTGTGGAGCCCAAAGGAGATGCTCGGCTTGGGAAAAGAGTTCATGCAGAAGGGGAGGAAGAGGGCCGCCAGGGGAGGGAGTCATGTTGTGAACCTCCGCCAGCTGGCTAGTCTGGGAGCGGCAGTATACAACATTGAATTAGAACAAATAAATACATAAATAAATAGTGAGCACAATTTCTTCTTTACATTGACAATAGATGTGAGATCTTTTTCCGAGTTTCCATAGAATCCTAGAGTTGGGAGGGCCTCCTGGGTCATCTAGTCCAACCCCCTGCACTATGCAGGACACTCCCAACCCTATCGCTCATCCACTGTCACCTGCCACCCCCTTGAGCCCTCACAGAATCAGCCTCTCCAGCCTCTGTTTAAAAATCTCCAAATATTTTATCTGCATTGAGACACAATCCCAGTGAAATCCACAGTGTAGTTACTCTCCTCCAATTCCACTGCAGTAAATCTGCATGAGTGAATCAGTTAGAATCAGGTAGGGAAGCTTGGTTTTGCGTTCTAAAGAGAATTATATCGGCAGGGACAACTTGTTCCCTAGCAGAACGTTTCAAGCAGAATTCCTGGGCCCACATTAAAAAGCAGAAAATATCCCTGTTCCAGTTTTAAAGTATTTGTGGAAGGAGCACCATTTGGACTTCTCCACAGGGGATTTTCCCACCCATGCTGCTTCACTTCATCCACACACCTTTTATCCTGACTCTAGAACTGTGAGGATGAACAGGGAGGGCAGACACGCAGAAAAACCCTGTAAAATACTTGTGGATTGACTGCCAAGAGCATCAGAATCATAGAATCATAGAATCTTAGAGTTGGAAGGGGCCATACAGGCCATCTAGTCCAACCCCCTGCTCAACACAGGATCAGCCCTAAGCATCCTAAAGCATCCAAGAAAAGTGTGTATCCAACCTTTGCTTGAAGACTGCCAGTGAGGGGGAGCTCACCACCTCCTTAGGCAGCCTATTCCACTGCTGAACTATTCTGACTGTGAAAAATTTTCCCCTGATATCTAGCCTATATCGTTGTACTTGAAGTTTAAACCCATTACTGTGTGTCCTCTCCTCTGCAGCCAACAGAAACAGCATCCTGCCCTCCTCCAAGTGACAACCTTTCAAATACTTAAAGAGGGCTATCATGTCCCCTCTCAACCTCCTTTTCTCCAGGCTGAACATTCCCAAGTCCCTCAACCTATCTTCATAGGGGTTGGTCAGGAGTAAGTCCAGCATGTGGAAAAGTCTATGTTGGGCCAAGCTCTCCCTGCAGGATAGCTGTATATAGAACCTGCTGGATGTACTTCCCCTCCATGTCACAATCTCTCTTGCTGTAAGTAAATATGGCTAGAAGATGGAGGTAGCAACACGAATTTCTAGTGGCAACAAGGATTTCTCTCATGGCGCTTCGTCTCCTTATAGAATAAGGAGAATCTCTATCACTTATCAAACAAAATCCTTCCTAGGATCCAGAAACCCCTGATTTCATGGGACAAGAATGGTTGTTTTGAAACTTCCCACCATTTTGTGATTGGCCCCATACCAGTCATTTTTCATACCTGTCATTTTGTAATAACAGCCATTCCTTGTTTTCAACATTCTGAAAAATGTCCACAGGCTGCACAAGACTGGAGAGCCCAGGATGAACCATGGTAAAGGTAAAGGTATCCCCTGTGCAAGCATCGGGTCATGTCTGACCATTGGGGTGATGCCCTCTAGTGTTTTCATGGCAGACTCAATACAGGGTGGTTTGCCAGTGCCTTCCCCAGTCATTATTGTTTACCCCCCAGCAAGCTGGGTACTCATTTTACCGAACTTTTAAAGATGGAAGGTTGAGTCAACCTTGAGCCGGCTGCTGGGATTGAACTCCCAGCCTCATGGGCAGAGCTTTCAGACTGCACGTCTGCTGTCTTACCACTCTGCGCCACAAGAGGCTCCTTGTTCTCAACATTCTGAAATATGTCCACAGGCCGCACAAGACTGGAGAGCCCAGGATGAACCATTTGAGCTCCTAATCTCCTCCTACTGTAAGCCACCTTGGAAACTTTTTAGTTTAATGCTGGTCTAGAAATAACTAAGTTAAAGGCAATTGGTGAGCGCTGCTTTAAATGAATTTGAATGAGATGGGACAGGCGGATGGATGATAGGGGTGTGGTTGCCCATTAGGCACAAGGGCTGAGAAGGACTTCCTGCTTCAGAGGTGGAATTTCTCTGGTTATCAGAGACTGGGAAGCAGTTGGCAACTGAGGGATCTCGTCGGCACATCTGGCTTGTGGGCTTCTCGGAGGCATCTGATGAGCTAATGCTGAAAACCTGGTGGAATGAGCTCCTGGAAGAGCTTAGGGCCCTGTCGGAGTTGTCAACTTTCCGCAGGGCCTGCAAGACGGAGCTCTTCCGCCAGGCATGCGGTTGGGGCCAGGGCGGGTTCCCGTTATTCAATCTGGGATGCCCCCATCTCCATTGTGTCCATCCGTTCCCACTCTGATCAGTAGGGTAGCAAGACTGTGGCCCGGCTGGTCGAGGGGATAAATTGTTTTATTAGTTGCCGCCATCTTTTAGTCTTAATTTTAACAATGTCATTGGGGTATTCAAGGGGTTTCATTGTATATTGTTATTCTTTTATTGTGTAAACCGCCGTGAGCCCGAATGGGAACGGCGGTATATAAATTCAAGTAATAAATAAAGAAACAAATAAATCAAACTGGATATCATACCTTGGCCCAATCCAACATAATTACTCAAATGTTCCATATTGTTAGAGAAAACAAGTACCTGCCATGGCTGCAGCTTCTGAAGTCTCAGCCAGTCTCCCCTCTGCTTCCAGCTAGATCTGGATAAGGAGGCAGCATTTAAGGCACGTGCCACCAGCTGGATAGAGTTATAAATGCTGTGGCTGTCCTGAGACAGGATCCCTTCAAGCTCATCATGGGGCGGGGTCTCCAGTTCCTCTTTCTCTCTGCATCTTATCCAGCCTTTCACGGACAAGCCATGATTTGAATGAGTACAATGAAATGCTTGTTCCCCAATATCAATGAGGGTAGACAAAAAGGAGACAAAATTGTCGTATTTGGTCTTCTTGTTTGTGTGGATCAAAAAGGAAAAGGAACCATGGATGTTTTGGATATCAAACAATTTGAAAAACCACCGGAAGCTGAGATCACGCAAAACTGCAATGATCCAAACTTTCCCCACAATGGATTTGTCTTGTTCAATATGTTTGATCAACATCCCCAGTGCAATTGTTGAGTGGGAGTCTCCGTGGTAAACAAAGACATTACATTTTCTCTGCATGAAGAGTGGATATGTTTCAAAAATCATCCCCTTGGTTTCTTTGTTAAATTCTGGGATACGTACTGTGAAGGCAATGCAAATCCCACTCCGGACGACCACGGGGGTCATAGTTCTCAGGAATCTTTCTCCTTGGGCATTATCCGGAGCCAGGAGACCGATCCAGGTCCATCGGAAATGCAGGACCATCTTGGTAATGCCCATGAAATATACATCTTGGTTTGGGGCCATCCGGTAGAAAAAAGGCAATGGACTCTCATCTTTGAGTACATGATTAGCCAAACTATAACTGATCTAGTCAAGAAAGAAAGAGATCGTCATTTCGCTTTGTATCCAAGACAAAACTCTTGTTAGCATATAAATATTAATTCCTTTAGTTCTCAAGAAAACTATGTTTATGACAGCCAGTCTGTTTGTAGATACGCTCTTCACAGAGGCTAGACTTCTCAATAGGTTTTGCCTACAGAGATACATCACAGTTCCTTCAAATGGATGATTAGAGCTCTCAAAATTTTGGGAACAAACGCAGGCAGTTAGATAACTAAAGCCTGGCTGAGAGAAAACATTGTTTAAAGAAACAGATTAAAACAAGATATATGTATTTAATCCAAACGGTAGTAAAACTATACATGGAAAACATTGGCATGTTTCTCCCTTGAAGTGGTGAACATTAGAAACTAAAAAATGGTGCATCTATATACCCTAACATATTTCCGTATTTCTAGCCAGACTGGTGTAGTGGTTAGGAGTGCGGACTTCTAATCTGGCATGCTGGGTTCGATTCTGCGCTCCCCCACATGCAGCCAGCTGGGTGACCTTGGGCTTGCCACAGCACTGATAAAGCTGTTCAGACCGAACAGAGATATCAGGGCTCTCTCAGCCTCACCTCCCTCACAGGGGAGAGGAAAGGGGAGAGGAAAGGGAAGGTGACTGTAAGCCACTTTGAGGCTCTTCCTGGTAGAGAAAAGCGGCATATAAGAACCAACTCTTCTTCTTCTTCAGTAATCTCAGGGCTCTCTCAGTCTCATCCACCTCACAGGGTGCCTGTTGTGGGGAGAGGAAAGGGAAGGCAGCTGTAAGCCGCTTTGAGCCTCCTTCGGGTAGGGAAAAGCGGCATATAAGAACCAACACTTCTTCTTCTAGGTTAAAAACCTTGATCCAATAACCAAGGACTAAACCTCCAGGCTAGTGTGCGGGATGACCAGAAGCAAAGCTCCTTTTCAGAATGTTTGAAGATTACAAAATTTTGTATAAGTGGATCTATAAGCCATCTCGTTCTAAGGCAGGTCCTATGCTTACAAGCCTTAAACGATCTTGTTGCAATACCTACATACACCAGATTACAAGATCCTTGTACAACATAGATTATACTTCTAGAATTACAGTTGACAAAAGTTTTAGCGTGAAAGATTCTATTACACCATGGTGTAGTAATTAAGGGTAGCACCTTCTAATCTGGTGAGCTGGGTTTGAATCCCCACTCCTCCACATGAAGCCAGCTGGGTGACCTTGGGCTTGTCACAACCCTGACAGCTATATCTATGCAAATCAGACAAATTGGACTGAGGTGCATGGCAAAAGTGATGAAAAAGAGTTAATGCGCCAAGAAACTGCAGGAAATCACCAATGCGAAATAGTTTTATGGGTCTTCATGGGCTGGGAGCATACCTTTATGTATTTTGGGTAATAAATAAAACTGGGATAGCCACCAAGAATTCCACAATTTCCATCTTAATTAAATGTGCCAATGTTTCCAGTGCATAGTTTTAGTACACTTTGCAATAAGGACGTATTTTAAAAATCTGCTTCTTAAATTGTTTTCTCTCAGACAACCTTTGGGTACCATACTTAGTTGCCTCTTAAAATTGATTCCCCCCCCCTTTTGTTGGGCTTACAAACCTAGGAAGACCCACTGCAGAAGAGCTACATCTGAACCATCTCCCTTGTCAGCCCATGGTTTGGGGGATGATTGGCAAATCAACAAACGTTTTAGTTTGACCAACGATGAGGTTTCTTGGTCACATTGAAGAGTGGAAGGTTGGAAATCGGCTGTATGGATTCCGTCACAACCAAGAATTCTCTTGAACATATTTCTCTTGATCTTTCCATGGGATAGAATCATAGAATCATAGAGTTGGAAGGGGCCATACAGGCCATCTAGTCCAACCCCCTGCTCAACGCAGGATCAGCCCTAAGCATCCTAAAGCATCCAAGAAAAGTGTGTATCCAACCTTTGCTTGAAGACTGCCAGTGAGGGGGAGCTCACCACCTCCTTAGGCAGCCTATTCCACTGCTGAACTAGTCTGGCTGTGAATTTTTTTTCCTGATATCTAGCCTATATCGTATAACCCATGACTGTGTGTCCTCTCCTCTGCAGCCAACGGAAACAGCATCCTGCCCTCCTCCAAATGACAACCTTTCAAATACTTGATCTCTGCCGTGCCTTTAGCAAATGCCTTTACCATCCAGCAATTTGGTTCCTCAAGTCTAGAACACTGCAGCAGGAATAAGAGTTCCGTCCATGGAATATAAACCTCTCATCTCTCCTTTCCCACTAGGTTAACTCATAATTAACCACGGCCCAAGTAAAAAAACAGGAGAGTCTGCTTAGCCTTAATAATCTCTCAACCCTCAGCTTCCTTACTTCCCAATTGGATGCAGAGAATGCAAAAGGATTTTTTTCAAATGGAAGAAAGGCTTCGGAAGTGCTGGAAACAGGGGGTCGGATTGCATGTTTCCAGAGACCTGTTTGAGACCTGAACCAGCTGAGTACATTCCATATGGTTAAAACAGGCGCCCGAGGGTGAGGGTGGGGTGTCTGATTTACCCTACAACTTTTTACTGAAGCTCATCATTGAACGGTGTCACTCAGAACAGGGGTAGTCAACCTGTGGTCCTCCAGATGTCCATGGACTACAATTCCCATGAGCCCCTGCCAGCAAACGCTGGCAGGGGCTCATGGGAATTGTAGTCCATGGGCATCTGGAGGACCACAGGTTTGACTACCCCTGACTTGGAATGACATCATTAGACGCCTCCCTCTTCTCCATATGTCCTGTACCTGAGGCATTTTGTAGATGCTTAACATGGTTGAAATCTGCTTGGAGGTTTCAGACTCGGCCCCCTCGAGAACAGCCAAGGGCTTATCCTGCCCTCCGCAGCTGTAGTTTGGAACGTTCTTCTGTCCTCCAGACAGGGCATCTACTGCCGCGTCGTAAGTCATCCTTGCCCGGAAAAAGTTCTCATAGACGTTGTACCCCAGAGTCGTGTTGGGTAAGACACCGGAATCCCGATTGATTTGGTCAGTGGCAAACATGAAAGGCAATAGGTCTGAATACCTCACCTCACGGAAACTGCAACAAAATGTGTAGGTTACATTTCACCTTGTGTTCCATGCTAACATTCCAAAATCCTGCTTCTTTTCCATCCAGGGCTTCCGCAGGCAGCAAAATTCTCTGGGTCTTTTCCTTGGTACGAAGCTCAGGCTAGCTCAACTCCGGAGCCTGAAGTACAAGCGCTGATGCTGACACAGTGGAGACACAGAGGCAGGTTTTGCTGGAAAGAGAGACGGCCCTTTGGCTACCGAAAACAGAGCCAAAGAGGGCTCAGGTCAGCCTCAAAGCTGGGGCTGACAAATGAAGACCCAGAGATTGAGCAGGGGAGAGAGAGAGAGAGAGAGAAGAAGAAGAGTTTGTTCTTATATGCCACTTTTCTCTAGCCAAAGGAGTCTCAAAGCGGCTTACAGTCGCCTTCCCTTTCCTCTCCCCACAACAGACACCCTGTGAAGGAGGTGAGGCTGAGAGAGCCCTGATATTACTGAAGAAGAAGAAGAGTTGGTTCTTATATGCCACTTTTCTCTACCCGAAGAAGGCTCAGAGCAGCTTACAGACGCCTTCCCTTTCCTCTCCCCACAACAGACACCCTGTGAAGGAGGTGAGGCTGAGAGAGCCCTGATATTACTGAAGAAGAAGAAGAGTTGGTTCTTATATGCCACTTTTCTCTACCCAAAGAAGGCTCAGAGCAGCTTACAGTCGCCTTCCCTTTCCTCTCCCCACAACAGACACCCTGTGAAGGAGGTGAGGCTGAGAGAGCCCTGATATTACTGAAGAAGAAGAAGAGTTTGTTCTTATATGCCACTTTTCTCTACCCGAAGAAGGCTCAAAGCAGCTTACAGATGCCTTCCCTTTCCTTTCCCCACAACAGACACCCTGTGAGGGAGGTGAGGCTGAGAGAGCCCTGATATTACTGAAGAAGAAGAAGAGTTGGTTCTTATATGCCACTTTTCTCTACCCGAAGAAGGCTCAAAGTGGCTTACAGACACCTTCCCTTTCCTCTCCCCACAACAGACACCCTGTGAGGGAGGTGAGGCTGAGAGAGCCCTGATATTACTGCTCGGTCAGAACTGTTTTATCAGCGCCATGGGGACCCCAAGGTCACCCAGCTGGCTGCATGTGGGGGAGTGCAGAATTATTGAACCCGGCTCGCCAGATTAGAAGTCCGCAGGAAAGATGACCCACAGGAAAAAGCTTTGGACCGTATAATACACTATTCTGCATAAGGGTTGAGAAGGATTCTTCCAACTGCCACTGAGCATATGGGTTGCTTGACAGTTAGGACGTTCTCAAATCTCCCCCAAAGACAAGACAGACAAAATAAGGATATATCAGAACTGTTTGGGATCAGATCAAACTTCTGTCGTTTCTAGGATTGTGTTTCTCTCACTGGTAGACTAAAAATTCAAATGGGTAGTCATGTTGGTCTGAAGTAGCACAATAAAAGGTCCAGTAGCACCTTTAAGGCCAACAAAGATTTATTCAGGGCGTGAGCTTTCGAGTGCAAGCACTCTTCCTCAGACTATGAACTCCTTACATCAGGGGTAGTTCCCATGAGCCCCTACCAGCAAACACTGGCAGGGGCTCTTGGGAATTGTAGTCCATGGACATCTGGAGGACCACAGGCCTTACGTAACAAAGAATATGTACATTCATAGTCTGACAAAGAGTGCTTGCACTCAAAAGCTCACGCCTTGAATAAATCTTTGTTGGCCTCAAAGGTGCTACCGGACTCTGATTTTATTGCGGTAGAGGGGTAGAGGGGTAGAGAGTAGAAAACAGGGGCTGTCCGTAGAAAAACAAATACAAAAACTGAATCGGGTCGAGGAGCATGAAATCCTTTCATACATCACTACTTACGCATCAAATACTATAGCAGGAGGGTCGGAGAAAGCATGGGGCTCAAAGACCGCGTTGGCTGTGGAGGTAATTCCAGCAGCGACAGAGTCTCCTGGCCGGTAATAATTCAGCGGGCTGCTTCGATCGGTTATCCTGCGGAACGGGCACTTTGCCTTCTGGACCCTGCAGGAGAGATGCGGGACCAGCTGAGAGAGCCACAATAGCAGAAGAGCCAGTCTGAGTGCGCCTGCTAAAGCCATGTCCCTTGTGGTGGCTCTCAACTACCTACCCCGCTAACCAGATGACGCCAAGTCCTCTTCTCGCGCTAAGGATGCAGGAGCAGCTATCAGCTGAGGTGGAGCGCACCTGTAGAGTCTCTTCAAATGGGACGACTAGGAGTCTTTCATCAGCCTGATCCTAGAAGTGTCCAGATCCTTGGGAGTTACTCGTGCGGCCGGTTTTCTAAGCCAAGCCTAAGAAGTCACTGCGTGTTTTTCATAATTCCCAGTGTTTCCCTTGTTGTTTTCAAAGCGATGCTGGGAGAAATCCCTTGAGACTTGTCAAGAAGAAGAGTAAATTGCTATTCCCCCCCCCCCCCCATCGCTCTGTGACTCTACGCGCAGGTGCTTGGGTGGAAAAACAGAGACATGTTTTTGAGTCCTGTAGCTGTGGTTCCAAGTTCTTTGATAAAGGTCATAAAATGACCTTTATGGGATATGGATTAAAGTTGTTCTATTATGCTTTACATGGAAATTAGCATGAAATCAGAGTCCAGGAGCACCTTTAAGACCAACAAAGATTTATTCAAGGTGACTGCAAGCACTCTTCGTTATACTATGATCTTCTTACATGACAGGGAATATATGCTGTTGTTGCTGTTGTTAGGTGCGAAGTCGTGTCCGACCCATCGTGACCCCATGGACAATGATCCTCCAGGCCTTCCTGTCCTCTACCATTCCCCAGAGTCCATTTAAGTTCGCACCGACTGCTTCAGTGACTCCATCCAGCCACCTCAGTCTCTGTCGTCCCCTTCTTCTTTTGCCCTCGATCGCTCCCAGCATTAGGCTCTTCTCCAGGGAGTCCTTCTTCCTCATGAGGTGGCCAAGGTTTCATCTTCAGGATCTGGCCTTCTAAGGAGCAGTCAGGGCTGATCTCCTCTAGGACTGACCGGTTTGTTCACCTTGCAGTCCAAGGGACTCGCAAGAGTCTTCTCCAGCACCAGAGTTCAAAAGCCTCAAATCTTTGACGCTCGGCCTTCCTTATGGTCCAACTTTCGCAGGGAATATATAGCAAAAAAAAAATCAATTCTGTTACATCAGTAGACTGTGTCACAACCAAATACAACCAATGATAATCCTTTGTCAAAACAGGGAGAAACCAAACTGCCTTTTATTAGTGATCAAAGGTTCTCACCTCCCCATATGTTGCTTGCTCCATCCGTCTCCATACAACCTTGAGACATTCCTCCCAGGGTATTGCTGGTAACTATCCCAAGGCCAGGGAGTCAAACTCAAAATCCCATGACATTCCCATATCTTACAGTCACATTATCACAAAATAAATAGTGAGGAATGTGGATACACAAGTTGAACTATTTAATTTATCCTCACTATTTATTTTCTTTGTGATAATGTGACTGTAAGATATAGCAATGTCATGGGATTTTGAGTTTGACTCCCTGGCCCTGAGTTTTGGTAAAGTACACTGAATTCTAGGGCAGGGGTAGTCAACCTGTGGTCCTCCAGATGTCCATGGACTGCAATTCCCATGAGCCCCTGCCAGCATTTGCTGGCAGGGGCTCATGGGAATTGTAGTCCATGGACATCTGGAGGACCACAGGTTGACTATCCCTGTTCTAGGGGAATTGATTGGCTGTTTTGACAAAGGATTGTCATTGGCTGTATTTGGTTGTGACACAGTCTACTGATGTGACAGAATTGATTTTTGCTATATATTCCCTGTCATGTAAGAAGATCATAGTCTGAGGAAGAGTCCTTGCCCTCGAAAGCTCATGCCCTTTTTGGTCTTAAAGGTGCTACTGGATTCTGATTTTTATTGTGCTCCTTCAGACCGACACGGCTACCCATTTGAATCTATCCTTATGGAAATTACAGCCATGCCTGTAAGGCGCTCAGGGAGAACTGCAGCTGGGCCTTTGACCAGCCAGGTCCCAGAGCCAGACCACTTGTGCTGCAGGGTCGGCGGCAGGGCAGAAGACACGGAGGGTCTGGCGCTTGGTCTTCGGTCTCCACTCTGGTTTCATTGTCTCCTCCACGGCTTCATAAAACCCTGGCTTGTGGGCTACATGTCCAGTTGGAACATTTCGTTATGCAGTGAATAGGCCTGAATTACATCTCCCCACTCTGTTACTGTCTTAGACTACCTGCCTGTCGTTGCACTTTTTGAGTATTTTTATAGCGATTTATCTACTCTGAAATCTCAGTTTCATTAAAAAAAACAACCACCTCCAACCCAGCCTTTCTCAACCTTTTTACCACTGAAAATACCCTGAAACGTTCTTCAGGCTTCAAGAAACCCCAGGGGTGATGTCAGCAGGCCACGCCTCCTGGCCACACCCCTTGGAAGTCACATGTCAAAAGAAATGCCATCACCCTGACACTCCCACCAGATGTAACAGCACACATTGTCACCACTGTCCCCCCAGTTCTAGGAACAGAACAGCGGCCTACTCTGCTGGACTAAGAACAGGGTCAGGGCAGGCTTCTTCCACGTTATCACCCGCCCACCCCAACACTAGGTTGCTCTCTCTGGCGTGTCTTTCCTGACCTTGGTGTTTGCCTGCCTGCTCTGCCCCCCTTCCCCAAGCTCCAGGTGCCCATTGAGAAAGGCAACTCTTGGCACATCCTCAAGCAATACATTCTTAGATTCTTTAAAACTGCACTTGGAACTGTTTTTCTGAACTAAATGGGGGGATCAGCACTTTTGGTGACGTCAAGGGGCGTGGTGTCATGGCGGCACTTCCGGGGCATGGGGCACGGGGCACGGGGCATGGGGTGGGGCATGATGATGCCACTTCCGGTGATGTCAAGGGATGTGGTGTCATGGCGGCACTTCTGGGGCATGGAGTATGATGATGCCACTTCCAGTGACACCAGGGGCATGGTTATGCAAATAGGTTAATTAGTATGCATGGTGGAAGGTGTGGTTATGCAAATTAGCTTATTAAGCATGCGGAGTGTACCCTTTTACTACTACTGGACAATGTTGCTTAGGAGATTCATCAACTTATGTAAAAGATAAGAAGGATTCTCTATAACAGGAAGAAGTCTATGGCTTTAATTCCATTAAGGTAAGCTGGGAGTAGAATGATGCCTATAATTTATGGCTTTGTGGTCGGGATATTATCAGTGTTTGTGACTATTATCGTACTTCCAGTAGACAAAAAAAAAAGCTTGAAAAGAAATTTTAAGAAGAAATTTGTAACAAACTGAAGAAGAGACAAAATGGCCTTGACCTGGAAGCCTATCTTTGAATGGTTACACCATGTGTGTTCTTCTAGCTAGTGGAGTAGCGGGGTACCTCAGGGCTCAGGGCTCAGCCCGGTACTTTTTAACATATTTATTAATGATCTAGATGAGGGGGTGGAGGGACTACTCATCAAGTTTGCAGATGACACCAAATTGGGAGGACTGGCAAATACTCCAGAAGATAGAGACAGAGTTCAACGAGATCTGAACACAATGGAAAAATGGGCAAATGAGAACAAGATGCAATTTAATAAAGATAAGTGTAAAGTTCTGCATCTGGGTCAGAAAAATGAAAAGCATGCCTACTGGATGGGGGATACGCTTCTAGGTAGCACTGTGTGTGAACGAGACCTTGGGGTACTTGTGGATTGTAAACTAAACATGAGCAGGCAGTGTGATGCAGCGGTAAAAAAAGGCGAATGCCATTTTGGGCTGTATCAACGGGGGCATCACATCAAAATCACAAAGTGTCATAGCCCCATTGTATATGGCACTGGTCAGACCATACCTGGAGTACTGTGTGCAGTTCTGGAGGCCTCACTTCAAGAAGGATGTAGATAAAATTGAAAGGATACAGAGAAGAGCGATGAGGATGATCTGGGGCCAAGGGACCAAGTCCTATGAAGGTTGAGGGACTTGGGAATGTTCAGCCTGGAGAAAAGGAGGTTGAGAGGGGACATGATAGCCCTCTTTAAGTGTTTGAAAGGTTGTCACTTGGAGGAGGGCAGGATGCTGTTTCTGTTGGCTGCAGAGGAGAGGACACACAGTAATGGGTTTAAACTTCAAGTACAACGATATAGGCAAGATATCAGGAAAATGTTTTTCACAGTCAGAGTAGTTCAGCAGTGGAATAGGCTGCCTAAGGAGGTGGTGAGCTCCCCCTCACTGGAAGTCTTTAAGCAAAGGTTGGATACACACTTTTCTTGGATGCTTTGGGCTGATCCTGCGTTGAGCAGGGCCTCTATGGCCCCTTCCAACTCTATGATTCTGTGATTCTTTATCTACAGTTCCAGCATCTAATTGCTAATCAGTAGAAACACTGGGGAGACATCTGCCCTTATCACATCACACTTTGTAATGTTTTGGGAAGTGCTGTAGCCTCCTCATCTATTAGGTAAGTACATGTTTGTAATGTTTAAGATACAACTCCCAATGAATATGGAGTCTGGCTACTCACAATGTTGCATTTTGCTTTTTTGTCATTTCTAGCAGGGAGTCTGAAAAAGGAGTCAAGAATTGCATTTGGCAGGAAGTCCTATGATGGGGCCAGAAGTGTAGTCAAGAAATATAATCCCAGTCAGGTGTAATCCAATACCGAAGGAGGTAACAGGCCTGTCGGGAAGTGGCGAGCATAAAATCAGTCAGAGACAGGCCAGTTCGCAGCTTGACAAAAATGTTCAGAATAAAGATGGAGACCCCAGCCAATTAAGCCACAGTGGAGACTAAAGAACAGACCCGCCTTGTCTTGTGTATTGCAGCTGGCCCTGTAGCATATAAAGAAACACCGTCGGTTTCTCGTGGAAATTCATTCATTCATTCATTCATTCATTCATTCATTCATTCATTCATTCATTCATTCATTCATTCCCATTTATATACTGCTCTCCCCGAGGGCTCAGGGCGGTTTACACAGAACTGAGAACTATACAAGAAACCATACATATAAATAACTATAACCTTACTAATATAATATATTACTAATAACAGGATAACAGTACAACATTAAATAGTAATAGTACAAACAGGTCCAGGAGCAGAATGCCTTGATCGATTTCTGGGGATGGGGGAGAGGGAGGGGGCAGGGGCCCCCAAAAGCAAAGAAACCAAGAGGCAAAAAGCGGTATCTTCTTGAAATTTATTCAATGCAGTCCTAGGTTATTTAAATTTTTTTGCAACCAGAACGGGGTCCCAGGTATACAACCCCGCTTTCTGTGACCCCTTTACTGAAGAGCTATTGCCAATGTGATATGCTTTACCTTTCGAATTGAAATTAATATTGGTGATGTTCAATCTTTATATTAAGACCGTTATTGCAACCACTGAAGAAGAAACAGAAAGCAGGATTGTTTAACCGGGACTCCGTTCTGGTTGCAAAAACTTTTAAATAACCTAGGACTGCATTTAATACATTTCAAGAAGATACCACTTTTTGCCTCTTGGTTTCATTTGCTTTTGACCCTGTAGCATAAGCAGCTGGTGGTCTTATAGCTCTGGCACCTGATTAGTAGAAGGCCCAGTTGCAGTTCTGTATACTTGTATGTGCTTCCATAGAGCCTCTTGTGGCGCAGAGTGGTAAGGTAGCCGTCTGAAAGCTTTGCCCATGAGGCTGGGAGTTCGATCCCAGCAGCCGGCTCAAGGTTGACTCAGCCTTCCATCCTTCCGAGGTCGGTAAAATGAGTACGCAGCTTGCTTGTTGGGGGGTAAACGGTAATGACTGGGGAAGGCCCTGGCAAACCACCCTGTATTGAGTATGCCATGAAAACGCTGGAAGGCGTCACCCCAAGGGTCAGACATGAGCTGGTGCTTGCACAGGGGAGACCTTGACCTTTATGCGCTTCCATATAAATACTAATGGAACAGCTTTTATCCATTATTACTGCTGTCATTGTTACTGTTGGTCACTACCGTTACTACTGTTATTGCTCCTATCACCACGATTACTGTCTCTGCTACTGAATTTATATTGCACCCGTTCGTGTTCTCTGTAAACCACTCTGAGCCGCAAGGGGAGGGCGGTGTATAAATATACGGCGATAAATACATAAATATTCCATACTAACGGGACAGCTTTGATTCACATCCCGTATTGATCCAAATTCCACTTGATCCGTATTCAGTGGGTCCGATCTGACCCACAGATCTGACCCATTGGAGCCTAGAGAGCCCCAGTGGTGGGACTCACAAACATGTTGTGTGTCTAGCCATGCACCTGCGCGTGGCGGCAAAGTTGAGGAAGGAACTTTGCCATATAATCAAGAAAATCATGGTAATTTCCTCTTCCCCTCACCAATATTCAAGGGATTTCTCCAAGCGTCACCTTTGGAGACAGTAATCGAATCACCGGACCGAAGAAAAACACGCAGCCACTTTTTGAACTGAGCTTGAAAAGGGCTGCTGCACAAATAAGTCCCGAAGACCCAGACGGGAGGGCGACAAGGCTGACTCAAGATCCAGAGTCAGCCTGCTGGATCAGAAGCCGTCAGAGGGCTCCATCTGGGTCGGTACTTCTCCCTGCACCCTTGCTTGACAGAAGAGGGCTTGGCTTCTTCTGCTTAGTGGGGGTCGGTGGCTGGGAGCCCGCACAGGGAACATGGATTTAGTGGACATACTAAAGATTTCTCTGCTGCAGCCCCTGCTCTGGGGGCTGCTGCCTCATCTCTCCTGCAGGGCTCTGAATGCACAGTGCGCGTTCCACACAATAACGGATGTCAAATGGCCACTGAACTATTACAGGCTGGGGGACCTGGCCGTTGGCGGAATCACGTCTACATCAAAATCTGTGCTTTGGCCATTCACGTTTTCAAAGCCTCCCGAGATACGGTTTCAAGCGTAAGTGACCCTGTTCTCATGATTCTGTTTTTACACTCTCTTTGTCACGGGAAGGCCCTGTGTTCTGGCATCCACCCTGGGAAAACGGCATGCTTCTTTTGTCCGATGCTTTCTTGCACAGTTTCTCAGGTCTTAGGTCTTCGCATTTCTGTACTGATTGATGCATATCCCTGCACTAGGCACATGCACATCCCAATTGCTCATCCACTGTCACCTGCCACCCTCTTGAACCTTCACAGAATCAGCCTCTCCGTCAGAGGGCTACCCAACCTCTGTTTTAAAATTTCAAAAGATGGAGAACCCACCACCTCCCGAGGAAGCCTGATCCACTGAGAAACCGCTCTAATTATCAGGAACTTCTTCCTTCACTCTACTTACAAGGCATATGCATGACCCCGTACAACCTGTAAATACGGCAACTGCCAGAAAAAGAGTGTGGCTTGCAACAATGACCCTCCCCCCCCACTCCGGTTAGATCATGAACTTCTTAAAGGAATGTTTCCAGCATCAGGACTGAGCTGAGCCCTCTTTTCTTCTGTTAGCACAAAGCAAATGATTATCCCCCTTCCAACACTACCCTTTTATGAATAGCTATCACACTTCATGTCCTGAACATGAAGAGCATGGTGTTCGTTCTGTGGGAAAGACCCAGAGATTCCCTGCAAAGGTCCTTAGTGCAAAGGAAGCCAGATTTTTAGCACTGAATACCAGAAGAAATGTCACTAACTCATTATGTTGCAGGGTAGGTCACATGAAGTATTTGGAATTCCTGCCCTTCATGTTTGCCATTGAGAAAATCTATAAACATTCAAATCTCTTACCCAACATGACTCTGGGGTACAACATCTATGAGAACTATTTTAACGCAAGAGTGACTTCTGATGCGGTGATAGACCTGCTCTCTGGGGGACAGAAGACAGTTCCAAACTACAGCTGCGGAGGACAGAATAAGCCCTTGGCTGTTCTTGAAGGGACCGACTCTGAAACCTCCAAGCAGATTTCCACCTTGTTAAGCATCTACAAAATGCCTCAGGTACAGGACATGAGGTCAGGGAGGCTGAGTCTCAAAGTGCCAACCAAAGTGGGGTTGTATCCTTCTAAGTTCATCATATGCCATGGACTTAGAAGGGTGTGTGGTCAATCACCCCCTCCATAGGTGCCTGTTTCAACCCTATTTACTCACCTGGTGCAGGTGTCCAGCAGCTGCACCATAATGACGAGGTCACCTGTTGAGTTCAGTGCCTGCATCCCCCCGTATGACAGGGGCATTTCTCCACTCTCTCCAAGCAAAGGTGCATAACTCTGGCAACATGGAGCTAAGTATGGGCAATTTGGTTCAGATAAGCTGAAAAGTACCTGAATCGATGCTAATCTGGGTTCTTTTCAGACCTATCCAAGATGAATTGCATATCCCTGCAATTTAAATGGGTCAAATCAGTGATGGTCAAATGACAAACTACAGCACGTAAAGCCTGATATATTGCTGGTGGGTAAAATCACAAAACTCTGGCTCGCTTAGGCCATTTCGTACAATCCAACTCAATTATGCTAGGATTGGTCAGTGGAAAAAGGAAACCAGGCTGGCAATGAACACAATAAAAATGGACTCTGGCCAGAACATTGCATGGCTGAGGGAGGCAATGCAAGACTAGGGATTGTGACAACAGCTGTGCCATGCCTGACAACAACAACAAGTCACAATTTGGCAATTCTACCATGATTCAGTCAGTTTAGATTCCTCCCACCACTTTCTCAGTCAGGGTCTGAGAAGGTTTGGGGGCAAGATTGACTACCAAGCAGCTGATACTCCCCACCACCAGCAAAGGCTCGAAGGAGGCATTTAAGTACCCTGCTAGGCAGCTGATACTGACATGTCAGCTGCATTGCACGCCCTTTAAATGCCTCTCTCTGCTTTCTCAGGTAATGGTCTCTGCTGCCTGAGAAAGTGAGGGAAGCATTTAAAGGGCACACACCCCCAGCCTTCCCACCAAGCCAGCTGGCATCAGGGAAGGAAGGAACAGGAACCTGCACCTTCCCTCCCCCGTGTGCATGGTGCCTTGGACCATTTCGGATTTGGCTGAATCAACTCGGCTGAATCGATTTGAATAAATCCAAAATGGTCCACATTCCTCTCCCATGCTTATGCCTACATGTAACCAAACCCTCTGTTTCCATCAATTAGGATGTTTCTCTACTTTAAAAATAATTTCTGTTGCTCCACATCCAACTGTGAAGGAAAGAAACATTTCCAACCTTGGTTAACAGTTATCTAAATTAGTGGGATAAAGGTAAAGGTATCCCCTGTGCAAGCACTGGGTCATGTCTGACCCTTGGGTTGATGCCCTCTAGCATTTTCATGGCAGACCCAATACGGGGTGGTTTGCCAGTGCCTTCCCCAGTCATTACCGTTTACCCCCCAGCAAGCTGGGTACTCATTTTACTGACCTCGGAAGGATGGAAGGCTGAGTCAACCTTGAGCCGGCTGCTGGGATCGAACTCCCAGCCTCATGGTCAGAACTTTCAGACAACATTTCTGCTGCTTTACCACTCTGCGCCACAAGAGGCTCAAATTAGTGAGATAGGAGAGCTTAAACATTTATATTCCATTGATGGAAAACTTACTTCCTACTGAAGTACTCCAAGGAAATCAGGCAACTGGGGAGAAAGGCTATTTGCCATAGGCCAGGAGTGACCAAACTGTGGCTGTCCAGATGTCTGTGGACCACAATTATCATGAAACCCTGCCAGCATGTGCTTGCAGAGGCTCATGGTAATTGTAGTCTGTGCACATCTGGGGAGTCAGAGTTTGGCCACCCCATCATAGTCACTGCAGTTGTCTTGAGGAATAACCAAGAGAACTATTTGTAAGTTAGCTCTTAAGAGGACAATTTCCAGGATTCTACACTTGGAACAAGGGACTCCATTGTTGATGAACCTAAAAAGCTTTTCAATTGGCCTTTCATTTCCTCAAAAACCTGGACTCAGCAGGGAGATCAGTCAGAAATAGCTCCTCTACAGTGGTCCTCCTGGGTGAGCATCCTTAACCATTGAGAAAAAAACAAAACAAAACAGGCTGATTCTAATCCCGATTTGAAGGGACTGAACTGAGAAGGATGTTCACATAGACACTGGCTACCATATTGATGGGAGTTTTGATAGCTATGAAGGCTTGTATACTAACAATTATATCAGTTTTCTCTTCGAGGCAAAAGTAATCAGTCCCCAATCTCTCCCTTTCCCGACTAGATCAGCTACAGTGTGGATAATCACGTGCTCAAAGAGGAGCCTCAGTCACCTTTTGTGTACCGGATGGCCCCAAATCAAGATGTGTATTTTATGGGGATTGTCAAGATGCTCCTGCATTTCCGATGGACCTGGATCAGCCTCCTGGCTCCGGACAATGCCCAAGGAGAACGATTCCTGAGAACTATGACCCCCGTGGTCATCAAGAGTGGGATTTGCATTGCCTTCACGTTACGCATCCAGCAACTGTATGACGTTGGCAAGGTTTTACCCTCACGGACATCTTTCATTTACATGCAAAGAAGATGTAACATCTTTGTTTACCATGGAGACACCCACTCTATGATGGCTGTTGGGGTTTTGGTGAAACTTGCTGAAAAAAGAGAAAACTCCCCCGTGGGGAAAGTTTGGATCACTGCAGCTCTGCGCGATGTCAGTGTGAGGGTCTTTCTGAGGGTGTTTGAGACCCACCACGTTCATGGTGCCTTTTCCTTTTTGTCCCGGGCAAGCGTGAATACCGACTATGACAATTTGGATTCCTTTCTTTTTATTCTCAGTCAAATTGGCATGGGTGCATTTCACTGTTTCAATTCAAAGCCTGGGTTATCTGTGAAAGGCTGGAGAAGGTGCGGAGAGACAGAGGCACTGGCGGCCCCACCCCAGGGTATGCTTGAAAGGATCCTGTCTCAGGATAGCTACGCCATTTACAATTCCATCCAAGTGGTGGCCCATGCCTTGAATGCTGCCTCAACCAGAGCTGATTGGAAGTTGAAAGGGAGATGGAAGCTGCAGCCATGGCAGGTTATTAGTTTTCTCTAAAAACTTGGGAACATTGGAGCAGCTACACTGCATCCGACTAAGAATCTGTCATGCTAGTAAGAATCTGTCATGCTAGTAATCCACTAGAAAGAGCTATTGACTACAGCCCTCAGCTGTAGACTGCTTCCCACCCTGTGATAACCAGAGGAATTTCCTTCTCATGAGAATAGAGACAGGAAGACTAATTTTATTTCTATTTCACCCTTTCCCTTGGTTCAAGGCAGCTGAAACACAGAGTCTGCCTGTGTAGGTGTGTGGTTCATAAGGGTCAAAGTTATAACAACTTGCTATAATCAAAAAGAAACTGAAGGGCACCAAATTTGTTTCATATTAGCTCATTTTAACTTGTTTCCACATGGGTTAACTAACCTTGGTGAAGAAGGGAGGTTGTTGTTTTTCTGCTTCCCTTTGAGGTCCATTCGTTTACCTCACAAAGATTCAGAGGAACTAAAAGAGGAAAAGGATAATCTAAATGACACATTGTTTAAAATTTATAATAGTGATCAATTCATTGCAGATGTATGCCTTTTCCCCTTCCAAACATGGAACTAGAGACTTTTTTAAATGAAGTAAAAATGGGTACTTCAGAGAATTTGATGGGCACACAATTATAGCACCCATTTCTGCCACTAGATTCCCTCTATTGTCCTTGAACACAGATATGTTGTGTATACAGTCCTCTATTTTTTCCAGTTTTATTAATTAATTATCAATCAATCAATCAATCAATCATTGGATTTCCATACTGCTCTACTCCCATAAGGGCCCAGGGTGATTTACAACATTACATTAAAGCTATGAGTTTATAAATAAAATTAAAATTAAATGTTATTAAACACTGTGAATTGTGAGTTCCTGCATTATGCAGGGGGTTGGATTAGATGACCCGAGAGGTACCTTCCAACTCTATGATTCTAAAGAAACATCAACTCGCTAACCAAAACATTTATTTTTCCTTTTTTTCCTTTGAATTTTTTTCCTTAAAAAGGGATGCTTAATTGAAAAATGTTTAAGCACAGAATCCTCATTGGTATTCTTAGAATTTTGAAAACAGGGAATAGCTACCATCACAAAATGGCTGCCACGTAGAAGAAGAGTTGGTTTTTTTATGCTGCTTTTCTCTACCCAAAGGAGTCTCAAAGAAGCTTACATTTGCCTTCTCTTTCCTCTCCCCACAACAGACACCCTGTGAGGGAGGTGAGTCTGAGAGAGCCCTGATATCACTGCTCGGTCAGAACAGCTTTCTCAGTGCTGTGGCGAGCCCAAGGTCCCCCAGCTGGTTGCATGTGGAGTAGTGCAGAAACAAACCCGGCTTTCCAGATTACAAGTCTGGACTCCCAACAACTCAGGTTTCCACTTGCTTCCATAATTCCCCTTTGAATGCAGAACCAAGATTACAAGTTTGCTGAATCAAACTTTACAGTGTGCTTATGAAGAATTGCTCCAAATGAATTGGAAAAGCACAACTATTTTAGAGACTCAAAATGCTGAAGCTGGAAGAGGAAGACTCAAAAAGGGGCCTCAGATCCAGTTAAGATTTCTGTATCTGGAGGCCCTTGGCACATATGAAACATAAGGGAACTCCAAATCATCAAGACTGTGAAAACCAATATGGCTTCCTGTATTTCTAAATGCTGTTGCTTTGTATGTTCTCCTAGCTCCACCCTTTCCTGAGAAACTTCCAGTCTTACAATAATTCCACAGAAGGAGTTTATTTTGATGAGAACGGGGAGGTGGCAGCGGATTTCGATATCGTGAACTGGGTGGCAACACCCAATCGGTCTATCCAGAGGGTGAACATTGGGAGTGTGGAGAGACGTGGTGCGGAAGAGATAAAGTTTACCATTGATGAAGACGTCATTGTGTGGCCTGAATGGTTTAATGAGGTGGGGAAAACTTGTTTCATGGCATACCCTATAAAAACTCGTTAACTTTTCAAGGGTTATTGCAATCAAATAAGAGCACACAGAATGAAAATGATAGAGACAAGTATGGTAAGATAACTGTTTGGCGATGGGCTGTCAACAATATATACCACTAATGATAGTCTAAAGGCCCAGAAACAGCTTGAAGTCCAGATCCCAAAGGGACACTTTCTACAAGGCACAGCCAAGAGCACCGAACTTGAGCCATGACTAATGAAAGTTTCTGTAGCGTCCATTGTCTTCATTACCATCTTTCTGGGTGTCATCTGGAGCAGGGGTAGTCAATCTGTGGTCCTCCAGATGTTCATGGACTACAATTCCCATGAGCCCCTGGCAGCAAACGCTGGCTACCCTTGATCTGGAGAATCATATACTGCTAAGATACAATTTCGATTACTTTGTGCTGCTTGTCCTTCTGCCTAGACCCTGCCTCAGTCCAGGTGCACTCCAAGCTGTCCACCTGGATACGCTAAGTTGATTAAGGAAGGAGAACCTCTCTGCTGCTACGATTGCTCTCCATGTGTGGAAGGGACGATCTCTACTCAGGAAGGTAAGCCACATCCCCCAGTTCCAATTGTAGAGGGGAGGCAGAGGAAAAAAATAATTCTCTCACACCTTGTCCCCTTTGGAATACCTTCTCTCTCATTAAACTGCATGATGTATCATGTATGAAGTGCCACATGACAAGTCCGATGTTTCGGTCACTTTGCCCGCATTTTCCTTACTTTGTTTGGCATACATTCTTCGGGGTCTCAGGGCTGCGCCTGCAGTATTATCAGAGACTCATTTTGTTTGTAATGTTAAGCATGGATCTCAGCACTTTCCACAATGAAGGATCCCAATCTGAAAGTTTCCCAACTGCATCCTTATTATGCATTCTTGCTTCCTGACTTTTCCGTTATGTCTGTGTAGTCCTGCTTTTCTGGCAAGTACGTATGCACTTTTTATTTATTTATTTGTTTATTTGTTTATTTAGATTTATATACCGCCCTCCCCGAAGGCTCAGGGCAGTTTACATTAAACTAATCAACAATACATGAAAACAGTCTTCGTTAAAAATTCATACAATAATTAATAACCGTGGCTGTAACAATATAACAGAATAATATAACAGTATAGCAATAAAATAGCATAATGATGCAACAGTGCAATGCCACAACAGGTCCAGAGCGCTCTGGTGCAGTTCTGGGAGGAAGGGGGGGAGAGGGGGGGAGAGCAGGGAGAGCGGGGGCCCTTCATTCGCTGTTGGTTGTGCCTGGCCTCAACCAAATGCCTGGCAGAAGAGCTCCTTTTTGCAGGCCCTGCGGAACTGTTTAAGCTCCGTCAGGGCCCTGATCTCCTCCGGGAGCTCGTTCCACAAGGTGGGGGCCAGGACAGAGAAGGCTCTGGCCCTGGTTGAGGCCAGGCGGACTTCTTTTGGGCCAGGGACCATTAGCCGGTTGGTGGCGGCGGAGCGCAGAGCTCTTTTGGGGGCATAGGCAGGGAGGCGGTCCCTCAGGTACACTGGGCCCTGACCGCGAATGGCCTTGAAAGTAATTACCAGAACCTTTAGTCTGATCCAGAATTCAACTGGCAACCACTGCAGTTGTTGGAAAATGGGCCGGATGTGGGATCTCCACGGTGTTGCTGTGAGGATCCTGGCCGCTGCGTTTTGGACCAGCTGTGGTTTCCGGGTCAGGGCTAAGGGCAGGCCTTTCAAATTTCAGATATATTCTCACTGAATGTAACAAAGCAACTATTAAAATGGATATAAAGTAGATTGTTGTGGTCAGCCGTTCATTCGAGTCCGACTCTTGGCGATCCCATGTCTCCACTGTTGCCACAATCCCCGCGTTACTAGCCACAGCCGTACAATGTTTTGGCCGGTATGTCACGAATTGATTATTGATAGTACAGATACTGATGATATGTTCTTTTCAGATTCAAGTCATTGTCATAAGTGTCTAGAAGATCAACATTCAAACAAGAACCGAGACCAGTGTGTTCCCAAGCGTATCACCTTCCTGTCCTACGAAGAACCTTTGGGGATCATCCTAAATGTCCTTGCTTTTTTTTTCATTCTAATGACAAGTTTTGTTTTGGGAATCTTCATTAAATACTCAGAAACGCCAGTAGTCAAAGCCAACAATCGGGACCTCTCCTATGTTCTCCTCATCTCCCTCCTGCTTTCCTTTCTGTCCTCTTTTCTCTTCATTGGTCAGCCTCACGAGGTGACCTGCCTTGCCCGACAAACCGTCTTCAGCATCATCTTCTCAGTTGCCGTCTCTTCAGTGCTGGCCAAAACTGTCACTGTGGTGGTGGCATTCATGGCCTCAAAGCCAGGGAGCAGGATGAGGAAATGGCTGGGGAAGAGCTTGGCCAACTCCATTGTCTTTTCCTGTTCCACCATTCAAGTGGGCATCTGCACTCTCTGGCTGGGCATCGCTCCCCCCTTCCCAGACTCTGACATGCACTCCCAGCCTGGAGAGATCGTACTGCAATGTAATGAAGGGTCCGTCACCATGTTCTATGCTGCCCTTGGCTACATGGGCTTTCTGGCCGCCATCTGCTTCACGGTGGCCTTCCTAGCCAGGAAGCTGCCTGGGGCCTTCAATGAGGCCAAGCTGATCACCTTCAGCATGTTGGTGTTCTGCAGTGTGTGGGTGTCCTTTGTTCCCGCTTACCTGAGCACGAAGGGGAAATACATGGTTGCCGTGCAGGTCTTCTCCATCTTGGCCTCCAGCTTGGGCTTACTGGGTTGCATCTTTCTTCCCAAATGTTACATTCTTCTTCTGAGGCCTCATCTCAATACAAAGGAACTACTCATGATAAAACAAAAAGATGGGCTCTGACGGAGTACATATAGAGCATGCTTTGTAATGTTAGTGATCTTTCTCCCTACAATTATGAATCCCGTGTTCCCTATTTGGAACTTTGCTTTGCTAAACTGCTATTAGATCAAGTAAATCTGCCTCTATAATACCTCTGTTCATCTATAGTTATAATAATATATCTACAAGTACAAGTACAACTACAAGTACAACGATGTAGGCTCCGATTGTCAGTCCGGGGGAAGGGGCCTATCGGCACCCTTCCTCATCCCGGACAGGGCTCTCCGATGGAGCCCTTACTGCTTTATTTAATCCACTCCGCGAGGAGCAGTTAAAGATGATTCTATGATTCCATGATTCTATGATTCTAGATCCACGCTAACTAGGTAGAAATGAGAGGAAACTGCAGGAAAAACGGACACTTACTGTTACACAGAGGTTTTCCCCCTTCTTGTTTTGAAGCAGCTGTGTTAACTAGTGAGCTTGCCCGAAGTATTAGCATTGTACGTTTTGGGTGGTGGTTGTTGTCAATGTCATGGAACGAGAGGCTCATTCTGCACTCCTTAGATAACCCATTTCCAATGCTCTTTCCATGGAGATTTTCCTGTTCTGCACAGGAAAATCCAGCTGCACAAGCAAGTTTAAAGTGCATTATCCGATGTGTGCAGAATGAGCCCAGGTCTTCTTAGTCTTAGTCCCTGTACTGTTTGACATGGGAGGAAAAAGACATGGCATCCAGCAGAGCAGTCATTAACTGCCCTGAACCTTGCTGTGCAACTCACATACATTTTTTTTATTATACTCTCATGGACCTTGGCCATTGTGGACATACATGTCTTAGCTCAGAGTTTTTGCACTGTACAAATCCACGTGAGACTAGATGTTTCACATGGATATTGTAATGGATAGTCTAATGACCCAGTCTCACACCCTAAGGATGACTTTTACATCTAAAAAGTTTCAAGCAATACCATTGACCCTTCATTACAGATGCTTTTCTCACACCCTGGTACAGGGTTTCTCAACCAGGGCTGCATGAGACCCCAGGGTTTCTTAACAGCCTGAAACGGGTGGGAGATAGATAATTTTTAATATATTTTTTAAATGTCCTAAATGTTTATTGGGTGATATGACCATATTCGGTCACCTCAACATGCCCCCCCTTCAAAATACCAATGATGGGCCTGGGGGCGGGTGGGAAGGGGAGGAGTCCTAGGTGGGCGTGTCCACAGCTATGCTTCCCAACCATATTCTGCACGATCACGCCTCTTCTGGGGTCTCTCAAAGCCTGATGAATATTTCCGGGGTTTCTCAATGGTCAAAATTTGAGACAGGCTGTTGTAATGGATAGTTCCTTAACCACCCAGTCGCACCATAAGGATGGCTTTTATATCCAAAATGTTTTGAGCAATACCATCAGCCCGTTCTAAATGCTTTTCTTCCTCTCTCATGTCCCCGTGTTGCTGTTTTTGTTGGAATTCAGTGATCAAAGACCATTATTTATTTATTTATTTATTCATTCATTCATTCATTCATTCATTCATTCATTCATTCATTCATTCATTTATTTATTTATTATATTTCTATACCACCCTCCCCGGAGGGCGGTATATACTCTCTATGCCTGCTTTATGTTGAACCTAGGTACAAATTCTTGATGAAGATCACTCCTATAGTTCCTGAGATGTAAGAATATGATCAACTGGTTTTCCTGCCTTCTGACATTGATCCTGAGGTATCTAATCTAATTGCTCTTCATGCGCCGGCTGCTACAAATGTTAGGGCCAAAGCTGTCCAAGAAAAGTCTTGACTCCATGAGTCTGAATTTGGGAAATGTGGCTGGTGTTCTAGTTTAAATCACAGAGTTGGAAGACACCTCCAGGGTCATCGAGTCCAACCCCCTGCACAATTCAGGAACTCACAACTTCCTGGCCACTTCCTGATCCCTCTACCGAAAGAATACTTGCTTTGATATAGATGCTGTAAGCTGCATACTTGTGTGGCTGACCTTGGGAAAGAGGGAAGGAGCCCTATGGGGAATGGTAGGATAGAAATCTAGATATAAATGAATAAATTGTTCTTTAACACCTAGGTTTGTGGCATTTTATTGTTTTTTTTTAAAATGGCTGTTTGAGCATTGGGAGAGCCCTGGGCCAAGGACAATAAATCTTGCAATGACGACATGAATTCCACAATGGGTTTCCAGCACAGTAATCTCTCCCCTGTAGTTACAGGACTCTGGGAAGCAGGAGGTGCCGGCCCAAGGCAGCCAATAGAAGAAGAAAGCATAGCAGGGAAATGGACAGCCCAGTCCTCTTAGTCAAGTATAGAACCGTGGATTCCTCAATGTGGACTCAGAAGAAAAAAGGACATCACGAGGCACAATGATATAGTAGTCTTCTCTATGTTTATAGGTGAAAAGGTTCTAACAAAGTCCAAATGGTCAAACATATGATCAAACATAAAGAGTCAACCAAAACGGGATCCTAGGTTAAGTGACCCGCTATCTGTTCTATCTTCGTCAGTGGTTGCTCTGCAAAATGAATAGACAAGTAGACAATATATGCATGTAGAGTTTCAAAACATGGTTCATAATTTTACACAGCAGCATAACATACCTTCCAATATACTGTCATAGCAGTAGTCGTAGTATCACATTGGCAAAATGCTCATAATCGTCTGGGGATTTCATAAAGTGCCCATGAGGGCTACCTTCAGTTAGTATTTATAGAGAAGCTGGCAGTTACAGGTGTAGTCAATTATTTAAATTATTTTACTTTAATCCATTAAAGTAAATAACCAAAACAGATGTTTACAAAAAACGATTGTAATCAATCAATACTAATGGATCCGCTTTGATGTATGTTCCATATTCCATACCAATGGAACAGCTTTCATCCATGTTGCATATCGATCCATTGGATCCATGTTTAATTTGATCCATATTCAATGGGCCAGATTTGACCCACAGATGTGACCTATTGAATACTGGACAACCACAGTGACGGGACTCAAAAACATGTTGTTTCTCCTGCGCATGAAGGCACAGAGTGTTGAGGACGGAGCTTTGCCTGGTAATGACGAAAATCATGGTAATTTCCTCTTCCTAATACTCCGGGGATTTCTCCAAGCCTCATCTTTGGAGACAACAACTGAACCACCAGAGCGAAGAACAACACGCAGCCACTTCTTGAACTGAGCTTGAAAAGGCTGCTGCACAAAGATCTCCTGAAGACTGGCCAGGAGTGTGACAAGGCTGACACATGATTCAGACTCATCCTGCTGGATCAGAAGCCATCAGAGGGCTACATATAGACTGGTAGTTGTCTCTGCATCTTGGCCTGACAGAAGAGGGCTGTGCTTCTTCTGCTCAGTGGGGTATTAGGTTGACATCAATCACAGGAGACATGGCTTTAGCAGGCATACACAGGCTGCCTCTAATGCTCTTGCTGCTTTCTGATCTGCTTCCCCATCTCTCCTGCGGGGTTCTGAAGGCAAAATGTCCATTCAGTGTGATCAATGAAAGAAACTACCCACTGAATTATTACAGGCTGGGAGACGTGGCCATTGGTGGAATCACTTCGACATCAATGTCTCTGCTTGCACCATTTGTGTTTTCAAGGCCACCCAAGATAGATTTTCAGAGGTAAGTAATCCCATTTCCATGGATGTCGTGCTGCTCAACCTGATTCTGGTTTTACACTCAATGTTCCATGGACAGTCCGTGTGTTCTGGGATCCACCCTGGGAAAACTGTATGCCTCTTTTGCCTGATGGTTCCTCCAATGTTCCTCTGCTCTTATGTCCTCATATTTCTGTGTTGTCTTGTGGGGGATATTTGCAAAGGTATGAGCCTAAAGGGAACCTAGATGCTTCTCTGAATGACTCCCAAGGTGCCGGTGGAGAGCTCGTTCTCCACTGTTAAATATGATAAAGCATTAATCTATATAAAGCTTTTGTTTGGATCTGCAAGCAATCTTTTGGGAGTCGTGTAATTACAAAATGCCAATCCAGACTGTTGTCCATTAAGCATGAGCATACCTATTGTCAAATTAAATGTGCAATTTAACAATGTTAATTGTTAAACTTTATTCTTATGGCCAGTTCATTAACGCATTTCTTACTGTCCCAGGCTGACCACCCCCACCCATCCCCATTGCATAGGCTGTGCTTGGCTTTCAGCCTTTATTGGTAGTTCTGGTATAAAGCAGAGACAGAGAAGGACAGGGAAACGGAGATCAAGGCAACCAACTAGATGCTCTAGAATAGCGATCTCCAACCTGTGGGCCGTGGACCACATGTGGTCCTTCGACTAATTGGAGGTGGGCCCCGAAGGACGCCTTCTCCCCCCCCCCCGGCCCTTTATTTCATCCCCCCGGTCCTTTATAACACACTTCATTGTTGTGGCGTGTCTGTATCTTATTTTGAAGGGATGTTTAAACATTACCATAGTGATCAGAGAGCGTTAGGGCAGTGGTTGAGAGTAGAGGAGTAAACTACCCCCCCCCCCACCGGGCCTCAGTAAAAGGCGTTGAGTGGTCCCCGGCGTTGAGTGGTCCCCGGTGATAAAAAGGTTGGGGACCACTGCTCTAGAAGACATAAAAGCAAACACTGGAGGTCCAGTCGTTTTCCTATTGGGGTCCCCCAGCAATTGGTATTCAGAGAAGGACTGCAGTAGACCAATGAAGAGAGTGATGGACAGTAGCAAGAAATGGTTGTACCTACAGAAAAATGATATAGTTTACGGGGAGTGAAAAGTGGGGTGTAAATAATGAACTCTTCTTCTTTTCTAATGCAGCGAGTAGCCAGCCTTTCTATTGCAAGCTTCAGAAATGGCAATCAGTTTAATTATTTCTTAAATTACGTATTTTCAAGGTATATGTATTACCCCAGATGACTGTTTAAATATAGCAGATGGTAGAACAGATAGCCTGCCTTGCAAAAATTCCACCCCCACCCCCATTAGATCATGAACTTTCAAGGAACATTGTTATAATGTCTTCATTAGTCAAAGGCTGTGCTCTTCTCTCTGGCAACAGGACTGACCGGAGGCCTCCTGTCCGATTAAGAGCCAAAAGACCACACCCCTCCCAACACTCCTGTCTTAGGATCAGCTGTTCCACTTCATGCTCAGAATATGGGGAACATGGTGTTGCTTCTGAGGGAAGGGCCCAGAGACTTCAATTGTCTGTAAGAGACACTACTAGTGCATGCTGGTAGGGGCTCATGGGAATTGCAGTCCATGGATATATGGAGAGCCACCGTTTGGCCACCCCTGCCCTAGTAGAAAAGAATCCAGATTTTAGCATGGGATCTCTGAATACCAGGAGAAATATGAATAAACTTATTATGTTGCAGGGTAGGTCCAATGAAGTATCTGGAGCTGCTGCCCTTCATGTTTGCCTTTGAGAAAATCTATAAACATTCAGATCTCTTACTCAACATGTCTCTGGGGTACAACATCTATGAGAACTATTTAAATGCAAGAGTGACTTCGGATGCGGTGATAGACCTGCTCTCTGGGGGACAGAAGACGGTTCCAAACTACAGCTGCGGAGGACAGAACAAGCTCTTGGCCGTTCTTGAAGGGGCCAATTCTGAAACCTCCAAGGAGATTTCCACCATCTTAAGCAACTATAAAGTGGCTCAGGTATGGGTCCAAGGGGGAAAGGGGCCGAATCCAACACTGCCAATTGAAGTACAGTGGTATTCTAACTTCACGAGGTGCCATGGACTTAGAAGGGTGTGTGGTCAACTTTTCTTGGATGCTTTAGGATGCTTTGGTCTGATCCTGCGTTGAGCAGGGGGTTGGACTAGATGGCCTGCATGGCCCCTTCAAACACTATGATTCTATGATTCTACGATTCTATGATTCTATGATTCTATGATTCTACGATTCTATGATTCTATGATTCTATGATTCATGTAATCCCCACATGGAGGGTCTGAACTAAGAAGGACACTGATGAATGCTTCTATGTCAACAACTGCATCAGTTTCTCTTAGATGTAATCAGTCACCAATTTCTCCCTTTCCCAACTAGATCAACTACAGTGTGGATAATCTCATGCTCAAAGATGAGCCTCAGTCGCCTTTTGTGTACCGGATGGCCCCAAACCAAGAGGTATATTTCATGGGGATTACCAAGATGCTCCTGCATTTCCAATGGACCTGGATCGGACTTGTGACTCGGGATAATGCCCAAGGAGAACGATTCCTGAGAACGATGACCCCCGTGGTCATTGGGAGTGGGATTTGCATTGCCTTCACATTACGCATCCCAGCACATTTTTTTGGTATGCAGAGGTTATCTTCCATGACAAAATCCATTTATGTGCAAAGAAAATGTAATGTATTTGTTTACCATGGAGACGTCCACTCTATCACGGTTCTTGGGATGTTGATTATACAAGATGAAAAAACAGAAAACTCCCTTGTGGGGAAAGTTTGGATTACGACAGATTTGCACGATATCAACTTGAGGGTCTTTTTGAGGGTGCTTGAGACCCACCACATTCATGGTGCTTTTTCCTTTTTGACCCAGGCAAATGTGTACACTAACTATGACAATTTCGATTCCTTCCTCTTGACTGTCAGTAATATTGGAGTGGAAGCATTCCACTGTTTCAATTCAAATCCTGGGTTATCTGTGAAAAGCTGGAAGAGATGCAGAGAGAAAGAGGAACTGGAGGCCCCATCCAAGGATGTGCTTGAAATGATCCTGTCTCAGGACAGCTACAGCATTTACAACTCCATCCAGGTGGTGGCTCAAGCCTTGAATGCCGCCTGCTCAACCAGATCCCATTGGACGTTGAAAGGAATATGGAAGGGACTTCAGAAGCTGCAGCCATGGCAGGTAATAGTTTTCTCTAAAAACAAGGGGAAACCTGAGTAGTTACACAGTATCAGAGTAATACACTTCCATGTCCCATCTAATCTTTCCAACAGTGGCCTGTCTGATGCCCCCATGAAGATGGCTAGAAGGGCCCATTGACCTCAGCCCTCAGCTGTTAACTGTTTCGCAGCCTGTGATAATCAGAGGAATTCAGCCTTTGAAGCTGGAAGTCTCCTTCCACTGTTGTGCCTCATACCCTACTGTCTTCTCCTCCATCAATCTGTCCATTCCCTTTGAATTACAGTTAATGTGTGGAGGTCCACCACATTTTGTGTAGGTGTGTTTCAGGAGACAACTGACCCTGTGGTCAAATGCTCTTAGGTTATTCCTAGATCAGCTTTATCCTGAAAAGATTCCCAGATGATTTAGAATATATTAAAATGCAAATTCATTAAAAAAAACAATTTCATTGGTGGACCCCAGGTTCTACTCCATTCATTTTCTATATACAACACATAATTATATATTCCTTGTTTATTAACTAAATTAGAACAGTACACAGAATGGAGGAGAGCCAATGTTATCCCAGGCTTCTAAAACTGGAGGCGACCCACGAAAGTACAGGCCAGTGACTCTGACCTCAATTGCAGGAAAGATAATGGAGTAGATTTTAAAGGGTATAATGTGGAAACATCTGAAAGATAATTTCTGGATCCAAGAAAGTCTGCACGGATTTGTCTGGAGCAAGTCGTGCCAGACCAATCTGTTTCCTTCTTTCATTGAGTGACAGGCTTATTACATCATGGAAACCCAATTGATGTTATTCATCAGAATTTCAGTATGGCATTTGACAAGGTTCTCCATTGTGTTCAGATGAGTAAAATAGAGGACGGTAAACTGGAGTTTTGGATGGTTAGATGGAGAGAAACTGGATAGAAGACCGCACCCAAAGTGTGGTTGTTCATGGTATTTCATGAGATTGGAGGAAGGGGAGCAGTGGTGTGCCACCGGGTTTTGTAATGGATCTGGTATTTTTAGATCTGGATGATCTGGTGGAGGGAATCCTCTTTAAATTTGTGGATGGCACCAAATTGGGAGTTTCAGAGGAACAAAAATATGAAATGGATAATCTAAAAGATACACATTTCAAATTTCATAATCATTGCAGATATATGGGGTAGAATAGGGTGTGGGTAGGCATTGAGGTGGGGACGGACGTTGGTGGAGCATAATGCTATGGAGTCCACCCTCCAAAGCAGCCATATTCCCAGGGGAAACGTTCTTTCATCTGAAGATGAGCTATAATTCCAGGGGATCTTAAAGTCACATCCCAGTTCCTTCACTTCCTCTACTGGGCTCAGGTTTCCACTTTTTTAAACAATTCCCTCCAGAGAGCAAAACCAACCTTACATGTCTGATGAAACTAACGTTACAAAATGCTGGTGCAGAATTGGAATTGGGGTAATTGGAAGAGTATTGTATTTGTAGCCTGTCAAAATGCTGAAGCAGGAAAAGTAGACTCAGAAGAGAGGCCTCGGATCTATCGTCAGTGTCTGATAGAAATTTCTGAGTCTGGAGGCCATTGGCAATGATGCCGAAGCAGAAGAGAATGCCACAAGTATGCAAGGCTGCAGAGACCGATATGGCTTCCTGTGTTTCTATTTTGCATGTTCTCCTAGCTTCATCCTTTCCTGAAAAACTTCCAGTCTTACAATAATGCCACTGAAGGAGTCTATTTTGATGAGAACGGGGACATGGCTGTGGATTTCGATATCGTGAACTGGGTGGCAACGTCCAATCGGTCCGTCAAGAGGGTGAAAGTTGGGAGTGTGGAGAGACGTGGTGCGGAAGACATCAAGTTTACCATCGATCAAGACATCGTTGTGTGGCCCGAATGGTTTAATGAGGTGGGGGGAGAATGTATTTCACTTTATACCTCATAAAAACTCTTTAACATTTCAAGTTCTATAATCATTTTACAGCCTAAGAATGCACAGAACAAGAGCGGTAGAAGAAGAAGAAGAGTTGGTTCTTATATGCCGAAGGAGGCTCAAAGCGGCTTACAGTCGCCTTCCCATTCCTCTCCCCACAGCAGACACCCTGTGAGGTGGGTGAGGCTGAGAGAGCGCTGATATCACTGCTCGGTCAGAACAGTTTTATCAGTGCCGTGGCGAGCCCAAGGTCACCCAGCTGGTTGCATGTGGGGGAGTGCAGAATCGAACCTGGCATGCCAGATTAGAAGTCCGCACTCCTAACCACTACACCAAACTGGCTATCTGGTAGAGAGGAGTATGATGAGAGAAAGGTGTGGCAATGGGCTGCCAACAACATTCACCGTTAATGGTGGTCTAAGGGTCCAGTCAGGGTTATGGCCAACAGCCGCCACATCCACATCCCAAAGGGGCACTTTCTAATGGTCACAGCCAAGTACACCGAGCCTGAGCCATCTCTAATGAAAGTTTCTGAGGATCCCATTGTCTTTATTATCACTATTCAGGGTATCATCAAGAGAATCATATAGTCTTGGATTTGGAAGGTCTTGATCTTGGAGGTCATTGAATTCAACTTCTGTGCAGGTTTCCCATCCAGGCACTGTCAGGCCCACTTATCTTTCCCTGGAAATACTGTCCCTTCAGTGTTCAATGCCAAATACTTGGGTGGCCCAGGGAGTACCAATTTAGAGCAATTAGGGGTGTGGCTTATTAATGTGGCTCCTAAAGGCATTGGACTGGAACGATGAATCAGCTTCTGCAAGCCATGCAACATCTGGGCCTCATAAGGCCCTTTTATTCCTCAGTTATGTTCTCTATTGGCCAAACTATTTTTTTACAAAAATGTAAGCTGAAAATTGCATGACAGTGGGCTACAACAAGCTGAAAAGTGAGTCAGCCTGGGGTAGTGGTTTAGAGTGATGGCTTCTAATCTGGTGAGTCTGGTTTGATTCTCTGCTCCCTACATGCAGCCAGATGGGTGACCTTGGCCTCATCATAGCTTTGATCGTGCAGTTCTCACAGGACAGTCCTGTCAAATCTCTCTCAGCCTCACCTACTTCACAGCATGCCTGTAGCTGAAAGAAGAAGGGAAGGCAATTGTAAACTTCTTTAAGACTCCTGGTAGAGAAAAGCAGGGTATTAAAAACAACTCTTCTGTCCAAAATGAAGGCCTGGTTCACTTGATGATAAAATCGAAAAAGGGAATTGAGATTGTAGTGAGTGGTTTCTATAGAGCAGGGGTAGTCAAACTGCGGCCCCTCCAGATGTCCATGGACTGCAATTCCCAGGAGCCCCTGCCTGGGAATTGTAGTCCATGGACATCTGGAGGGCCGCAGTTTGACTACCCCTGCTATAGAGAAAGCTCACAGACACACAAAAGAAACTTCTAATGTATTCTACTTGATGCTCCTTGTCCTTCTGCCTAGACCCTGCCTCAGTCCAGGTGCACTCCAAGTTGTCCACCTGGATACGCTAAGTTGATTAAGGAAGGAGAACCCCTCTGCTGCTACGATTGTTCTCCATGTGTCGAAGGGACAATCTCTACTCAGGAAGGTAAGTCACATTCCCCAGTTCAAATTTTAGAGAAGAGGAAGTGTGGGGAAAATAATTCCCCCACAGCCTGTCCCCTTTGGATTACTTGGCACCCAATACGGATTATAGATCACCTACCAAGAGCCTCATGTCGAGTCTGATGTTCAGATCACTTTGCCAGCATTTTCCATACTGTGCTTGACATTCCTTGTCCAGATTCGGTGGGCTGCTCCTGCAGTATTATCAGAGGCTGAATTTGTTTGTGGAGCAATGAAGGATCCCAATCAGAAAGTCTCCCAACTCCATCCTTATTAGGCAAGGTTGTTACTGGACTTTTCCCTCATCTCTGTCTGGTGCTGCTTTTCTGGCAAATGTGTTCAATTGTGAATATATTCTCATGGTGAGCCTGTTTAAACAGTGGCAGGAAATGAATCAAATAATAATAATGATGATGATGATGATGATGGTGATGATGGCAGATATGGTGATATTGAAGTTAATATGTTCTTTTCAGACTCAACAGACTGTCTTAGGTGTCCCGAAGTTCAATATCCAAACAAGATCCGAGATCAATGTGTTCCCAAGCATATTGCCTTCCTAAACTACAAGGAACCATTGGGGATCCTCCTAAATGTTCTCACTCTTTTCTGTACCCTAGCTACGGGTTTTGTTTTGGGAATCTTCATTAAATACTTAGAAACGCCGGTAGTCAAAGCCAACAATCGGGACCTCTCCTATGTTCTCCTCATCTCCCTCCTGCTTTCCTTTTTGTCCTCTTTTCTCTTCATTGGTCAGCCTCACAAGATGACCTGCCTTCTCAGACAAACTGTCTTCAGCATCATCTTCTCAGTTGCCGTCTCTTCTGTGTTGGCCAAAACTGTCACTGTGGTGGTGGCCTTCATGGCCTCAAAGCCTGGGAGCAGGATGAGGAAATGGCTGGGGAAGAGATTGGCCAATTTCATTGTCTTTTCCTGTTCCAGCATTCAAGTGGGCATCTGCATTCTCTGGCTGGGCATTGCTCCCCCCTTCCCAGACTCTGACATGCACTCCCAGCCGGGAGAGATTGTACTGCAATGTAACGAAGGGTCTGTCGCCACATTCTATGCTGCCCTTGGCTACATGGGCTTTCTGGCCGCCATCTGCTTCACGGTGGCCTTCCTAGCCAGGAAGCTGCCTGGTGCCTTCAATGAGGCCAAGCTGATCACCTTCAGCATGTTGGTGTTCTGCAGTGTGTGGGTGTCCTTTGTGCCCACCTACCTGAGCACAAAGGGGAAATACATGGTTGCCGTGCAGATCTTCTCCATCTTGGCCTCCAGTTTGGGCTTACTAGGTTGCATCTTTTTCCCCAAATGCTACATTATTCTACTGAGGCCTCATCTGAATACAAAGGAACAACTCATGGTGAAATATGAAGATGGGATCTGAAGGAGTACATATAGAGCATGCTTTGTAATGCTAGTGATCTTTCTCCCTACAATTATGAATCCCGTGTTCCCTATTTATTATTGTTGTTATTATTATTGTTGTTGTTGTTGTTATTATTATCATTATTATTATTTCGATTTATTTCCCGCCGCTTCCAAATGGCTCGTGGCGGGTTACAGTGTCTTAAAACCCCATTCAAACTCCCATTAAAAGACTTTAAAATGTCACAGCATGGCGGCACAATAATAAGATCCACTTCCTACCTCCCTTCCTAAAAAAAGAGGGGGTGGAGGAGAAGGAGGTCAACGGTGTCCAAGAAGAAGCCCGGGGGGAGACCAGTCGATGTACCACCAAAGCCCCAGCCTCAACCATAGACCTGGCGGAAGAGCTCCGTCTTGCAGGCCCTGCGGAACGTTGAAGGGTCCCACAGGGCCCACAGCTCTCCCAGGAGCTCATTCCACCAGGTGGGGGCCAGGACCGAAAAAGACCTGGCCCTGGTCGAGGCTAGGCGTGCTTCCCTAGGGCCGGGAACGACCAGAAGATTCTCACTCGCAGAGCCTTGCGGGGGGCATAGGGCATTTGGAACTTTGCTTTGCTAAACTGCTATTAGATCAAGTAAATCTGCCTCTATAATACCTCTGTTCATCTATACCTATAATAATATATCTACAAGTACAACTAAAAGTACAATGATATAGGCTAGATATCAGGGAAAAAATGTTCACAGTCAGAGTAGTTCAGCAGTGGAATAGGCTGCCTAAGGAGGTGGTGAGCTCCCCCTCACTGGCAGTCTTCAAGCAAAGGTTGGATACACACTTTTCTTGGATGCTTTAGGATGCTTAGGGCTGATCCTGCGTTGAGCTGGGGGTTGGACTCAATGGCCTGTATGGCCCCTTCCAACTCTATGATTCTATGATTCTATGATTCTATGATTCTATGATTCTATGATTCTATGATTCTATGATTCTATGATTCTATGATTCTAGATCCACACTAACTAGGTAGAAATGAGAGCAAACTGCAGGAAAAACAAACTGTCACACAGAGGACTCTGGGAAGCAGGAGGTGCTGACCCAAGGCAGCCAATAGAAGAAGAAAGCATAGCAGGGAAATGGACAGCCCAGTCCTCTTAGTCAGCAATTCCTGCCAGAGAGGTCAGTTGGTGTCAGTGGGTGTGCCAGATGGAGGAGACCAGCAAAGACTTGGCCACCTGTTGATACCCAGATGCCTCAGAAGACAAGACGGAATATTATTCACAAGTCAGAAAGGCTGTTCCTCCCAACGAAGTACAGTAGCTGATCCCTACCTAACCAATATAAATGCTTGAACGTTGAATGAGGCATCAACCTGTCAGGATCAGTCCCCTGCTCTCTGCCATGGTTGCTTCAGGCTGACCAGAGAGACTCAATTTTTGTGTGTGTGTACCATCTTATGAGCCTCTTGTGGCGCAGAGTGATAAGGCAGCCGTCTGAAAGCTTTGCCCATGAGGTTGGGAGTTCAATCCCAGCAGCCGGCTCAAGGTTGACTCAGCCTTCCATCCTTCCGAGGTCGGTAAAATGAGTACCCAGCTTGCTGGGGGGTAAACGGTCATGACTGGGGAAGGCACTGGCAAACCACCCCGTATTGAGTCTGCCATGAAAACGCTGGAGGGCGTCACCCCAAGGGTCAGACATGACTCAGTGCTTGCACAGGGGATACCTTTACCTTTACCTTTACCATCTTATGCTTTATGACTCTGTAGCAACTCTTTGAACCTCTACCCTCCTTTGATGACCCTGAGCTTTTTCACACTGCATTCTCCCCTGCTGTGATACTCTGTTGCAAGTACCCCTGTAAACATCTTATCTACAAAGAGAGGCGCCAATTTGACCAAGGCCGTGGAGCCAGAGACGGTCTGGCAGGAAGCCCAGGATGGCACCTTGTGTGTGTGGGGGGGAATATTCCTCCCTGGGAACTGGGGACCGTTTGGGCGGGAGAATTGTATTGATAACTGCTTGCTTTCCCAATATCGAACAGTCTTGACTTCAGATGTTAGAGTGATCAGAACTACTTCCAATTAAAGCTTTCTATTAAACCAGAAGCCTTGTTGTGAGTCTGTCTGCCTTTGACATAACCTTCCATCACTGCTCTTTGACACTGAATCAGGAAGTGTACTTGTCCTTTTTGATCAGCAGGACGTGCCTGTTGGTTCATTCCCCACAAGCAGGGTAGTGACTGAGTCTCCAAATGATACCCAGGTATCCAGGATATGGAAAACAAAATGGGATTTTTAAGAGCTGAAAGAGGATCTCTCCTACAGTGGGCTTGATGATGATGTCAGCCATTCAGCCGTAACCGAGGGCCATTCCGCACAAAGGGCAATGTGGCTAAATCTGTGCACTATTGAAAAACGCTGCAGGCAAAAGTGGCAGATCGCGGTAACGCACACAGCCGTTTCTAGCGAGAAAAGGCTCTCCCACTAGCGCTGTTCTCGTAACGCACAAGTTTCTGGTCTCGCCGAAATCGCAATAGGGGAGGCGATTTTTTTTCATGCTTCCTCCCGCCCCTTAACAGCCAATTAACTGTTGTGTTCGTGTTTCCCTTTAAGAACTCTTTTTAAAAACCTGAAAACACCTGTAGCAACGCATATTCGTTCCTTCAGTGTATCAGAAAGACCTTTCCCGCAGGCGTAGGAGCTGGCGCTTCATCGTTTACAGGCTCCTCCAGTTAACCCCCTCCCCATGGGCGAGATTTGTGGCTGAAATTATGGGCAGTGTCGAACAGGGGGCTGTGTTGTGCTTGGGAACGTTAAAGACACTTGCAGTAGGGAGCTTTGTTTAACTTTTAATCACTTCTGTGGAGGGACTTTAGCCGGAGAAGCCTCTGAGAAGCCTCGCTCGTTCGTTGCTTTCCCCATCTAAGGGGAAAAAATGGCGATCGCTTGACTGGAAGTTCGGCGGCGAGAGCGGGGGAGGGACTTTCTTTCTACCGCTACATTGAAAACGCACATGCCTTTCACTGATGTGTTGCAGCTTGTGCGCAGAAGTGTAGCGGTTTTCTCAGGGGGAATCCACTTTTCCCGATTTCCTGAAAAGCGCTACAACGAAGCGCTTTTTGCAGGAGTGTTGCAGGAGCGTTGCAGATTGTGTGCGACGTCATGCGGAACCTTGAATCAGTAGCGTTGACCATAGGTAAGACTTCTGCTGCATTAAAGTCATGCGGAATGGCCCTGACTTTTCACAGTCCTGTGGCTCAGCTGTTTCCATGTCGTTGTACCACTTCTTGTGGCTGTTTGATGCTATGGCCAGAGTCCATTCTGATTGTATGTTGCCACAGTGTTTTTTGTTGGCTGGGTTTCCTTTTACCACTGAGGAGTCTTAGCAACACAGCTTTCTCCATCGGGCCAGATCGCATGATATGGCCAAAGTAAGTGCATCAGAGTCTTGTGATTATATCATGCAGTATGCGCTCTAGCATTTCCTTGTTTGTGACTGTTACTGTCCATAGAATCTGCAAAAGCCTTCGCCTGCACCAGAGTTCAAACAAATCAACTCTCCTCCTGTCTGACTTCTTCCCTGATTAGTAGAAGCCCCAGTTACAGATCAATCCGATTCCTTAAGTACAACTTGTGTACGCTTCCATATAAATAATAATGGATCCGCTTTGATGCATATTCCATATTCCATACCAATGAAACAGCTTTCATCCATGTTGCATATCGATCCATTTGATCCATCATAGAATCATAGAGTTGGAAGGGGCCATACAGGCCATCTAGTCCAACCCCCTGCTCAATGCAGGATTAGCCCATGTTTGATTTGATCCATAGTCAATGGGCCAGATTTGACCCACAGATGTGACCTATTGAAGACTTGGACAACCACAGTGACGGGACTCAAAAACATGTTGTTTCTCCTGCGCATGGAGGAGCAGAGTGTTGAGCTTTGCCTGGTAATGACGAAAATCATGGTAATTTCCTCTTCCTAATACTCCGGGGATTTCTCCAAGCCTCATCTTTGGAGACAACAATTGAACCACCAGAGCGAAGAACAACACGAAGCCACTTCTTGAACTGAGCTTGAAAAGGCTGCTGCACAAAGATCTCCTGAAGACTGGACAGGAGTGTGACAAGGCTGACACATGATTCAGAGTCATCCTGCTGGATCAGAAGCCATCAGAGGGCTACATATAGACTGGTAGTTGTCTCTGCATCTTGGCCTGACAGAAGAGGGTTGTGCTTCTTCTGCTCAGTGGGGTATTAGGTTGACATCAGTCACAGGAGACATGGCTTCAGCAGGCATACACAGGCTGCCTCTAATGTTCTTGCTGCTTTCTGATCTGCTTCCCCATCTCTCCTGCGGGGTTCTGAAGGCAAAATGTCCATTCAGTGTGATCAATGAAAGAAGCTACCCACTGAATTATTACAGGCTGGGTGACGTGGCCATTGGTGGAATCACTTCTACATCAATGTCTCTGCTTGCACCATTTGTGTTTTCAAGGCCACCCAGGATAGATTTTCAGAGGTAAGTAATCCCATTTCCATGGGTGTCGTGCTGCTCAACCTGATTCTGGTTTTACACTCAATGTTCCATGGACAGTCCGTGTGTTCTGGGATCCACCCTGGGAAAACTGTATCCCTCTTTTGCCTGATGGTTTCTCGCACTGTTTCTCTGCTCTTATGTCCTCATATTTCTGTGTTGTCTCGTGGGGATATTTGCAAAGGTATGAAAAGGGAACCTAGATGCTTCTCTGAACGACTCCCAAGGTGCCGGTAGAGAGCTCGTTCTCCACTGTTAAATATGATAAAGCATTAATCTATAAAAAGCTTTTGTCTGGATCTGCAAGCAAACTTTCGGGAGACGTGTAATTACAAAATGCCAATCCAGACTGTTGTCCATTAAGCATGAGCATACCTATTGTCAAATTAAATGTGCAATTTAACAATGTTAATTGTTAAACTTTATTCTTATGGCCAGTTCATTAACGCATTTCTTACTGTCCCAGGCTGACCACCCCCACCCACCCCCATTGCGTAGGCTGTGCTTGGCTTTCAGCCTTTATCGGTAGTTCTGGTATAAAGCAGAGACAGAGAAGCACAGGGAAACGGAGCTCAAGGCAACCAACTAGATGCTCTAGAATAGCGATCTCCAACCTGTGGGCCGCGGACCACATGTGGTCCTTCGACTAATTGGAGGTGGGCCCCGAAGGATGCCTTCTCCCCCCCCCCCCCGGCCCTTTATTTCATCCCCCCTGGCCCTTTATAACACACTTCATTGTTGTGGAGTGTCTGTATCTTATTTTGAAGGGATGTTTAAACATTACCATAGTGATCAGAGAGCGTTAGGGCAGTGGTTGAGAGTAGAGGAGTAAACTACTCCCCCCCCCCCCACCGGGCCTCAGTAAAAGGCGTTGAGTGGTCCCCGGCGTTGAGTGGTCCCCGGTGATAAAAAGGTTGGGGACCACTGCTCTAGAAGACATAAAAGCAAACTCTGGAGGTCCCAGGCGTTTCCCTATTGTGGTCCCCCAGCAATTGGTATTCAGAGAAGGACTGCAGTAGACCAATGAAGAGAGTGATGGACAGTAGCAAGAAATGGTTGTACCTACAGAAAAATGATATAGCTTACGCAGAGTCAAAAGTGGGGTGTAAATAATGAACTCTTCTTCTTTTCTAATGCAGCGAGTAGCCAACCTTTCTATTGCAAGCTTCAATCTAAGTCTTTAACATAATGCTATTTTATAAGTAAAACTGTGTTTTAGCCATATTATTTATGTAACTGTGAAATTGTTTTGACTTTGCTGGTGTATGACCGTAATAAAGAATACTACTACTCCTATTGCAAGCTTCAGAAATGGCAATCAGTTTAATTATTTCTTAAATTACGTATTTTCAAGGCATATGTATTACCCCAGATGACCGTTTAAATATAGCAGACGGTAGAACAGATAGCCTGCCTTGCAAAAATTCCACCACCACCCCCATTAGATCATGAACTTTCAAGGAACATTGTTATAATGTCTTCATTTGTCAAAGGCTGTGCTCTTCTCTCTGGCAACAGGACTGACCGGAGGCCTCCTATCCGATTAAGAGCCAAAAGACCACACCCCTCCCAACACTTCTGTCTTAGGATCAGCTGTTCCACTTCATGCTCTGAATATGAGGAACATGGTGTTACTTATGAGGGAAGGGCCCAGAGACTTCAATTGTCTGTAAGGGACACTACTAGTGCATGCTGGTAGGGGCTCATGGGAATTGCAGTCCATGGATATATGGAGAGCCACAGTTTGGCCACCCCTGCCCTAGTAGAAAAGAAGCCAGATTTTAGCATGGGATCTCTGAATACCAGGAGAAATATTAATAAACTTATTATGTTGCAGGGTAGGTCCAATGAAGTATCTGGAACTGCTGCCATTCATGTTTGCCTTTGAGAAAATCTATAAACATTCAAATCTCTTACTCAACATGTCTCTGGGGTACAACATCTATGAGAACTATTTAAATGCAAGAGTGACTTCGGATGCGGTGATAGACCTGCTCTCTGGGGGACAGAAGACTGTTCCAAACTACAGCTGCGGACAGAACAAGCTCTTGGCCGTTCTTGAAGGGGCCAATTCTGAAACCTCCAAGGAGATTTCCACCATCTTAAGCAACTATAAAGTGGCTCAGGTATGGGTCCAAGGGGGAAAGGGGCTGAATCCAACACTGCCAATTGAAGTACAGTGGTATTCTAACTTCACGAGGTGCCATGGTCTTAGAAGGGTGTGTGGTCAACTTTTCTTGGATGCTTTAGGATGCTTTGGTCTGATCCTGCATTGAGCAGGGGGTTGGATTAGATGGCCTGCATGGCCCCTTCCAACTCTATGATTCTATGATTCATGCTCTATCGGCCTCCTGAAGTAACATGATAAATGTTGATGTCAGAAGAAATATAGACAAGCCATCCGTGCCTCAAGTCTCCACTTGCTGTGCACGGAGGGGGAGTGGGGATGCTCACCAGGGCTCTGTAATCCTGCCTTAACCTTCCCATCTTAGCAATTTCTTTTTTCAAGTCAAGGAGGATGCTCAACTCTTTCTTTCAAAAAATATTGTAAGGCGCATTTTAATTCCTTCTTTTCAAAACTGACTCATCAGTCAACCTTGTGAAGAGGACCACAGGCAATCAACTTCAGCATGGCTAAGGTGGCCGAATGAGTCAGGTGTTTGCTTTGAGACTGCAACTTTAGGAGTTTAAGATTTGTTTTTCCTCTTCCAAGAGTTTGTTTTTTTTTACTTTTTCAAAAGTAAGAAAATGATCAAAAGTTAAAAACATGAACATTTCAAAAGTAAAACACACACACACACAACAGCGTGCGGAAGGGTAGAGAAAGGTTTTTCAAGTGCAAAAAAACCCTCCTTTGCAGGGGAGAAGGTCAACCTCAGCTAGGCTTGAATCTACAAAATTGTGGTTCCCAAGCAAGAGTCTTCACTGAACACACATTGTGGTTAAAGCCTCCACGCCAGGCTTTCTGCTTTTCCCCCTTAGTTTCTGTTTCCAAAGGAAGACAAGGAGGGCTCCTTAGATTTTTTTTTTTTTAATTCAAAGTTTTTTATTTTATTTTCCAAGATTAAAGATAGTACAATGCAAGTAATCTACATTATTGATACAGAAAGAAAAAGATTATGCTCTTCGTTTGATACACTTGATAGCCCGTTTCAATCCCCTTTTAACTTATTTTCTTAGGTAAATCAGATAAGGGCCCCATTGTTCTTGAAAAGACTCTTCTGTTCATTTAAGAGTATAAGACTCCACATGGCTACAATATTATGGACTTTTACCCAAAGCTTATAAACTTTTTATAAACTTTTTCACGTTTCCACCACATTTAAAAAGAGAAGCCTACTTTGTTACCATCGTTTCAACATTTGTTTGCATAGTTTTTAACAATTTTAGCAGTCATAAACAATTTATACTTAACGCAGTCTTAGAGCCATCCACATTTCCACTAGGGAAAAGAAAAAAAAAAGCCTACTTAGTTGTACGGAAAGAAAAAAAAAATATATATATATAGGTTAAGGTTGTTAAGTTATATAAGTGTAAGTTATTAATACAAAAAATGGTAAAATAGAGTCTTCATTAGTTACTTAGTTGTACAGAGGAAAAATATATGAGTTGTTAGATAAGTATAAGTTATATAAATATAAGCTGTTAATACAAAAATAGTAAAATAATAGTAAAATAAAGTCTTCGTTAGTTACATTTACATCTCCTCAATTAGGTGCCTCTTTTTAGTTATGCTTTAAGTTTAAGCTGAGAGTCACTACAGAGATATGTTAAATAATTCAAATTCAGCTAACATAGGAAATCTAAGACCCCACACTTACATGATAGTATAGACTTACAATGAACAGTAAAGTATAGTCTTCATCTGTTATTCTTAAACCCATTCCATTAGGTGTCTCCTTTTAGTTAAGGTTTAATTTTGGGCTGGGAGACACTACGAAGTTAGATTTAATAATACAGATTCAGCTTACTTAGAAGATCTTAGACCCCAAATTAACTTCTTAACTAGTTATATTGCCTATGTGGCTACAGAAAAAAGGAAAAGGAGGAAAAGAATTTCAACCACTGTTTCTCATTTCTGTTCCCCAGACTTCTTAAGGGGGTCTCATATCGAGGCTTGTTGTATCTTGTTGTTCCCATTGACTTATGTTCTGTCCAGTTGGCCTTTGGCTTAGAAAGTGCAGTTGTAGTCTTTCCCTCGAAGTATACATCGGTGAATCTTGAAGCAGTTGTACCTCCTGGGCTCCAATATCAGTACAGTTTTTTTTCCAAGAAGCTCCTTTAAATCGATTACTTTCACAGCAGATCCATATATCTTTTGATTGGTTCTTGTGTACTGTTGCTTTGGAGTGGCTGTATATCTTCTTAGGTAGGGTGTCCTTATCTGAGCTACAAGGCTCCGACATCCCCTTTTCCATCTCCATAGTTTCAGATTTCTCTTCTGCTGGTAATTTTCCACCTTGTTTAGAGCTGTCATCAGCCACTGTTATTGATTCATCATTCCTGTTAGAGACTTCTTCCTTGCCGCCTTTGATCTCCTTGAGCATATTTTTAAGCAAGCCATCTGTAAATGCTTTCAGATCTTGAGTTTGTTTCTCTATTAGATGAGCAATTTTTTTTAGCATAGACATGTTTTAGACTTGAAAATTTGTTAGTCTTAGGCAATTTTGCAAATAACCAGTAGAGATCCTACAGAGTCCTAACGAAAGCAACAGTCTATTTTGATCTCCGACGTATTGACGCTGCCAAGTGACGTATTGAAGTCAGTAAAGCAATGTCTCATACTGGAACAGAATTCTCGCGAGATCTTCCCACCCACGGCTCTTATCTCTTATCTCCGAAAACTAAAACAAATGCAGTAAGAGCTATTACTAATTAGTTTGAGTTCATTTAAGTCCTTCTTCTACTTAGAAAAGAGAATTAGCCTGCCTCATATCAAGGTGGCTTCAAGCAGAGTCAGAAACGGGGGGAAAAGGAGAAACGGAGAAACGGAGAAATACTTGCATCTCTGTGCGTTCATTGATGTATTGATATCTTGGAATTTAGCAGATGTCCTCCCCTCAGTTCACAGCATTCGTTTGCAGTAAATCGTAGTAGAGGGTCAAAGTAGATTCTTGAAAGAAAGAAAGGAAAGAAAAGTCCAGAATATGGCCGGTGTCCTCTTGGCCCGAAACGTTGACAGCCTATAATCCAGGGAGATATACACCCTAAAGGATTGGAGATGGCCCCAAGAATTCCCTAGAGCTTCCTGGGTAGAAAGGTGAGGTGGGGTTTGCGTACCCCTCCTCTTTTCTGCTAATTGCTTCTGCAATTAACCCCTGTCAGGCTTCAGAGAGATTGCTCTGTAATCCCCTCAGGACGCCATCTTAAGCCATACCTCCTGGAGGGCTCCTTAGATTGATTTAAAAAAAATGGAATCCAGCATCTCCTTCACTTTAAAAAAAAGAAACGACCAAGCTGGAAAGGAAACAGCAGAGAGAGGACACCTCTGGTAAGCGTTTCTCCCATTCCCTCATGTGAAGCATGTTGTTGGAATTAAACAGTCTGTAAATTGCCAGTTCATTCCCCCAAAACCTGGACCCAGCATGGAGGTTGATCAGAAATGGCTCCTCTGCAGTGGACCTCCTGGGTGTGCTCCATAAACATTCAGTCTCTTCACATGGTTGTAATCCCCACATGGAGGGTCTGAACTAAGAAGGACACTGATGAATGCTTCTATGTCAACAACTGCATCAGTTTCTCTTAGAGGTAATCAGTCACCAATTTCTCCCTTTCTCAACTAGATCAGCTACAGTGTGGATAATCTCATGCTCAAAGATGAGCCTCAGTCGCCTTTTGTGTACCGGATGGCCCCAAACCAAGAGGTATATTTCATGGGGATTACTAAGATGCTCCTGCATTTCCGATGGACCTGGATCGGACTTGTGACTCGGGATAATGCCCAAGGGGAAAGATTCCTGAGAACAATGACCCCTGTGGTCATTGGGAGTGGGATTTGCATTGCCTTCACATTACGCATCCCAGCACATTTTTTTGGTATGCAGAGGTTATCTACCATGACAAAATCCATTGATGTGCAAAGAAAATGTAATGTATTTGTTTACCATGGAGACGTCCACTCTATCATGGTTCTTGGGATGTTGATTAAACAAGATGAAGAAACAGAAAACTCCCTTGTGGGGAAAGTTTGGATTACGACAGATTTGCACGATATCAACTTGAGGGTCTTTTTGAGGGTGCTTGAGACCCATCACATTCATGGTGCTTTTTCCTTTTTGACCCAGGCAAATGGGTACACTAACTATGACAATTTTGATTCCTTCCTCTTTACTGTCAGTAATATTGGAGTGCGAGCATTTCACTGTTTTGATTCAAATCCTGGGTTATCTGTGAAACACTGGAAGAGATGCAGCGAGAAAGAGGAACTGGAGGCCCCATCCGAGGATGTGCTTGAAATGATCCTGTCTCAGGACAGCTATAGCATTTACAACTCCATCCAGGTGGTGGCTCAAGCCTTGAATGCCGCCTGCTCAACCAGATCCCATTGGACGTTAAAAGGAAGATGGAAGGGACTTCAGAAGCTGCAGCCATGGCAGGTAATAGCTTTCTCTAAAAACAAGGGGAAACCTGAGTAGTTACACAGCATCAGAGTAATACACTTCCATGTCCCATCTAATCTTTCCAACAGTAGCCTGTCTGATGCCCCCATGAAGATGGCTAGAAGGGCCCATTGACCTCAGCCCTCAGCTGTTGACTGTTTCGCAGCCTGTGATAATCAGAGGAATTCAGCCTTTGAAGCTGGAAGTCCCCTTCCACTGTTGTGCCTCATACCCTACTGTCTTCTCCTCCATCAATCTGTCCATTCCCTTTGAAATACAGTTAATGTGCAGAGGTCCACCACGTTTTGTGTAGGTGTGTTCCAGAAGACAACTGACCCTGTGGTCAAATGCTCTTAGGTTATTCCTAGACCAGCTTTATACTGAAAAGATTCCCAGATGATTTATAATATATTAAAATGCAAATTCATTAAAAAAAAACAATTTCATTGGTGGACCCCAGGTTGTACTCCATTCATTTTCTATATACAACACATAATTATATATTCCTTGTTTATTAACTAAATTAGAACAGTACACAGAATGGAGGAGAGCCAATGTTATCCCAGTCTTCTAAAACTGGAGGCGAACCACAAAAGTACAGGCCAGTGACTCTGACCTCAATTGCAGGAAAGATAATGGAGTAGATTTTAAAGGGGATAATGTGGAAACATCTGAAGGATAATTTCTGGATCCAGGAAAGTCTGCACGGATTTGTCTGGAGCAAGTCGTGCCAGACCAATCTGTTTCCTTCTTTCATTGAGTGACAGGTTTATTACATCATGGAAACCCAGTTGATGTTATTCATCTGAATTTCAGTATGGCATTTGACAAGGTTCTCCATTGTGTTCAGATGAGTAAACTAGAGGACAGTAAACTGGAGTTTCGGATGGTTAGATGGATAGAAACTGGATAGAAGACCGCACCCAAAGTGTGGTTGTTCATGGTATTTCATGAGATTGGAGGAAGGTGAGCAGTGGGGTGCTACAGGGTTTTGTAATGGATCTGGTATTTTTAATCTAAGATCTAGATGATCTGGTGGAGGGAATCCTCTTTAAATTTGTGGATGGCACCAAATTGGGAGTTTCAGAGGAACAAAAATATGAAATGGATAATCTAAAAGATACACATTTCAAAATTCATAATCATTGCAGATATATGGGGTAGAATAGGGTGTGGGTGGGAATTGAGGTGGGGAAGGACGTTGGTGGAGCATAATGCTATGGAGTCCACCCTCCAAAGCAGCCATTTTCCCCAGGGGAAACGTTCTTTCATCTGAAGATGAGCTATAATTCCAGGGGATCTTAAGGTCACATCCCAGTTCCTTCACTTCCTCTACTGGGCTCAGGTCTCCACTTTTTTAAACAATTCCCTCCATAGGGCAAAACCAACCTTACAGTTTGATGAAACTAACTTTACAAAATGCTGGTGCAGAATTGTTGCAGGGTAATTGGAAGAGTATTGTATTTGTAGTCTGTCAAAATGCTGAAGCAGGAAAAGTAGACTCAGAAGAGAGGCCTCGGATCTATCGTCAGTGTCTGATAGAAATTTCTGAGTCTGGAGGCCATTGGCAATGATGCCGAAGCAGAAGAGAATGCAACAACTATGCAAGGCTGCAGAGACCGATATGGCTTCCTGTGTTTCTAAGTGCGGCTGTTTTGCATGTTCTCCTAGCTTCATCCTTTCCTGAAAAACTTCCAGTCTTACAATAATGCCACTGAAGGAGTCTATTTTGATGAGAACGGGGACATGGCAGTGGATTTCGATATTGTGAACTGGGTGGCAACGTCCAATCGGTCCGTCAAGAGGGTGAAAGTTGGGAGCGTGGAGAGACGTGGTGCGGAAGAGATCAAGTTTACCATCGATCAAGACATCGTTGTGTGGCCCGAATGGTTTAATGAGGTGGGGGGAGAACTTATTTCACTTTATACCTCATAAAAACTCTTTAACCTTTCAAGTTCTATAGAGAGGAATATGATACAGAGAGGTAGAGAGGAGTATGATGAGAGAAAGGCGTGGCAATGGGCTGTCAACAACATTCACCGTTAATGGTGGTCTAAGGGTCCAGTCAGGGTTATGGCCAACAGCCGCCACATCCACATCCCAAAGGGGCACTTTCTAATGGTCACTGCCAAGTACACCGAGCCTGAGCCATCTCTAATGAAAGATAGTGAAATACAGGCAATCTACATTGTTAGTACAAAAAAAAAGAAAAAAGGTTACGCTCTTCATTTAATACATTTAGTTCCCCATTTCAATCCCCTTTTATAATATTAAAAGATAATCCAATGCAAGTAGTCTACATTATTGCTACAGAAAAAAGAAAAGATTATACTCTTCGTTTAATACACTTGATACCCCGTTTCAATCCCCTTTTAACTGATTTTCTTAGGTAAATCAGATAAGGGCCCCATTGTTCTTGAAAACCCTCTTCTCTTCATTTAAGATTATAAGACTGGCTACAATATTATGGACTTTTACCCAAAGCTTATAGACTTTTTCACGTTTGCACCACATTTAAAAAGAGGAGTCTACTTTGTTACTTAACGTGGTCTTAAAGCCCTCCACATTTCCACTAGGGAAAAGAAAAAAGGAAAAAAATACAAGCCTACTTAGTTGTACGGAAAGAAAAGAAACAAATATATATATATATGGGTTGTTAAGGTTATTAAGTTATATAAGTGTACATTATTAATACCAAAAATGATAAAATGGAGTCTTCATTAGTTAGTAGAATAAATTCTTTGTTAGTTACATTTACACCTCCTCATTTAGGTACCTCCTTTTAATTATGCTTGAAGTTTAGGCTGAAAGTCACTACAGAGATATATTAGATAATTCAAATTCAGCTAACATAGGAAATCAAACACCCCACACTTACATGATAATATAAACCCATTCCATTAAGTGTCTCCTTTTAGTTAGGCTTTAATTTTGGGCTGGTAGACACTACGAAATTAAATTTAATAATACAAATTCAGCTTACTTAGAAGATCTTAGACCCCAGATTAACTTCTTAACTAGTTATATTGCCTATATAGCTACGGAAAGGAGGGGAAAAAGGAAAAGAATTTCAACCACTGTGTCACATTTCCGTTCCCCAAGCTTTTTAAGGGGGTCTCCTATCGAGGCTTGTTGCGTCTTGTTGCTCCCATTGACTTATGTTCTGTCCAGTTGGCCTTTGGCTGAGAAAATGCAGTTGTAGTTTTTCCCTCGGAGTATACATCGGTAAATCTTGAAACAGTTGTACCTCCTGGACTCCAATATCAGTACAGATTTTTTTCCAAGAAGCTCCTTTCAATCGATTGCTTTCACTGCAGATCCATATATCTTTTGATTGGTTCTTGTGTACTGTTGCTTTGGAGTGGCTGTATGTCTTCTTAGGTAGGGAGTCCTTATCTGGGCTACAAGGCTCCGACATCCCCTTTTCCATCTCCATAGTTTCAGATTTCTCTTCTGCTGGTAATTTTCCATCTTGTTTAGAGCTATCATCAGCCACTATTATTAGTTCATCATTCCTGTTAGAGACTTCTCCCTTAATGCCTTTAAATTCCATGAGCATATTTTTAAGCAAGCCATCTGTAAATTCTTTCAGGTCTTGGGTTTGTATCTCTAATAGATGAGCACATTTTTTTAGCATAGACATATTCCAGGCTTAGAGTTTTGTTAGTCTTAGGCAATTTTGCATATGTTGTCTCCGAAATATATTTGCAATTTTGCAAATAACCAGTAGAGGTCCTACAGAGTCCTAACGAAAGCAACAGTCTTTTTTGATATTAAAGCAATGTCTCGTACTGGAACAGAGTTCTCGCGAGATCTTTCCACCCATGGCTCTTATCTCTTATCTCCGAAAACCAAAACAAATGCATTAATAGCTTTTACTTATTAGTTTGAGTTAATTTAAGTCCTTCTTCTACTTAGAAAAGAGAATTAGCCTGCCTCATATCAAGGTGGCTTCAAGCAGAGTCAGAAACGGGGGGAAAAGTTGAGACGAAGAAGCGGAAAAGCATCTCTGTGCGTTGATTGATGTCTTGGAATCTAGCAGATGTCCTCCCCTCAGTTAAATCGTAGTAGAGGATCAAAGTAGATTCGCTTATCTTCCTGTCACTCTAGCTTGCTTAAATTAAAGAAAACAGCTTTCCACACCGAGAGTTTATTCCAGGGGAGAGGGTGCCGGGGGAAACCCCACTCACTGTTTATAGGATCGATCTGATGTCTGCCAGATGTTTTCACTCCAGAGTTGTGATGAGTTGAAGGTCTTTCAGGGAAGTATCCAATTAGCTTTGTAGATTGAAATAAGAGCTTTGTAGATTGCAGAGTTGAAAGAAGAGAAAAAGATTTTAAAATGGCGGACGGCACTTTCTGGACCCTGTGCACACTGAGCTTACGTTCCAGTGGGATATTAATTTCCCTGCGGAACAGAGAGGCCCCAGAGATTCACAAGGAATTCCTGAGAAGATTGTGGGTGGGTTAGTGTACCCAAAACCCGATTCTGTCAATCACAGCAACGATTGACCCTCAGTGGAACAGGAGCTCGAAGTATTCGAGCTATCCAAGTGCCATATCTCCGCCCTGGTGGCTTCTAATATGGTGAGTCTGGTTTGATTCTCTGCTCCCTACATGCAGCCAGATGGGTGACCTTGGCCTCATCATAGCTTTGATAGTGCAGTTCTCACAGGACAGTCCTGTCAAATCTCTCTCAGCCTCACCTACTTCATAGCATGCCTGTAGCTGAAAGAAGGGAAGGCAATTGTAAACTTCTTTAAGACTCCTGGCAGAGAAAAGCAGGGTATTAACAACAACTCTTCTGTCCAGAATGAAGGCCTGGTTCACTTGATGATAAAATCGAAAAAGGGAATTGAGATCCTAGTGAGTGGTTTCTATAGAGCAGGGGTAGTCAAACTGCGGCCCTCCAGATGTCCATGGACTACAATTCCCAGGACCCCCTGCCTGGGAATTGTAGTCCATGGACATCTGGAGGGCTGCAGTTCGACTAACCCTGCTATAGAGAAAGCTCACAGACACACAAAAGAAACTTCTAATGTATTCTACTTGATGCTCCTTGTCCTTCTGCCTAGACCCTGCCTCAGTCCAGGTGCACTCCAAGTTGTCAACCTGGATACGCTAAGTTGATTAAGGAAGGAGAACCCCTCTGCTGCTACGATTGTTCTCCATGTGTCGAAGGGACAATCTCTACTCAGGAAGGTAAGTCACATTCCCCAGTTCAAATTTTAGGGAAGAGGAAGAGTGGGGAAAATAATTCCACCACAGCCTGTCCCCTTTGGATTACTTGGCACCCAATACGGATTATGGATCATGTACCATGTGCCTCATGCCAAGTCTGATGTTCAGATCACTTTGCCAGCATTTTCCATACTGTGCTTGACATTCCTTGTCCAGAGTTGGTGGGCTGCTCCTGCAGTATTATCAGAGGCTGAATTTGTTTGTGGAGCAATGGAGGATCCCAATCAGAAAGTCTCCCAACTCCATCCTTATTAGGCAAGCTTGTCACTGGACTTTCCCCTCATCTCTGTCTGGTGCTGCTTTTCTGGGAAACGTGTTCAATTGTGAATATATTCTCATGGTGACCCTGTTTAAACAGTGGCGGGAAATGAATCAAATAATAATAATGATGATGATGATGATGATGATGATGATGGCAGATATGGTGATACTGATACTGATATGTTGTTTTCAGACTCAACAGACTGTCTTAGGTGTCCCGAAGTTCAATATCCAAACAAGATCCGAGATCAATGTGTTCCCAAGCATATTGCCTTCCTAAACTACAAGGAACCATTGGGGATCCTCCTAAATGTTCTCACTCTTTTCTGTACCCTAGCTACGGGTTTTGTTTTGGGAATCTTCATTAAATACTTAGAAACGCCGGTAGTCAAAGCCAACAATCGGGACCTCTCCTATGTTCTCCTCATCTCCCTCCTGCTTTCCTTTTTGTCCTCTTTTCTCTTCATTGGTCAGCCTCACAAGGTGACCTGCCTTCTCAGACAAACTGTCTTCAGCATCATCTTCTCAGTTGCCGTCTCTTCTGTGTTGGCCAAAACTGTCACTGTGGTGGTGGCCTTCATGGCCTCAAAGCCTGGGAGCAGGATGAGGAAATGGCTGGGGAAGAGATTGGCCAATTTCATTGTCTTTTCCTGTTCCGGTATTCAAGTGGGCATCTGCACTCTCTGGCTGGGCGTCTCTCCCCCCTTCCCAGATTCTGACATGCACTCCCAGCCCGGAGAGATCGTACTGCAATGTAACGAAGGGTCTGTCGTCATGTTCTATGCTGCCCTTGGCTACATGGGCTTTCTGGCCGCCATCTGCTTCACGGTGGCCTTCCTGGCCAGGAAGCTGCCTGGGGCCTTCAATGAGGCCAAGCTGATCACCTTCAGCATGTTGGTGTTCTGCAGTGTTTGGGTGTCCTTTGTGCCCACCTACCTGAGCACGAAGGGGAAATACATGGTTGCCGTGCAGGTCTTCTCCATCTTGGCCTCCAGTTTGGGCTTACTGGGATGCATCTTTCTTCCCAAATGCTACATTATTCTACTGAGGCCTCATCTGAATACAAAGGAACAACTCATGGCGAAATATGAAGATGGGATCTGAAGGAGTACATATAGAGCATGCTTTGTAATGCTAGTGATCTTTCTCCCTACAATTATGAATCCCGTGTTCCCTATTTATTATTGTTGTTATTATTATTGTTGTTGTTGTTATTATTATCATTATCATTATTATTATTTCGATTTATTTCCCGCCGCTTCCAAATGGCTCGTGGCGGGTTACAGTGTCTTAAAACCCCATTAAAACTCCCATTAAAAGACTTTAAAATGTCACAGCATGGCGGCACAATAATAAGATCCACTTCCTACCCCCTTCCTATAAAAAGAGGGGGTGGAGGAGAAGGAGGTCAACGGTATCCAAGAAGAAGCCCGGGGGGAGACCAGTCGATGTACCACTGCAGCCCCAGCCTCAACCATAGACCTGGCGGAAGAGCTCCGTCTTGCAGGCCCTGCGGAATGTTGAAGGGTCCCGCAGGGCCCGCAGCTCTCCCGGGAGCTCATTCCACCAGGTGGGGGCCAGGACCGAAAAAGACCTGGCCCTGGTCGAGGCTAGGCGTGCTTCCCTAGGGCCGGGAACGACCAGAAGATTCTCACTCGCAGAGCCTTGCGGGGGGCATAGGGCATTTGGAACTTTGCTTTGCTAAACTGCTATTAGATCAAGTAAATCTGCCTTTATAATACCTCTGTTCATCTATACCTATAATAATATATCTACAAGTACAACTAAAAGTACAATGATATAGGCTAGATATCAGGGAAAAAATGTTCACAGTCAGAGTAGTTCAGCAGTGGAATAGGCTGCCTAAGGAGGTGGTGAGCTCCCCCTCACTGGCAGTCTTCAAGCAAAGGTTGGATACACACTTTTCTTGGATGCTTTAGGATGCTTAGGGCTGATCCTGCGTTGAGCTGGGGGTTGGACTCAATGGCCTGTATGGCCCCTTCCAACTCTATGATTCTATGATTCTATGATTCTATGATTCTAGATCCACACTAACTAGGTAGAAATGAGAGCAAACTGCAGGAAAAACAAACTGTCACACAGAGGACTCTGGGAAGCAGGAGGTGCTGACCCAAGGCAGCCAATAGAAGAAGAAAGCATAGCAGGGAAATGGACAGCCCAGTCCTCTTAGTCAGCAATTCCTGCCAGAGAGGTCAGGTGGTGTCAGTGGGTGCGCCAGACGGAGGAGAAAAGACTGGGAGAGCCAGGAGAGACCAGCAAAGACTTGGCCACCCGTTGATACCCAGATGCCTCAGAAGACAAGACGGAATATTATTCACAAGTCAGAAAGGCTGTTCCTCCCAATGAAGTACAGTAGCTGATCCCTACCTAACCAATATAAGTGCTTGAACGTTGAATGAGGCATCAACCTGTCAGGATCAGTCCCCTGCTCTCTGCCATGGTTGCTTCAGGCTGACCAGAGAGACTCAATTTTTGTGTGTGTGTGTTCCATCTTATGCTTTATGACTCTGTAGCAACTCTTTGAACCTCTACCCTCCTTTGATGACCCTGAGCTTTTTCACACTGCATTCTCCCCTGCTGTGATGCTCTGTTGCAAGTACCCCTGTAAACATCTTATCCACAAAGAGAGGCGCCAATTTGACCAAGGCCGCGGAGCCAGAGACGGTCTGGCAGGAAGCCCAGGATGGCACCTGGTGTGTGTGGGGGAATATTCCTCCCTTGGAACTGGGGACCGTTTGGGCAGGAGAATTGTATTGATAACTGCTTGCTTTCCCAATATCGAACAGTCTTTTCAGATGTTAGAGTGATCAGAACTACTTCCAATTAAAGCTTTCTATTAAACCAGAAGCCTTGTTGTGAGTCTGTCTGCCTTTGACACAACCTTCCATCACTGCTCTTTGACACTGAATCAGGAAGTGTACTTGTCCTTTTTGATCAGCAGGACGTGCCTGTTGGTTCATTCCCAATGAGCAGGGTAGTGACTGAGTCTCCAAATGATACCCAGGTGTCCAGGATATGGAAAACAAAATGGGATTTTGAAGAGCTGAAAGAGGATCTCTCCTACAGTGGGCTTGATGATGATTTCAGCCATTCAGCCGTGACTGAGGGCCATTCCGCACAAAGGGCCATGTGGCTAAATCTGTGCACTATTGAAAAACGCTGCAGGCAAAAGCGGCAGATCGCGGTAACGCACACAGCCGTTTCTAGCGAGAAAAGGCTCTCCCACTAGCGCTGTTCTCGTAACGCACAAGTTTCCGGTCTCGCCGAAATCGCAATAGGGGAGGCGATATTTTTCCATGCTTCCTTCCGCTCCTTAACAGCCAATTAACTGTTGTGTTCGTGTTTCCCTTTAAGAACTCTTTTTTAAAAACCTGAAAACACCTGTAGCAACGCAGATTCGTTCCTTCAATGTATCAGAAAGACCTTTCCCGCAGGCGTAGGAGCTGGCGCTTCATCGTTTACAGGCTCCTCCAGTTAACCCCCTCCCCGTGAGCGAGATTTGTGGCTGAAATTATGGGCAGTGTCGAACAGGGGGCTGTGTTGTGCTTGGGAACGTTAAAGACACTTGCAGTAGGGAGCTTTGTTTAACTTTTAATCACTTCTGTGGAGGGTCTTTAGCCGGAGAAGCCTCTGAGAAGCCTCGCTCGTTCGTTGCTTTCCCCATCTAAGGGGAAAAAATGGCGATCGCTTGACTGGAAGTTCGGCGGCGAGAGTGGGGGAGGGACTTTCTTTCTACCGCTACATTGAAAACGCACATGCCTTTCACTGATGTGTTGCAGCTTGTGCGCAGAAGTGTAGCGGTTTTCTCAGGGGGAATCCACTTTTCCCGATTTCCTGAAAAGCGCTACAACGAAGTGCTTTTTGCAGGAGTGATGCAGGAGCGTTGCAGATTGTGTGCGACGTCATGCGGAACCTTGAATTAGCAGCGTTGACCATAGGTAGGACTTCTGCTGCATTAAAGTCATGCGGAATGGCCCTGACTTTTCACAGTCCTGTGGCTCAGCTGTCTCCCTGTCTTTGTACCACTTCTTGTGGCTGTTTGATGCTATGGCCAGAGTCCATTCTGATTGTATGTTGCCACAGTGGTTTTTGTTGGCTGGGTTTCCTTTTACCACTGAGGAGTCTTAGCAACACAGCTTTTAACATTGGGCCAGATCGCATGATATGGCCAAAATAAGCACGTCAGAGTCTTGTGATTATATCATGCAGTATGCGCTCTAGCATTTCCTTGTTTGTGACTGTTGCTGTCCATGGAATCTGCAAAAGCCTTCGCCTGCACCAGAGTTCAAACGAATCAACTCTCCTCCTGTCTGACTTCTTCCCTGATTAGTAGAAGCCCCAGTTGCAGATCAATCCGATTCCTTAAGTACAACTTGTGCACGCTTCCATATAAATACTAATGGATCCGCTTTGATGCATATTCCATATTCCATACCAATGGAACAGCTTTCATCCATGTTGCATATCGATCCATTTGCTCCATCATAGAATCATAGAGTTGGAAGGGGCCATACAGGCCATCTAGTCCAACCCCCTGCTCAATGCAGGATTAGCCCATGTTTGATTTGATCCATAGTCAATGGGCCAGATTTGACCCACAGATGTGACCTATTGAATACTGGACAACCACAGTGACGGGACTCAAAAACATGTTGTTTCTCCTGCGCATGGAGGCGCAGAGTGTTGAGCTTTGCCTGGTAATGAAGAAAATCATGGTAATTTCCTCTTCCTAATACTCCGGGGATTTCTCCAAGCCTCATCTTTGGAGACAACAATTGAACCACCAGAGCGAAGAACAACACGCAGCCACTTCTTGAACTGAGCTTGAAAAGGCTGCTGCACAAAGATCTCCTGAAGACTGGACAGGAGTGTGACAAGACTGACACATAATTCAGAGTCAGCCTGCTGGATCAGAAGCCATCAGAGGGCTACATATAGACTGGTAGTTGTCTCTGCATCTTGGCCTGACAGAAGAGGGTTGTGCTTCTTCTGCTCAGTGGGGTATGAGGTTGACATCAGTCACAGGAGACATGGCTTTAGCAGGCATACACAGGCTGCCTCTAATGTTCTTGCTGCTTTCTGATCTGCTTCCCCATCTCTCCTGCGGGGTTCTGAAGGCAAAATGTCCATTCAATGTGATCACTGAAAGAAGCTACCCACTGAATTATTACAGGCTGGGTGACGTGGCCATTGGTGGAATCACTTCTACATCAATGTCTCTGCTTTCACCATTTGTGTTTTCAAGGCCACCCAGGATACGTTTAAATGCGTAAGTAATCCCATTTCTATGGATGTCGTGCTGCTCAACCTGATTCTGGTTTTACACTCAATGGTCCATGGACAGTCCCTGTGTTCTGGGATCCACCCTGGGAAAACTGTATCCCTCTTTTGCCTGATGGTTTCTCGCACTGTTTCTCTGCTCTTATGTCCTCATATTTCTGTGTTGTCTTGTGGGGGATATTTGCAAAGGTATGAGCCTAAAGGGAACCTAGATGCTTCTCTGAACGACTCCCAAGGTGCCGGTGGAGAGCTCGTTCTCCACTGTTAAATATGATAAAGCATTAATCTATATAAAGCTTTTGTCTGGATCTGCAAGCAAACTTTCAGGAGACGTGTAATTACAAAATGCCAATCCAGACTGTTGTCCATTAAGCATGAGCATACCTATTGTCAAATTAAATGCGCAATTTAACAATGTTCATTTTTAAAGTTCATCCTTATGACCAGTGCATTAACGCATTTCTTACTGTCCCAGGCTGACCAACCCCCACCCACCCCCATTGCATAGGCTGAGCTTGGCTTTCAGCCCTTATTGGTACTTCAGTGATAAAACAGAGCCAGGGAAGGACAGGGAAACGGTGCTCAAGGAAACCACCTAGAAGCTCTGGAAGACCTAAAAGCAAACTCTAGAGGTCCAAGGCGTTTCCCTATTGGGGTCCCCCAGCAATTGGTATTCAGAGAAGGACTGCAGTAGACAGATGAACAGTGTGATAGATAGCAGCAAGAAATGGTTGTACCTACAGAAAAATAAGAGCCTCTTGTGGCGCAGAGTGGTAAGGCAGCCGTCTGAATGCTTTGCCCATAAGGCTGGGAGTTCAATCCCTGCAGCCGGCTCAAGGTTGACTCAGCCTTCCATCCTTCCGAGGTCGGTAAAATGAGGACCCAGCTTGCTGGGGGGTAAACGGTCATGACTGGGGAAGGCACTGGCAAACCACCCCGTATTGAGTCTGCCATGAAAACGCTAGAGGGCGTCACCCCAAGGGTCAGACATGACTCGGTGCTTGCACAGGGGATACCTTTACCTTTACCTTTACAGAAAAATGATATAGTTTACGGGGAGTGAAAAGTGGGGTGTAAATAATGAACTCTTCTTCTTTTCTAATGCTATTGCAAGCTTCAATCTAAGTGTTTAACATAATGCTATTTTATGAGTAAAACTGTGTTTTAGCCATATTATTTATGTAACTGTGAAATTGTTTTGACTTTGCTGGTCTATGACCGTAATAAAGAATACTACTACTACTATTGCAAGCTTCAGAAATGGCAATCAGTTTAATTATTTCTTAAATTACGTATTTTCAAGGCATATGTATTACCCCAGACGGCCGTTTAAATATAGCACATGGTAGAACAGATAGACTGCCTTGCAAAAATGCCACCCCCCCATTAGATCATGAACTTTCAAGGAACATTGTTATAATGTCTTCATTCGTCAAAGGCTGTGCTCTTCTCTCTGGCAACAGGACTGACCGGAGGCCTCCTATCCGATTAAGAGCCAAAAGACCACACCCCTCCCAACACTCCTGTCTTAGGATCAGCTGTTCCACTTCATGCTCTGAATATGAGGAACATGGTGTTACTTATGAGGGAAGGGCCCAGAGACTTCAATTGTCTGTAAGGGACACTACTAGTGCATGCTGGTAGGGGCTCATGGGAATTGCAGTCCATGGATATATGGAGAGCCACAGTTTGGCCACCCCTGCCCTTCTAGAAAAGAAGCCATATTTTAGCATGGGATCTCTGAATACCAGGAGAAATATGAATAAACTTATTATGTTGCAGGTTAGGTCCAATGAAGTATCTGGAACTGCTGCCCTTCATGTTTGCCTTTGAGAAAATCTATAAAAATTCAAATCTCTTACTCAACATGTCTCTGGGGTACAACATCTATGAGAACTATTTAAATGCAAGAGTGACTTCGGATGCGGTGATAGACCTGCTCTCTGGGGGACAGAAGACTGTTCCAAACTACAGCTGCGGACAGAACAAGCTCTTGGCCGTTCTTGAAGGGGCCAATTCTGAAACCTCCAAGGAGATTTCCACCATCTTAAGCAACTATAAAGTGGCTCAGGTATGGGTCCAAGGGGGAAAGGGGCTGAATCCAACACTGCCAATTGAAGTACAGTGGTATTCTAACTTCACGAGGTGCTATGGACTTAGAAGGGTGTGTGGTCAACTTTTCTTGGATGCTTTAGGATGCTTTGGTCTGATCCTGCATTGAGCAGGGGGTTGGACTAGATGGCCTGCATGGCCACTTCCAACTCTATGATTCTATGATTCTGTGATTCTATGATTCTATGATTCATGCTCTATCGGCCACCTGAAGTAACATGATAAATGTTGATGTCAGAAGAAATAAAGACAAGCCACCCGTGCCTCAAATCTCCACTTGCTGTGCATGGAGGGGGAGTGGGGGTGCTCACCAGGGCTCTGTAATCCTGCCTTAACCTTCCCATCTTAGCAATTTCTTTTTTCAAGTCAAGGTGGATGCTCAACTCTTTCTTTCAAAAAATATTGTAAGGCGCATTTTAATTCCTTCTTTTCAAAACTGACTCCTCAGTCAACCTTGTGAAGAGGACCACAGGCAATCAACTTCAGCACGGCTAAGGTGGCCGAATGAGTCAGGTGTTTGCCTTGAGACTGCAACTTTAGGAGTTTAAGATTTGTTTTTCCCCTTCCAGGAATTTTTTTAAACTTTTTCAAAAGTAAGAAAATGGTCAAAAGTTAAAAACATGAACATTTCAAAAGTAAAAAAAACACACACACACACAAAACAGTGTGCGGAAGGGTAGAGAAAGGTTTTTCAAGTGCAAAAAAACCCTCCTTTGCAGGGGAGAAGTACAACCTCAGCTAGGCTTTAATCTACAAAATTATGGCTCCCAAGCAAGAGTCTTCACTGAACACACATTGTGGTTAAAGCCTCCATGTCAGGCTTTCTTCTTCTTTTTCTTAGTTTTTGTTTCCAAGGGAAGACAAGCAGGGCTCCTTAGATTGCCTTTAATTTAAAAAAAAAAAACGGTATCCAGCATCTCCTTCACTTAAAAAAAAAAAGAAACGACCAAGCTGGGAAGAAAACAGCAGAGAGAGAACACCTCTGGTAAGCGTTCCTCCCATTCCCTCATGAGAAGCATGTGTGGAGACTTGGAAATAACTTATATAGTCCATGGAGCTAAACAGTCTGTGAATTGCCATTTCATTCCCCCAAAACTTGGACTCAGCAGGGAGGTTGATCAGAAATGGCTCCTCTGCAGTGGTCCTCTTGGGTGTGCTCCATAACCATTCAGTCCTTTCATGTGGTTGTAATCCCCACGTGGAGGGACTGAACTAATAAGGATGTGTAGGAATGCTTCTACACCAACAACTATATCAGTTTCTCTTAGAGACACTCTATCAGTCGCCAATCTCTCCCTTTCCTGACTAGATCAGCTACAGTGTGGATAATCATGTGCTCAAAGATGAGCCTCACTTGCCTTTCGTGTACCGGATGGCTCCAAAACAAGATGTGTATTTTATGGGGATTGTCAAGATGCTCCTGCATTTCCGATGGACCTGGATCGGTCTCCTGACTCGGGATAATGCCCAAGGGGAAAGATTCCTGAGAACTATGACCCCCGTGGTCATTGGGAGTGGGATTTGCATTGCCCTCACATTCCGCGTCCCAGCACATTCATTTGGTATGCAGAGGTTATCTTCCGTGACAAAATCCATTTTTGTGCAAAGAAAATGTAATGTATTTGTTTACCATGGAGATGTCTACTCTATCATGGTTCTTGGGACATTGATTAAACAAGTTGAAAAAGCAGAAAACTCCCTTGTGGGGAAAGTTTGGATTATGACAGATTTGCACGATATCAACTTGAGGGTCTTTTTGAGGATGCTTGAGACCCACCACATTCATGGTGCTTTTTCCTTTTTGACCCAGGCAAACGTGAACACTAACTATGACAATTTCGATTCCTTCCTCTTGACTGTCAATAATATTGGAGTGGGAGCATTTCACTGTTTTGATTCAAATCCTGGGTTATCTGTGAAACACTGGAAGAGATGCAGAGAGAAAGAGGAACTGGAGGCCCCATCCGAGGATGTGCTTGAAATGATCCTGTCTCAGGACAGCTACAGCATTTACAACTCCATCCAGGTGGTGGCTCAAGCCTTGAATGCCGCCTGCTCAACCAGATCCCATTGGACGTTGAAAGGAAGATGGAAGGGACTTCAGAAACTGCAGCCATGGCAGGTAATAGTTTTCTCTAAAAACAAGGGGAAACCTGAGTAATTACACAGCATCAGAGTAATACACTTCCATGTCCCATCTAATCTTTCCAACAGTGGCCTGTCTGATGCCCCCATGAAGATGGCTAGAAGGGCCCATTGACCTCAGCCCTTAGCTGTTGACTGTTTTGCAGCCTGTGATAATCAGAGGAATTCAGCCTCTGAAGCTGGAAGCCCCCTTCCACTGTTGTGCCTCATACCCTACACTCAATCGGTCCATTCCCTTTAAAATACAGTTAATGTGCGGAGGTCCACCACGTTTTGTGTAGGTGTGTTTCAGAAGACAACTGACCCTGTGGTCAAATGCTCTTAGGTTATTCCTAGACCAGCTTTATACTGAAAAGATTCCTAGATGATTTAGAATATATTAAAATGCAAATTCATTTAAAAAAAACAATTTCATTGGTTCTACCCCAGGTTCTACTCCATTCATTTTCTATATACAACACATAATTATATATTCCTTGTTTATTAACTAAATTAGAACAGTACACAGAATGGAGGAGAGCCAATGTTATCCCAGGCTTCTAAAACTGGAGGCGAACCACAAAAGTACAGGCCAGTGACTCTGACCTCAATTGCAGGAAAGATAATGGAGTAGATTTTAAAGGGGATAATGTGGAAACATCTGGAGGATAATTTCTGGATCCAGGAAAGTCTGCACGGATTTGTCTGGAGCAAGTCGTGCCAGACCAATCTGTTTCCTTCTTTCATTGAGTGACAGGTTTATTACATCATGGAAACCCAGTTGATGTTATTCATTAGAATTTCAGTATGGCATTTGACAAGGTTCTCCATTGTGTTCAGATGAGTAAACTAGAGGACGGTAAACTGGAGTTTTGGATGGTTAGATGGAGAGAAATTGGATAGAAGACTGCACCCAAAGTGTGGTTGGTCATGGTATTTCATGAGATTGGAGGAAGGTGAGCAGTGGGGTGCCACCGGGTTTTGTAATGGATCTGGTATTTTTAGATCTGGATGACCTGGTGGAGGGAATCCTCTTTAAATTTGTGGATGGCACCAAATTGGGAGTTTCAGAGGAACAAAAATATGAAATGGATAATCTAAAAGATACACATTTCAAAATTCATAATCATTGCAGGTATATGGGGTAAAATAGGGTGTGGGTGGGAATTGAGATGGGGAAGGACGTTGGTGGAGCATAATGCTATGGAGTCCACCCTCCAAAGCAGCCATTTTCCCCAGGGGAAACGTTCTTTCATCTGAAGATGAGCTATAATTCCAGGGGATCTTAAAGTCACATCCCAGTTCCTTCACTTCCTCTACTGGGCTCAGGTTTCCACTTTTTTAAACAATTCCCTCCATAGGGCAAAACCAACCTTACATGTCTGATGAAACTAACGTTACAAAATGCTGGTGCAGAATTGGAATTGGGGTAATTGGAAGAGTATTGTATTTGTAGTCTGTCAAAATGCTGAAGCAGGAAAAGTAGACTCAGAAGAGAGGCCTTGGATCTATCGTCAGTGTCTGATAGAAATTTCTGAGTCTGGAGGCCATTGGCAATGATGCCGAAGCAGAAGAGAATGCCACAAATATGCAAGGCTGCAGAGACCGATATGGCTTCCTGTGTTTCTAAGTGCGGCTGTTTTGCATGTTCTCCTAGCTTCATCCTTTCCTGAAAAACTTCCTGTCTTACAATAATGCCACTGAAGGAGTCTATTTTGATGAGAACGGGGACATGGCAGTGGATTTCGATATCGTGAACTGGGTGGCAACGTCCAATCGGTCCATCAAGAGGGTGAAAGTTGGGAGTGTGGAGAGACGTGGTGCGGAAGACATCAAGTTTACCATCGATCAAGACATCGTTGTGTGGCCCGAATGGTTTAATGAGGTGGGGGGAGAACATATTTCACTTTATACCTCATAAAAACTCTTTAACCTTTCAAGTTCTATACCTGTTTAATCATTTTACAGCCTAAGAATGCACAGAACAAGAGCGGTAGAAGAAGAAGAAGAAGAAGAGTTGGTTCTTATATGCCGAAGGAGGCTCAAAGCGGCTTACAGTCGCCTTCCCATTCCTCTCCCCACAACAGACACCCTGTGGGGTGGGTGAGGCTGAGAGAGCGCTGATATCACTGCTCGGTCAGAACAGTTTTATCAGTGCCGTGGCGAGCCCAAGGTCACCCAGCTGGTTGCATGTGGGGGAGTGCAGAATCGAACCTGGCATGCCAGATTAGAAGTCTGCACTCCTAACCACTACACCAAACTGGCTCTCTGGTAGAGAGGAGTATGATGAGAGAAAGGTGTGGCAATGGGCTGCCAACAACATTCACCGTTAATGGTGGTCTAAGGGTCCAGTCAGGGTTATGGCCAACAGCCGCCACATCCACATCCCAAAGGGGCACTTTCTAATGGTCACAGCCAAGTACACCGAGCCTGAGCCATCTCTAATGAAAGTTTCTGAGGATCCCATTGTCTTTATTATCACTATTCAGGGTATCATCAAGAGAATCATATAGTCTTGGATTTCGAAGGTCTTCATCTTGCAGGTCATTGAATTCAACTTCTGTGCAGGTTTCCCATCCAGGCACTGTCAGGCCCACATATCTTTCCCTGGAAATACTGTCCCTTCAGTGTTCAATGCCAAATACTTGGGTGGCCCAGGGAGCACCAGTTTAGAGCAATTAGGGGCGTGGCTTATTAATGTGGCTCCAAAAGGCATTGGACTGGAACGATGAATCAGCCTCTACAAGCCATTCAACATCTGGGCCTCATAAGGCCCTTTTATTCCTCAGTTATGTTCTCTATTGGCCAAACTATTTTTTTACAAAAATGTAAGCTGAAAATTACATGACAGTGGGCTACAACAAGCTGAAAAGTGAGTCAGCTTGGGGTAGTATTTTAGAGTGATGGCTTCTAATCTGGTGAGTCTGGTTTGATTCTCTGCTCCCTACATGCAGCCAGATGGGTGACCTTGGCCTCATCATAGCTTTGATAGTGCAGTTCTCACAGGACAGTCCTGTCAAATCTCTCTCAGCCTCAACTACTTCATAGCATGCCTGTAGCTGAAAGAAGAAGGGAAGGCAATTGTAAACTTCTTTAAGACTCCTGGTAGAGAAAAGCAGGGTATTAAAAACAGCTCTCCTGTCCAGAATGAAGGCCTGGTTCACTTGATGATAAAATCGAAAAAGGGAAAATCGAAAAATCGAAAAAGGGAGCCCCTGCCTGGGAATTGTAGTCCATGGACATCTGGAGGGCCGCAGTTTTACTACCCCTGCTATAGAGAAAGCTCACAGACACACAAAAGAAACTTCTAATGTATTCTACTTGATGCTCCTTGTCCTTCTGCCTAGACCCTGCCTCAGTCCAGGTGCACTCCAAGTTGTCAACCTGGATACGCTAAGTTGATTAAGGAAGGAGAACCTCTCTGCTGCTACACTTGTTCTCCATGTGTCGAAGGGACAATCTCCACTCAGGAAGGTAAGTCACATTCCCCAGTTCAAATTTTAGGGAAGAGGAACAATGGGGAAAATAATTCCACCACAGCCTGTCCCCTTTGGATTACTTGGCACCCAATACGGATTATGGATCATGTACCATGTGCCTCATGCCAAGTCTGATGTTCAGATCACTTTGCGAGCATTTTCCATACTGTGCTTGACATTCCTTGTCCAGAGTCGGTGGACTACTCCTGCAGTATTGTCAATGGCTGAATTTGTTTGTGGAGCAATGAAGGATCCCAATCAGAAAGTCTCCCAACTCCATCCTTATTAGGCAAGGTTGTTACTGGACTTTCCCCTCATCTCTGGCTGGTGCTGCTTTTCTGGCAAAAGTGTACAATTGTGAATATATTCTCATGGTGAGCCTGTTTAAACAGTGGCGGGAAATGAATCAAATAATAATAATGATGATGATGATGATGACGATGGTAGATATGGTGATACTGAAGGTAATATGTTCTTTTCAGACTCAACAGACTGTCTTAGGTGTCCCGAAGTTCAATATCCAAACAAGATCCAAGATCAATGTGTTCCCAAACATATCACCTTCCTAAACTACAAGGAACCTTTGGGGATCCTCCTAAATGTTCTCACTCTTTTCTTCATCCTAGCTACGAGTTTTGTTTTGGGAATCTTCATTAAATACTTAGAAACGCCAGTAGTCAAAGCCAACAATCGAGATCTCTCCTACATTCTCCTCATCTCCCTCCTGCTTTCGTTTTTGATCTCTTTTCTCTTCATTGGTCAGCCTCACAAGGTGACCTGCCTTGTCCGACAAACTGTCTTCAGCATCATCTTCTCAGTTGCCGTCTCTTCTGTGCTGGCCAAAACTGTCACTGTGGTGGTGGCCTTCATGGCCTCAAAGCCTGGGAGCAGGATGAGGAAATGGCTGGGGAAGAGATTGGCCAATTTCATTGTCTTTTCCTGTTCTGGTATTCAAGTGGGCATCTGCACTCTCTGGCTGGGCGTCTCTCCCCCCTTCCCAGATTCTGACATGCACTCCCAGCCTGGGGAGATCGTACTGCAATGTAACGAAGGGTCCGTAGCCATGTTCTATGCTGCCCTTGGCTACATGGGCTTTCTGGCCGCCATCTGCTTCACGGTGGCCTTCCTGGCCAGGAAGCTGCCTGGGGCCTTCAATGAGGCCAAGCTGATCACCTTCAGCATGTTGGTGTTCTGCAGTGTTTGGGTGTCCTTTGTGCCCACCTACCTGAGCACGAAGGGGAAATACATGGTTGCCGTGCAGGTCTTCTCCATCTTGGCCTCCAGTTTGGGCTTACTGGGATGCATCTTTCTTCCCAAATGCTACATTATTCTACTGAGGCCCCATCTGAATACAAAGGAACAACTCATGGCGAAACATGAAGATGGCCTCTGACTTGGAGTACTCACAGTGCATGCTTTATAATGTTAGTAATCTATAACTCGGTACAATTATGAATTCCATGTAGCATGCTGGGTAATTTACTTCTCCTAAACTGCTTTTAGGCCAAGTATATCTAAAAACCTGAGAAGGTTAAGAAAACTGCTACTTTATATAATAAAAACATATTTCATTTGAATTTTATTTATGGAACTCAAATATATATATATGTGATCGTTGTCCTCTGAGACTCTTGTTGTGTAGTAGTGATAGTATCTTACTGTAATGAGTACCAGGTTTCACAGAAGATACTATTCCTGGTTTCAGGAGACTGAGAGCCAGTTTGGTGTAGTGGTTAGGAGTGCGGACTTCTAATCTGGCATGCCGGGTCCGATTCTGCGCTCCCCCACATGCAACCAGCTGGGTGACCTTGGGCTCGCCATGGCTCTGATAAAACTGTTCTGACCGGGCAGTGATATCAGGGCTCTCTCAGCCTCACCCACCTCACGGGGGGTCTGTTGTGGGGAGAGGAAAGGGAAGGCGATTGTAAGCCGCTTTGAGACTCCTTTGGGTAGAGAAAAGCGGCATATAAGTACCAACTCTTCTTCTTCTTCTTCTTCTTCTTCTTCTTCTTCTTCTTCTTCTTCTTCTTCTTCTTCTTCTTAAATGGTCTGAACAACTGAACAACCTATTACTTCAATCCTTCAAACATTCAGAACAGGAATCTCTGCGGCTAATTCAGAAAGCCCATGTAGCCCTTGGCTACATGGGCTTTCTGGCCGCCATCTGCTTCACGGTGGCCTTCCTAGCCAGGAAGCTGCCTGGGGCCTTCAATGAGGCCAAGCTGATCACCTTCAGCATGTTGGTGTTCTGCAGTGTTTGGGTGTCCTTTGTGCCCACCTACCTGAGCACGAAGGGGAAATACATGGTTGCCGTGCAGGTCTTCTCCATCTTGGCCTCCAGTTTGGGCTTACTGGGATGCATCTTCCTTCCCAAATGCTACATTCTTCTTCTGAGGCCTCAGCTCAATACAAAGGAACAACTCATGGTGAAACAAAAAGATAGCCTCTGACTTGGAGTACATATAGAGCTTGCTTTGTAATGTTAGTGATCTTTCTCCCTACAATTATGAATCCCGTGTTTGGAACTTTGCTTTGCTAAACTGCTGTTAGACCAAGTACATCTGAGAACCTGAGAAGGCTGAGAAAGCTGCTACTTTGTGGAATATAATCATATTTCATTTGAATTTTATTCATGAAGTTTAAATATATCAAAGTATAAAAACAATAAAACAGCAGGATGTGTTACATGTCACACATATATTAGTTATGTCCTAATCTCCAAAGTATGAGCCTCTTGTGGCGCAGAGTGGTAAGGCAGCCGTCTGAAAGCTCTGCCCATGAGGCTGGGAGTTCGATCCCAGCAGCCAGCTCAAGGTTGACTCAGCCTTCCATCCTTCTGAGGTTGGTAAAATGAGTACCCAGCTTGCTGGGGGGTGAAATGGTAATGACTGGGGAAGGCACTGGCAAACCACCCCGTATTGAGTCTGCCATGAAAATGCTGGAGGGCGTCACCCCAAGGGTCAGACATGACTCGGTGCTTGCACAGGGGATACCTTTACCTTTAATCTCCAAAGTGGGGAAGGCACTGGCAAACCACCCCGTATTGAGTCTGCCAAGAAAACGCTGGAGGGCGTCACCCCAAGGGTCAGACATGACTCGGTGCTTGCACAGGGGATACCTTTACCTTTACCATCTCCAAAGACCTAATCCATTTTGACGTATACGGGTGTTCCTCAGAGTTCAATATTAAGAACACACTAATGTTCTAGAAAAACATACAGCTATATATAAAATATGTTTTTGCATCATTTTTGAATCACCAGGGGGGTAAACCAATTTCTATATTCAAGTGGAGGTCCCTTGCTAAGCCACTGGATGTTAATAGTTCTTAAACAGATAAGGGCATTTCAAGGGGCTGTCTTCAGGAACCTTCCCTTGTGTTGAAGAAGCCCTGCTGGGTGCTCTTGTGTGCCTATCACACTAACTGGGTAGAAATGAGAGCAGGAAAAGCAAACACTTACTGTTAAATAGACGTCCCTCCCCATTGCTCTTTTTTTTTTTTAAAGGAGCTGTATTAATTAAAGGAAGGCCAAGCGTCAAAGAATTGAGGCTTTTGAACTCTGGTGCTGGAGAAGAGTCTTGCGAGTCCCTTGGACTGCAAGGCGAACAAACGGGTCGGTCCTAGAGGAGATCAGCCCTGCCTGCTCCTTAGAAGGCCAGATCCTGAAGATGAAACTCAAATACTTTGGCCACCTCATGAGAAGGAAGGACTCCCTGGAGAAGAGCCTAATGCTGGGAGCGATCGAGGGCAAAAGAAGAAGGGGACGACAGAGAATGAGGTGGCTGGATGGAGTCACTGAAGCAGTCGGTGTGAACTTAAATGGACTCCGGGGAATGGTGGAGGACAGGAAGGCCTGGAGGATCATTGTCCATGGGGTCGCGATGGGTCGGACACAACTTCGCACCTAACATATAACAACATTAACTAGCGAGCTTGTGCAAAGCATTAGCATTGTACTGTTGGGTTCCCGTTCTTCTTGATGCCATAGAACTAGGGGTTCCCTAGTTTTTTGCCAGGTCTTCTTATTCTTAGTCCTTGTTCTTATTCAACACTGGAGACAACAGACAGGAATGCTCAGCAGGGCAGTCATTAGCAGCACCTGAACCCTGCTGTGCAACTCACGTACTTTTTAAAAATTATACTGTCATGGCCCATCATGGAGTTTTGGACTGTACAAAATCTTGGAAGGCTATATTATTACACAGGCTTTCTCCACCAAGGTTTCGTGGTGTTTGAACATGGGAAATACGGGTGGAGTCCTATTTGCTTGGATCTTGATGCTGTAAGGTGTGTGGCTGAGCCTGGGAAATAGGGGTAGAGAGGTATGGGCACTGGCAGGTTAAAAATCAAAACATAAAGAATAATAATAATAAGAGTTGGTTCTTATATGCCACTTCTCTCCACCTGAAGGAGTCTCAAAGCGGCTTACAGTCCCCTTCTCTTTCCTCTCCCCACAACAGAGACCCTGTGAGGGAGGTGAGGCTGAGGGAGCCCTGATATTACTGAAGAAGAGGAGTTGGTTCTTATATGCCGCTTTCCTCTACCTGAAGGAGTCTCAAAGTGGCTTACAGTCGCCTTCCCTTTCCTCTCCCCACAACAGGCACCCCGTGAGGGAGGTGAGGCTGAGAGAGCCCTGATATTACTGAAGAAGAAGAAGAGTTGGTTCTTATATGCTGATTTCCTCTACCCAAAGGAGTCTCAAAGTGGCTCCCAATCACCTTCTCTTCCCACAACAGTCACCCTGTGAGGGAGGTGAGGCTGGGAAAGCCCTGAGATTCCTGCTCAATCAGAACAGCTTTCTCAGTGCTGTGGCGAGCCCAAGGTCACCCAGCTGGTTGCCTGTGGGGGGAGGAGCAGGGAATCAAACCCGACTCGCCAGACTCCTAACCACTGCACCAAACTGGCTCTCAAGGATGTCAGCGAAGGTATTTTGCCAATGCGATATGGCTGGTGTAGATGAAATAACTCCAGAAACCTTACTGAAATACTCAAACCAAACTTTCCCTGGGATTTGTGCTTCAAATTGACACAATGAACTACTTTAACCCATTTGAGCCCAGTTCCCAGAAACATGGTTCATTCTTTTCGAAGACTGCCAATTCCAACTCTCATTCCATAACTGTCAAGCAAGATCTTTTATATTGAGATCTGAGTTGGAAAAGATGAGACATCAAGACACCAGAGTTACCACTTCTGACCTGTCTCATACAAGAGGTCAAGGTTTTTTCTGAATGCTTTGCGTTCTCCATCAAACCATCCATTGCTTGTACAAGGTATAGCTTTTACTGGACTATTGTTTATTAATAGTGGTTTGAGGCGATGGCCTCATTGGATTTAATAGCATCATTATGACAGTGTAAAAGAATTAGCCGCAGAGATTCCTGTTCTGAATGTTTGAAGGATTGAAGTAATAGGGTGTTCAGTTGTTCAGACCATTTAAGAAGAAGAAGAAGAAGAAGAAGAAGAAGAAGAAGAAGAAGAAGAGTTGGTACTTATATGCCGCTTTTCTCTACCCAAAGGAGTCTCAAAGCGGCTTACAATCGCCTTCCCTTTCCTCTCCCCACAACAGACCCCCCGTGAGGTGGGTGAGGCTGAGAGAGCCCTGATATCACTGCCCGGTCAGAACAGTTTTATCAGAGCCATGGCGAGCCCAAGGTCACCCAGCTGGTTGCATGTGGGGGAGCGCAGAATCGAACCCGGCATGCCAGATTAGAAGTCCGTACTCCTAACCACTACACCAAACTGGCTCTCAGTCTCCTGAAACCAGGAATAGTATCTTCTGTGAAACCTGGTACTCATTACAGTAAGATACTATCACTACTACACAACAAGAGTCTCAGAGGACAATGATCACATATATATATATTTGAGTTCCATAAATAAAATTCAAATGAAATATGTTTTTATTATATAAAGTAGCAGTTTTCTTAACCTTCTCAGGTTTTTAGATATACTTGGCCTAAAAGCAGTTTAGGGGAAGTAAATTTCACAGCATGCTACATGGGATTCATAATTGTACCGAGTTATAGATTACTAACATTATAAAGCATGCACTGTGAGTACTCCAAGTCAGAGGCCATCTTCATGTTTCACCATGAGTTGTTCCTTTGTATTCAGATGGGGCCTCAGTAGAATAATGTAGCATTTGGGAAGGAAGATGCATCCCAGTAAGCCCAAACTGGAGGCCAAGATGGAGAAGACCTGCACGGCAACCATGTATTTCCCCTTTGTGCTCAGGTAGGTGGGCACAAAGGACACCCACACACTGCAGAACACCAGCATGCTGAAGGTGATCAGCTTGGCCTCATTGAAGGCCCCAGGCAGCTTCCTGGCTAGGAAGGCCACCGTGAAGCAGATGGCGGCCAGAAAGCCCATGTAGCCAAGGGCAGCATAGAACATGGTGACGGACCCTTCGTTACATTGCAGTACGATCTCTCCAGGCTGGGAGTGCATGTCAGAGTCTGGGAAGGGGGGAGTGATGCCCAGCCAGAGAGTGCAGATGCCCACTTGAATGGTGGAACAGGAAAAGACAATGGAGTTGGCCAAGCTCTTCCCCAGCCATTTCCTCATCCTGCTCCCAGGCTTTGAAGCCATGAAGGCCACCACCACAGTGACAGTTTTGGCCAACACTGAAGAGACAGCAACTGAGAAGATGATGCTGAAGACAGTTTGTCTGAGAAGGCAGGTCACCTTGTGAGGCTGACCAATGAAGAGAAAAGAGGACAAAAAGGAAAGCAGGAGGGAGATGAGGAGAACATAGGAGAGGTCCCGATTGTTGGCTCTGACTACTGGCGTTTCAAAGTATTTAATGAAGATTCCCAAAACAAAACTTGTGGCTAGGATGAAGGAAAGAGTGAGAACATTTAGGAGGATCCCCAAAGGTTCCTTGTGGTTCAGGAAACTGATATGCTTGGGAACACATTGATCTCGTATCTTGTTTGGATGTTGATCTTCTGGACACCCGTGACACTGAGTTGAGTCTGAAAATAACATTTTAGCTTCAGTATCACCACATCTATGACAATATTTGCTTTTTTTCTGTTGCGAGAATTTATTCACAATTGAACACCCCTTTGCCAGAAAGGCAGGACAAGGCAGAGATGAGGGAAAAGTCCGGTAACAACCTTGCCTAATAAGGATAGAGTTGGGAGGCTTACCGATTGGGATCCTTCATTGCTCCACAAACAAAATCAGCCTCTGATAATACTGCAGGAGCAGCCCTCAGACTCTTGCCAGGGAATGTCAAGCACAATATGGAAAATGCTGTCAAGGTGATCTAAACATCAGACTCGGCATGAGGCACTTGGCAGATGATCCATAAACCGTAATGGGTGCTAAGTAATCCAAAGGGGAGAAGCTGGGATGGAATTATTTTCCTCGCTCTGTCTCCTCCCTACAATCAGAACTGGGGAATGTGACTTACCTTCCTGAGTAGAGATCGTCCCTTCCACACATGGAGAACAATCGTAGCAGCAGAGAGGTTCTCCTTCCTTAATGAACTTAATGTATCCAGGTGGACAGCTTTTCGTGCATCTGGAATGAGGCCGGGTCTAGGCAAAAAGACAAGGAGAATCGAGCTGAACACATTAGAGGCTTTGTTTTGTGTGCCTGTGATTTTTCTCTGTAGAAACCACAAACCGGGAATGGATAGATCTTTGATGGAGAAACTTCTGCTAATTTAGGGCATGGGGCAAAAGGAGTCCGAAGGCTCATTTGTATTCTCATTTTTACAGGTTGTGTCTGTTTATTACTCAGAATTTTGTTTTAGCATTTCACAGCAGAGTTTCCTGCGTGCTGGTTAATAAGCATGACCTGATTGGTGAGCTTAGCACTACCCACTGCACCTCAGAGCGTACGGAATACTATTGGAACCTCAATACCAGAACTCACCGAGAAATGGAAGAAGAGCAGCTTGATGGAAAATACAAGTAGAAGAGTTGTTTTTTAGACCCTGGAGTCTCAAAACGGTTAATAATTGCCTTCCCTTACTCTCCCCACAACAGGCATGCTGTCAGGTAGGTAAGCTCAGTGATTTCTGAGCGGACTGTTCTCTGAGAACTGCACTATCAGGGTTGTGACAAGGTCACATATCTGGCTGCGTGTGGGGGAGTGGGAAATCAAACTCGACTTGGCCAATTAGAAGTCACTGCATGAAACCTCTACCCCAAGCTAACTATCCTTTCATCTTTTGCTAGCCCACTATCATTCAATTGTCAGTGTATATTTTTGTTGGAAAGAGTTTGGCCAATAGAGAACAGAATAGAGGAATAAAAGGATCTTATGAAGCCCAGATGATACAGAGGCAGAAAGGAGAATTCAGTATCCCAGTCCAATGTCTTTGGCAGCCAGGTTCAGTTGCTCCATCCTGGATTCCTCTAAATTGGTTCTCCTTGGGTGTCCCAAATATTTGGCATTGAACACTGAAGGCACTGTAGACCCCAGTTAAGCTAAGCAAGTCTCACAGTACCTGGATGGAAAACCTGGGTGTAAACTGCACGGAGCTTTTATTCCAACCCCAGATCGATTCAGTCCCTGCCCTCTACACAGAATGCGATTTCCGTTTGGATTTGGGGCAATTTTAATTTTCCTTCTGCAGCAAGAAGGATTGATCTGGAGTGACCCTACCTTTATTGTGCGATAACTCAGACTGCTGCTAATCCTGAATATATTCAGAAAATCGCATTGTTTTGAATCTGGGCTCTCCTCCGTGGTAGAGGACCCGTGATTGGCTACAGGTGGTCACGTGACAAGCCTGCCTCAAAGGAGAAGCCCCTAATTTCAACTTCTGTCGGCCTTGGATATTTTTTTGTGCCTTCTTCGTCCGTCCCCCCCTTCAAGAAAAGAAGGGATTTTTTCCTCCCTCCTCTGACTTCTTGGATCCTCTTCCCCCCTTCAAGAAAACAAAGAAAGAGTCTCCATTTGCCTCCCCACCACCACCTTCTGAGCCTCCCTAACCACGTGCAGAAGACTTTCCTGTTTCAATGGGGAGGGGGGGAAGAGGAAGACCCGAGTTCAAAGCGATCTGAATTCAACAGGATTGACAATGGAATAAAGAAAGTAAGTGCAGACTCTGCCCTGGACAAAAGGTTAATTCAATGACCTCCAAAATCAAGATCTTCCAAATCCAAGACTCTATGATTCTCCTGATGACATCCCGAAAAACTGATAATGAAGACAATGTGCTTTCCAGAAACTTTCATTAGGGATGGCTCAGGCCCGGTGCTCTTGGCTGTGAGGATTAGAGAGAGCCCCTTTGGGATGTGGATTTGGGGTCTGTTGCCCATGCCCCGGACTGGGCTATCAGACCACCATTAATGGTGAATGTTGTTGGCAGCCCACTGCCACGTATTTCTCTTATCATACACCTCTCTACCACTCTCGTTCTCTATGTTCTTAAGCTGGAAAATGATTAAACAGGAATAAGAGTTCAAAAGTTGAAGAGTTTTCAAAAGGTATAAAACGAAATAAGTTTCTCCCCACCTTATTAAACCATTCTGGCCACACAATGATGTCTTGATCAATGGTAAACTTTATCTCTTCAGAACCATGTCTCTGCACACTCCCAACTTTCACCCTCTTGAGGGACGAATTGGGTGTTTCCACCCAATTCACAATATCGAAATCCACTGCCATGTCCCCATTCTCACCAAAATAAATTCCTTCAGTGGCATTATTGTGAGACTGGAAATTTCTCAGGAAAGGATGAAGCTAGGAGAACATGCAAAATAGCAGCACTTAGAAATACAGGAAGCCATCTTGGTTATTGCAGCCTTGTATATTTGTTTCCTTCCCTTATGCTTCATCATCTGTGCCAATGGCCTCCATGCTCAGAAATACATCAGATAAGAACAACAAGATGTGGCAAAACCATTAAATCCCCAATTCTATCCCCATAGAGAAGGCAAGGAAGGGCAGATAACTCTAACTCCGCCATGCAACTAGCAATGTCTTTGTCCTAAGGGGGGGGGGGTCAGACAGATCTTCCTTAGCGATAGGTGTACAGGTCCCAGGTATACAGGTCCCAGACGGCGCAGGGCCTTAAAGGTTAATACCAAAACCTTGAACTGGATCTGGACCACAACTGGCAACCCAAGCAGCTGCCTCATCACTGGCTGGATATGGGTCCTCCATGGTGTTCCTGTAAGGACCCTAGCTGCTGCATTTTGTACCAGCTGCAATTTCCGGATCAAGCTCAAGGTCAGGCCCGCACAGAGCGAGTTACGGTAATATATTCTGGAGGTGTGGCCAGGGGTCCAGGAGATAGGGAGGGTGCTAGAAACCGAGCCTGGCGAAGATGGAAAAATGCCTGTCCAGCTACCTTTTTGACCTGAACCTCCATAGTTAGGGAGGCATCGAAGGTTGCTCCCAAGTTCCTGGCCTGGGACGCGATGGTCTGTTGTTTTCCTGCCAAGGTGGGGAGACGCGCTTCCTGGACTGCCCCCGTCCTCCCCAGCCACAGGATCTCCATCTTGGAGGGGTTGAGTTTCAGGTGACTCTGCTCTAACCATTCTGCCAGGGCTTCCAAACATCTGGCAAATGGTTCCGGGAGGAATCCGGGCGGCCGTCCATAAGGAGATACAGCTGGGTGTCATCCGCATACAGATGACACCCCAATCCGAAGCTCCGCACCAATTGGGCCAGAGAGCGCATAAAGATGTTAAATAGCATTGATATGCGCTCAATAATTCCTCCCCCCACTGCCACCCTCTGGCTCCGGTTATGGAGGAAGGAGCATAATCAGCTGAGTGCTGTGCCCCTTCTCCCAGTACTGGCGGGGTGGCAAGCCAGCAGTTCGTGATCGACCACGTCAAACGCAGCTGACAGATCTAATAGATTAATCATTTCTTATTAATCAATTCTTATTTAATTTAATTCCTCTGAACTCCTCCCAATTTGATGTCATCCACAATTTGATGAGTCTCTCAGAAACAGCCCTGTGGCACCCCACTGCTCCCCTCCCTCCAGTTTGATGAAATATCATTGACAACCACTCTTTCAGTGCGGTTTTCTAGTCAATTCCCTATCTACCTAACCATCTGAAAATCCAGTCTATAGTCCTCTAGTTAACCATCAGAACACCATGGGGATGCTTTTCTAAAGCCTTACTGAAATTCAGGTGAAGAACATCAATTGAGTATCCACGTTACAATAAGCTGATCACTCAAAGAAGGAAACCAGGTTGGTCTGACAGAACGTGTTGGAGATGAATCCATGCTGACTTCCTTGGATCAACCAATTGTCGTTCATATGTTTGCAGATTGTCCCCTTTAAAATCTATTCCATTATCTTCCTTGCAATTGAGGTCAGACTCATTGGCCTGTAGTTTCCCGGGTCACCTCTCCTCCCTTTTTGAAGACTGGGATGACATTGGCTCCAGTCTGTGTACTGTTCTAATTAAATTTCGTAAACAAGAAACATGGAGGGATCCACCAATGAGAATTTGGTGGAATTTGTATTTTAATATATTATAAATCACCTGGGAAAAGGTGAACTGGTCTAAGAATATCCTAAGTATATTTCAGTGTTAATTGGTTTAAAGAAGAAAAAAGAGAAGAATTTGACCCCAAAGACAGTTGACTTCTGACACACACGAACACAAAATGTGGTGGCAGTTCAACACCTTACATGGATTTCAAAAGGGACGGACAGATGGGTGGAGAAGACAGTGTAGGGTATGAGGCACGACAGTGGAAGGAGCTTCCAGCTTCAGAGGCTGAATTCCTCTGGTTATCACAGGCTGTCAACATCTGAGGGCTGTGGTCAATGGGCCCTTCTAGCCAGTTTATTGGGTGCATCAGACAAGCCAGTGTAAATGGCAATTACATGGGACTTGGAAGAATATTTGATGCAACGTAGCTACTCAAATGTTCCCATGTTTGTAGAGAAAACCAATACCTGCCATGGCTGCAGCGTCTGATGTCCCTCCCATCGTCCTTTCAACGTCCGATCAGCTTGGGATGAAGTGGCAGCCTTCAAGACACGAGCCACCACCTGGATGGAGTTGTAAATGCTGTAGCTGTCTTGAGACAGGGTCATTTCAAGCACCTCCTTGGATGGGGCCTTCAGTTCCTCTTTTTCTTTGCATACTTTCCACCGTTTCACAGATAACCTAAGATCTGAATCGAAACAATGAAATACTCCTTTTATAATTTTACTGAGAGTCAAGAAGAAGGAATCCAGATATTCGTAGTCAGTATTCACCTTTCCCCGGATCATGAAGGATAACGCACCATAAATGGGAAACATCTGAAAAACCCTGAAAATCACCCCCAAGCTCACATCGTGAATAACCGTGGTAATCCAAAGTTTCCAAAAAAACTTTATTCCTCTCTCATCATGTCTCATGAAAAGCAGAACAGTCATCACATAGTCGATGTCTCCATGGTAAACCAGTACATTCCATTTTCTTTGCGTTTGAATGGGATGTGACCAGGAATGCAGTACCTTCTCATCAAGATATTGTATTGGGATGCGTACGGTGAAGGCAATGCAAATCCCACTCTCGATGACCAAGGGGGTCATTGTCCCGAGGAATCTTTCTCCTTTTTCATTGTCCAGGGTCATGAGTCCGATCCAGGTCCATTGGAAATGCAGGAGCATCTTGACAATCCCCATCAAATACACTTCTTGATTTGGGGCCATCCGGTACACAAAAGGCGACTGAGGCTCATCTTTGAGCACGTCATTATCCACACTGTAGCTGATCTAGTTTGGAAAGGGAGATATAAGGGACTGACTGAGTGTCTCTAAGAGGAAGTGATATAGTTGTTAGTGCAGAAGCATTCATACAGTTAGGTGTCTATGGTAGCCTGTGTCTGAGTGGGTATCCTTCTTAGTTCAGTCCCTTCAAGTGGGGATTAGAACCAGACTGTTTTTTTCCTCAAAAGATACGGAGCGCACCCAGGAGGACCACTGCAGAGGAGCTATTTCTGATCAGCCTTCCTGCTGAGTCCAAGGACTTTTCTGCATGCGTAGGATAATGCACTTTCAGTGTACTTTTGCTGCTGGACTTTCCTGTGCAGAACAGGAAAATCTACTCCTAAAGTGCACTGAAAGTGCATTAACTAATGTGTGCAGAAGGGGCCCAGGTTTTTTGGGGGTGAAATGGCAATTTACAGACTCTTTCGTTCCACCAACAGCCCAACTTATTTCCCAGTTTCCATAAGTGCTTCACACCCGGGGGTGGGGGGAGAGAAATGCTCACCAATCCTGTCCTCTCTGCTGTTTTCTTCCCAACTTGGTAGTTTCATTTGTTAAGGAGATGCTGGATTCTTTTTGTAAAAAATTAAAACCAATATAAGCAGCCATACTTCTCTCCCTTTGCCATAAAAGTGAGAGCATATGCAGAAATCCTGGCAGAAAGGCTTTAATTACAATGTCAGTAAAGACACTTGCTTGGGAATCATAGTTTTGTAGGTTGAAGCCTAATTGAAGGTTGCCTTTTTTCCCCACATAGGAAATTATCTTGAAAAGCATCCCCCTCTCCCTGCTGTGCATTTTCTCTTACTTTTGAAATTGTTGTTGTTATGTGCGAAGTCGTGTCCGACCCATCGCGACCCCATGGACAATGATCCTCCAGGCCTTCCTGTCCTCCACCATTCCCCGGAGTCCATTTAAGTTTGCACCTACTGCTTCAGTGACTCCATCCAGCCACCTCATTCTCTGTCGTCCCCTTCTTCTTTTGCCCTCGATCGCTCCCAGCATTAGGCTCTTCTCCAGGGAGTCCTTCCTTCTCATGAGGTGGCCAAAGTATTTGAGTTTCATCTTCAGGATCTGGCCTTCTAAAGAGCAGTCAGGGTTAATCTCCTCTAGGACTGACCGGTTTGTTCGCCTTGCAGTCCAAGGGACTCGCAAGAGTCTTCTCCAGCACCAGAGTTCAAAAGCCTCAATTCTTTGTCGCTCGGCCTTCCTTATGGTCCAACTTTCGCAGCCATACATTGCAACTGGGAATACCATAGCCTTGACTAAACGCACTTTTGTTGGCAGGGTGATGTCTCTGCTTTTTAGGATGCTGTCTAGATTTGCCATAGCTTTCCTCCCCAGGAGCAAGCGTCTTTTAATTTCTTTGCTGCAGTACCCATCTGCAGTGATCTTGGAGCCCAGGAAAATAAAATCTGTCACTATCTCCATTTCTTCCCCATCTATTTGCCATGAATTGAGAGGGCCGGATGCCATGATCTTTGTTTTCTTGATGTTGAGTTTCAAGCCAACTTTTGCACTCTCCTCCTTCACCCGCATCAACAGGCTCTTTAGTTCCTCTTCACTTTCTGCCATTAGAGTGGTATCATCTGCATATCTGAGGTTGTTGATATTTCTCCCTGCAATCTTGATCCCAATTTGTGACTCCTCTAATCCCGCATTTCTCATGATGTGCTCTGCATACAAGTTAAATAGGCAAGGCGACAGTATACAGCCTTGCCGAACTCCTTTCTCAATTTTGAACCAGTCAGTGATTCCATGTTCAGTTCTCACTGTTGCTTCTTGACCTGCATATAAATTTCTCAAGAGACAAATAAGATGCTCTGGTATTCCCATCTCTTTAAGAACTTGCCACAATGTGTTGTGCTCCACACAATCAAAGGCTTTAGCATAGTCAATGAAGCAGAAGTAGACGTTCTTCTGGTACTCCCTAGCTTTCTCCATGATCCAGCGTATGTTGGCAATTTGATCTCTAGTTCCTCTGCCTCTTCGAAATCCTGCCTGTACTTCTGGAAGTTCTCGATCCACATATTGCTGGAGCCTAGCTTGTAGGATTTTGAGCATAACTTTGCTAGCATGAGAAATTAGTGCAATGGTGCGGTAGTTTGAACATTCTTTGGCATTGCCCTTCTTTGGGATTGGAATGTAAACTGACCTTTTCCAATCCTGTGGCCATTGTTGAGTTTTCCAAATTTGCTGGCATATTGAGTGTAGCACTTTTACTGCATCGTCTTTTAAGATTTTGAATAGTTCAACTGGAATGCTGTCACCACCACTAGCTTTATTGTTGCTCAGACTTCCTAAGGCCCATTTGACTTCACATTCCAGGATGTCTGGCTCCAGGTCAGTAACTACCCCACTGTGGTCATCAGGGATGTTAAGCTCGCTCTTGTATAGTTGTTCTGTATAATTTTGCCACCTTTGTTTAATCTCTTCTGCTTCTGTGAGGTCCCTACCATTTTGGTCCCTTATCATACCCAACTTTGCATGAAATGTTCTCTTCATATCTCCAATTTTCTTGAAAAGATCTCTGGTCCTCCCCATTCTATTGTTTTCTTCTATTTGTTTGCACTGTTCATTTAAGAAGGCATTCTTATCTCTTCTAGCTTTTCTCTGAAATTCTGCATTCAATTGGGTGTATCTTTCTCTTTCTCCCTTGCCTTTCACTTCCCTTCTCTCCTTAGCTATTTGTAAAGCTTCCTCAGACAGCCATTTTGATTTCTTGCATTTCTTTTTCTTTGGGATGGTTTTAGTTGCTACCTCTTGTACAATGTTGCGAACCTCAGTCCATAGTTCTTCAGGCACTCTGTCTATCAGATCTAATTCCTTAAATCTATTTGTCACCTCTACTGTGTATTCGTCGGGGATATGATTTAGTTCATACCTGAGTGGCCTAGTGCTTTTCCCTACTTTCTTCAATTTAAGCCTAAATTTTGCAACAAGAAGCTCATGATCTGAACCACAATCAGCTCCTGGTCTTGTTTTTATTGACTGGATAGAACTTTTCCATCTTTGGCTGCAGAGCACATAGTCAATCTGATTTCTGTGTTGACCGTCTGGTGATGTCCATGTGTAGAGTCGTCTCTTGGGTTGTTGGAAAAGAGTGTTTGCTATGACCATTGTATTCTCTTGACAAAATTCTACCAGCCTGTGCCCTGCTTCATTTTGTACTCCAAGGCCAAACTTGCCTGTTATCCCGGTTATCTTTTGGCTTCCTACTTTAGCATTCCAATCCCCCATGATGATAAGCACATCATTTTTTGGTGTTGCTTCTAGAAGGTGTTGTAGGGCTTCATAGAACTGATCAACTTCATCCTCTTCAGCAGCAGTGGTTGGGGCATAGACCTGGATCACTGTGATGTTGAATGGTTTGCCTTGGATTCGAACTGAGATCATTCTGTCATTTTGGGGATTGTATCCCAAGACTGCTTTTCCTACTCTCTTATTGATTATGAAGGCTACTCCATTTCTTCTGCGAGATTTTTGTCCACAGTAGTATACCTGATGGTCATCTGAATTAAATTCACCCATTCCTGTCCATTTTAGTTCACTGATTCCTAAAATGTCGATGTTCAGTCTTGTCATCTCTTGTTTGACCACGTCCAGCTTACCTTGATTCATGGATCTGACGTTCCAGGTTCCTATGGAATAAAAATCTTTACAGCATCGGACTGTCTTTTCGCCACCAGTTACTTCCACAACTGAGCGTCCTTTCGGCTTTGGCCCAGTCGCTTCATTCATTCTGGCACTACTCGTACTAGCCGTCTGCTCATCCCCAGTAGCATATTGGACACCTTCCGACCTGAGGGGCTCATCTTCCAGCGTCATATCGTTATGCCTATTGGAACTGTCCATAGAGTTTTCATGGCAAAGATACTGGAGTGGTTTGCCATTTCCTTCTCCAGTGGATCACCTTTTGTCAGAGCTCTCAGCTATGACCTGTCCGTCTTGGGTGGCCCTGCACGGTATAGCTCATAGCTTCACTGAACTACGCAAGCCCCCTTGCCACAACAAGGCAGCGATCCTTGAAGGGGGTACTTTTGAAATGCTCATCATTTATCCATTGTTGTTCCTCTTAATATTTGTGAAACAGCCTTGTGGGTGGAGAGTGTCTGGCTGTCCCAGTTGCAATAGGGCCCTGCCCCTAATGCTCCTGCCCTCCATCCCTGCATGCTAGCCAATTTGCTTTCAGATGCCTCAGCAGACGTGTGAGAGAGAGACACACACACACAGACAGCCTTGCCAAACCGCACACAAGCGGTCTGATAACCCTCCATATCCCTGCTGCGATGGAGAGAGAGACAGACTCTGAGAGAGTTGCCCTAAATGGCTAACGAGGCCTCTCCTGCAGGACAGACCAAGAGAGAGAGAGAGAGTTGCATCTGCCAGTGTCCCCTGGGTCCTAGCGCCCATTGCATTCCTGGTTGCAACGGGCTTTCTTGCTAGTGTTTTAATAATGGACAATTTTAAACTTTTGACTATATTTTTACTTTTTAAGATTAAAGTAAAGTAAAAAGAAAGAAAGAAGAACACCTTCATGGGTTAAAAAAAAAACAACCCTCAAAATAAAAGAAATAAAAAAGAAATAAAAACTCCTGCATGCTAGGGAAAAACCCCTCAAACTCCACAGTCAACTTAGAAAGTCACAGAAAGTCACAGTCTGAAGGTGACCCGACTCAGTCAGCCACCTCAGCTACGTCGAAGTTTATTGCCTGCGGGTCCTCTGCACCAGGTTCAGTGATGGTTTAAAAAAAAATAAAGAAGTAAATGAATACAACAATCTTTAAAACATAAGTGTTATGAGGCGCCTTCACTTTAAAAAAGAAATTGTGAATTTGGGAGGGGAAAGGCAGGAGAAAAGAGCCCTGGTGAGCTCCAACCCCCCTTCCCCTAAAGCACGGACTCGAGGCAAGAATGCCTTGTCTTTACCTCTTCTGACATCAGTGTTTATCACATGACTTAAGGGGGCTGGTAGAACAGGAAAAATTCTTCTTCAGCATAAAAGTTGACATAAAATAAAGGAAGCCCTGAAATGCAGTAAAAAGAAAAGTCTGGAAATAAAATCTCTGCTACTGCCAGCAAACAATCAGCAGCATTCAACAGCTCAAACAAAGGGAGGAGGAGGGGAAAGAATAAATGCAACCACTTTTTCTTATTAGCATGCAGATTTAAACTGCGATCTGGAGAAGAAAATCTGAGGAAGAAGATAAGTGGAGAATGCAGGGACAGATGAGAATAGGATGTGGATTAAAGAGGCACTGCTTCAATTCTGTGAGAATCAAAATTGAACTGTGAATGCAGATAGCACC